>NC_090445.1:1672683787-1673283787 GCF_031143425.1 Pleurodeles waltl
CTGCGGGACTGAATCATAAATTCATTCCTTTGACGGATGGCAATATTTACTTTTTATCCCAAACGTGTCAGCCAGCAACTGTTTGTTGAAATTGATGGTCCCGGGAGCTGCTTTTGTAGCAATCCTGCTTGTAAACTGCCTAAAGGGGTGTTCCTAGACAGCCTGCCAATGAAATCTCAGGCGCTTCAGTGCTAATGCGGGCAGTCAATAAGGCTGAACCGCAGAGGGCACTTTGTTAGTCTCCAGTTGTTTAAGTGTCACCCATATACTTTTTGCTTCTTTTTATTTTCCTTCAACCGAGGCTTAATTTGTGCCGGGGGCTAGAGGTGGTGACAAAGGTAGAAAGCAGGGATGAAAAAGGAGCTGTTAGTGCCAGATAAGGGACAGGCCTTGTTGGTTGCTGGGAAAACAGAGCCACGAATAAGGCATGATGGGGAATCGAAACTGGGCACCCTTGGTGTTCAGCATCCCTGACATTTGGAGGTGTGCGTGGTGGGCTCGAAGTGTAAATTATGGGCTTCGGACTTATTGCTTGTTCATGTATGTATTTATTTATTTATGTACGTATTTATTTAAATCAAGCACTGCCCTCAGCACTGTAATTTGACATTTCATGATGAAGTTCATCCTCTGTTTTCTCCACCTGAAGTTCACAAGTGGAAAGTGTCTCCAAGAGTGGGCGTGGCCAGGAGGATGAAAGAGTGAAATGTTCCAATTCGGGTCCTGTAAATTGATGCACTGAGCATGCACGGAATGTCCGAGGGCTGTCAGCTGTGTCTGTGACAAGGAAGAGACCTGTGGTACCCAGTGCTTAATTTGTAGACTAATAACTGCCAGTGCTCAAAGATCTGCTCAGAAACCAGCAGCGGCTGCCAGAAAAAGAGAGTCACAGCAAACTGAAAGTGTTCTGACCACACCATGAAATGCAGACGATGCCTGTGGGTTGCAGAACAGGCATATGAACTGAAGGAGGAGAACAGGACACGTAGGTACATATATTTTTAATAATTACTGGGCCCATCGCACGGGGGAGAAAATTCAATGGCCCTGGCCCTGTTAAATAAAAGCTGGTGGTAAGCACCGGAAACCACCAGCACAAATTAAGCACCGGCGGTACCCCACTCTCTACAGTCACTGTTCTAAAGGAACGAGCATAGTTCGACATGGTGGTTTGTGTTTGTGTGAGAAATAAATAAATGAGGACGACAATGTTCCTCTGACGCCAGCTGATCAGTGCTTATTTTGTGCTTGTTGTTTCCGGTGCTGAGCACCGGCACTTATTTTCACGGGCCGGGGCTTATTCTTCTGCCTCAAGCATTCGCTGCGAGCTCTTGTAGCAAAAGACAAATATGGGAAAGACGGAGGAAGAGAAAAGCGAAAAAACGCAACAAATTTAGAAAGCAGAAAGCTGCGAGAGTTAGCTGGAGGGGCAGGGTGTGTCTGTAAATAGATTAAGGAGGCCCGAGAAGTCTTCAGGGTTACTCTGCCTCGGTATTCTGTGTTCGCACATTTAATTGCAGCAACCGCGTGTTTCAGAGGAGCGCTTTGAGCACAGCACCATTTTATTTACAAATTAAGCACTTCAACTGATAAGCCCCGCCCACATGAAACCATGCTAAATCATGCGTGCATGCACCCTGGGAACTTTCAAAGGACTTGAGTGTCATTTTTATACTCAGTGTTTTCTTCAACTAATCCTCAATGTCCATTCTACCATGGATCCTCAATTTACCACGGGTCACATGAACCACTTTCATGAGAAGGAAATAAAACCATGCACATTATACATGGAACTAGATGTGGGTTGGACATCCTGCCCACTAACATCGGGTAACTGGGATGAGAAATGGATCTGATAATTTCTTTAGCACCCACTACAGATTACAGTGCCTCTCGGCGCTTTAATAACAGCTGAATGTCTAAGGTGAGCGACGCTCATTCCTTCAATCTCAACCAGATGAAAGATTGGGTCAGCATGCCAGGGCTGGATTCTCAACGCCCCCCCCCCCTCCCCGCCTCGCCCCCACTCCACCCTACACTGACATTTCTGCAGCAGGCACTCAACTCGCCGAACTACCTCGGTGGCACAGAGGTGAATTACTGCTGTAGCCGTCTATGATGGCTGCTAAAGTAATAAATTGGACAATGTGGAATAGCCAAGGTCACACAGCGGCTGCTGCTAAACAGGGATTAAAACTCAGGACACCATCTCTCAGTGAGGGGAGGGGACGGTGGGGAGGCCAAAACGAATGAGTTGAAGCCTTAACTTTGACTCGCACAATGATTAAAAGAAACTGGGCTTAATAGGTGCAGTTAATCCTGGCGAGGAGCCTGGCTAGTGGTCACAGCTGAACAACCCATCCCAAGTCAGAATATCGGTAACGAAGGGTGTACTATAAATTGTTTTTTATCTCCAATTAAATCACCAGCACATCCTGGCAGCGCAGCAAAAGTAATTTACACTGGGTAGCAAAAGGCCAGGCCATAATTGTTGTGCTGCAAAGCCGCCTGAAACCTCTGGTTCATTATCATATGAATATTTTACGCCACTGGGGATTAGAATTAGCCTTTTGAATTTGGAAACGTGTGTGTTCGGCTCCATAGCAAGCTTAAAACCGGCTTTGTCAGGCAGCCATAGCTGCGTATTATAGTCCTTATAATGCGACCATTAATGCTAGCGACAGCCGGACCTAGCGGAAGTTTAAAGGGAATGCAGCTGAATTCTACCAGGACGTAAAGTGTCTAGAGAGATATTCAGCAAAGCCTTGGAGCCTGGGCCTGGTTGTGCTATAATCTGCGGTTGTTGTAATACAGAGAAACGTGTGTTAACTCTATTATGACGTCCCTAACTTCCGTATTACACTCACGTTATGGCGTCACTGATCAACTGTAGAGAAACATGACGTAGCTGCCTCGTGGCGAGTCATTACCGGTGCAATGTGAGAAAACAGCAGAGTGTGTGAAATGTAGGTTCTTCAGCTGAAATACAACTGCTGTTTAAACCATGAAAAGCATATGTACATTTCAGCTCCTTCTCTTGAACTTTTTCCTCAGAAAATATACAGTCAATTACACACAACATCGACACTTATGGAAATGTGTTTGTTTATTGCTCTACTGCAGACTGGTACTGTAAAGCAGGCACGTGGGCGTTACCACAGATTCCGAACTACAGCTGCTTTTCAAAGTGACATATTAAGCTCTTTAAAATATATTTAGCTATCAGTTACCTTCGTATTAGCATTTTCTGTTTTGATGATATACATTTCACATTGATTCCACATATCTGCAACAATAATATCCCCTTCACAGGAAGATGAGACCACGGATTGAAATGGCGGTTGGGGGCAAGGTGATGGTGTGAGAATGTATTATAAGGAATAAAATACCCCCTTTCATATGTTTTAATGATATAGCATCATGGTCAAGTTCTCTGGCTTTGTAAGTGAGCAAGTATGTAGGCTGAGTGACTGTATGATGTCAAGGACTCCTCGGTGACTTTAAGTATCTTTTAATGCACAGAAAGAGTTATTCTACCCATATATATATATGTATTATTAATGTTCTAAAGCGCACAACACTGGATTATCTTGCAAAGAATAATGGCATGATAAATGGTTAACCATGTTTTGCCTTGTGGTTTAAAGTCTTTTTCTGCGATGGGGTATGTTTTTACTAAAAACACTTTAAAAACATTTTAAGGGTATTGAAACATTTTCGTGCGTAGAATTGTAGCAATTAAGAAACATTTTTACCCATTCACCCATCTTGATTTCATCCACAATCCACTCACCCACCGTTTCGTATGTAGAACAACGGTGCCAGCACACCACTCTCTATCCCAGACATCTTTCGTGGCTTGCCCTGCCCTGCAAGGTTTAACTGGTGCCTCTTGAATCACTGAGGTTTTACACAGGCACTTTCCACCTTACATGACGTTTTTTGTGGCATTTGTAAGATTTGTGTTTACATTTAAAACAGTACTTAGCTTAGTACGGACTCTTATCTTCAGTTAACTACAGGTTTGTCATTGTGCGAATATGTTTTCTATGCTAACTACAAGATATGTATGTAGCATGACCTGGGGCAGGCAGAAGACACAGGCCCTCATTACGAGGCTGGCGGTCTTAAAACCGCCAGCCTCGCAATGGCAGTTGGACCGCCGCAGACAGTGCGGTCCGTCTGCCCCATTATCATCATGGCTGATCCGCCACGGTCATACCTCCGACACTGCCAGGCTGCAGCCAGCCTGCAGCCTGGCGGTCCGGGCAGTTGTAATCTGCCAGGGCAGCGCAAATGAGTCCCCATCCGACAGCCTTTCCAGGGCGGTAAACACCACCATGGAAAGGCTGGTGGAATGAGTGTGTCGGGGACCCCTGCACTGCCCATGCACCTGGCAGGGGCAGTGCAGGGGCCCCCATGCACAGCCCCATCGCGCATTACACTTCCCGAATTACGGGCACTGAAATGTGCGACGGGTGCTACTGCACCCGCCGCATCTCAACATTGCTGCCGACTCGATTACGAGCCGGCTTCAATGTGGTGAGTTTTCCACTGGGCCAGCGGGCAGAAACACTGTTTTTGTCCTCTAGCCCAGAGGAAAACTAATAGGGAGGCAATAATACCGCCAGCACTGGCGGTATGATGGCGCCTGCAGCTTTGTTCGTCTTTGAAAAAGACTGCCTAAGTCGTAATTAGGGCCACTGTCTGTGCACACAGACCCCAATACTTGCGCTGTTTGTGTGGCACAGCGTGTGTCTCATCACCTGTGGGTAATGCACACAAGACCTATCACATGCTTTCTAGGTACTGTTCACTGGACACAACATGAGCCATGTTTGTAAGCACTCCACGTGGATTGCACCCATGACGTGTGCACTCTATCAGTGCCCAGTGGTGAGTTGAAAAACTCCTAGTCTCGAAATCAAAGTCTCAAAATCTTTTGCAAATCCTGTGCAAACAGAGCTTGGCGCCAGGCTGACCTTGATCCAGCATCCAGTATAGGTTACAACTTACATTCCTCGTAGGCCATCCCACCCCCCCCCCCCCCCAGGGTAATAAGCACATCCTACAGTCCTATTCTGTAGCCACAACTCACAGGGCCATGTCCTGTGGACAATTCAACGAGGTGGGTCCTTTGGCAACATCTGTGCCTCACCCGGCCTCCTTCTTGCACATGCTCATTCTATGTGGATCCCATGTATGTACTGTGCATAGGACATGGCAAGCAGCCTTGTCCTGTGTACAACTTTTACATTATCAGGCATTCAGTGTTTACTCTATAGAGGACACAGTCCACACTGTTGCCTTGTTCACACTACAGGAAATGCCTTCAGAATGACAGACTGCACTTATAACACACGCTACCCTAAAAAGGATATTTTGCCCCCCATGTGCAAGACATTCCAGGCACACAAAATGGAGGACATATATGTTAGACAGCACGCTTCCTGTGGCCATGGCATGTGAGCAGTACACCCAGTGCACATCTTGCATCCATGTCCACTGCACGCTACATACACAACATGGCCTACATGTGTGTCCTGTGGGTATTAATCACCAGGCATGCCACTGACCAGTGGCGTAGCGTGGGGGGTGCAGGGGGGGGCCGGGCGCAACATCTGAGGGGGGGGGGGTCGCGCTCGCACCTGCGAGTGCTAAAATCCACGGGTTAGGGGGCGCAAATTACTTGCCTTGCCCCAGGTGCTGACAACCCACGCTACGCCACTGCCACTGACAGTGGACTGTCTGCAGAAAGTAGCACCAAAACTCCACAAAACTGCATAACATCTTCATCCCTCGCCCCAATAACCTTTTTAACTGATAAATCGAACACCTTCAAACTTTGCAAAGTCTTTAGTCGACCATGCACTGCATATGGAAAGATGGAACGTTTGGGGAAGGTTTCTGGAGAGGAGCTGGGTTATTACAACCCTTTAGCAGTGCTCATTTTCCTTTCTTCTGTCGGCCCCAAGGGGTTGTGCCAATTCGCATGATCTCACCCGCTTGGATCCTCGTGGGCAGCCAACCTCTTGCTGTCAGGAAGCATGCCAACAAGCATTGGTTACTGATGCTTCTCGCGCTAGTGCTGGTAAGTGATTGCAGGTGTAATTGCGTTTATGATTTTCTTTCACAAGATAATTCAACCCTTCAACTCGATTGATGGTTATTTGGGAAATGAAAACGGAAGCTCTCAAGTGGCAGGTAAGTGGCGAGGCCATCGGCGAATGGGAGGTCCGGGCAGCTGCTTTTGGGCGGCGCTTCAGGTACTGTCCACCAGGTGGCGATGTCTGTGCTCAATGCGAGACTGGTGACATTCCAATTAAGAAGACAGAAGTCACTACAGCATGTTAATTACCAGGTAATTCTGAGATTGTAAGCAATGCTCTGTAAAACGCCTGACGTCTGCAGCGCAGAACCCCGACTCAAACATTTTCACCTACTAATTATGTAATGGAGATAAGGTGAGATGTTGAGACCTGCCTCACAGCACATACAATGTCACTGTACAGACAGCTCTTAAACTTGCAAATTTATTACATCCGCATTCAGCCAGCCTTCCTCACCTGACTCACTAACAGGCATCCAGCAGGTATGTGTTATATTATGTCAATTTATGTTGCATATGTTTAGCATACAAGAAGCATTGTAGTACTAAATGTGTAAGGAGCAATTACAGGTATAGCTGTACATTTCGTTGGTGATTTGTGGTTGGGGTGTGTGTTTTTGGCAGGGAAAGTTTGGTGTGATAGCTGAGGTCCCAGAACATTGTCTGATAGCGATGTGGAAAGCTTGTCACCAATGGAATGGAATAAAAACTCGGTTCATGGAGTGTTTAGCCAATGTACTTGCTCGCTGAAGCATCTCATGGTGGGTGTACTCCTTGATCACTTTCGTCGGAGGTTAGTAGAACTTGGTCGTCTATAGACACTTTGCCACAACTTCTTGTATTTATGTATGTATGAATGTATGTATGCATTCGGATATTGCTGTTTTGAGGGGGTTATCCTGTACAGTGTTGGTTTGTTCTAAGAGTTTTGTAGGTATTGTGTTTTTTGGCTATTATTGGATTTGAAACTCGTGGACCTCTGCATTTATTGCCATACTGAAGGCAATGTGGTTTCTTAATTTCCTAAGCACGATGAGAAGGGAGCCCCAACGTTTGCTGGCTTGGACTGAGAACGAACATTCTCCAATTTGGGTCTTACTGAAGCCTGTCACTTTACTTTATAAGATGGACTAGGAACGGAGGCTGCATGGTGGGTGGTGGATCTAAGATCTTTCCTTGGTGGAACCGTGGACCAATTCCTTGGAGGCCATGGTGGCTGAAGGTTGCTTTCTCGAAAGTGGCCAGCAAGAGATGGGCAGCCAGGGTGGAAGAAAGACAGCTGAGGTACTGTAACTCCAGGGTGCAACAAGTAGAAACAGCCTAGCTGTTGAGTTTATGGTCTCTTGTATTTTCCTCAGGAGGAATTTTGGTACTCTTAGCTAAAGGCGGATCCTGTAGTCCACCCAAAAGTGTTCAAAAGCGGCTACAGCTGGAGCTCTGTGGGGCTAAACCTAGGTCAGGGAAACCCAACTTAGGGTTCTGAGAATATTCACAAAATATATCACTATAGAGTCTGAAGCTCCAATGTATTGTCTGCACCCAAGATGAGTCTCAGGCTTTTTTCCTGTTCTGTTCAGGCCCTTGTGTATATTTTATACCCGAGGGCTAGATAGGCAATTGCTGTGTTGGGCAGTTTCTTTATCGAATAATTTCTGTTTTTTCTGAGTTCAGTTCAAGACGGTTCGCAGTTAGTCGTTCCTCGATGGCAGACATGCACAGTGCAGCCACAGAACCGCCGTGTCTGTGATGCTCTGCACCAGACGATAGTCTGCATGTTATCTGCATAAATGAAACATCCAAGAACCAGGATTGGAGTCATTCCAGGCAAAGGTAAACCTTGAAGATGAAGAAGTGGACTATAGCTGCTGTTACCTGTGTGTGGAATTGACAGGGGAGTGACAGGGGCGGAGTCATCAATTTACCAATCTGCAGAGGTGGACGCTCACTTGACATCATGCATCCCATGACTCTAATGACGCCACAGAGGTGACTCTTTGCCCCACCTTTAGCATCTCAAAAGCTGCCTATTGGCTGCTGCAGGGCCAGGATAAGGTCAAGGAAAGTAATCATTTACCCCTGAGCTCTATTTCCTTTTGCTTCCTGCCTCTGGATTCATGGTACTTGAGATCAGGGGCAGCATGGGTAGTAGGGGCAGCAAGGAGCGTGACAGGGGTAGCACAGGGCAAATCAGGAGTGACAGCTGCTTCTACTGGTTACCCGGGGCGGCTCCTCTAAAAGGGCGGAGGAGCTCCGTCCCCCGCCAGCAGCAGCCGCTGCAAAACCCTTTCACAAGGAGCTTTTAATAAACTGTGTTTATTATCCCCTCCTTGTGAAAGGGGTGGGGCATTGGGGGTGACGAGCAGAGAGGTGTGCACTGTGCTCTCCTCTCAGAGCGCATGTGTGTTTGGCCAGCCATCTCGGGCCTGCCAAACACACATGAGCACAGGGCTCTCTCCAGCCAAGCAACACGGTTTGCTGGGGTGGAGAGAGCTTGCACAGGGTCCCAGTCTGCCTGGGAGTGCCGTGGGTGCTCCCTGCTGCCAATCCTGAAACTGCTTTGATCAGCGTCAGGATTGGCAGAAGGGCAGGCTGGGAGCCTGTGCTTGCGTGCAGCAGAGGAACGGCGCGGCACGGGAGCGGAGGTAAGTTAAAAAAATAAAAAATTGTTGATGTTATTAGTTACCCCCGCACGCTGGCCTGCCCTCTGGAATCCCCGTGAGCTGCGACTGCTGGTTACTCCTGATTGTTGAGCGTGTGGGGAGGGTGTAGATAATGCAATATCTTACCAAAAGTTGCAGAATGTAAACCATTTGTTCATTTCATCACAAGATACCCCCAGCTGACCTCTTGCGACCCCTGGCACTGTCTTTGTGACCCCTGTCTTCAGAGGTGTTAAAATCAGTGCCAGGACCACAGAGCCGCATGTCCTCATGGAAGTCGATTGCGTCTCCTTTCTCGTTGTTTTCTCTTAGTTTTTTATTACACTAATAGTAAATAATGTTTAATTACTCTCTATTGTAATAAAAAATGGAGTACAATCAGTTGGACCTCCCTGGTAGCTGAGGTAATTAAAAAATGTTTTGAAATGTATGTTGTGGCGTGCCTGAGGGGTGGGTGTGTGTTTACATGAGAAAGTGTAGGTGTGAATATGTGTATATGTAAGCCTGTGTGTGAATGTAATTGAAGGTCAGAGGGCGTGTGATGTCACTTCCGCTGCCCCTGGCATTTTGGTGAATGGAGGTTCGTACTTCTAGGTCCTCTGCCCTCTCTCGATGTTCCCTCTACCCCCTGTTATACTACAGATACACAGAGCAAGACAAACCATGTACACACGCAGAGGGCGCTCTGAGCAGGCCAAGTCATCTGACATCAAAACTGTTTCCTGGTAGCAGATGAACTTTGAAACAGCAACCAAAAAAAGGCAATTCAGCGAGCTGCTTGTCTCGCTTCGTCTGAAGCTGAAAGGCGGAGCTCGGCTGGAAGGAGGCAGCTTCACTTAGATGTACAGCTTAAGTACGGATAATCTTCCAGACAGAAGAATTTATTTAAACTCCTCCAGCATTCAGACCTGCCAGCATTTCCTTCATTCCACCCGCGACGCTCTACTAAATAACAACCTGCTGAAGGTCATCGGATTCTACCTGCTTATTTTCAGCATCTCCTGATCGGCCAATTATCTTTCTTCCTCCATCCGCGGAGCATCCGCTGGCTCCGGCCGGGGAGGATGGGTTGACAAGGAGGGGATAATCACAGGCAGAGAAGCCGCCCTTTCTCAGTGAAGATTTCTATTGTTTGATGAAGAGAACGGGGTCAGCGTGAAGGCTCGCTTGTTTCTTAACAATGCTGATCATTCAAAGGGCTAGGTACTGGTTGTGTGATCTTGGGCACTGGGGTCAGATTCCTCTCTAGAAGGGGAGTGGCCTGAACTAGTGTCATGCAAAGGGTCCTACCAGGACAGTCCTCCAAGATGCCTGACACCTATGGTATACTTGTCCAACTACATTGGTGCACCCAGAAAACTTCTCTTTGTTTTTAGGGTCGCGCCTGCGGTAGCAGGCGCTAGGGCATAAGTTATCGCTTGCGAGACACTACTGTAGCTGGAAAAGGGCTTTGAGCCCGCCTTTTGCTTATCATTTGTTGGATTGCGTGGCCCTCTTCCTTACAGCTTCGCAGTTGGTCACGGATGGCATTTCATCATTTCCGTTCCTTTCTGTGGAGCAGGGACTAAACACTGATTGATTCAACTTAAGTAGTGCCCTTCCACTGCTCCCGACGTGATTCAGGTACTATTATGTTCTTTTTAACTTCTAGGGCCCTACACTGAAGGCTGCGTGACTGGTTATGAAGGTCTGGCAGCTGCAATCAGCTGCTGGGCAGCTCGTTTTCAATGTGCTTTTGAGCTCATTTTAACCCTTCTTTGTTTTAAAGACAGCGTCGAGAATTAAATAAAAACAAAAAAGGCCGAGCATTGTGTTTATGCATCATCGCTCCTGTCTGTGTTGTAAAGGTGCGTGTCTCTCCCTTCGTGTCACTTGTGTGTGCGGGCTCCCTGTGCCTAGAAGTTGTGTCTCATAGGCTCTTTTTCATTTTTCGGAGCACTACTTCTCTTCCCCTCCCCCTGTGCACGAGATGACGGCCACACTCGTCTCTCAAAAACAAGCATTGCCAAAGCCAGTAAGCCTCGCCTATACGAGATCTAAAGTCTTCGTCCATGTTTTTTAATCCTGTTGCATAGCAGCGAGGCCACTGTTCAATGTGACTGAAAGGACAAGAAATAAAAGCACAATGACAGTGCCAATGTTGACAGCATCATAATGTTTTTATTTTCTGTAATTTCAGCAATGTTGGTTAGCAGCTGCGCTGCTATGAAATATGGTTTAAAACATTGGTGACGACAATAGATCTCGTATAGTCGAGACCTCCTGGAGTTGCCAATGCTTGTTTTTAAGTGTGCATCTTGTAAACACATAAATATTGCATTAATTCGACAGGAGAAGGGGAAACACGAGTGTCCCCCAAGGTCATTTTTTTTTTTCAAAATGGTTATTGCATAGTGCACTTTCATAGCACACTGGTTAAAGAAAGTAGGTGTTAAAACCATTGTATAGCGGTTGTTAAGGGTTCTGCACACTTCCCTAAAAAGTAGGTAGTTCCTAATCTTACTTGGTCAGTTCAGAGTAACTACTATGGAGTAAGTTATTTTTTTCATTTTTACCTATTAAACCTTCATATATCTCAAACCAGACTCTCAAGGAAATACGTGAGCGGTCCTTACATTTTAGTGCATTTTTCTAACGTCACCTGTTCATTCAAAAATGATTTAAGCTGTAACAGTAGCTAAGTAAGGAGTAATATTTTACACATAAAATGACAAAGAAAGATGGGATGGGGAGAAGGAGGAAAGAGACAGAGGTTGAGGACAATTGCTGAAACAATGATCTAAAAGTTAGTGTAGGCCATGTTAGCGTAGCGGTATGGGTATAATGTAGGTACGGATCCTACTCGTATTAATAGCTAGCCCAGTTCTGCATTAGGTGGGTTACATACCCATCAATGGACACTGCCAGCTCCTACATTCCCAGGAGTGGGCATTTCCAGGTTCCGCATCCCTAGTAACCAGTAGTGCCAGTGGTCACATGCCCAGTATCAAGCATTGCCAGGTTCCACATCAATAGTACCAAGTAAGGCCACCTATCAAAGTCCCAGTAGCAGACACTGCCAGGTTCCATATCTACAGTAACAGCTAATGCAAGCTCTTATATTTCCAGAAGCAGCCATTCCTAGTATCTCAGACATGCAAAGTAGTAGGTATTGTAAGGTTTCACATCACTAGTAAGAAGCAGTGACAGTTCTATCTCTCCTATTTGCAGGCAATGCCAGGTTCGACATCCCTTGGTAAAGCCAGTTCTCAAATTCCCTGTAACAGACAATGCCTCATTCTACATCCCTAGTAAAATAAACAGTAATGCCAGGTCTGACATGGCCAGTTGGAGGTCCAGGCAGGGCCACTTGCAGCAGGTCAGTTGGGCAGTTACAGGGAGTTCTCTGGAGCTTGTTGGATCCCTGTTTCTCAGAACAGGAGTCTAGCCGACTGACCCTTGGAGTCACTCAGGTTAGCCTGGGATGCAGGGAACAGATAAAGTATATTGATGAGTTGTTGCGAGGGTCCAAAGTCTATACCTGATGCAAACCTTTGAAGTGGGATAAATGTTTGTATAACCATCACATCTAGTTCTGGAAGCTTCATTCCTTTCATTGGCCAGGTTTCAAGTGGGCTAGGGTGACAATAGGCTGGCCTCACGTTCCTTTGTGAGTGTGCTGGAGGCAGCCCTTTGAAATGTAAGTGGGCTGGGGCCTGCACCGCCACACCCATACCTGATCCCTTTTTCTCACTCTCTGGGAGGAATACATAAAATCAACAGCCATCTATTCAATTCGATTTTTTAAACCACGCTACTCACCCATAGGGTCTCAAGGCGCAGTCACGTGACCCAAGACGCAGGCACCAAATGCTTAGGACAAGAAAATGCCAACTTTCTAAATGTGGCATTTTCAGAATTGTAACGTAAAATCAAACTTTACCATTAAAGATGATTTTAAATTACATTTCTTTTGAGACCAAACATTTCCACCTGTTCCCAATCAAAGGTTAGCACTTACTAAATGTAATGAGGTAACTCAATGTTATCCTACCAGAGAGGTAGGCCTCACAGTAGTGAGAAACTTATTTAGGAGTTTTTCCCTACCAGACATGTCCTACCTTTTAAATACATTGCACCCTGTCCTATGGGCTATCTAGAACCTCCCCTAGGAGTGATTTGTATGTATTAAAAGGGAGCTTTAAGCCTGGCAAAATATTTATTTTGACAGGTTAAATTGACTATTTCACAACTGCACTTCAGGCTGTAATGGCATGTCAGAGGCATGTTTTAAAAGGCTACTTAAGTGGGTGGCACAGTGAGTGCAACAGGCCCATTAGTGGCATTTAATTTACAGGTCCTGGGTACATGTAGTGCGACTTTACTAGGGGCTTACAAAGAAATTAAATGTGCAAATTGGGTGTAAGCCTATTTTACCATATTTTAGGGAGCGAGCGCAAGCACATTAGCACTGGGTAGCAATAGTAAAGAGCATAGAGCCCTAATGCCAGCAAAAATCAGAATTTCCGAAAACAGGAGGGGAGAGGGCACAAAATATAGGCAGGACTCTGCAGAGAGGGCCAAGTCCAGCACTTAGGTTGATAATTGTTTGATCCCTGCTCAAATCAGCTTTTACTTTACTGGTAAAAGGGAGTGCAAATTCTTTCTATCCCTGCATGCTGGTTGGAAATGTCAGCAGTGGCTCGAAGCATCCATCATCTTGGGGTCCCATTCCACAGTTTGAAACAGACAAGAGTCGGCAGACTGGCATGTGTCTGGACTCAGCATCCTCCCAAATGAAAAATAAGTCAACTTATTTTCTGCTACATAAGAAGCGATCTCCACCCAAAACCAAGCAACTCCTTTAGAAGGAGGCCTACATGAAAGACACTTTCCTCAGTGGTCCATGATGTTCTGCCATCAACCATCAGGTGGCCCTTTACTTATGGGAGGGCTGTCGACAGACCACCTAGGTGCAGCGGCAAGTTCACCTAAGAGAAGTGCGCCTGCTGCCCACTGTCAGAAATGTGGCACTTAGAGTAAAAAAGCGTTCCATAGTGATAGCAGAAATAAAATTAATTACTTCCAGTTACTGATGTCAAGATATGATGGTACTAACATGCCACCCACAGGCGCTGGCAACCTCTCAACCCAGCCTCTGCTTTTAACTGTCCCAAACTCTATGTCACAAAGACCACTCCTGTAGACCGCATGCTGCACCATCATAGCTCACACCACCACCACTCTCTTGCAAAGATATTCCAGATTGTCATGTATATGTACGCGTACAGCAGGCCAAATAGGTATTGCACATGGACAGAGCCTCTTGGCAAATGTGTCACTACAGAGGGGGTCTCCCCCATTATGATGAAGAGGAAATGGCATTCATTAGTCATGGTCTTTGGCTTCAGCCTAAACTGCTAGGATACCATGTCTCCTATGGAAGTGGCATGTGAGAACGGGTACATATAGTATTTAGATAGGGATCTGCTTTAGCCCTTATGAACGCTTTATACCCTCTTGGGCACACTTACAGGCTGAAACATGCCAGCAAGTCCACCGATCTGTGAGCCATTGTACTCCTGACACATCCACTTTCTTTTTAATATTACCCAAGGTTCCCGTATTATAAAGGAATTCTTTGGGTAAACCCTAAGGTGTTTGTAGAAACTTAGATTCCTAAGGGCCTTATTTAGGTCTTTACGGAGGGAAATACCCCGTCACAAACGTGATGGATATCCCATATGCCATATTATGATCCAATTATCCCCTATGGGGATCGTAATTCGGTGAACGTATTCCCTCCTCCAAGACCTAAATCAGGCATTATGTTATATCGTTTAGCCTCTTATGAGGAACTCTCTCATTCCGAGGTTGAGATTGTCTGGGCAGTACCATCTTAACAGGATGGAGTAAGCTTGACAATGATGAGCCATGGCACAAATAAGTTGGTGATTTTTCTTTATCTCCTTCTGTTGGTAATCAGCTACATGACTACCACTGCTAATTGTCACCTTGGAAATGTTTTAGTACAACAAAATATCATTCATTTTTTTTCTCTCAATAGCACAAAAAAAAAAGACATCAAACACAAAATAAAACGCAAATGATATCATACACAAAAACAAACATGCACGAATGCTACACAAATCACAGAGCAATACATACAATACGTGCTACACAAATCAGAGAGCAAAGGAAAGCACCAAAGGAGAATGGCAGCATTGGGACACCCGCGCATCACATGCCAGGAGCTCAGCACTCACATCTATTCATCTAGCGGTATCTCTGAACCTAATGTGACATCACTAGGAGCTCTTAGCTGAGGCACCATAATATATGCAATCAATTATTGGAGAGCTAGAGCTGCATAACTAATGAGACGTCTTGCTCTCTGATAAATGCATGTGGTCCTTGCACAACTCACATACTAATGTATGTCTTGCAGCTTAGCATGAAGTCAGCACAATATAATTTCAGCTTCAGGGAGGTCGGATCAGCTATTCCACATCAGGGTCATGTGACTGCAGTGAAATAGTTCGCATTGCCATGCTCTTCGTTGCCAGTCGAAACAACCAGGGAACAAACAGTGTGTGCAAACGTAAAAATGTTTTCTTCTTTTTATAGTGCAGATAAAAGTGTAAAAATACTGTGATGGCAGACAACCACCAGCACACAATGACTACTATGCACTCTAAGGCAATAAACTCCTTCAATCTCACAATTTAAATTCAATGCTAAATGCTTCTTAGAATTTGCACTGTTAGTGACCCCCACCACCCCCACCCCACGACCTAACTGTAACTGTTTCATTTTACATTTCTCTATCTGCTGGAAAGCACGGGTCAGAGTTCAAGCCATGTTCTCACAAAAGATGGGTACTCACAACCAGTGCTTAATTTGTAAATAAAAAGGTGCCGGTGCCCAAAGCCCTGCTTTTAAACACGCGGCTGCTGCAATTGAATGTGTGAACACGGAATACTGAGGCGCCATAATCCTGAAGCCATCTCGGGCCTCTTCAATCCATTTAAAGCCACTCCTTGCCCCTTCAGCTCACTCTTGCAGTTTTCTGCTTTCTCTCATTGTGACGCTTTTTCGTTTTTTCCTTCCTCTGTCTTTCCCAAACATGTCTTTTCTCGCAGTAAATGCTTGAGGCAGAAGACTAAGCGCCGGCCCTGAAAAATAAGTGCCAGTGCTCAGCACCGGAAACAACAAGCACAAATTAAGCACTGCTCACAACACCTCTTCAGTGCTTCTTCCAAACAGACTGTCCTTGTAAAAGAAACCGTAGCAGACCTGCTCAGTGCACAATGCACTATCTTGTCCTCTGGGCCTTTTCAGGCCCCAGGCGAGTCCTTCTACAGCCTGCTTCCTGCTTCCCTAGCATGCTCCTTGTCACCACCAGAAGTAAATAACTTTACAATAGTTATACATCAGACAGGTAACCACATATTGCCATTTTCATTAAGCTCCATCCTTACCACTCTAGCTGCCGTAGTTCCACATTCAAGGTGCTCTGCTCTCCTTTCCTAGCCCTGGGCTCACACATGCAGTGTGATTGACAGTGCGGCTCTGCTCTTTGACCAATCAGCGGGTGGCTTTTTTTCCCAAGGAATTGGTCATTTTGCAGGCTACATGCTGCCAGTCTTATTGGGGGACTAACAGCTTTGCGATTGGTTTGGCTTGTTCCCACTCCAAGGGCCCAGCAGGGACTGCCACTAGAGGGCGCCAGGGTGCCATAAATTTCACCTTTGTTTTTAGTTAGTTAAGAGGATGGTAATTGCAAAGCGCAATTACCATTCACATAAGTTATTTTATTAATTAAATAAAGGTTTTAAGCCCGTGCTACAATCAACACCCTTTCCCAACACGTCACAGGTGAAGAGTTGAGAAAGGTTGTTGCTTACAACCTGTGAAAGTGATTGACAGGCTTATGCCCTAGATGCCCGGGACTGCCTGGAAATATAACACTGCTTAAGAGCCTGGCTGCCTATCGCAGTTGCTGCATGAGAGTCAGGCAGCCAGGCACTTCCGAGTGGGACCTCAGCATTTTCCTTTAAAAAAAAAAGCCTATGTAGGCCAATGGCTGACCTAGCGCCAGCCCTGACCTTCAATGTTTCGGGGTCTGAAGAGACCTCCCATTCATGATGTCAGCAGTGTCATATTTCCAGGCAGTCCCGGGCGTCTAGGGCATAAGCCTGTCAATCATATAGAGTGACACAGGGGATCCTGTGTACTCTGTCTTTTGAGGTTTATACCTACCTGGCTTTCATGGTAATTGTGGTCATTACTCCACCAATTCCCAACTTTATTTGATTTTAATCTTGTCAGAGGTTGAGTCATGAGCATTAAAATTATTAGATTCTACCTCTAGATCCCGGGTTGCAGATCCAGACGCAGGTTTACTGGCAATGCCCATACATACTGAAAATCAGAATTGACTTTTCTAGCCTGGACTTCCCCGATGTGGCCCTACCATTAATTTTTGGAGGGTTTTTGACTTTTATATGTGATAAACTTCGCAATTCAAAGGATTAGGTATATTATTGGGTCCTGACGAATCGCATAAGGTAATTCCTTGATAACAAGCGAGAAACATGTTGACCAATCATATAGAGTGACACAGGGGATCCTGTGTACTCTGTCTTTTGAGGTTTATACCTACCTGGCTTTCATGGTAATTGTGGTCATTACTCCACCAATTCCCAACTTTATTTGATTTTAATCTTGTCAGAGGTTGAGTCATGAGCATTAAAATTATTAGATTCTACCTCTAGATATTTTAAAAATTTTTTTTTCCTATTTACCAATCCTTCACTTTATTCCTTTTCTCAACCGGCCAGAAACGAGTTTTCTAAAAAAGATCTCCGGCAAAGAGCCCCCCTGTGGGGCCCGTCAGGCATTGCAGTGCCGGCCTGACGAGGAGCTGGCCCTATGATGAAGCATGTCACCGGATGGTGAGTGAGGGCTTTTGCTTCGATAAAGTTCGCCAACTATTTCCTTGAAAGAAACCCTTTAGCATTAGGTGGAACCGTGTGTAACCTTTTTTGATTTCTTGTTCCCACGCAACACCCATGGGTTTTGAGGCATTTACAAGGTTTCGGAAACCTGGGAATGCATCAAAGGCCTACGCCTCCCCAGGTGTGGCGTAAGAGTGGCACAACAGGGAGAAATATCTTTATTTCGCCCTATTTTTTCCTCTTTCTATGTGTGCTGCATTCTGCAGCACACATGGGAGGAAATCCCCTCCATTGATTGTTTTTGTGAAGGAAGGTGTCCCTTTCTGCACAAAAACAATTATTCCTACAATGCAGACACCATTGCACTATGGTGCAAGGGTGTCTGCATTGGCGCATGGCAGCAATTTGTGCACCAGTGCAGGGGGAGAGGACAGAAATGTGCCATATCTTGTAGATACAGTTCATTTCTGCCCTTTCCCGGGAGCGCAGGATGGTGCAGCGTGGCACTTGCTGCGTTGTCCTGTGCCACGGAACTTTTAAATATGTCCCTAATCTTTTAGCAACAAGAAAGTCGCTTCTGAGTATGCAGATTTGTAGTGGCGATCATGTAATGGCGGGACCCAATATCTCTTTTTATGAGTCAGCTATAGCTGTTGCTGATTGCCAGAGCTGTCCAATACCAAAACTCCACAGTCTTGATCCCACCTCATGCCTTTCTTCCTTCCACCACACTGCATTGCCCTTCTCTTTATCTCAATATTGTAGTCGTTCTTATTTTCTCTACCTTTATATTTTTTGTTCTACCTCAAACTTTAATGATGAAAAATAAGTGTCAGTCCACAACAAGCAACGGCAAAACCAATAGGCCTCGCTTTTCAATGGCATTAGCCCTCTTTTGGCTTTGCCAATGCTTTTGTTGTTGATGCTTTTATGTACTTGCAAAAGAGAAAAAATAATGCATATTGGTCGATGCTCTAGATATTTTTTTTTTTTTTTTTTCCTATTTACCAATCCTTCACTTTATTCCTTTTCTCAACCGGCCAGAAACGAGTTTTCTAAAAAAGATCTCCGGCAAAGAGCCCCCCTGTGGGGCCCGTCAGGCATTGCAGTGCCGGCCTGACGAGGAGCTGGCCCTATGATGAAGCATGTCACCGGATGGTGAGTGAGGGCTTTTGCTTCGATAAAGTTCGCCTTTCAATGACTCGCTGAACTATTTCCTTGAAAGAAACCCTTTAGCATTAGGTGGAACCGTGTGTAACCTTTTTTGATTTCTTATCTATTGGGAACCTTACACACGGGACCAGGAGTTATTCTCCGAATATCCCATTTTTCTTGCCCCTCCTGTGTTGTTTTTTTTGATGTTGCGTGGGAACACCTATGCAACAGCCAAGGAAATGCCTCCCTGATGCAAAGTAAGGCAACACAGTGACAAAAAAGTGACGCACCGGAGACGCAGGCCGCTTGTAAATATGGGCCTTAATTTTTCACAGAACAGAAAGCCCTAAATATAGATACAGATAATATTACATCATTTGGAAAAGCAGACATTAATAATGTAAAGCAGCAGAAGATGTGAGCCCATCAGCCCATGAAACAATAACACTGCATTGGCTGTGCCTTCTGTTGTTTGTATTTTGTAGTGTTCCTCTGAAGGTTATGGCTCCATAGGGATCCCTGCTAAACTGAGACACTGGGCTTATTACTGTGAAACTGCACTTGAACTATCAGCCTTTCTTACACCCAAAGGATGAAAAGAGCAAGAATGTCTGAAATTTACCTTTAAGGGGGTATGTACTGTAATACGAGGGAGGCATGTTCTGAATAACAGTCCACAACTTTTATTTAACAAATCATAGCCCTTTAGATTCTGAGACGAAAAAGCGACGTCCTTGCTTGTCTCTCTGTTCTCCTTTTTATTGAATACGTTTTCACTTGGCTTTTTACTTTTCTGTGTAATATAATTTGGGGTAGCAAGGGAGTAGGCGGTGGAGTCAATGATCCCCCAGCTTCATGTAAGTAGGCTGGGGCCTCCTGTTTATACAGCTGGCTGGTAGTACTTGCTGACTCCTGTATTGCTTTGTAGCCTGTTTCCTGTCATAGTGGGAAATACAGCCCCCATTATGGTTGTACAATGAAGCATGGGGCGTGGGTGCTGTATCCCAGTGTTGGTCACATGAACACGACTGCTGGCCTACCAGCAGTGAATGGCAATAACCATGCAAGGGTTTTCAGCACTCCTGGCAAAATAATAAACTTCCCTTTTGGAGCACTCCAAAAGAATGTTATAAGGGTCATTTTGTGCCTTTTCCAATTATGTGGTTCTGCCACGAGGGGGCACCCTAAAGCTGTTAGCTTATTAAAATCATGGAAGTGCCAGTTCTGGTGACAAGTTATCGCCCAACACAAGCATGTTGGAAAGTAAAACAAGAATGAAAAATGTTGCAGGTGTGTAAATGAATGTTGAGTAAGCACATGTGTATAGCTCCTAGTAAACGGTTGTCTCTCTGCGGGTTTTGTGGAGGGGTTTCCTGAGGGAGTAGAGTTCTAACAAGAGGCGGGCTTGGGACGAGATGCAGTGTCTGAAAGTCTGGCCCCTGATTTAAGAGAAGTCCCCTATTGGGTGATAAACGAGAGAAGTAGAATAGACCTGAGTCTACAGGTGAGACACACAGCACATGTTGCAGCCTCCAGGGGACTTTGTGTTGTTCGGGGTATCTCACCTGAAAGAGACGTGAAAACACATTTACCCCTTACACATTATACCCTCTTGCAGTAGTAGAGGTATTACACACAAGGACATCCCTTTGGTAAGGTGTCTGGCAACAGCCTGCATGTTGAATGTCCAGAGCTCTTTGTTGGAGTGGGATTTGAACTCATTATGATGATTCATGAGCAGTGCATTGGGGGGATTATGGTTTAGTTGTTTGTGCCTCATTATGAATTTCAGTGATTTTATCAGCTTTTTGCATTGTAACAATAATAGATGTTATAGTTGGAAATTTCTATGGTTTACGACCTATGTATTCCACTTCTGAATAAAGAACCATGCCCTCTAGAAAACATTTTTTTTTCTGTTCCTGTATGTAAGTGTTGATTTCTGACTCTGGGGTCTATTTACTAAATTCTCACGCAACGTATTGCAGCAGCCAAAAATGCTGCCCTGTGTTACTCATAAGGACAGTGCTGTATCTACAGAGATGTGTCACTCTCCTCTCTCCCTAGTGCTGGTGCACAAGCAAGCAGCCGAGCACCACACACACACCACATCACGTTACTGCAAAGTGTTGTGTTTGCCTAGGATATGTCTTGTACAGGAAGAATACCCTTCCAGTACACAATGCTATGTTTAGAGTAACTTTGAAACTTTTTCTAGTCTGTATGTGTGCGGTACAGTAAAGCACACATGCAAAGTCAGAAAAGAAAGGAGAAATAAAAACATTTCTCATTGACAGTGCATATTTTGAAGTGGTATTATTTTTTGATGTAAAACCATGTCTACTTTTTTAGCTGATAGGGTTTTGTATTGAAAACCATGTCTGGATGGTAATGCCAATGCCCCTGCACCACCCAAGGAATGCCTCCCTTGGCGCTAAGTAATGCAAAGAAGCGCTAGGCGCTACTTTGTGCTACTTTCAAGTACATTTCCAAGCAAAACCAAGCTTTGTGCTGGAAAGTAAATTAGAAAAAAAGACTGAGTCACATTTGTGATGCAAACTTGGTGTAACATCTTAGTGAATATATTCTTCTGTGTGCAGTGTTCCAAGTACAACTCCCATCCAACTGGTGTGCTTTTTCAGTCCTGGAGTTGAACTGATATTGGTTATCAAGCAGTGAAGAAGGTGAACTACTCTTGTGCAGTGGAAGAATCTATCAGCCAAAAAGTCCTAGAATTAAGTAGCCCATTTCATTACATAGATTGAAATAGACTTAAGTGCGTATGTGTGAGTGTATGTATGTGCCTTTTGTACAGCAAGAACCCAGGTAAGGGGATGTATAGGGTCTAAGGGAGAGGTCCAATTGCAGAATGAATTTGTGTCAGTTGTCCCTGAATCCTACTTGCCCCAGAAGCATTATACATAATATGTAAGAATTCAGAAATCTTGGCACTGCTAAAATGATGCCTAAAGGCAGCTCTAGGTAGCAGCTGCCCAGACATCACAAAGCTCTTTTATGATAAGACCAAGAAACAAAGACTAAGCTTTGAAGTCTTTGCATGCCCATCGTAGTACCCCTTTCTAAGCCCATCATCTCTGTCATGACAGTCAATGCTGGTATGAACAATAGCTTTAGAGGGTCTATTGATAAACAGAATCATTTACAAAGAACATACTAATTCATATCATTAATTTCACTTAGTCTGCCCTAAAAAGTATTCGCTGCAAAGATAATGTACCCATCTCTATCGGGAATTATCTAATCACAACCCAAGTCTATAATTATCTTTTACCTTAGTCCTCACCCTACCATACCTTTTACTCTTTTTCCTAAACTATAAGCAGCCTGTATCCTATTTTGGTGTGGGAGGGGGCTTGCATATGATGAGCAGACACTTTGGTGATGTAGGTGACTTATTTGATAGCAGGTGTCCCATGGCTGGAACTTTCTTGGGAGGATTGCTAAGGCAGGTATTTTAGTCCCCTGGTTAGTTGCTGGAGCTGCCTCCTGATTAACCAAGTGACTCCAGGGGAGTTCGGATAAACAAGGTGTCCTCCCACTCCCGCCCAGGCCAGAAAATGAGAGCACTAAGAGTGAAATGACTTCTAGAGGGTTGCAGAGTGAAACAAGGACCTTCAGGAAGACTGAACACACTTGGTCGAAACCTAATAAATACAATCCAAAGGAGGAGGTTAGAGCAACCAAGTAAACTTCAAGAAATACCACTTCCTTCTGTATGTAAAGAATAACAGACACGTATTACCCTACCTACTGGGAGGATACAAAGGTTAAAAATATGCATGTGGAAACCGTACATTACTCACCATGGAATATATCTATGGTGCAACTGCATGTATTCCCTCATATCTGTGATTGCAACCAAATAGAAATAAATCATGGTCCCTAGGTATTTTCTGAAATGAAACTACCACCTCCAGCGGTATGCTCGCCAATCGATGGTGGGTGTGCTACAAGAAAATCATAGTTTCTAATGGACGGGGTAACTGACTACAGGTGGGGTGGACCAAGGATGAAAGCTGACACCACTGAAGTGATCTTCTCATAGGTGACCCTATGTCACAGGCTAGCTTGCTGAGGATAGTGTGAGCAGACAGCCATGTTACAAGCTTCATGCTGAAGCCGACTGCACCAACTGCATGGCTAGAGATTGCCCCACAGGTTCTCGCTAGGGGTCAATGGAGAAATGGAGAAAGTCTCCAGATGAACAGCCTTAACATCCAATGTGCCAACTGAGTGTTGTACAAGAGAAGCTCAACATAAGCTGATCTTCTAATTGCAAACCGAGATTAAAGATTTATGCAGAAATATGCATGGTTTATGTTCAGGCCATGTAGCAGATGCGTCTTCCCAGCACTAATAAGAGTGTATAGAAAGGGGGCAATTTTGGTCTCCCTTTTCCTCCTCCCACCTCCTCTGTGGGATACCTCTTACCAGCCTAGATCAAGCATTAGCAATGCAATAGAGCTTGCATTTGTGAGAGTTAGAGCTATTGGCATTATAAATGACAATGCCTTTTTCCTATGTGTTTTGGTTTGGAGTGTAGTGGATGTATGTCAGGTGCCACAACAACCCTCCCAGGCCTGTCACTGCAGGAGAGAGGACACAAAAAGACACCCATCTTGGGAGTGTTTTTGCCTCATTCTTACAGACTGGCTGTGATACGCTAGAGATGCAACCATTTATAGTGTGTTTACCTAAACCTTTATAGCACCAAACAAGCCACAAAGAGGCACCTTTGTGGCATTTAGACCAGGGAAAGAGGGGTTCAAAAGAATAAGGAGCAAAGAAAAGTGGGCAGGTACATATTTCTGTGTGTTAAACTTTTAAAGGAATTATTCCTCTACATTGGCAATCCCATCTTAACTTTTAAAAACATTGACTGTATACAAAGAGATTAACTGAAAGGCAGCTTAACTGCAAATGAATTACAGCAATTTTGTTAAGAATGGCACCTGCTTTGCAGCACTATGAAATGGCAGTACCTGTATTACAAAGCGCCATATTAAACAAACAAGTTTTTCCCAGACTTCCCTAACACGCACGAGACAACGAACCCCAGAGGAGAGGATATGGCGTAAGGGCCAGCGATGGTGACCTTGGAGCTGGGGAACACAGTTCGAGCCTTGTCGTTGGCTCAGCATCCTGTGATTCTGGGCAAATCACTTAATCTACCTTTGCTTCTAAAACTGAATGTGTTCTTGTGTAATTTAACTGGTGCTCATGTAAAGCACTGTAGTACTTTTGTATCGAGTTTGCGCCTTATAAAACTGTACAAAAATTAAATAATGCACTCCAAAACCCCTGTATCTAGCTTGTGCTACCTAAAACTGCAAAAAAAAGTTAATTAACCTGACATAGCTTTCTCACCTCTATAAGGTTGATGCAAACGAATTATAGTGATTTTGTTAAGAATGGCACCTGCTCTGCAGAGCTATTTAATGGCAGAACCTGTATTACCAAGCGCTAAATAAAAAAAAAACAAGTTATTCCCAGACTGCCCCAACACATACCAGACAAAGAACCCTAGGGGTGAGGATGTGGTATAAGGGCCAGAGCTGCTGTCTTTGGAGCTGGAGAACACGGTTCATGTCACGGCACCAGCTCAACATCCTGTGATTCTGGGCAGATCACTTAATTTTCCCTAGCTACCAAAATGAATGTGTTCTTGTGTAATGTAACCAGTGCTCATTTAAAGTGCTGTAATACTTTTGTATCAAGTTTGCGCTATATAAAACTGCTTAAAAACGAAAGCGGTCCAATATCTTTATGTTGAGTCTGCATTACATAAAACTGCAAAAAAAAAATTCTCCTGACATAGCTTCTTCTACTCTTCATCTCTGCAAGATTGATGCAAATTTATTATAGTGATTCTGTTAAGAATGCACCTGCTTTGCAGCGCTATGAAATGGCAGAACCTGTAATACCAAGCGCCATATAAAAACTAAAAAAAACAATTAGATGGCTGCCCCAACACGCACCAGACAAAGAACCCTAGGGGAGAGGATGTGGTGTAAGGGCCAGAGCTGCCGACTTTGGAGCTGGGGAACACGGTTCAAGTGTCGGCGCTGCTCAACATCCTGTGATTCTGTGCAAACCACTGACTCTCACCTTGCTACCAAAATGAATGTGTTCTTGGGTAATGTAACCGATGCTCATGTAAAGCGCTGTAATATCTTTGTATCAAGTTTGCTCTACATAAAACTGCAAAAAAAAAAGCACTTCAATACCTTCATGTCGAGTTCGCACTACATAAAACTGCAACAAAGACATTGCAAAGAAAACAGCAAAATGACCGAACCAAGGAGGATGAAGAAACAACATACGTCCATGAGCGAAGCAAAAGAAAGAAATAGAGTGCCAGCATGAAGCTATCGGGCCAATCGTGCAATAATCCATGTACCAGGGTCATTCTCCAAGGCGGTAATAAAACAGCCTCAAGGCAGGACAAACGTAAAGCATTTACTAACAACATCAAGGGATTTTTAAAAGGCAGGCCAAGGAACGAATGAAAGTGAAGGGCATGGTTAAAGCCCACAGAATATATTACAATAGGTAGAAAAGCAGCGCTTGCGTGCTGCTATGCTCGACCTAAAAAAAGGAATTAATTTAACGGATGGGTAGGACCTAAAAAAGAGCTATGATGGACAGGTGGCCCCCTCTCAGCTGACATCACTGATAATGTCGAAAGGGCTTGATTACAGAGCTCCTGTATCTCTGTCACTTTCTGATCGACAGAGCAAACAGGCTGGCAGTGAAGAAAAGAGAGGCCGGCTCTGGCACGGTAAAGCACTTCTTTCTAGGTGGATGTGCACATGTGATCTGGTTAAATTCAGTCAGCTGACATCACTGATAATGTCCAAAGGACTCGGTCACAGAGCTCCCATACCTCCATCACCTTCTATCCAGCAGAGGAAGTGACTGGCAGTGAAAAAGAGAGAGACCAACTCTGAAACAGAAGTGAACTTCTTTTTAGGTGGATGAATACGTGTGATTGG
This sequence comes from Pleurodeles waltl, assembly GCF_031143425.1. Lineage (NCBI taxonomy): Eukaryota > Metazoa > Chordata > Amphibia > Caudata > Salamandridae > Pleurodeles > Pleurodeles waltl. The sequence goes on from NC_090445.1 coordinate 1,672,709,667, forward strand.
GTTACATTCAAACAGCTAACTTCACTGATAAAAGGAGATCCCATATCCCCATCACCTGCCTGGTAGAGCAAGTGACTGGCAGTGAAAAAGAGAGAGACCAGCTGAGGAGCAGAATTGAACTTCTTAGGTGGACTTGCACGTGATCAGGTTAAATTCAGTCACTCACAGTGCAATTCATCCAATGGCTGAGGTTAGCTGTTTGACCCATTATGTATGCTGTAGTGGGAAGGATCAACAAATAAATGAGTCAAACGCACTAATAGATGAAGCAACCGACTCTCTGCTATGTGCATGTCTATTTTTAACATGATGTTTCTTCCATTTTATTGATTTTTTTTTTTATTCTGGCAAAAACAACCCCATTAACCGCTCGAGAATAAAAAAAATCAGAAAAGATAAAGAGAAACTAAACATAAAAGGAAAGGAAATATGAATAAAATGTACTAAAAAATATAATTAGGGTGAATAGGTCTACTGCACTTAGTGGCCATAACTAAATACAATAACAGACTAATTCAGATTTTTCAGTCTCAAGGCTAACAATGCATCTTACAAATTGTTGCTAAATTCATGTTTATATTTTAGTGTATTTGTATTTTGTACAGTTATAGAAATGTTGTAGTATGTGAATAGATGTTTCTAAAAAGGCAATGGGCACTACGGATTTGTATTCAGCAAAGTAATTTCTAACTATTCATACATTTTTGTTTAAACATATACCACATCACAGAAATCAACCAAAACATTAAACAACAAATTAAAAGACATCTAAATGTTTATTTCAAACAAATCCACCAAAGATGCCTCACTTTCCAATCTGAAACTACATTTCACTTGATAGGTAGCTCTGAGAAACTAGTGCTTAATTTGTGCTTGTTGTTTCCGGTGCTGAGCACCGGCACTTATTTTTGAGGGCCGGGGCTTATTCTTCTGCCTCAAGCATTTGCTGCGAGCAAAAGACACATATGAGAAAGACGGATGAAAGGAAAAACGAAAAAGCGTCACAAAGGGAGAAATTTGAAAGCTGCAAGAGTGAGCTGAAGGGGCAGGGAGTGGCTTTATATGAATTGAAGAGGCCCGAAATGGCTTCAGAATTATGCCGCCTCATTATTCCGTGCTCACACATTTAATCGCAGCAGGCGTGTGTTTAAGATGAGGGCTTTGGGCACCGGCACGTTTTTATTCACAAATCAAGCACTGTGAGAAACTGAGCACGGTGGCAAACTAACTGCACAGCACATATTTGACTTCATTGAAAGTGGGTCTGTGATGTTTATCCTATTGGAGAAAACTTTAAGAAATCACCTCTTTTAACACAACCCAGCTCTTTCATTCCAAACAAGATCTCTAAGGCACGTTTAGTTAGACAGTTCCTAGGATGGGAAACATCTTTAAATGCAATGATAGAAGAGCAAACTTTGGAACTGATCTTAAAATATGTAAAAAATTAACACGCAAAGAATGGGTGAATCGATAAGGTTCAAAATCAATAAATGCGAGGCAACTTGATGAAACCTCAGCTTGTGTTTAACAGAGGAATTCAGAACAATACACGGACTTTAGCCCTGTCTGCGGGAAAAACTACATCTCAAAGACGTTAGCCAGGAAACTGAAAGACTGTCGGGCAGTTTGCACAGGTTCTGATGAATTTTGCATCCGGGTCTAGATGTTTTGCGAAGACATTTGCTACAACAACCAATGCAGAGTTTACATTTGACCTGCCTGACTCGGGAAAAAAATCCCTTCAAAACTAATGCAAAAATGACCTTCGAGGGGTGCAAATCCGCGTACGCTGTTGCAAACTTCCCCGTGTGAGAGAAACACATTCGGCTTGTAAGATTTCTTGCAAAACATGAAACAATGAATTCATTTTTAATAGCATGTCTCCCAGAGGAATATGATTAATATTTGTTGTCAAAAATGAATATTAAGAAAGGGCGCTAATGGATGGCGGTGGCCATCTGGTTGCCACATGGCTCTTTCTCTAAGGCTTTGACCACTGTCCTCCCTGAGTGCTGTGCAGTTGAAGCTCTCATTTCCTCAAGCATGTAAGAATGAGAGGCCTCAGGAGGATGAGTGCATTATTTAAGCAGCGCAGCAGTGATGTGAAAATATTATAATTCCATAGGTGACTCAATAGTTTTTGCTTGCTGATTCTCTTTCTGTAGGCGCTATCCCCATCTAATTCTAGCTCACACGAAGGATTATTAAATGTGTGCCGGAGTAGTAAATTGTAAGCACATTAAACACAAATGTTTTAAAGACAAAGGGCCAGGTGTACAAAAATCGGGTAGCAATTTGAGATCAGTATTTTTACGACCATTAAAGAATTTCACAAACTGACCTGTGTATTAGTAAGCCAGTTCACTAAATTCTGATTTCGAGTGGGTCGCAGTCTGAGCTACGTCATGAGTATTGATGAGATAGGTTGAGAATTGTGACTCACTCGTTTTGACTCACTCCGATTGGTGGAAATCACTGGAATGGTAGCCTGCTAGGGTCAGCAGCCCACCATGTCTTTCATTGCCTTTTCGTTAAAGGAAACAGCTCTGTATCTAGAAATAAAAAATGTCTTTTTTTTAAAGTTTGTTCAGAAACAGCCTTTTTAAATTCGCAAAGGGAAAGGAGTCCCAAGAAGCCCCTTTCCCTTTTGCAAATACATTACCACCCCAACTAGGGAGTTGGCAATTTTTCAATGCTTAGTGACTGGATTTTGGTCACAAAACAATAATACATTACATACCAATGAGTTATATGGAAGGAATACCTACAGCATGCCCATGCCACATAGAAAATAGGTATGGGGCTGCAATCCCATTTTAGGACTCAGGATAAGTTTACTGGTTCCTAAAATAACAAGCATTGCCAAAGCCAAAACGTCTCGCCTATGCCTTGCCAATATGTATTAGGCATGTTGTACACCAGAATGGCTGCTGTTCAGCAAGGCTAAAAGTTAGTGGGGCAAAGGGGAGTGGTGTGAAATGGAGTGTTGTAAAGGGGAGTAGAGTGGAGAGTTATGGAGTGGCGTGGAGGGGCGTAGAGTGGTAAAGAGTAGAGTTGAGTGGTGTGGTGTGGAATGAAGTGAAGTGTCGTGGAGTGTTGTACATTGCAGAGGAGAGTGTTTTAGAGTGTCAAGGAGGGAGTTGATTGTCATAAAGTGGAAGGGCATAGAGTGGACTAGCGTTGAATGGAGTGTCAGAGTGAAGTAGTGTGTTATTGAGTGGAGTGACAGAGTGTTGTGGAGTGGTGTAGAACAAAATGGAGTGGTGTAAATGTGTTGCATAGAGTGGAATAGTGTTGTACAGAAGAGTGGTGCAGAGTGGAGTAGATTGTACAGTAAAGAAGTATAGGAGAGTGGGATGGCACAGAGTGGAGTTCAGTGTTGTAAAGTTGAGTGGCATAGAGTGGAGTGTCATACAGTGAAAGGGCATAGTGCAGAGTGCATAGCATAGAGTGCAGTGACGTATAATGCAGTGTTGAATAGTGAAGTGGTGCAGAGTGGAGTAGCGTCACATAGAGTGCAGTCACATAGAGTAGATTGTTTCAGAGTAGAGTGAAATGCTGTAGAATGAAGTAGTCTAGGGTACAGCACAGTGGTGTAGAGTGGTACAGAGTAGAGTAGAGTGGCCTAGGGTGCAGTGGCATAGAGTGGAGTGGTGCAGAGTGGCGTAAATTGGTGTAGAGTGTAGTGATGTAGAGTAGATTGTTTCAGAGTAGAGTGAAGTGGTATAGAGTGGAGTGGTGCAGGGTAGAGTGCAGTGGCATAGAGAGCATTGACATTGAGTACAGTGGCATAGAGTAAAGTGGCATTGAGTGGAGTGATAAAGAATGGAGAGGGGCAAAGTAGAGTGGAGTGCCTAGACTGGAGTGGTGTAGACTGCAGTGAGGAAGAGTGCAGTATTGGATAGTAGAGTGGGGTAGAGTGTACTGGCAGAGTAGAGTAGAGAGGCATAGATTGAAGTGGCATAGAGTGCAGTGTCATTTAGAGCAGTGGTGCATGGTAGATTAAAGTGGCATAGAATGTAGTGGTGTAGGGTGTAGTGGCATAGAGCGCATTGCCATAGAGTGTATTGGTCTGGAGTGATTTGGCATAGAGTGCAGTAGAGGGGCATAGAGTAGAGTGCAGTGGCGTAGAGCTCAGTGGCAAAGACTGTAGTGTTGCAGAATAGAGTGTTGTAGAGTGCAGTAGTGTAAAGTAGAGTGGCATTGGGGTAGATTTCAGTGGCGTAGAGTGGTGTAGATGAAATTGATGTAGAGTGCAATGGTGTAGAGCAGAGTGGTGTAGAGTGCACTGACATACATTAGAGTGCTGTAGAGTATAGTGATGTACAGTGCAGTGGTGCTGAGCAGATTGGCATAGATTGCAATGATGTAGGGTGTATTGGTTTTGAGTAAAGTGGTGTACAGTGCATTGGCATTCAGTGCAGTGGTGTAGAGTGCAGCAGCACAGAATGGAGTGGAGTTGCAAAGGGTAGATTGCAGTAGCATAGTGTGGAGTGCCATAGAGTGGAATGGCGCAAAGTGGAAAAGAGTGATGTGGCGTGCAGTGGAGTTGAGAAGATTTTTTCAGAGTGGAGTGCAGGGACATAAAGTGCAGTGTAATAGAGTGCAGTATCATAGAGTGCACTCATAAAATGCAGTGTCATAGAGTGCAATGGTGCAGTGTAGATTAGAATGATTTGGCATAAGTGCAGTGACATCGAATGGAGCTTTGCAGAGTAAATGGCGTAGGGTGGCGTGGTGTACAGTAGAGTGGTGCAGAGTAGAGTGGATTGGTGCAGAGTAGAATGCAGTGTTGCAGAGTAGAGTGGTGTAAAGTGAAGTGGTGTAGAGTGAAGTGGTTCAGAGTAGAGGCGAGTGGTGAAGGGTAGAATGAAGTGGCGAAGAGTGGAGTGATACAGAGTATAGTGGAATAGAATGGAGTGGCATAGAGTGGTACAGAGATAGAGTGGCATAGAGAGCCATTGCTTAAATGTATAGTGGTGCCAAGTAGAATAGGGTGGTGTAGAGTGCAGTTATGTGGAGTAAAATGGCTTAGAGTCAGTGGCATAAAGTGCAGTAAGGTAAAGTGTTGCAGATAGAGTGTAGTGCCCAGGTCTTCAACCTGTGGGGCGCGCCCCCCAAGGTGGGCGTGGCATCATTCCTGGGGGGGCTCACACTTCGTCTGAATGCTTCACCATCCCCTGTGTACTTTCTGACGTCAAAAGTACGTTCCTTTCCTTTCCTTTCCAAAGCCATTTGTAATGGACCTCTCTGATTGGCAGATACGAGCATAGCAGCCAATCATGAGCCCGCACCATGAGCTATGACATTTAACAAATCACATGACAGCAGCTGAAGGAGATGGAAATGCCGCCTACTTTGGAGTTAGTGGCATTTCTCCACTGCTGCCTTTCCCCTCCGTTTGCTGCTGTTTGGATACTGCTTGCTGCCTTTCACCTCGTGGGTCCTGCCCTTTGCCTACTGTGTCCTGCCCTTTGGCTCTTGGCCCCTGCCAACGACATTCCCAGGATGAAAGACAGACATTGCAGGTAAGCCTGAACAGCTTTTGTAGTGTCTTGCAGTAATTATCCACTTTGGCTCGTGGCACACGGGGCACACCGGTATATACTAAATATGTGCATGTCCCGGTGGTGTTAAACACAGGAGTTCGTTATTTGTTAGCTTGTCCAATCTAGAGCAATCACTGGGCTCCCAGGGGCTGAAAGACTCAAGACACAAGACACAGGGAAAAGGGAAGGAACAGCAGAAGAGAAATCGAGACTGCACTGTGAAACAAGGAGTCGAGGCTATTTACTTTTAATTGATCTGATGATGCAGGAGAAACACCTCACTCGGGCATTAAATTGAGAGAATGTGCCTTTCATATTCTTTTACTTCAAGGTCAGGAAAGAGCCAACAAAATAAATTAGGACAAGCGGGTACAAATCACAGAATCACAACAAACTATTAATCATCATAAAGATCCATTGAATCAACATTGACTTCGGAACGAGACTGGCATCAATAGCGGGCATCAAGCGCTGCCCTGGAAGGGTGCTGGTGTGCTTTTGTACAGGGGTGGTGGAGGGCGATTTTGTAGCAGTGCAGGAGTTGTGAAAGCACTGCAGAGTTCCCCCAAAATCCAGTCGCTTTCAGCCAACAATAAAGGTTCCAATATGTTGTGATTAAGGTACCTGCTGGAAAGAGATGGGTTTTTGTCTTGTGCCAGTTGTGACTCATGAGAACTCAAAGAATGTGTATATGCAGATCACAGAGCAGTACTTTATGTGCATAGCTCAGTGGCATACTGCCCTTGTCACAGAGCGCCTTTTGTTATTGTGCAATTCATTCATAATCTAGCACAGTGAGCTATGAACTGCCATCAAACAGCTGCATGCAAAATGCATGGTACAGGTCAGAACAGTTGTCTCCAAACCTTTTAATGCCGTACCCCCCCCAGTTGAAAAATAAAAATCATTGGGCACCCCCCTCAGAATTTTTCACTAATATTTTATAAAGATGGCAATGTTTAAATACGTCTAGACATACTTAAACATTGCAGTTAAGTACTGTTACCTTTTTTTACAAATGCAATAACATGTTTTTGCTTAAAAGAAAACACTTATCTGTGTAATGCTTCTTTTGGTCACAGCCTGGCGCCCCCCTGGGATCACTTGAGGCCCTCCCCCAGGGGGCCCACCCCCCAGTTTGAAGACCCCTGGGTTCGAAAGTTATGTTTTTCTAATTTTGGTAAAGATGATTTGTTTGGGTAGGAATACATTATTCATGGTAAAACCAACCCTAACAACTATGTTATCCTGAGTTTCTGCCCCCCCTCGACCAAGCACTGTTAAAAAATGCCTACCGACATGGGTGACATGTGAATCTTACACCTTGTAGTTCCCTTTGTCAACACTTTCTATATACTGATTTACACGTGTATGGTTGTGATGTAAGGTGCTCCAATCAGTTGATGAAAAGGTTAATCTCTTTCCCCCATGGTAAATCCTCATGTATACAGACAAGCCCACTGAGGCTGTAAACCTAGTTGACTCCATGGGCCAGATGTATCACTATTCCAAATAGCGATTACCTAATGAGTTTCATTTAGCGTTTCCTAATGGGTCGCAAATTGCCCTAACTCATTAATATTAATGAGGTAGGTTGCAATATGCCACCCATTAGTAAATTCAAAAATCACACGGATGGTGGCATGCTGGGGTCAGCAGACCACCATGTCTGTCACTGGTTTTAAATAAAGCTATTTCTTTTTTTTTTTAATGCAGCCCATTTTCCTTAAAGTAAAACGTGAAGCGTTTAAAAAAGGAAAGATGGAAAGTAAAAAAAAATATTTTAAGGAGGATCCCTTCCCATTTGTGAATGGGTTACCACCCACTTGAACTAGGTAGTAAAATGCAACTGTTTTGCGACCGCATTTCAGTCAAAACATTCTTGCATACTACTGCAATTCGGTATTAGGAAGGGATGTCCTGAACATGCCCCTTCCTAATATCAACTTAATATGTTTTCGCAATTCCAAATTGCGATTCAGTTTTATGTTACCAAATTGGAAATTGGAATTAATTCATACCAAAACGCATTTTATCGGTCGTGCAGAATCGGGCTGTTTGCGACCGGTAAAATGCATGTTACATATTGCTGCATTTCTCTAACATACCATTATGCCACTCCACTATACATGGCTCCATGTTGACACTCTATGCCACTCCACTCCACAACCCTCTACCGTACGACTCTCAACCCCACACCACTGTCCACTACGTAACTAAATTTTAGCCTTTTGGATACAGGCACTGGTCTTGTGGCACTTTTCACTAAAGGTTTCCTATCGAAGCATTTCTGATGTGGTTGGTGATTGAGTATCTATGCTACCTTGTAATTTCTTGACCTTTCTTGACCTTGCAGGCCACAATTCCTCAGGGTGAATGCTTGATTTTTATAGGATGTTTCTATGTAATTTTTCACCTGTGACATATTAGTTTCATACTGTGAACTGAGTCGCCTCTAGGTATCTTATGAGTTGCGGTTGTGGGTGGTATTTATGATGGACCCGAGATGAGAGCTCTGGAGTTGACACTCTGGGAAGTGCAAGTTTATCACAGTACCTGTCAGTGTCATAACTTTATTTCATAGAAATCATATCTTATCGCCACTCAGGACTTCGTATTACTTACATATCACTGCATAATTTTATTGGTCTTTCGGACCAGGCAGCAGCAAATTTGTAGGCATGTCATTCACTCCCTTACCCATCACTATCATTGTGGTCTCGGTGGGAGCTGTAATGGTGCCTCACACGGGAACATGCAAGTAACTTTTCTCAAACTTTCTCTCATCGTTGCAAGGGAAAAAGCCACTTGATCGCTAGACAGAGGACTGCTATTCGAAAAGCTGGATCATCAGGAGGGAAATCCAATCTGCCCAAGGAAGGCATTGCAATAAGAAGGTATGGATTTTTTTTGAGTGATGGCTAAATGGGCAGTGCTGAAGTACTACCTTACTAAAGTTTGAAAAAGTAACTTGCAGAGCCTCATTGGCAGTATGTGCGTAAACATACTGCAGCAGTTTTGGGAGCACCCACCGAAAGCTTGAATCAGCTGGAATTAATGTTTATCCATGCGACATAGAACTATTCTTATATCCATATTTTATATTACGTGGAAGAAGATATTTTTGTAGAGACTTTTTAAAAAAAACTATTTTAAAAACCTACTCTACTTCATGCAGCTGTAAAATTGCAGTCATGTGCTGTTCATTAACATGCAGCTTTAGCATTAAGGGGGTTATTCCAACTTTGGAGGAGGTGGTAATCTGTCCCAAATGTGACGGATTTACCACCAGCCGTATTACGAGTTCCATAGGATATAATGGACTCGTAATACGGCTGGTGGTATATCCGTCACTTTACCGTCACTTTTGGGACGGATTACCACTTCCTCCAAAGTTGGAATAACCCCCTATCTGTCTTAGGTAAAGCATACATCAGACATGGATCGTTTTCTGCTGCCAAAAGACAGTAGGGCTCCCAAGCGAAAGGCCGAAACAGAAACAGATGGAGAGAGAAAAACTGTGACATTAAGACAGTATGATGCCTCCTATTTGGACTTTGGTTTCACCTGCATTGTTGTTAGTGGAGAAATTAGGCCACAGTGTGTGGTTTGTGATATGACCTTAGCTAATGACAGCTTGAAACCAACAAAACTAAGGCGTCATTTGGAAACACAGCATGGGTCTATAGTAGCAAAGAGTAGGCAGTTTTTTGCCAGGAAGTTGCAAGACATGACTCAACAGAAGGAAACCATGAAAAATGTGGCCTCCACCACAGCAAATGCATTGAAAGCATCTTACTAAATGGCATACCATGTTGCCAAAACCAAAAAGCCATTTACAGTTGGAGAAAGAGTGATTCTCCCAGCAATTCTTGACGTGGCTACAACAATGCTTGTTGAAAAAGCAGCAGAGAAGGTCAAAATAATACCTATCTCAGACACAACAATTTGCCGCCGCATCTCAAACCTGTCAGAAGATATCCACAGACAGCTCATAGCTCAGTTGAAATTGAGTTGGATTGCTTTGCAGTTGGATGAAGCAACTGACTTGTCAAAGGCAGCACATTTAATTGCTTATGTCCGATACTGTTATCAAACAGTAATATTGGAAGACTTTTTATTCTGCAAGACAATCAAGGGACGAGCAACAGCATCTGACTTATTTGACATTATCAATGACTTCCTGGGTCTTCACGGCTTAAAATGGGAAACCTGTGTCGGGATCTGCACAGATGGTGCTCCTTCCATGTGCGGTGCTAGGGCTGGCCTAAAAACTAAAGTGTTGACAGCGGCTCCACATATTCTGTGGGCCCACTGTATGATACACCGGAAGCCCTTGCTGTCCGAAACATGGATGGTGATCTTCAGGATGTATTGAATTCGGCTGTTAAAATAGTTAATTTCATAAAGACCCACCCAACAAGAGCTCGCCTATTTGCAATTTTATGTGCAGAAATGGGAGTTGAACATGATGTCTTGCTGCTTCACACAGAAGTCCGATGGCTATCCCGTGGAAAAGTGCTGAATCGCATTTTTGAATTAAGGAATGAAGTACGGCAATTTCTTCTGGATTTGGACCCCTGCAAAGCAGAACAATTATGTAGTCACCACTGGCTTGTGCTTTTAGCATACCTTGCTGACATCTTTGAGATATTAAATTCCCTGAATCAATCTTTGCAAGAAGCTGAAATCGCTTATTTTACTATGAATAAAAAAATATCTGCTTTCAAGAAGAAGCTGGAATTATGGAGGAGACTAATTGAAGATGGCCGGTTTGAGCCATTTCCATGTTTAGCCGATGCTCTTGAGGAAACAGAAAATAACCTTCAAAATGTTGCAGAGTTAATCAAAAATCACCTGACATCACTCAGCGACAGTTTTCACAAGTATTTTCCTGAGGAAAACAATCATATTAATAACTGGGTCTTTCAACCATTTTTGGCAGATGGGGGTATCCATCTCCCAGTTCGCATGCAGGAAGAACTAATTGATCTCCAGAGTGATCGCACACTGCAGATGCAATTTAGCAAACTCTCCTTGGGGGAGTTTTGGCTGTAAATGCCGGCAGAACATTCAGCTTTGAGGGAAAGTGCTATCAAAACTCTCTTGCCTTTCAGCACATCATATTTATGCGACATTGGGTTCTCAGCACTTGCGGTATTGAAGACTAAGTATCGCTCAAGAATCGAAGGGCGCACAACTTCAGGCTGGCAGTAGCAAAAATTCATCCATGAATTGACCGTTTCTGTGGTGAAAAACAAGCACACCCGTCACATTAGTTTTGAAAGTATTATGTCAAATTCTGTGTCTTGATGAAAAATAAAGCCGCATTGTAAATTGTTCTGTGCAAAGATTTTCTTGGAGGCTTTTCGTTTGAACTGTGTAATAAGCATCTGTCACCTAGCCACTGGTGCTCCCAAACCTTCAGTTTACTAGACACTCTGAATTCGTATAATAATGTTTCCCATATGTGATCTGGACTCTGCGGGTGGGGGTTGCCGTCGATGATGCAGAGTACCAGCTTCCAGAAATTTGCGTCAGGTGGTTGGGGGGGGGGGGTGCTCAATGCCTAAAAATGTTTAGAAGGGGGGGCTCAGTATAAAAAGTTTGAAGACCTCTGGTGTAGTGGCATAGAGTGCAGTTGCGCAAAGTAGAATGGCCTAGAGTGCAGTAGCATAGTGTAGAGTGGAGTAGAGTGCAGTAGTGTGTAGATTAGAGTGGTGTGGAGTGATGCAGAGTGTAGTGGAACAGAGTGCATTGGTGTTGAGTGCAGTGGCATAGAGTAGAGTGGAGTAGAAGTAGTAGTAGAATAGAGTGGTGTACAGTCGAGTAGTGCAGAGTAGAGTGGTGCAAAGTAAAGTGGTGCATAGAACAGTGGCATAGAGAACAGCGGTGTAGAGCAGAATAGAGTGGTGTAGAGTGCAGTGAATAGAGCACAATGGTGTAGAGTGGTATAACATGCAGTGGCATAAAGTGCAGTGGTGCAGAGTAGAGTGGCTTTGAGTTCAGTGGTGGAGAGTGCAGTGGCATGGAGTGGGTTGGTGTAGAGTAAAGGGGTGTACAGTGCAATGGTGTAGTAGAGTGGTGCAGACAGCAGTGGCATAGAGTACAATGGGGCAGAGCAAACTAGAGAGGTGTATAGTGCAGTGACGTAGAGTGCAATGGTGTAGAGTGGTGTAGAGTGCAGTGGCTTAGAGCATTGCAGAGTAGAATATAGTGGCATAGAGTGAAGAGTAAATGGAGTAGAGTGTAGTGGCATAAAGTGAATTGGTTTTCAGTAAAGTGGTGTTGAGTGCATTGGCGTAGAGTACAGTGGTTTAGAGTAGAGTGCAGTAGCATAGAGTGGAGTAGAGTGGCATAGAGTACAGTAGACCAGAGTGTTGTAAAGTGAAGTGGTTTAGAGTGTAGTGCCATAGAGTGCATTGGTGTGGAATGCATTGACGTACAGTGCAGTACAGTGGCATAGCGTACGGTGGTGAAGAGTAGAGTGGCTTAGAGTTCAGTGGTGGAGAGTGCAGTTTTGTAGAGTAGTGTTTTAGACTGCAATGGTGTAGAGAAGAGGGACATAGGGTGCATTGGTGAAGACTGCAGTGGCATAGAGTGGTGCGTAGCAAAGTGACATAGAGTGCACTGGTGTGGAGCAGAATGGTGTAGAGTGCTGTTGCATGGAGTAGAGTTTTGCAGAGTAGAGTGTAGTGGTACACCATGCAGAAGTGCAGAGTAGATCTGGGTAGAGTGCAGGAGCATGGATTGTGTTGGTTTTGAGTAAAATGATTTAGAGTGCATTGGTGTTGACTGTAGTGGTGCAGAGTGCAACAGTGTAGAATAGAGTGGCATGGAGTGGCACAGCATAGATTACAGTGGTATAGAGAGTAGTGGCATAGACTGGAATGCCGCAGAGTGGACTAGAGTTCAGTGGCGGAGAGTGCAGTGGAATAGATTGCAGTGCCATAGGGTGCAGTGTCATACAATGCTGTGTCATAGGGTGCAGTAATGGTTTAGATTACTGTGTCTTATAGTGGATTGGCACAGAGTGCAGTAGAGTAGGGTGGAGGGGTGCAGAGAAGAGTGGCTTGGACTGTAGTGGCATAGAGTGCATTGGAACAGAGTGCAGTGAAGTGGTATAGAGTATAGTGGTGCAGAGTAGAGTGCAGTGGCAAAGAGTGCCTGGCTGCAGAGAAGAGTGGCATAGAGTTCAGTGGCGGAGAGTGCAGTGTTGCAGAGTAGAGCTGCATAGAGTGAAGTGGTGTAGAGAGAAGTGGCGCAGAGTAGAGTCAAGTGGTGCAGGGTAGAGTGCATTAGTGTAGAAAGGAATGATACAGAGTCAAGTGGCCTAGAGTGTGGTGGCAAGGATTTTATTGGCACAGAGCGGCAGATTACAGTTGTGAAAAAGTAGAGTGCGGTGGCGTAGAGTGCAATGGCATAGTGTAAAGTGGGGTAGAGTTCAGTGGCAGAGAGTGCAGGTTGCAGAATAGACTGTTGTGAAGTGGTGTATAGTAGAGTGGCTTAGAGTGCATTGGCTTTGAATGCAGTGGTGTAGAGTGGTGCAGATAGCAGTGATGAGTACAGTGGTGTAGAGTAGAATAGTGTGGCATAGAGTGCAGTGATGTAGAGTACAATGGCGTAGAGTGCAGTGGCATATAGTGTAGTGGCATGAAGTGTTGTAGAGTATAGTAGCACTTAGTGCAGTGTAATAGAGTAGATTGGCATAGAGTGCAGTGACGTAGAGAGCATTGGTTTTGAGTTAAGTGGTGTAGAGTGCATTGGCATAAATCGCAGTGGCACAGAGGAGAGGGCAGTGGCGCAGAGTGGAGTGGTACTTAATGCAGTGGTGCAGACTGCAGTGGAGCAGATTGTGTCAGAGTAGAGTGGAGTGGTGCACAATAGAGTTCAGTGGTGTAGAGTGGAGTGACGTAGAGTGCAGAGTAGATCAGAGTGGTGTAGAGTGCATTGGCATAGAGTGCAGTGGTATAGTGTGAAGTGGTAAGGAGTGGAGTGTATTGGCAGAGTTCAGCGGCATTGAATGCAGTGTTACAAAGTAGAGAGGCATGGAATGGAGTGGTGTAGAGTGCAGTGGTGCATAGTAGTTTGGGGTAGAGTGCATTGGCATAGAGTATAGTGGTGTAGAATAGTGCGGCATAGAGTGAAGTGGCGTAAAATAGAGTGTTGCAGAGTAGAATGCAGTGATGCAGTATAGAGTGGCGTGGAGTGATATAGTGTGGAGTGGTGCAGAGTAGACTGCAGTGGTGTGGAGTGGAGTAGGGTAAAGTGAAGCATGTGTGGTCTGATAGAATACTGCCATTACAGACAGCACATTTTCAATTGAGATGACCATTACATTTGCACTGACATACAGTTTCACTGCTGAAAGTATACAGTGCAGAAAGGTAAATGTGTAGAAATGTCATCATATAGCGTATTGATTTGGTATGATTGTGCTAAAATATTTGTTTCCACCACACTTTGGAATTACTAACAAATGTGCTTCGATTGTGCTTTTCTAATTCTGATTTATTCTGAAATAACTCCGCAGTTCATTTACAGACATTTAAGTGCTGTCTGCTAGGAAATAAAAATAACATGGTACAGCTTTCCTCAAGCACACCCCTAATAGCCAGCATTACTGTCACCTAAATCATCTCACTTTGAAGTCAACTAAAGAAAAGTAAGCACCAAGTTCCCTGGAAGACAAGAGCCTGACATTTGACCTCTGTCTTTGAATGCACAGCAAATGTGACAAGTTAAGAACAAGATTTAAAGGCCTGTTTACAGAAATTGAGCACTGGTGGAAGAATACAGTAAATAGGATTTGTGCAAGTTAAGGGACAAACTCAAGCTAGACAGCCTAAAACAAATGGGGCCAGCAAACAGAAAGCAAGCAGATGTGAGTTAAAAACCACAAAGCCAATGGTAAGCAATGGGCGTTATGCATTCCCAGAGAAGCTTTCAGAATGTCCCCAAAATGTTGTTGGCAAATCTGTTATGCTTCTACCTAGAAAAAAGGCATTTTTGTGGTTGCAAGCTCTGAATCTGAATTTTGCTACCGTAACAATGCTTTGTACACCTAGCCCAGAGCTATACGATGGTGGTCAGGGTGAACTAGTCTCCATCAAAGTTTGGAAGTCATTGTGGAGACATTTGGTTTTGTCATCACCAAGTTTAAAAGTGATCCTCATCGAAAGGGTTCAATGCTTGTTTACTTGACACAAAATGGCTAGGTTTGGGATGGCCATAAACTCAACCCACAGATCAAGCTAACTTGGACCTCTTCCTCTACTGTTTTCAACTACTCAGGTATCTTACTGCTACTCAGACTATTGACCTGGGGATTGCACATATATTTCTTGAGCAGCCCCTTGTGTGGCACATACGTGCTCTGGTAGCCCAAGACATTCAAACATCTTTTCTCCTTCCAACACTTCAATAATACTAGCCCTGGAGCACACTTGTGTGTGTGTCCTGCCACTTCAAATATGCTTCTAGGGAGATTGCAGGTCACCAGAGAATTTCAGGAGAAAGCTTGTCCCTCTAGTACTCAAGTATGATTTGCAGCCATACCTCATTTTTAGATAATGTGGGGTACATGTTCTGGCCAGCTCCTTGAGTCTGGCTTAGAAGGCTGAGCTCTGACTGGACTACCAACTATCGTTGGTTGACACATCTGCAAAGGCCACGTTCTTGTGTTTCTCACTACACCATTCTTGGTGATTTTGTGGATTCCTCTCTTGAGAAGTGAGCATCCAGTAGTGGGTTCCGATCCTCAATCGCAAGGAAATAGATTTCCAGCCTGATCCCTCATGACATCCACCTCAGTCCCTGAGATGTTGGCTGGTCTTGCAAACTGAAGAGGGGAGTAGGTGGATAGCAGCTACTCAGACATGCCACGGCTTCTCCTGTTGCCCTTTGAGATCCTCAGGCACAAGGTGAAAATGTCTGCACACAGCAGCCCATCATGAGGTCTTGGGCAGGCAAGTGTTGGTAGTCATCGCATTTATTGGACTCCATCTATAACTTTACTACATCCCAAGGCCACGCACCCCGGATACCTGTTCCTGAGATGGCATCTTCTGGGCATCGAGGCTACACCCTCGATGGTGCTTCTGAATCCTGTGTTCCTATGAGCTTAGTAACACTGCAAGACCCTATTCTTTAGTAAGGGAGCCTATTATCCAAGACCAGCTTGTATGTGTTTGAGTACGTATACAGTGTTTCCAAGCAACACAGAACAGCAAGCAGCCGGCACCATTCATTGACAGTAATACTTCATGCGTCGCACAGATTCTTAAATACATTGCTTACGTGTTTAGCTTTAGTATGCTTGCATCAAAAAGACAATGGTGGTCTATTCACTCCTTCGTCAAGTCTGTATATTAGCCCTCATCCTAAGTGTGACGAAAGTTCCAATTTGGGTAGAAATATGCATTTCCACCTGTATCAGAATTATGGGTTGCGCAGTAAAATCTGTCAGGGCCAGACTGCGAATCTAAAGCAGCCCTGTCAAATTCTGTCAGATCAGCCCCATAGGGTGAATAGCGGGTGAGCCCGACCACTACAAATGGACTTGGGTGGTTCTCCACCTAGGGCAAGACTGGGAACCACGAGTGATTAGCAAAATTGGCATAATCAAAGATTGGGAAAAAACATAACTTTCTAACCTGCACCATGCAGTTTGCATGCAGCTCTTTGATGGCAGTTCATAGCTCACTGTGCTAGCTTATGATTGTAACTTATGAAGTGAACAGTAACAAAAGGAACATGTGACAAAAGCAGTAACCCACTGAGGTATGCACGTAAAATACTGTTCTAAGATCTGCATAGTACACATTTTTTGCAGCAGACATATTAACCCTCTCCCCTACCTTAGATGAGTCAAAACTGCCACTAGATAAAACTCCAATCTCACTCCAGCGGGTGCATTAATCATCAGAGATATATTGGCACTTTTATTGTTGTCTGAAAACTGTTGGCTATACGAGGATCTCCCTCGGCAGTGGTTTTGAAACTCCTGCACTGCTACAAAACCGGCCCCCATTAACAAAAGCGGCCCTCACCCTTCCAGCCTCGACATGAAATGCCCAGCACAGCCAGTCCGACCTTGAAACCTGTACCTCCAGGATTTTCAATGCACATTTTTTGCCAGTGAAAACCTGGTCAGAATATACGTGGAGAAAAGTAGACAGACTGTGAGACACTATGTGGAAATCCATGCACAACGGCTTGTTTTGTCGGTTATATTGCATTCAATAGATGAAAATTTACAGTGAAGGGATAATTCACCAAGAAATTCTCACAGTATCAATAAGTCGATGAGAGGTATTGCCACTTCACTTCTCATGAACCGCCAGGGCCGCGGTGGAGGTCGAACCGCCACCAAAGCAGCGGTCTGGCCTCCACATTAAGTTCCTGGCAGTGCAGCCAAGGTCTGACCACCAGCATCACCAGGTTGCCGACGGTCAACAGCCTGGCGGTGCCAGCGGTCTTAATCCACCAGGGAAGCGCTTCCCTGGGGATTACGAGCCTCCTCTCCATTGGCTTTTGCATGGCGATCCCACTGCCATACAAAGGCTGGCAGAGACGGGGTGCCGGGAGCCTTATGGGGTCCCCTGCACTGCCCATGCACTTGGCATGGGCAGCACAGGGGCCCCCATGGACAGCCCCGTTGTGCTTTTCACTGCCCGAATTACGGCAGTGAAAAGCGCAACGGGTGCTGCTGCACCCAACGCACCACAGCATTGCCGCCGGCTCGATTACAAGCCGCCATCAATATTGTAGTGAGTATTCCGCTGGGCTGTTTCCTCCCGCTGGGCCAGGGGAAAACTCATAATTGGGCTGGGGGGTGGAAACCCGGAGCGGCAGTTTTCTGTCCTAAAGAGAAACTCAAAATGAGGCCCCTAGTGTTGAGGGCTGTAGTTTGTGCATTTTTTGTAATTTCTCTCATAGATCTGGATAACGGGTATGGTTAAGCAGGGGTGTAACACGCTTATGCAATCTTTGAGGCGCAGGTGGTGTCGCAAAGTGGGGTTTGAAGAGAGTATTCCATCGGGGTCAAGTCCCACACTGGCTTCCTGACATTGACAAAGGCCAGGATCTCACTGTCAGTAAACCTGAGAACCACAGACCTCAGCAGCAAGACCCCACTATTCTGGTCTTACTGCTGAGGAATTTGGTCAGGCCCGGACCGCTCATTTTTTCCACCCAGCATTTTCCCCGATGGTCTGGTGCCTTTCTGGGCTGGTTTTTAAGGCAGGGTTGCTGCTGGTGCCTCTGTTTTAAGGCAGGGAGGCACTGACCGTGCCTCTGTCACTTTCTCCAGCTTCCCCTTGTAATTATAGCAGGGACTGGGGAGGGGAAATGAGAGAGAGAGAGAGAGAGAGAGAGGTGGAAGCGAGCAGTGCTGGTTTGAACATGTTTACCAGGGCTGCATTTGATTTGCGCTGCTACATAATATCCAATGAGAACTCAGGACAGTAAACATCTACAGATACAAAAGAAACGCAGCATCACAATGGAAGGGGCGGCATATATTCCATTGTGGTAGGATGACCGTGAAGAGGTGTTTTTTTTTTTAGTTTCTTACTGATTTGCACCATTGAAGGGACAAGTCTTAGATGCAAGGTAGCGGCCCTCATTACTACTTCGGCTGTCTTTTTGTGAGACCGCCGAAGCCACGGGTGAAGAAAGACCGCCAGTGCTGGCAGTCTTAAGACCGCCCTTTTGCAACTAATTTCGGAATTCTGCCCGAAATCGGGCGGAATTCTGACACCAGTTGTGCTGGCAGTCGGTGGTGAAGAGGCGGTTCCACCGCCGGCATCGCCATGCCAAAAAGAGACAGCACACCGTATGACCCGTAATATGGCGTGGCGGTGTCTTGATGGCGGGGCGCTGCCGGCGGTGGAAGCACCGGGAGCCGTTGCCTCCCAGACGACCTCCTCGATGGACGAGGTAAGTGGATCATCCGACAGGGGAGGGGCCGGGTTGGGGGTGTGTGTATGTGAGTGCGTGTGTGAATGTTGTAAATTTGGGGGGAGGGGTGGTGTTTGTGGGTGCGTGTCTGCGTGTGTGAGTGATTGTGGATGGGGTGAGGGGTGTGTGTGAGTGTTTGTGGATTGGGTGTGTGTGCAAGTGGATTGGGGTGGGGGGGTGTGTGTGTGTGGGGGGGTGAGCGATTGAGTGCGTGAGTGCGATTGAGCGGATGGAAGGGGTGAGTGCATGTATGGGGTGCAGGGGGAGCGGGGTGTGAATGTATGTATGCGCTGGGGAAATGGGGGAGTGAATGTATGTATGCGCGGGAGGGGGAGTGAATGCGTGCGTGAGTTTGGTGTTTGTGTATGTATGTAATGTGAATGGGGGTGTATGACGCGAGTGCGTGGGTGAGTGGTGGCGTGTTGGTTTGTGTGTGGGAGTATGTGGGTGCATGTGTGCAGGTATGTGGACGTGTGTGCTGGAGTATCCCGGCAACAGGAATGCAGATTCCTCTCCCCGGGATACAGGACCGCCAGCTTTTTCTGGCGGTCTCCCGCATCGTATATGGTATCCGCCGTGCTGGAGGTGCTCACCTCCAGCCCGGCGGACCGCGGAAAAGCAGCGGGACGGGCAGAGTATCGGCAGTTTGGCTTAGGCCAAACCACCAAACTCGTAATTTGGCGATCTTCACTGCCAGCCCGTTGGCGGTGGGACCGCCACCGTGGCCATGGCGGTCCTCGGACCGCTAGGGTCGTAATGAGGGCCAGAGTCTTATGAGAGTCTTGATTCATATGCTGAAAAGTCCTGTGGCAGGGTGGACTTGGCTGTTTATTCCTTGGGCATAGGTGGAGCCACTTGAGGTTGGTTTAGAAGGCTGAAGGCCACCACCTCCATCTGCAACTTACTGGGACAAATGAGAGGAGGTACAGCAGGTGCAAAAGGGGAAATAGAGACAGACAGACAGAAAGGTTGAGAAAAACAGAAAATTATGGAAGGAAAGAGAGAGAAACTGAGCAGGCTGGTTTGAACATATTTGGCATGGCTTCTTTCGGGATGAAGTCTGGCCTCGCCTGTTGGGGTGCGTGGTCTTTTCTGGTATTTTGGACTGTCTACCATAGATGAAAATGCTCCTTTTAAAAGTGAACACCACCAGGTACAGTGAACTTAAAGGTAAGGTAGCCAGGTTCACTCCAATCCATTTATGACGAAAGACTTTTTGAAATATTATTCAAATTCATTCTAATGACTGCTTTGGGGCTATTCGAGCTGAAATGTAAGACGGGGTGCTCCCTTTTTGGATTGTGTATTTAACGGCTCCCGTGAGCCTTTGAGCTGAAGAGCTATGGTGAAGCACCTGTGCGCCTACTGAGTGGTACAAAAACCTGAGAATACTTTTAGGCGGCATTTCAAGCAACCCCGTCTGCCACACTTTGCTCTCCGCTGATGACGGCCGAAAGTCAGAAACACGTGTCCAGAGATACAGCAGTCGCCGCACAAACTTATGGTGAAAAACTTTCTACAACGTTACAGCACATGCTGCACCCATTTATGGTGAAAGACCTTTTGAAATATTATTCGAATTCATTCTAATGACTGCATTTATCATGATGCTTTGGGGCTATTCGAGCTGAAATGTAAGACCGGGTGCTCCCTTTTTGGATTGTCATATGTAGAAGCACCTTATGGCATCCTGAGCTGCATCCTTTTATCAAATATGAATGAGATCTCATTGACTATTGAGTAGCCACCTGCAGCATATTGAGCAGCAACAGCATACCATAGAACTTTGAGCACTACCAGTTGGCACAATGGGCACCCACACACACGGCACAATTGAGTATTACCCAGAAGCATAATGAGTTTTGGTCATATGACACCAGCATGCTAGGTTATGTTAAGCTGCACAGCATGACTTGCTGAACTGCAAATTGTGGCATAATTGAGAAGGGGCGGCTCCTCTGCAATGGCAGAGGAGCGTCGCCCCACTGGCTAAGAGCCAGCAGCAGAGAAATAAAGCAATACTTGAATATCATTTTATTTTTCTGCTGCTGGCTCAGCCAGCATGTGAAGGGAGGGGCGGAGCTGGGCCGTGGGAGGTGGGATGACAGTGGAGTGCACTAAGTGCGCATGTGTGTTTGGACGGCATAAGACGTCTGGCCAAACACACATGCGTACTTAGGTTTCTCCAGGCTGGCTGTGTAGACAGCCGGGCCTGGAGAAACTGCACAGGCCCCAGTGTTGTGTCTGAGTGGCATTCCGAGCCGCTCTGACCAATCCTGATGCTGCCTTCATGCTAGCTTGAGCATGAAAGCAGCGCCAGGATTGCTGGGGAGCCTGTTCTGGTGTCCCAGCAAATGCTGGGACACCAGAACAGGAAAGGAGGACGAGCGAAGCAGCAGGAGAGTATGGGGTGAATTGTAAGTATTCTTTTTTTTAAAAATGTATTCAATCTTGCCACCCCATCCCGTCATCTCCCCCACCCCTCCACTTGATATTTGCGGCAGCCGCCACTGTAATTGTGCAACTCCACTCGGTAATGTAGTATACTTTAAAAGTGGGCCTAGGCGAAATTGACATTACTCCAGCATAATTAGCATAATTCTGGTCATTTCTGAAATTACGCTGTCACATAATTTTTCACAATTTGCGGTAAAAAAATTTGCAGGAAAGATTTATCACAAACACATGGGACCAACGCATATGAAAGAGCGCGAGAGGATGTTGTTCGTGGTGGTTTTGTTTATTTCCACTATTTTTTTTAAAGTGCACAGCGTGCCTTCACGTCCAAAGAGTAGCTGGAGATGCACTTCAGAATAAAATACAGCGCCAAATGCTGCGTTTGTATTTTGGAAAATGACATGAAATTTCATGACATTTTGTGTAAATTCTCAAGAGCAAATGATGCAAATTTCGCACACCCCTAATGTACACCCCATTCGCCATCTTTATAATATACATTCCCTTTTACAGTGAGTTTCAGGCATCCACATCATCTTGCGCAGCTCTTGCTCCGAGTATTGTAATTCAGATAAACATCTGCACTGCCCTGTAAGATGATTAATGCACACCATCCCTTCCCCAGCGAAAGAAAGAGCTGGCCTGAAATTTTCTGTGACATTTATGTTATCTGAATGTTATGGGATTATGGAGGTACTCTGGCATTTGACGGGAGTATTAGAAGATATGAAAATCCTTCACTCCGGAGTTCAAGTTGTACCTCTAGCTTGATGTTATTAAATAAATAAAAACAACTTGGACCAGTTATCCATCATCCAAGAAATGTTAATAGATCATAAGTGTTGTACATAAGAGCGTTTAAAATAAGTATCTCGACTTCGGATATAGATGATTGCTTTTCCCTCAGTCTTGTTGTTCATTTTCTAGGGGACACCAAGTCCACTCCCCTACTACAAGTACAGTTACTCTCTGGTGATACATTGATTATCCTTCTTAGGACCATAGATGCTACTCTAAGTTGCCAATGTAGAAACTATATCATGTGAAGCCCCATCTCTCTTTGATCTGGGATCCCTTGATGCCACAGACACTGGCTCTTCGTGGAAAAAACATTGCACCAGGGAAGAACTTATTGGTAAACATGCTATGCCAGCCTGCTGGCACTTAATAAATAATGTCAGTTCAGCAGTATTTTGTTTTCTCTGTTTTGATGTCAGCAATTTTGTTTTTCAAGCACATTAGAAGTCACAACTGCAATTTGCAGAGGAACAGCTGAGCCACGTAGTGGGCCCTGAAGGGTAAATCCCTTTTTTTGTCTTGGTCTGTAATAGGAGTGGGTACAATGTTTCATTCCTCCTGTGGAATTGACAGATTTTGGTGACTCCAAACTATTCTTGTAGTGTGGCGTTCCGGCCATATTCCACCAATCGCTGCGTGGTGGAATATTTTCCTGCAATGCTTCAGAAATGCAAGCAAGATTTGGTGTCACTTAGCATGATTTTTTAACTAAGGTGGCACGAGCGGTCATGGTCAGAGGGCTGCCTCTCGAGTAGATTTGGGTGGTCATTCTAACCCTGGCGGTAAAAACCGCCAGGGCGAATGACCGCGGTAGCACTGCCAACAGGCTGGCGGTGCACCGCTGGGCATTCTGACCGCGGCGGTTCAGCCGCGGCCAGAAACGGAAAGTCAGCGGTGTACCGCCGACTTTCCGCTGCCCTAGAGAATCCTCCATGGCGGCGGAGCGCGCTCCGCCGCCATGGGGATTCTGACACCCCCTCCCGCCATCCTGTTCCTGGCGGGTCTCCCGCCAGGAACAGGATGGCGGTAGGGGGTGCCGCGGGGCCCCTGGGGGCCCCTGCAGTGCCCATGCCCATGGCATGGGCACTGCAGGGTCCCCCGTAAGAGGGCCCCACAAAGTATTTCAGTGTCTGCTATGCAGACACTGAAATACGCGACGGGAGCCACTGCACCCGTCGCACCTTCCCACTACGCCGGCTCAATTCTGAGCCGGCGTCCTCGTGGGAAGGTTGATTTGCCCTGGGCTGGCGGGCGGCCTTTTGGCGGCCGCCCGCCAGCCCAGGGCAAATCCCAAAATACCCTCAGCGGTCTTTAGACCGCGGAGCGGTATTTTGGTGGGGGAACTTCGGCGGGCGGCGATGTTAGAATGACCCCCTTGGTGACGCTCAAGCAGACTTTCTACTCGAGCGGCAGCAAAATCAAGTCAAATGGCACTGCGTGGTGCCGTTTGCACTGCTTTTTAAGCATTGCTCGCGCTACTGGTGCTAAACTGCACCAGATAGCAGTGTAACTTGCATATTTTCTGCCCCTTGCCGAAACTCCATGGAATCTCGCAGAGTTTTTATGTAACTTTGCAGAGTTCTGCCTCATGAAACTCAGCGAATTACACCCACCCCTGATCCTTTGTTGGTGTCTCTTTGGTCACCGATGAAGACAAGCATGGTATTCTATTCTGAGTTTCTTCTGATCTCTGCACAGACGTATCTGCAGATTTATGTCTCTCACGCCGGGCCCATGTGCTGATGCTCCTTGTTCTGTCAGTCTCATCCCTTGCCATCCTATCCCTTCCAAGTGAAATCTCCATCGTACATATCCCAACTCTTCTTTGACATTATTAAACACAAAGACTAATGAACTTCAGAATGGTGTATACACCAGAGCCAATCACTTCACAGGTACCCAAGCAGCACTCCTCATCTGATTCGACTCATGAAACGTACCAATTAGCCTTCATTTTCTATTCTGTAAAATCTCGGAGTACTGTAAATTCTTATCTTTCAGGAGACAGAAGTTTATTTCTCCTTGTTTCTTTCATCTATATTTTCCCCTCCCGTCTTTCTCATAACCTGGGCCTTATTTGTGATTCCAGTCTCCTGGTTTCCTTGTGTGTTTCTACTGTTTTACAGTTTTGCCATTACCAACTCTACAACCTTCAAAGATACTCTCTTTTTGACCTTTTGTCCTCCAACCTCCTACATCCATTCTTTTCCATCTTGGTTACTGTTCTTCTCTACTAGTAGACCTAGTAGACCTGCCTATTTTCGCACCCCTCTTAACTCAGTCATGAACTCTGTTATTTTAATTCTCTTGTCTTCAAAATCTGTCTCAATGCTCATCTCTCTGTTATGTAATGTGTATTTGTAAATGCACTACCACCCGCGTGGATGTCCTGGTACTGAGCATGTCTGTGTGTGTGCCTAGCCATCCCTAAGGTAGGTTGGTTAAAAGGTGGTTGAAAAGCCGAGTCTTCAGCTGCTTGCGGAATTCAAGAAGAGAGAAGGTGCTCTTATGTTGAGTGGGGGGGGGTCATTCCATGCTTTAGGAGCAATTTAAGAGAATGCCTGTCATCTTGATCTGGTTCTGTGGATGCGTGGGGTGTGTGCATGTAGGAGTCCTGAGGAGCTGAGGTGTCTGGTCAGTTGGTGGAAGGAGATGTTATGTAGGTGGGGCCTAAGTTGTGTAATACCTTGAATGTGTGTGTGAGGAGTTTAGAATGGACGTGTTTGTGTATCAAGTGCCAGTGGAGCTCCTTGAGTCGTGGTGTGATGTGCTTTCTGTGTGGGAGTTTCGGGATGAGTTTAGTGGCCGAGTTCTGTATGGTTTGTAGTCTTCTGATGAGTTGCTTAGTGATCCCGGTGTACCTGTAGTTCACCTTGCTGGTTACTAGGGTGTGAGTGACTTAACTGGTATCTCTTCTCTGACTTCCATTGCCACTTTGCCTTCAGTTCAGCTTTCTTTGAATTGCCTTCAAATGTACCCATGTTCTGGCCTAACCTTATCTTTCCTCCTTGCCTAGCCTTGCATTCCCTTTCGTGCCTTATGCTCTGCCTCCCATCCTTTCGAGATGGACTGCCTTGTGTACCCCCACTAGATTAAAATCTTCTCAGCTTCTTCCTCCAAGGCTATGGACTTCACTACCGATTACCTACACGCCCACCTCTTTACTTCAAACTCCTTCCATGCTTCGCCGAAAGCTTGATGAGGTGATCTCCATTTGTAACTTATTTTACTCTGTACATCACTTAGGCACATGCTCTGTATAAGTACAATGAAATGAAATAACACTTCAACCTATCTCAGGTACTGTGGGCTA
Source organism: Pleurodeles waltl (assembly GCF_031143425.1). NCBI lineage: Eukaryota > Metazoa > Chordata > Amphibia > Caudata > Salamandridae > Pleurodeles > Pleurodeles waltl. The sequence goes on from NC_090445.1 coordinate 1,672,734,750, forward strand.
GAGAGAGCGTGCACTATAGCTTGTTCCTTTTCAACCACTGGGGAAGTCCTAAAGTGCTGCTTCACATAAAATAGCTTGATATTATTGGCAGTTTTAAGAGAAGCCAAAGAGAAATGGGCCTGGAGAGGGTTTTCTTCATCAACTGATCTGACCTTTCTTAAAATGGATATCTCTCACTCACAGCTCTTACTCAAAGTGCCCCTTGACCTACCAAGGGAAGACTTGATTGTGTAAAGTGGTTTTGTAGATTTTGTTATTTAGAGTCCTCCGGCTGACTTATAAGAAAGGTTGCCATTACATGAATGGATGCTTAATACTTACTTGCATTTAAATGTGGTATAAAGTATTAGATGGCAGTAATATACAAGGTCAAGGATTCTAACGTTATGTGTGATTTATAGACTCGTTTTCACGCCAGGGAAGCTCCTGAGGCGAGTACATGATTTATTTTTAATGGCAGCTGATCTATGTTGTAAGGTTTACAGCCTTCTTAAGGAGGAATTAAGACAAGTAGAAATGTATCACAATGAGTAGTTACAAGAAATATAGCACAGCCAGATGTACAAAGGCTTTTAGCAGTCGCTAATGGTCCGAATTTCAGAAGCGGGCCGTTTGCAACTGCAAAATATCATTTTGGGATGTACAAAACCTATTTGCGATTCTATCACCGAATCACAAAATAGGTTTGCAATCCAGTATTAGGAAGGGGCGTGTTAGGGGCGTCCCTTCCTAATAGCGACTTGAAGGCAGATGTAAAAATGTTTTGCATCCGGAATGCCATCGCAAACCATTTGCAGTTTACCCCCAACTTCTAGCTGGTGGTAACCCATTCGCAAATGGGAAGGGGTCCTCAAGGGTCCTCTTCCCCTTTGTGAACGTGGGTGCAAACATTTTTATAAAAGCAGGCAGTGGACCCACAGACCACACCCAGCTCTAAAAAAAAATGAAAAGAGAACTTTTTAGTTTTCTTTTTGAAATGCATCCCATTTTCCTTTAAGGAAAACGGGCTGGGTTTAAAAAAAATACTTTATTTAAAACACAATCACAGGCATGGTGGTCTGCAGACCCCAGCAGGGCACCATCCCAGTGATTTTGCCCGTTCCCAATGGGTCACAAATTGCAACCTTCTTCATGAATATTAATGAGGCAGGTCCATTTCCGACCCACTGTAAATCACAAATAGTGTCAAACATTGTTGTACATCTCTGTTTGTGATTTCCTAATAGCGAATCACTGAAATTCGCTATTAGGAAATCGCAAACCCACAATTTCGTAAATCTGGCCCACAGTGCCTTATTTTAGTTAGCATTTGATTGAATGGGTGCTACTCTTTCCTTGGATTGATCTCAGAAAGATGAAAGGAGGAAGGTAGGCTTGTCTTGGTCCCATATCAGCTTCAGTGATGTATTTGATATCAACAGAGAGATAACAAGTAATATCACCCGTAGTTAAGCTGATGATATCATTTGCAATGCCTTCTGTGTTGTCATGTGTGAGGTCATGAGCAGTGCAAGGTGTGTCTGGAGTTAAAGTTGCAAACCTAACTGAACTGATTCATTTTTCTGTGTGTTTATACCACAAACACCCTATCACAAGTGCTCTATTTCTGTTTGGTTGCTTCCTATGACTGCTTCCAACACAATACAACTGAGATTTATACAGGAAATTGAATTTTGATTTGATAACGGGCTTTGACACCGTTTCATAAATCTGGGTTATTTTGGGGTGATCTAGAATGTGTGTTTCCCATTTAAGTCTCATAAGAATGTTTCCTCTCAAGACAACAGAAATTGCTGAACAGAATTACATCAAACTCGGAACGAAGAAATAACTCAAGCGTGATATTTTCATTAATAGAGTTGAAACCAGATTGGAGGAAGAAGATTTTTTCTATCAGGCATTTATTTGAACAATAATCATGAATGGGCATGCCAATCCAAGCAATCTTAAATTACAACCACTATTTTGTGTTGTGGGAGGCCAGTGGCTAGTCCAGGAAACCTTGTGTGAGTAGAATGAAGTCTATCTCACATCAGTCACGGGGCCAGAATACTGTATCCAACCTCAAACTAAAGAGCTAAAGAAAAAAATGGTTCACGCTGCTGGATCCTCAGATCTCCACAGGATATGTGGATAGCCATCGCGGCCATTTTAGAGGCAAAAACCCCACAAGTATTTATGAATTCATTGTAACCAAAAAGAACCTGGGAGAACATGCATGGATCCGTGGCAGGGTGGCGGGTGGATCCCAAAAAGACAAAGGATGCCCTCAAGATCAAAAAAAGTGATTGCTTTGTTGGGTAGGTGAATCTTCAAAGCTGTGTTGCATTTGAACACAGGACTTACATCCATGAAGAAAACGTTTGAGCGCATGACTCCCAAACTGAAGGAGCTCTACTGAGTTAATCTACAAACAGGAATCATTTTTAAACTAGCCTGCATAGTCTTCAGGAAACTTTACCTTCACTATGTCTCCTACCCTACATTGTCCCTGAAAACCTCAGGTGGGAGAGAACCTCAGGAGCAACATCCACACTTGTCTAAATAGAAAGGCATTCTAGTCAAACCAACTTCTTCACAAGCATTCTGATTGGTGATCTCTTCTCTCTGGAACTCTTGTCACGAGAATCATAGATGTCGTAACAACCGCCAGCTGTTCATTGAAAACTCGCTTGCTTATAACTCATAATCACTGCTTAATTTGACCCGTGGTTGCACGTGGGATCCACCGCACCCATTTTTGGGGACAGGCACTTATTTTCTTCAACAGACATTAATCCAGCATAAGAGAGAACAAAACACAAAAGGCGGAAAGAAGGAGGAAAAAACATAGTAAAAGTGAGAAAGAAGGAATAAAAAAGAACAGGCAAAAGTGAGATAAAGATACATGAAGTGTTTGGTACTGGATTAAAGAAGCGTCAAGTGGAATCAAGACTACATAGCCTTGGTATTGGGCATGCTGACCTTCCATAGTGTCGGCTTCTGAGTGACACCTTGGCCCGGCACTTATTTGTTTTTACAAATTAAGTACTGCTTACAACCAACTTTATGCAAGTAAAATCTATTCCCCGGCACATTCTCAGTTTTTTTTTAATGAAACCCACATTAAGTTTCTATCCTGCCTTCAAGTAGTTTTTTGTTCATCTGACCCAATTGCATCTCCTTTTCTCTTACATCCACTTGACATTTATTTGGTGATGTTTCTTGTTCAAAATCTTAGATTTATTGCCTTAAAGTAACTCGTTTATCTATTTTTGTTACACTGTAACCTGCACTGACACCTAGTAAATGGGTTGAACAGCACTTCATCAGATGTAAAATGAATAAATAAATATCGCTAGTCAAAGTTGGAACACAGTCTGTGCAGCCCCCCAAATTCAAAAAGGCATTGGTTTGGGGAGCAACAACTTCGATCCATAAAGATCTGTTGAAACCGAAAATTACAAAAAAATATTAAATACAAATCCCACGGTACCTGAAATGTGTACAAGAGGGGTGGATGCTGGTCATGGCTCCAGGCTACATCCAAGGGCCGGAGTGTCCTATACAAGCCCTAAATCCATGCACCATAGGCTCTATGAGCACGATAGCTGCACACCCCCCTCACTGCACAGTAGAATCTGTAAGCACAGGACCTGGTCCTTGGTCATGGAAGGAAAAAAAGCGTGTTCTTGCTTTGTCCAAGAGTTGGCGTACATCAATCATAAAGAATCAAAGAAAGGGCCCTGCTTAGGATGGTCCGTGGTGCTTTACTCACAAAAGCAAAGAAAAAAACATTTAAAATAAAAACATGGAATTTCACCTAATATGCCATTTGAAAGGACGCTGTGGCTGTGAAGGAAAACCTAAAAAACACTCAGGTTTGCATGTCGTGGTAGCAACACCCCCACAATTTACCCAATTAACTACTTATGACCTTGCACACTATTTTTCAAAGTGTTTGTGGGTGCACCCACAAGGAAACCTCCTTACTTTGTGGTTTACAGTGCGCGTGAAAGGCCCTGGCCTGTATTCCATAGTTGACTACTTAATATGTTCTGTCTGCGAGTAAATATTGCTACCAGAAACTCAACACTGACCAGGGCTGGTGCTTTACCACAGGGGGGAAACGAGCTTCAATTGTAATTATTTCCATAGAATAAAAGGGATGGGTGTGCCCATACTTTGAATGCAGCACAAGGGCCTGAGCCATCAAGATAATGGTCATAGGAATGCAGAAGAATGAAGTCAGATGCTTAGTGTTTGTGTAGTAAGTGGTTTGATGCTGCTAAAAACCTTATGGGTTGTACAGAAGAACTAAGTAATTGTGCATTTGTAACAGATGCTTAATCTCATCTGGACCTTCTCCATATCTCTTGACGGTCATTCTGACAAGCTTGCACATTGTGTCAATCAGTTTATAAGTATGTTAGGTAGCCATTGATGCAAAGCTTAGGATATTTTAAGCACCAGCTCTATTTTGTGACACCCCTAGAGTAGACTCATCTGGTTGGCCTACACTCATTTGTTTATATATTCTTAGAGATAAAGGACAATTTGCAGTATTTGACACAAGTGTTGTGCTGTGAGGTGGAGTTCCTTTGCAGTAAATAGTTATAGCATTAGGAATATCTATGTGTTCATTTAACAGAGCATAGGTACTAAAAAAGGTTAACCACGCCACATGTACAGTATGTCCCGGAAATGTGTTTCAATGGCCAGTACCTAACACCTTCAAATACAGTTTTGGTTATTCCAGCTGACTTTTCATTTAGAACACTTTCTGATTCTGTGGTGATAGATTTAGGCAGCATTTCCTATTATAGAGACATAAGTCGGGGCAGCCGTTGACCTGAGTCTCCACGCCCTCCTGTTCTCATGAGCCAAAGTATAACAACAGCCAGCAGTGTGCTTTAGTAGGAGAGTCCAACAGCAACATGTATGAGGCCAAAACAACAGTCTTGTGCCTGCAAAATGCTTGGTTTCTTGACAGCAACATATCTTGATGAAGGTGAAAGGAAGAAGGGTCTGTTGAACTGGCCTTACACCTGGAAGGGCACAGCAGGCCCACAAAAAACACACCATGCAAATCTGAAATAAGTGTCCCGCACAAGAACACCCATGTTCTTGGTATTAAAAAACTCGTTCCTCATATTGTTTAAGCCACTTAATGGGACTACTTGGATCCCTGTGGTTGGTGTTCAGTGCATTACAGCTCTGAGACAAGTTAATGATCCAGTTGGTCTCTTGGAAGTTTACATGGGTACAACATGGCTAGGTGTTGTTAGCTTCCTTCACGGTGTTCCCAGAAGTATTCAAGTTGAGGGTCTTGTGACTTGTATCACATCAGTGGGAGAAGATATTTTCAGAAGGGGTGTGCTAAGCTCATGTAATTTGCTTTTGCATAGTTATGCAAAATTACATGTAATTATGCAAAATGCAAATCCATTACTTAGGCCCGCATTATGACCCTGGCGGTATTTTGGAGAAAGGTACTGCCAACAGGCTGGCGGTACCTCTCCCCAAAATATGACATTGGCGGTTTGTACCACTCCGTCCGCCAGGGCGGTAAAAGCCGTCGGGCTGGAGACTTCAGTCTCCAGCCAGGCGGCCTTCACTGTCCCACCCGCGGGATTATGACCCCGCCTACCACCATGGTTTTTCATGGCTTTCTTACCGCCATGAAAACCATGGCTGTAGGCACTATCAGTGCCAGGGAATTCCTTCCCTGACACTGATAAGGGTCTCCTCCGCCTCCCTCCCCCTCCTCATAGCCCTCCCCATCCTCCCCCTCCCAACCCCCCACGACATACACGCACATTCACACACCATCATACACACGCATACACACACACATACCCACATTCAGCCACGCATGCATACATATTCACACACACAGCCACACACACTGACATACATACAGGCACCCACGCATTCTCACAAAACAACATACAAGCAAACTCACAACCATGTACCACACACACACTCCACACGCCACACACCTGCATGCACACACACACACACACACACACACACACACACACAAACATACACCCACACCCCCACACAGACACACACACAACACCCTCTCCCCTGTCAGAGCACCCGACTTACCTGCTTGCAGGGGGTCCTCCGGCAGGAGACGGGATGTGGCACTGCTGTTAGGAGCAGGCTGTATCATATATATGTAGATAGATAGATAGATAGATAGATAGATAGATAGATAGATAGATAGATAGATAGATAGATGGATTCTAACTGCAACATCAAATAGGATATAGCTCCAACACTACAAAAGTCTAGAGACTTCGTTGAAGTGGTCCTGGAGCCAGGTCATCTGCCCCAGGTCATTGGACTAACACCTAGACTGAAGAGAGAAAGGCTCTGTGCCCATCTGGGTCAACAGTTGAGCTGACTTGTTCTGGGGAGGTACTGGGAGGGTGCATGCAGGCTAGCATTGTAAAGCAAGAAAGCCTGTCTGCAGCCTGTTGAACTCTGATCATTTCTACGCTGATTCTGACCAGTTGGCCTACAATTTGTTTGTGCATTTTAGAAAACCATTCTAGACATCAGTGAGCCGTACCTTGCACCGTGTTCCCTTGATAAGGGATCTGCTCATGGACTCCCCCTAGGGCACTCTCTCTGGTTAAGTGTGTCTCACTATTGGTGAAGGCACAGACTCTTATAAAAGATCAGATGAATAGCATGTTTTTGGCCAGGAAGGCCAGTATTTATTTAGCTTTAGCAGATCTAGGTGGAAGCCAGTGTCAACAAAACTGCTAACTTCTTTCAAAATTCAAAATCTTCCTTTGGTCTTGAGGAAGTACATTTTTTGTTGGCCGGTGGCCAAAGGTCAGCTGGTCATAAGGAGTGAAGTTAGTGATACCGGGCAGATGAGCTGTGGCACGACAGCCTTCTTGAGAGGCAATAGCCAGCACAAGACACCAGTGGCGTAGCGTGGTGGAGTGCAGGGGGGGCCGGCCGCACCGGGCGCAACATCTGGGGGGGGCGTGCTCGCACTCGCGAGTGCTAAAATCCACGGGTTAGGGGGTGCAAATTACTTGCCTTGCCCCGGGTGCTGACAACCCACGCTACGCCACTGCAAGACACCATAAAGAGGTACATGTGTTTCAGTATATTTGAGGGAAAACTGGATTAGGAAGGACTGGAAGGTTATTCCTCCAGAATACTGTGTGTAGTAAACGTTTTGTGTATTTGTATATGTAATATCAAATTGAGGCATTGTTGCTTACAACATGAACCAACATTGCCTTTGCATTCAGGTGCAGTGTGTGTATGGTACTAGTCAAAGGCCTAGAAAGCAAGTAAACTTGTTTATTTTCCCCTGATAAATATGTGTTCGGAATGCCATGTTTTTTCTAAAGTCTTGCTAACAGGAGCTAGAAAGAAATTTTTGATAGGGACCCAGGGAGCACAGGATATGTAGTTTATCATGTCCAAAGTGTATGAAGCCAACATCCTACCCATATCTGCAAACTGTGTCCTCAATAGACACCAGTTATCTTACACACAGTTTCCCAGCTGCTACACACACTCCACACACACCACACCACATGCAAGCACTAGATAAGGCAACATCCCCATTAATTTGTGGTGGGTGGGATTTTATTGGGGAGTGAAAGGAAACTTCTCCGCTCCGTAGCAAACCGGTCAATACGGCCTTTGCCTCTAGGACTACATTAATCTACAACCAAATGCTACCATCCCCATCGCTTGGGTTGTGGGAGCAGTTACCACCCTGAATCTGAAAACCCTCTACAGATCACAGCGTGCCACAAAATGTTGAATAAAGCCATCAAGCACCCGAACTGGACTCACAGATTGTCTCATCCAGTGAAGGAAAACTATAAAGCAGACTTATAAAAACCAAACAGGGCTAGGTGACTTCACTTTCTAAGGTCTGTCCCTCCTCCCTGCCCTCTGTGACCTGGCTGACCTTCTAACTCTGTCATTAGTTCCACCATTGGCCTCCATCAGATGGACCATGACAGTCGTCTTCACTCGTGTCGCTCGTAGTCTTTCTCCCTCATCAAGTTGACTGGTTACCATGTTTCTCACCATTCTCTCTCACCATTGTAATTTGCAGTAAAGGTCCACAAACCCTTGTCCAAGAGCTCAGTCTATGATTGACCAACCAATTTGATTGATGCCTTTGACTCCCCTACCCTTGGCCCGTTCCTGGTTTCTTGCAGGAGAGCGGTACCTTCATGGTGTTGCCAGTTTCGACCCTTGCTTTCACTAAGTAATGTGCATCTGTTGTTGTGCTTGCTTTGGAGAGTAATTGAAATCAAGTCCTCCAATGTTTCAGGAAGCTGATGGTGTTCTGCTCACTGGCTGTTAGTCATGGTTAGAAGAGCACATATTGGACGGGGTCCAGCGACTGATGCCAAGGCTTGTTTTACAGTATGCGAAGCACTCCATATCCTTACAAAACAAGCACATCGTTTCCGCATTGCTCGGATACTGACAAACACTCCTCCAGCGCCTGGCTTGGAGATGGTATTGATCCATCCCCAATCTAATCTTTGAGATGTCAATATCATATTACAAAATTATAATAACTTAGGTTTCTCTATAGACCTTGATGCCGCACAAATATGCAGCTGTGCCGCTCCACAAATAATTGCTGCAACCCCTATGCTACAGAGAGCTCATTTTGTTGACCTTGAAAGGATGAAAGCCTGAAATGGCCCTGCTAGAATTTGAGCCTAACTGCACAGATTTCAGCCTCATGAGCATTACTGAAGTAATCCAGATTACCACCTCGTGCGGTAGGGCTTAATGTCACGTGTGCAATGCGAGCATTTCACCCAAGAGAACTAATATCAGGAAATCCCGAAAGGGTGATTTAAATCAAAGCATGACTGTTAAAGGTTTATATTCCAAGTTGGATTTCGTTCTGTATTGACGTTCTAGACAAAATGCACAGAATGAGATAGGTTCTTATATTTCCATCTGATGGAGTAACGGAAATCCAGTGGTACTTCGCTTCATGTTAGAGGTGTAAAGATTTGACGCAAGACAAGATGGCGCATGTGCGTAACTTGTAGTCTCATAAAAATGGTTAATGAAATGAAACTCCTCTTATAATCTTTTAATGATCCAGATGAAAATCACTTCTGCTAACATTAAAATAACATTACAGGGCCACACATCAGTGGATTTAAGATAATGGGGTTTGTTATTCCTGATCCGTAGTCTGCACTGATGACGAGGTCGTCCCTCCTCAGTGTGTAGCATCCACCTCCACGGTGAAGCACCTGCTCCTTGGGAATGTTATTTGAACAACAGATGACTCTATAGAGGTGGTCAATTCATATGGGGAATAATCCCATATATATGTTTACTTATTTAGGAGTTCTGCAAAGAGCTCAGTGTTTTCTTATGATTGTTTCAGATTCCTAATGGATCAGAAATGTTAAGTTTATTCAAAAGAAAATAGAGGTTCGAGACAATTGGATATTTGAATACCTATGTCTGATGTTCTCTGATATCAACCCCTGATCTATAAGGGGTTCAGTTAAAAAACTAGTTTAGATGGATAAGATTTTAGGACTTTCTTGAAAGGTAGATGGTCAAGTTGGTTCTAAAAGATGTATTGAGAGTGTGTCACGGATTTGGACCTTGTACTTCCAGGGACCGTGAACATTCATTATTGATGGTAAATCGGAATTTAAGTCTACGGTGTAGTGTGAAGCCATTTCATAAAGGTCTTCGTTGGCCTCGGTTAGCCTGCTGCACCATGCAGAGGTCCTTGAATGTGAAACTGGCTTGTATTAGAAGCTTTAAGGATGAGCTTTATGTGGTCACTTTTACAGGCGTTTAACCACATTCTGGCTACCTGTTTCCATTGTCTTTGCAGACTGATATTACGATTGCTAGGGTGCCGCTGCAGTGATGCATGCATGCAATGACAATTGCTCTTCTCTGCTCCGTTTCATAATCCGTTTGTAGTAGTAGATGGACTTTTTCAAAGTAAGAAGACCTTGGGATGTATATGCCTGGCTTTGCAATTCACCGTCCACTTAGAAGTGCATTTTAGTTCTCAGTCAAAGAACATCCCCAGGCAATAGCTTTGTGGACAGTTGAAGCATGGTTCCTAGCTACCAGAGTCACTCAAAGGGTATTGGGACAAACTCAGTTCCTCACATTAGCTGTAGGGTGTGTGCTGGATGTGTAAGTAGGCTAGACTCAGTTCTTTATGGTGACGATGTAATTTATATTCCTGGCGTGGCAAGCCCAATATAGCTCAAGCTTAGAGATATGTATTTGGACCAGAACACAAGGACATTTGCACATATAACTCAAATTTACATGTGCAATGGATGGATTGAGTTACAAATGCAAAAACAAAGCGGTAAACTGCGCCTGGAATTCCAACGTGGGCTGTAGCGGTCCACACCGAATCTGATTTCCGAGTCTCAGGGCAAAGACTGCTCCACTCTTCCCTGCACTACTGTCACAATGTACAATCTGCCCAAAGCTTCCCTAGTTCAGGATGGATAAAGCCATGTGGGATTACCACACTGTTTCCAATTCTGGGATGTAGGCCTAGCAGACCTGCCAACTTGCAGACAAAATCTACTGTGTGAGGAAGGGGTGTGGCCTTGGAGGGGTGGGGCTTTATGCCAAGAATGTCCAGAGAGGGCCTACTGTCTTGTCCCCTGCCCCTATTGACCTTCTCATTTTAAAAAAAAAGGTTGTTAATGTTTCCTGTGACATCCTGGGGTGTTTTCACACCCCTTCATGGACATCGCCTGATTGCAGCCTCAAAGGAGGAGCTGGATATTCACTCTCTGCAGTGGTTTCCAGCTCGCCTTGTCTGCCCTCCTGTGGTTTCCGCTTCTCATCGGTGACCGTGTGAAGGGAGCCGAAATCGTGTGACACACGATGGCACCTTGTGAGTTGGCAGGTCTGGGCTAGGAGAGGTGTGGTAATACTAAACCCAGTAAATACCGCACCCCGAGTACCCGTTTCTCCTGGGAGCAGTGTTACTGCACAGTACTAGTGTGGGTCCCTGAATGAAGCCATTAGTTTACACCAATGAACATATTTGACTAAACAGCCTTTCTGTTCTGGAATAAACAATTCACTGACTTCACTTCCGGTAGCTTCAGTCGCGCGGAGCTTTGCACTTTCATGGGAAAACGAAAGGCCTGCTGTCTGGGTATGAATGTGTAGGTCACAGCAGTACATCGTTTTCTTTTTTATTTATGGGCAGCTTTTATTGTATTCAAGGGATTGTTTGATGTTTATCATTTAGTTTATTTTTCCCGGTCCTGGATATCTCTCGTGTCCAACAAACGCCAAGTCATAACGATGTGTATAAATTATTTTTATTTTGCTTTTTATCTTTTTATGGGATGGTGGCTCGATGTGGCCTACTATGGCGCTTCCTCCAGACGACATTTTATTGTATTTCTCCATGTTGCAGGAGGTTTGATCTCCCTCAGGCCGCCTTTGGTTGCAGTGATTACATGTACGATGGGGTGAATACATCCTCGGCAATGACAAAAGCACTGGTGGGAATTGATGCACAGAGATCAGATCATATTGCAGCCTAGACAATCTCTCATTGGTGTTGAGCAGGGGGTCAGCTCTGTCAAGGTCAAGCTGTGTCACTCTGCAAGATTCCAGGTCACAATAATGGCACCGAGATTCATCACACGTACTTTCAAGGTTTTTAGGCGACGTTAAGGGTGAATTGGAGGGTAAAAAACTGTAAAAACTGTAAACTTCGCACTTGTATAGCGCACTACTCACCCGTTAGGGTCTCAAGGCGCTGTACGCATACCGCTGTGGAACCCCTCCTGGCTTTTCCCTGTGAGGCACCCACTTCTGGGCACACCCAGGGTGAAGCCAGGCATCCAAGCGCTGTCAGGGCCATTTGTGGAGATTAAGCAAGCTATTGCCCAGAGTTACAGAGTGGGGCCCATTAATTAGATTAGGCACTGAGGCGAGAATTATCTGATCCAAGGGAATTGAGCCCAAGACCCACCAAGGCGTGAATTGTCCAGGGCCAGATCTCTGCATCAGGGTCTGCCGCTCTAACCATTGTGCCACACTTCTCCTGGGTGCCTGACTTGAGGTCTGACAGCGGATTCTGCAGCCTCACAGACTTACACAGCACCCAAGGGACCCCAGTCAAACGCCAGGTGTAAAGTCTGTTTGCATAGGGCTGGGGCTCCCTGTTGGCCTAGATTCTGTGATACCCTTGTAGGATGGATTGCACCCACACTAGGCTTCAGTCTGGACATCACATGTTCACTTTCTTACATGGAGAGCGTCAGGATGCAACTGGGATAATGCACACAATGAAAACATTGGTGCGAGCATCTCTAGCGGTCCTTCAGGTATTACAGGTCCTGCAGATGCATTTCTTTCTGAAGTCTGAATCTTCATTCATGATGTAATGAGTGGTGGCGGTTGGTGGATTTGTGCAGATTATGTGACACAACACCATAGCATTTAAAACTCTTGTGGCCAGTCTCATCAGAGCATCCCCAACTGTATACAACGGCCTAGCCTTGTATCATGAGGTGAATGCACCAAACTGGACTCTGTGTGCCCAGCAAGCCATGGCGGGTTGTGTAACACTGTGAGCCACTCCCCCATCAACACTGAGACACAAAATGCAGAAAGCAGAGCACAAGACCCTAAAACCTCGCTTGCATGTTCATAGTTTCTGGAGTTCCCTCCCCACCCAGATTTGGAAAAATTCCCTATCTCAATCCCACTCTCCTGTTTCCCGGTAGAAACTTAAGGCTCTTCTGAGACATCATCTAGTCTGGGTGCAACCATATGACACCTAGATCCCAGCAGATAACTCCTTGCGCTTCCCGCTTTCCCTCCATCATATCCCTCCTCCAGCCCTCTCTACCCTTGTACATTACCCCATTGCTTTTTAGCGAACCATGTAAATCCCACAATGTATTGTGTGTATTGCTTTATGGAGGTGGTACCCTGAGAGTTATGGAAGGGCTGAAATGGTTGGATATTAAAAGAACACTGGCGTGCCAAGACTATTACATAAAATAATTAAACTTCCATTATGTTAGACCTTTCAACACCAAGAACATTAACATAACTTCCATGGTGTAGTGGTCATTAGTTTTTTGTTTTGCTTCTGGACCGGCATGAGAATCCTTTGATGTTCATTCTTTAACAGTGAATTATTCAGCTTTGTTGAGTCAACAGTCTATTGACATCATTGGCATTTCTGAAGTATATATGTTTTAAATCATTGACCTTCAGAATTGATTGATTGCTTTTGGGTCATTATCTGATCATAGTTAACTCTGCAAGACATGCATTAGAAACTTTAATTCCTCCTTTAAAGTCATTATCCAGCCAGTGATTTATAGATGTAAACTTTGTCTTGAGCTATCAAATAAAAAGAACAACTGCAAACAGTAGTAGCAGTCATTTCCTTAAAAGACTGGGCTAGGAGTTCCTGATATTGCCAATCAACATTTTTACAAAGAGTGTATACCAGGAGTGTGGCTCTCATCACTGTGGCCTTGACCAATTACTCGCAAGCCACATGTGTTTTGGATCAACATCTTGGGATGGGTTGGAGAGATTCATATGAGTTAGGAAGTTGTCTTGACTCTGTTAACAGATCTATTTTAGTGGGCCTTTCCACAGAACCCTAGATTTTTACTTTACACTTGATAGTGGTGAAGTTGATACTGCATGTGTGTGTGCGTATGGACCAAGGTGCTGCGTACTTGGGGCAGCAACAGACATTTGGGCCTTAAAAATACTTCTTGACTCTTCAGGGTGGCTTCATCAAGCACAAAAGCCCACGCTTATGGGAAGCGAGGCAACAGTTAAGTTACATGCAGTATAACAATAGTATTGTAAACATAAGAAAGAGTCCTGGAGTTATTGCTCATCAAGGAACAACACTCTCCGAAGCATCTTACAACTGTAGTAGTTAGAGTGAACGGTGGTGATCTGAACGTTATGACCAATATAATCTGTCTAGCAGGGCCCTTGCTCCTTAGTTAGCAGGCCAGTTCTGGTTCAGTTCAGCCGTTCTTTTCAGAGGATCAGCACGCTTCTTGGGGTAATTTACCACTGACTCCAAGGGTCTTAGAAGTTGATAGTTTGGACCCATTATAGCTAATGACCAGGGAATGAGTAAGCAGTCCCGTGTTGGATGAATGGAGTTACTAATGGCTTCTTTTACAAAGTCATGATTCTGCTCTGTCCCCAGTGAAACAATTTGTGCATTAAGGGCCTTTACAGTCAATGTACAATATCATAATCCAGTACTACAGTGGCCACTAAGTGCTGAACTGCAGTTGTGGCAAGCAAGGCAATGGGGCACCCAGTTGTGAGGATGAGAATATAACCATACTCAAGTCAACTGGATAAGGGTTAGCGGGTACCTAGACTGTCGGTGAGTCCCCACTGTAAAAACAACAATCAACATTAGTTCAGCAGAGTATGCTCAGCAATGCCCCAGTACTTAAAAACTGGTCTTTGCTGCCCTCCAGGGTCTGTACTGAAGGGTGTCTGGGGCCTTGGGGTGTCTTCTAGGTCATCTTCATTGATCTTCTGACGCCAGCTGAAGGGGTATCCAGTCCAGCAGGTAGAAATGGAGGCCTTGAAACACACCTTTAGGATTAGTCTCAGTCTAGAGAGCTCAGACATCACCCACTTCCAAACATCAAGAAAGGCGGCGTGACAGGTCTGTATTGGTTGTGTGTCGGTGAGGTTCTTCAGTTTTTTTAAGTGGAGCCCCAGCTTTTATAACCTCTCATTAGCAGCTGGGCCAGCACCTCACTGCCAATCGAATTCAAAGCAATGTTCTAGATGTGGGTACTTGCCAATCGGGCTGTGGCTGGGTAACTTTTTAACTTCAGGGACCGAGATGTATATTTGGGGTGGCCTTCCAGAGGAGGTTGATGTTCCTGGGAGTGACAGGATAATACTGCCCCCGGCATTCATTGGTTACATGGCTGTGTGCAACCATTCAGGCGATTCTTCAGTTGAAGCTGTCCTGGCAGGAAAGCTTCTGTATCTCAGTCAGACAGGTTCTTGGGAAGGGACCGTAAGGATGGGCCCCCACTGTTATTTTTGGAGGCACATGTGCTCCAGTGTCTCTCTGTCAGTCTGATTGCCTTTTTCTCACACAAACATGCACACATGGACATACAAAAATGGCGTGGACCTTGACCACTCTCAGTGAAGATTAGGGGAATCACAGTACTGTGGTTCCCTTAATTTACAAACAGGCAAGTGGTTAGGTGTCCTCACCCCATGGAGGCTGTCATGCGTTTTACCCAACATCTTCAAGCTCAACCAAGAGCAACCAGGGCTTAATTGTAAAAGAATAAGTGCCATGGCCCAATGTTTCATTCACAGGACTGTTGCTAATGAAGGTCAGGGTACTGAATACCAAGACTGAGTAGTCTTCATTCCACCTCATGCCTCTTTAATCCACGGCCAGACACTCTCTGCCTCTTTATCTCACTCTTTCAAGTTGTTTCCCATTCCTACGTTCACCCTTTCACAGTTTTGCCATCTTTCTCTTCCCCCTTCCCCCTTTTGTACTGTTCCCTCTCTTGCTCTAGATCAAAGAAAGTTGAGAACAAATAAGTGCTGAGCCCCAACAATAATTGCTGGTGGACCCCACCTGCGTCAACTGGTTCTAATTAAGCACTCTCAGAGAGTAAGGGGACATAAGGGGCTGCCCTCAAGAGAAAATGATTGATGATGTCAGCAGACCAACTGTATCACTGAGGATCACTGAAATTGGTGTTTGGTCTGGTCAACAGATGGAGGGACAAAAATGAAGGAATAGCAAAGGCAATAGGTCATACGTTTCAATGTGGTTACCCAACCTTTTGGCGTAGCTTTGGCAATGCTTTTTACCACTGCTGTTCTGAAACAAAAAAATGGGAAATTCAAAACAGTAGTGGCAAGATAAAAAAGAATGTCAGTCACACCCACACAAATACAATACGACACAGTGGGAAGTTTTGATAAAGCTTTTAATTTACCATTCCAAAGTCATGGCCCCCACTCTTGGAGCAATACATTTAAGAAAATGTGTGCAAAAGTGCATCTGAGGCGAAGAAGGGGCCAGTAAGCAACTTGCTTGCTACCGTGTCCTCCATAAAACAGAAAAAACATAGATTTTTTAAGAAAAACAAAATACAATAAGAAGAGGGAGCAGATGGAGAATTAGGTTGAGAAGTAGTGCGAGAAAACTGTGGACACGGAGTCCAGGAAGCAACAGGAAGTGAGTGAGCAACATATGACCTTGGCTAAGAGAAGTGAGTTGAAAAATTAAATGTAAAAAAGAGTAATACAGGGAATGGTGGAGAAAGCAACAGACGAGCTGCGTTGGGAGGAAGGAGCAACATGGAGATTGTGGAGGCTCTCGATTTAAGGGAGGAATAGCACACAACGGAGAGAGAAAAAAAACACATGGACCCCCATAGAGTGCTTAAAGAGAAAAGAAAAAAATCTGCTGTGAATGCAGTGGAAGGATACAGGTTTTCCAATCAAATGAATGGTAAAGAAGATAAGCCCCAGGGCAGGGACAAATACAAAAAAGGAAGAAAAGCCAACTTCCTCATATTTTTAGGACCTTGACCCACTTTTTAATATGATAAACTTTTGCAAACGACTTAGCTTTAATGGACACGATCCGGGATATTTTTTAAATGTAATAAAGCATCACATGTTGCACATTGTTATTTGCACACAGCACCTTTTCCATTGAAATGGTCACTAACTGTGCACATACATATAGCTTTATAGTTACAACTATATTGCACACAAATGGTAATTTGTGGAAATCAGGTTTCAGTGAACATTTATTAACTGTGCATCAACAAGTAAAGTGTCTGGATCTGTTGTGATCTTATTGAAATCTTAGATTCCATCACATTTAAGAATTATGAAAGAATGTGCCTCATTTTGTTTCCTGACTTCTGATGTGTGCAGTTCATGGACAGGTGTTTACATTTTCTTGTACGTTAGGAAAAAATTACATTCTCCAGTTTTCCTTTTACAATTCATGTACTTGAGTGGTAGTTTTCTCTCGGCGAACGGTCGCGACATGCCGTGACCGCCTGCATTGAGAAGCCTTGCCGGGAGGCATTCTAGTGACCTAAAATCATGCTAGGGAATGCAAATTCTGGCTGACGCTCGCCATATTAATGTTGGTGAGCCACTCTCAAGAAAATACTCCGCACAAGGAGGTTGTCAGAGTGTCACATTTGTTGTGCTTCAAAGACAGAGGTCAAATGTAGGGGTGGACAAAGAATTCTGCACCAATAGCGGAGTTTGCAGACTTTTGCCCACTCGGCGTTTTAAGGCATATAGGTATTACCCAGACTTTAGGATACAAAAGGGAAAAAGCGGTTGTAAGCAAAAGAGGGAAAAACACTGAGAATGAGAGAAAGCAGGATGAAAAAGAAGCTGTGGGAATGAGATGAAGTGGTAGTGAGTGTCTGGTGGTGGATTTAGGAGGCCATAGGAGGAATCAAGGTTAAGTCGCCAATGTTCAGTAGAACTGGCCGTGGGCTTCTAAGGAAAGCTTTAGGCTTCGACGCATGTTTTTAAACAAATCAAGCTCTGATCCAGGGACAGCTGGAATCAACAACTGTGGACTTTAATCCATATTCCGTGAATCTTTCTTGCCTTATTCCAGAGAGATTTCCCAAAATGGCAAAAACGTCCAAGGAGTACATTCCACAAAACAACTCTTTAGTTGTGTATTTCAAAGACAGATTTTAACAGGTTCATTGGTCAAGCCATGCTAATCTTAAATACTCCAGGATATTTTGATTAAAAAGATGAAGCAACTATTGTTTTACAGTTTCATAAATATAATAGATTACCTTTTTAAAAAGCAATAATTGTTATGAGAATTAGAAGTTCTTTGGAAAGGAGTATTTGAATCCATGAATAAAATACATATTGTCCATGTGCTGTGGCAGGGTGCTTGCAATCTGCCACAGCACTAAGCCCCAAAACACAGACAATGTAATTCTCCCAAACCTTCTTCAATTTACCTTCAGAATCAATTTGCAGTTATCTGAAATTACCTTCAGATTTTCTCAAGTGTCTGCGTCTGGTCTCTCAGAGCCGGAGTAACTCCCAGGATAATGGTCAAACGCTTGTGACGAGCATTGAAGTGGATCTCAAAAATACCGCGGATGAAATTGGGAAAAAATAATTTGGCAATTTGCTCAAGGCTTTCTGACTGAAACTTGTTTACCTGCATTAGTAGTCCCCTCAGACATAAGTGCTACCGCTAATATGCCTGAACATGATATATATTCACATACAACCAAATATATTAATATTACCGCAGATCTCCTTAAGGTGGCTGCATTATTTTATGACTCTGAAAACAAAATAATAATATTAAAAACGGTATACTTCAGACTAAATGTAAAAGAAGCAAATTCTGTGAAATTAGTCTGTCTAGAAAAAAATGCAATTTTGTGGAAAAAGATTTTGTTACCTATACCTTCCGTTATCGAGGGAATGTAGGGAAAATGGATTTAAAAGCAACTTTTCATATGTTGGTATTTTTATGCATTCCAAAATTATCGATATTTTCTGTAATGCTTGTAGGTGCGGAAATCACAGATCAAAGATTGTAAAACATTGTCTTATCTGTTATCCTCTTGTATCTTTCCTCAACTACTCCTAATTGCCATTTTCTAAGACGGGCATTTGTAATTTTGATTTTAATTTTGAGAATTTGGATGGACATGCTTTATGTTTGTCTGCTTTCTGTTCATTATCGTGAAAGTATTTCATTGGGGAGCTGGACCCCCCCATTAGTCCCTTCAGAACCAGCCTGATTTTTAGATCGAGCACGCAAGCGCCTTGACCTGTGGGCTTTTAACCACGCCCACCACACGCCTTTCACTTTTACTCGTTTGTGGACTTGCCCTTCAAAAATCTTTTATCGTCATTGGTAAATGCTTTACATTTGTCCCTCCTTGGGACAGTTTTGTTACCGCCATGCAGACTGCCCCTGTTACATGGAAAATTGCATGATTACCGATACGTTTGACTGCGAGTGAACTTCTTTTTCTTTTTGTGTCTCTCCTTCGCATTCATGCTCATGGCGGGCGTGGCTCTTTGAAGCGGTTCATTTATGTCAACTGTTTTACTTTTCATTTTCAATTTATGTGGCAAGAAAAGTCCAGTTAGGAGTTTACAATGCTAATAGCACCAACTCGAGCAAGTGCGAGACCCATTGCATTGCAAGTGCTTGTTTTTTAAACTACCTAATAATAAAAGGAGCTAAACAATTTATCTGCTGTTAATCAGCAAATGTAGATTTTGTGAAGAAAAAAATTGATGTTTTTGTTGAATGTTTTTCTTAAGTAAGTGAGTCATATTGGGAGGTCTTTAACTTCACAAAAAAACTTCCAAAATGAATTTATAATTTGATTTAAAAAAGGTAGTTGCTAGGGAAGCTCACCAGAAACTTAATTGGACAAATTATGATTTTGTGATAACATTCTGTGAAAAGTCTGGGACGTAGCTCAGTAGTGCAACAGGTGCAGTGGCACTGGGGTTCAAAAGTTTGAACCTCACCCTGCACCTCTGATATTCAGATATTACTGTCTTTCACTAACCAAGGGAGCCATGGTAACCTTGCTATACCACTGTGAAAATTGTTGAACTTCAACAAGTTTGGGTAGCACAATTAAAATATTTCACAACACAGCTACTGTGCATTTGTTTTTTATATTCCAAGGCTAAGACAAATAGCCAGGATTTACTCTATTTTAATCCTGTAAATTCAGGTAGCATCTTCTTAAGAAGTCCTGGTTATGTCCCAAGCAGTAATAGTGCACTCTGGTTTCCCTGAGATCATGGGGTGCGGTAAAACTAAAGTTTGGTAGCCTGACAGATTTAAATGTGTTTGACCCTGGAACTGTTAACTGTGAAAATCAATATTTGTCGACCAGTTACCTCACATTTTTCCGCAGCTCTAGTTTACTGACTTGCTGATGGCCTCCCCCCACCCCCAAAGCAGCCCCCACCTCCTAGCTGGTAGTTTCTCCAGTGAAAGAAGAAAAACATTGACAGCTGTTCTCCACCATGATGACAGGATGGTGGATTTGTTAGCAATTCTGTGATCCCTGACGATAGAATGAAGGTTCCATCTTCAACAACCACAGAATCAGTGCACCCTCCACACTGGGAGTCTTTTTATAGTTGCAGGAGAATTGTCTGGACAGGAAATACATTCAGACATGATGTCAGAGAAGCTGCTCCTCTTCGGCTGCCATTTTCATCGACTCCGCGCAACATTTTTCCTGATGGCAAGCAGACAGTGGCTCCGCCAGTGGTGTAGCAAAGGCCCCCGCAGCCCCCATGGTGTAAGGGGGCTCCCGAGCCCCAGGGGGGCCCTCAGCGGAGAACACTGTGCACAGGTGGCAGGCCCCTGACTGAGTCCCTTTGGGGGGCCTCTTCCAGGTACTTTGGGCGGGTCCCCTGAAGTTTCGTTACCCCTCTGGGATCCACCACTTAAAGCAATTTTGTTCCTTGACCTTTACATGAGGCAGTGTAACCATGAGCTGGGCAGACAAGGCATCTGCAAGAGGCTTCAGTACTGCCCACTGATAAAGCTGGCTTTAAGTGTCAAGAACTTGCAGTCCTCATGTAATATTGTTGATCACCTGTCAAAGAGTGAGGCTACTACATTGCTGGACAAAATGTTCTTTTGTGACTTGGTTCAATTTGTCTCTAAGCCCACCCATTTGCCAGGACATATAATTGATTTAGTTTTCTCTACTATCCAGTTGGATATGCTGAACCCACTTCCCTTACTTTGGACAGACCATTTCTAATTAAATTATGTTGGCCTTTTCTTACGTCTAATGATGTGTTTGTGAAGGACCATCGAACTGGTTTTGGCCATACAGTAGGATCAAGTCTGACGATTTCTTTAATGTATTGTCGGCTTCCAGTCTGGTGAAATTAGGCGATGTTGAGATGGCTGGATATTGTTAGCAATTGTCTTTACCTGTCTGTAGATAAACTGGTCTCAATTACTGAGCACAAATTACGCATAAGAGGCACCTTGGCGCCTTCGTTCTTCGAGGTCCTAGCAGCAGAAAAGAAAATCTGCAAAAGGGGTGAGAAAGGCTTTCACTGACATTAAAATGAGGAAGATAAGGTTGCTTATTGGGTGGCCCTGAGAAAATACCATGCTACAGTTAACGCTGCCAAGAAGGCCTATTTTGGTGAATAAATTGATGCTGCAGAGAATAAACCTCAGGAAATGTCCAAAATTGTAAAAAACTAAATCCTTGCACCCACTGCTTTTGATAGAGTTCTGCCTTCTTCTTTAGAATGGTGTGAGAAATGACTGCTTTCTTTCAAGATAAAATTCTTAAAATATAACCTCAATTTCTCTTCGGCCTCTATGGGTGGTGAGATTGAGGCCTCTCCAGAATACGTTTGTAGGTGATAGCCAAGGCTCAGTCCCTCAATTCAATCCCATTTCTTTGGATGTCTCAAAAAATGA
Source organism: Pleurodeles waltl (assembly GCF_031143425.1). Classification (NCBI taxonomy): domain Eukaryota; kingdom Metazoa; phylum Chordata; class Amphibia; order Caudata; family Salamandridae; genus Pleurodeles; species Pleurodeles waltl. The sequence goes on from NC_090445.1 coordinate 1,672,756,276, forward strand.
AATTTGCGGTCATTAATGTAGCTCTCCCACCGAACCATGCTCCACTGACATGCTGATCAAGTGGGTGGGTGTGATCCACCCTGTGGTGAACAAGCTAAATTATTCTCTTTTGGTGGCTGCTGTTCTTCTAGCTTGGAAGCAGGCTAAATTACTCTCTTTTCTGAAAAGAAAATCTGCTGATCATAGTATCTTGGCTAACTATAGACATATGTCTTAGTTACCTGAGCTCTTTAAGGTTTCAGAGAAATTTGTAAAGTTCCAGCTTTCTAATTATTTAGATAATAATTGACTCCTTCACCCTAATCAGTCTGGGTTTCAGCCTAATTAGAGTTCCAAAACTGCTCTCTGGAGGTGACAGCATCAGTCAAAGATTCTCTAGATGAGGCTGTGCTGATATTTTTAAATCTTTCAGCGGCATTTGATGCATTCAAGATGCACTCTCTGCTCCCCACCGCCTACTGGTCAATAGCTTAAATGGCTTAGCGCTGAGTTGGATAAAATCCTTCCTGGAGAATAGAGGCAAAGCGATTCGGATGCCCCCTTCTCGTCAGGTACGAAGGCTGTAGCTGTTGAGGTGATACAGAGATCTGCCTTGAGTCCTACATTCTTTAATATCTATAAGGCCCCTTTGCACAACTGGTAGAATCCTTTGGAGCAAAGATAATTTTTTTGTGTCAATGACACAAGGCGCTTTTCTCCTTCACTAATGGTGAAGACATCGAAGTGGATCTTGTTAGATCGTGTCTGGGAGCAGTTTTCAAATGGATGCACCAGAATCAGCTTATGTGTAATGCATATAAGGCTGAGGTACATCTTTTTGGTTTAGCTCTCCTTTCAGGTGGTCCAAGTGCTGTCCTCTCAAACTGAAGTGGTCGAAAATTTCAGGGTCAAGTTCAATAGCCAGCTCTCTTTTCAGACTCAGGTTTCGGCATTGGTGGGTACCTGTTTTGGGCTTCTCCACACACTAAAAATATTCTTGTGTTTTTTTTTGCTTTACCTGCCAGGAAAACAGTGGTTCAGGCTTTAATTACTTCCAGGTTGGATTATGCTAATGTTCTCTACCTGGGCCTGCCAGATTACCTGATCAAAAGGCTTTGGCTAGTACAAATTGCTGCGGCCTAGTTTATTCTTAAACTTTCATTTAGAAGTTTGGTTTTGCCGTGTCTATATTCTCCCCACTGACTCCCACTCAAAAAGCAAATTCTGTTCAAGGTGCTCACCTGACCCACAGAGCTCTATATCATGAGAGCTGTCAATATCTTGATACCAGAGTGCACTTTTACTCTTTCAGGAGGGATCTATTCTCCTCACAGCTGGCCTTAGTAATGGCAGATGGTCACTTTTTCTCTTTTCTGGCTCCACTACCTGAAATAGACATCCTCTTGAGCTTCATCTAGAGGTGTCAGAGTGTATTTTAGAAAAAATAAAGTCTTGGCTCTTTGCTCTGGCTTAATTTTTTGTCATTTAGTAACAGCGCTGGGACACTCTTCAGAGCATATGTTGTGCTTTACTGTATACATCTCTGTTCATTCATTCTTTCATTCAACCTTTGCCATCATATTAAACTGAAGGACTTAATGTCAACCCATGCGTCTGTCAGTAAAGGGGTCCATAAGGCTCCATTCTTGTCCTGATGCTCTTCAACCTCTGTATGGAATCCTTTACACTGATAATCCAGCAAGCCAATCTCACATATATATCTGCGGATGGCACGTAGTGTTACCTAAAAATTACATCTCTTGGTGATGTGCTTCACTTAACTAACACTCTAAAAAATGTTCATCGGCTATTGAACAATCACTTAAATCTAAACCATCAGGTAATCTATTTCTCCTAATTTCTACCCTGGATAATGCTCTCCAAATTCAATTCTGCCTTGATGTACCCAATTGCACTCCCAAAATCATTGGCTGCACCACATCCCCTAGAATAACACTGGATAAAACCCTAAACATGCTTACCCATATCTACTCAATGGCTAAAAGTGCTGTATACTTACTCAGACTTCTAAAGAAGGTCAAAACTTTCATCCTCTGACTTCCAAAATGTCATACAAGCACTTGCAGCCTTCAGGCTTAGCAAAGGTACCCCGATTCTACCCGGCACACCAAAATCTCACCCTGCACCAATGAAGACCATGTGCAGTGCGTGTGCAAGGCTAGCCCCGGGATCCAGGTGCTTGTGACAGCATTGCTCTCTTATTGCGCACTTTCAACTGGGTCCCCATTGAAACCCATTGTATTTTCAAAGTGACCTGCATTGCTCACAAAGTGCTCCATCTTGGACCCCTAAATACCTGGCTTGCAAACTCCCCCTCTCCAGAGTCAGCCGCTCACTGTGTAGCTCTGACATGCTACTCCTTGAGCTGCCTAGATTCAAGAAAGAGATCTAACTTGCATTGATTCACCAGCAAAGCTGCAAGGATCTGAAGCTCACTGCCTCCACAAATTCGCAGAAAACACCCCAGTGTGTTTTTTTTCAAGTAGAGCATTAAATCGATTTTGTCTTAAAGATATCTGGTGAACTCACCATTCATTATCCATGAACCTCTCCAGGGTGTTTAACTGATTCTCTCTCATGCGTCCAACCTTTGTATATGTTCTCCCACCTTGTAATTATCTTTTATACAGTTCTCGCTGTAACCTGTTATTACCTTGTATCCTATAATGCTCTGATACCCTGGGTTGTGAACATGTTTTATAAATATCTCAAATGAATAAATAAATCAAGGACAGAATTGTGTTAGGAAGAAAAGATTTGAATCTGTGACATGCATCAGTACACACAGATCTCTTAAGTAGTATTTCATTCTTAAGATTTAAATTTCTTACATAAACTTTAGACTCTTGTAGATACCCTCCTTAACCCACTGTGAAGCTACTTCCAGTCACTATCATATAGCTTGAAGTGCTGTGACTTTAAAACTTGTTAGCTAGAACTTTATTTATTCAATCCACCTCAAACGTCATGATATACGCTTCAGATAGAGTTCAGTGAGCCCCAGCAAACTGGGAAGAGCATGAAAATGAGGGTAGCGCAGAGTTCACATGAACTAGTTCCTCCAGGCCTACATTTAAGAGAAGTTTCACACATTGTCTCGAACCTTAAGTAGACTATGTGCCTGATTTAAGGAACGACTACCAGCCCATCGTCTGTCAGGATGGCAGAAGACACTATGGGCCTGATTACAACCTTGGCGGAGGGGATTAATCCGTCCCAAATGTGATGGCTATGCCGTCCGCCATGTTACAAGTACCAAAGGATATAATCGAACATCTAATACGGTGGGCGGGATATCCGTCAGATTTGGGATGGAGTAATCCCCACCGCCAGGTCATAACCAAGCCCTATGTCCACCACACTGACAGAACTCCACCAACCATACTGAGTGATCACCACTGGCCTAGTGATCATGAATGTGACTGCAGAGGAGCTGTTGAACGCTACCTCTGTGAAGGCACTTTGGTCCATATTTAAGAAAAAGTGGCGCATCAGCAATGATGCTCCACTTTTCGTGCGCCTCCTACCAGCACCTAACGACACCATGGTTGTGCCTTATTTATAATATGATGCACCATGATGGTTGTTAGCACAATAGCATCAAAATTGTTGATGCTATTGTGGCGCTTTGGTACACTAGCGTCAACAATTTTGACGCTAGTGCAGCAAAGTGCAAGGAGGCCATAGGTCACTATGGGAGCATCATTTCAACGCCTGTTCTGAGCAGATGTTAAAATTGATGCCAAAAATGGTGCAGTGAAATCTTTTAAATTTCACTGCGCCATTTTTGTGGGCCTTCTAGTGTCGGAACGCCCCCCTTGCATACATTATGCCTCCCGCGGGCATAATTTGGCACAGGGGTTACAAAGAGGACGCAATGCATGCATTGCAGCACTTTGTAAATATTGGGCGGCAGAAAATTCACTTTAGCAATGCCTTAGCATAAAAAAAGTTACGCTATGGCAGCGCTAAGGTGGTGCTAGTGGCTATTAAATATGCCCCTTAAAGTTTAATGAGTGACTGCCATGTTTAGGACAGCTGCTCACCAACCTTTTTTTGTTTTTGAAAACAGCCTCAACGCAGTAGTTGAAAAAAAAAATTATTCCAAATGACTCTGATACCCTGGGAGTTTTCTTCCTAGGTGTGGTAGTCATTATTTTTTTAGGTATAGTGCCCAAGTATGATGGGCATTTAACCACGCCCACTGCATGCCCATCACTTTCACTCGTTCATGGGCTTGCCTTTCAAAAATCCTTTGTTATCATTGGTAAGTGCTTTACGTTTGTCCCTCCTTGGGGCGGGTTTATCGCCACCTTGCAGTCTGCTACTGTTACATGGATAATTGCACGATCGCCAGTACGTTGACTGCAAGCAAACTTCTTTTTTGTTTTGTGTCTCTCCTTTGCGCACTGGCTCATGGCGGCCATGGTGCTTTGACTCAGCTCGTTTATGGTAACTAATGTTTTACTTTTAATTTCCAATTTAAGTGGCAAGAAAAGTCCAATTAGGAATTTACAACGCTAATAGCTCTAACTCGAGCAAACGCGAGACCCATTGCATGGCAAATGCGGGTTTCTTTTTTGGACCACCAGTTTTTCCTGATGGTCCTATACAGAAAAAACGAACATCAGCCCATCTGCTTTAAATAGGCCCTTGATCAGTGGCAGCCCGTCCTGTAGGGCGAAGGGGCCACACACACCCACCTTTTGCCCCTCATGAAGAGTGTCTGTCAGACTGAACAAAGGCCAGCCTGACAGACACTCTCCATGTTCAGCTCAGGCAGCCAGGAGCAGACATGCGTGATTTGCGCAGACTCCTGGCTGCCTGAGCTGAACTTTAATGGGCTGAGGAGGTGACAGCTCCTATGGGCGTGACCTCCTCTGCTCAGCAAAGATGCCTCGAGGCCCTCTCCTGGGTGACGAGGAAAGCGTCACCAATTGACACTCTCCCTGGGCGCTTCAGGTTTAAGCCCTGAAGCCCAATGTCAATCAGTGACACTTTGTCACAGAGTAGGGTGGGGTCAGCAGTCTCACTGACCCCATCCCACTCTGTGACGAGGCTGGGTCCCAACCCTCCTGGGACCTGGAGGCTCAAGGTAAGTGTTTGTGTGTGTGTGTATGTGTGTGATGTTTTAAATTGAATGTTTGGTGCGCGCATGCATGTTTGAGTGTTATGAGTGGTGTTAATGGATGTGCGTGCGTGTGTGTGTGTGAAAAAATTAGTGTGTGCGATCTTTTAAAACTGATGTTTGGTGCGTGCGGGCATGTTTGAATGGTATGAATGTTAATGGATGTGCGTGCGTGTGGGCGTGTCTGTGTGTGAAAGAATGAGTGTGTGTATCCCACCCGCCCCCCTCCCTCCTAAAGCTGCCGGCCGCCACTGCCCTTGATGCAGATTTCTGATGGTGAACCTGTGCGGTTACTGCTGTCGGAAACCTCTCTGTCCACCCAATTCTTCGTAGAGCATAGTTTGGAAGACTAGATACTCCACCAGGTTTGTGACAGAGTACCCTTTCCACCACACTTTAATTCTGGCCCTCTATCAGGTGAACCACCCTTGATGCACGGCTCTGACTACATAAGTGAAGAATCCAGGCTGCAGTGAATACTGAAATGCTTGGACTGACTTCAGTAATCTTTGAAAGTTTTTTATATTAATGCATTCCCATTAGTTTCCCTGACACTGTCATAACAGAGGATGCTGTGAGATGCCACAGACAGATAATCCTCTGCTTCATGCTTCATTGGGCTCCTTGTCAATATTCAACTACAACAAGGGATCCCAAAGTTCACGTGATTAGATCCGTTGAAGCAATGTAGTGGATGAGTTATGGATGTGAAGATGCAGGAAGGTGATGATGGTTTATGGATAAGGTAATGTAGCTTGGCATCTCTTTGCTTCTAGACTTTAGAGTAGCCCTGCCGTGCTTATATTAGCATGAGTGGTAGCATCATAGCTTCTATTGCACGCATGTTGTCGATTGTTTTCGATTTAAATTGGCTTTGTAGATCACTTGCTATTGATATGAATAAAAGGCATTTCACAAGCAATGGTTTTTATTGTGCTGCTTAGAGAAAGATGAATTTTAATGTCCTCGTTAGTGTAGGACATTAGGATTCAAGGAAAAGGAAACAGCGCATTAAAGCTTTTTTTTTTCCTCATCATATCTGAAAGATGACAAACATGGCTGGCGGGATTCCTCGGTGTTTGTTGTGAGACAGTACAGGTGAAAAAGCATCTGTGCATACTTGATACAGTCAAGTGATGGGAAATGATATTCCCATATATTCCTGCAGATATGTCTACATTTGATTGAGTCTGCCTAGTGGTCACATGGCTATAAGAGGGTTTGAGCTCACATGGGTGAGAGGCGCTCTCTGGAGGTTCCTCAGTGGAGGGAATCAGAGTGTTAGGCTAGAGAGAGCACCCACTAGATGTGAGATGTGACTGAACTCCCACAATGCCCAGATAAAGTAACCTGCAAAGTTTAGCTATTTTAGGAATACCTAAATTGACACCCACAATGCATTTCTCCAAGTATCTAAAATATGGGCACCAACTAAACAATACAGCTAACAAATACGTAACTAACAAGGTACACACCTAGTCCATTAAAATGATTTAAAAAAATAAGGAAATGTCACAAAAATGAAAGAAATTAAATGTAGTGATGCAAAGCTATGAAGAAAACAAAAAGTATTAATAGGAGAGCATTCGGAAAAGATCTTTAATCTTATCCTAGAAGAAAGGCAAAAAACATGTCAGTGACTTCCGTGCACTGACTGGGACCTAAGCACTCTCCTGGCTGACTTGTGAGTTTGTGTTTTTGGATTATAGTTGGTATGTGGTCCTGCAGGCAGCTTTCTTCTCTTTGGATATTGAAGGTCTTCGGTGAAATGTGACATAACATGCTGCTGCATGGACCTACATAAGGTCGGATACATTGATTAACTTGTCCCCCAGTAATTGTAACCTTCTCCATAAAATTCAAAGTAGGACATTTCACTGGAATGAATTAAGCTGCCATGGTTGTGTCTTTTCATGGATACACTTGGTAGCTGTCCCTGATCTCCTAGATGGAAAGATACCATTTTTTAATGGAGGCACTGCTTTTGTAAGGAGAAGTCTTCAGATCTTTGGAACTAGCTTCTTCTCTGATAGTCCACTTTTTCCTGTTGAAGGGCAAGGGAGGTCCTACAATTCCGAGTTCAGATTCACAAGAGGAGCCCATTTCCAACAGGTTCAATGGAATTTTTCCATGCAGGAAACAGCAAAATCTGGTCACGCCCGCCGGATTCTGGTATTCTTTGGCACAACATTGGCAGCTCATAGAACAAGTGACCCGCAGGAGGCTTACATCTATAAACTGATAAAAAATGGCATCCGTGATACAGGAGGAAGAAGAGACGTGGAGTGACTTGTTCTTGTCAGAATATTGCCATCCCCGTCACTCCACAACAAGGAATGCAGACAGTATAGCTGGGACATCTTATATATCTGAATGAAACGTCTTCTCAAGAAACTAAAACTCAGAAGGGGCATGGACAACGGAGAGGAGAAGGGGAGAACAAGGGAGGGGGGGAGAAGATACTTGACATCAATCCATGAATCTAATATAAGCAACGATACATGTACATTATCCGTGAATGCTATCGCCAGTGACATAGAATCTCCAGCTTGGAGTACCAGACCCTATAAGTGGCCTACGTGTGGGACAAACAGACGGATGACCATAGAAGCCAGCGGTTCACATATATATGTAGTTTGATGGGCCTGTGTGGGACCTCTCTCCCAATTAGGTTAGTTACCCAATGCATGAGTTCAAACTGGGGGAAAGTGTCTCATATTTGTGAAAAGATGCCTATTTACTCTTGGATAATTTGGTATATTATTATATATTATCTTGCATAGTAGCCTTTCTCATATGCCTCCAATACAGAGTTTATCAATAGCTGTAGCTGTCACCAGCCATCTGCGAGTCTGACCCCAGGGCAGTATATCAATCGTGTCACTATGTACTGGCAGTCGCCTATATATCGGGGGATCCATTGGTCACTGTCTGTAGACCAGCTCTCCCAGAATATGGTCGATGTGGTGGGACATGGCGTGTGTAGAACAGGTCACACTTAGAATGGCAGCACTGCTAGCCTTCAAGATGAGGCAGAAATGCCCCTGTGTAATCTAACAAGTGACAAGCGAAGGCTATTCAATATCTTGAAGTAGAAAAACTTCACGCCTGCCTCCCTTAGGTATTTGAGAGGCGAGAAAAATAAAGCAGTCCTATCCTCTTCGGAGAAGTCGGTCAGCAATATGGGCTGGCAGAAGAGCTTGGAGACAGTCGAAGCTGAAGCTCTAGAGAGAAGTGTAGAAATTCTTAATATGCTTCCCTCATTGGTTGTCCTTTTCAATGTGTCCCTGGGCTTTCCAAGGAACCAGCCACACCTGTCATTTCCAATAACTAACAAGGGCTCTGGACCGCCCTTGAAACACGGGGCAGGTATGGTGCAGGTGGAGGGGAGGGGTTCACCTTAAAACTGCATGCATCATTTTTAAAGGTAGGTCAAACAGTGCACTTGTCAACAACTGCTTTCTCTTAAGACCTCCTTACCTTAAATAATCAATACTAGGGAGTCTGTCTCAGTCTCTGGAGAATTGGAAAACCGCCCATCAATGACCAATGACCTCAGGCAAAGGTCAGTGCCATGTAGTGAATGCTTACTTATACATTGTAGCCCAGCAGAAAACCCTGTTCTGTGATTAATAGTATTATTTTGCAGCATTAGGGGCTTTGCACAGCACTGTTTCTGTGCTAGTAAATACTTAATCTGAGACATCCTACGCTGAAGAGAAATGTATCATCAAACGTGCTTCATCCTACGTCAGCGTACAGCTGTTATACAGCGGTGCATCTGTCATATGAAAAGAGGTTGCCATCATTTAAATATTGGTGGTGCTCAAATATTTTGAAATACCGATCAAAATGGAAATCTAATTAGATTTGTGGAGCACCTTATGACCTGCATGACTAAATCCTCTGCTATGTAAATCTGCCTTTTTTCTGTGTCATCTCTCTGCTGATTGGATCTCTCTGTTACCCACTATAAACAGGCTCATACTTAAAATAATCAAAATACATGTAAACAAAAAAGGCATTGTTAGAGGAGTCAAATCAATAGAGCAATGGCCTGCTTGCTCTGTCTGCCAGGGGGCTGGTTATGATGACAGGTGGGCATTCTAATCGCCAGGGTATATTCTAAGTGGAGATAAGAGATGAATGGTCCAGCCTTTTACATATGTGTAGAGCAGAGGTCTTCAAACTGGGGGGCGGGCCCCCCTATGGGGGTCCCAAGTGATCCCAGGGGGGGCATCAGACACTGGCCAAAAGAAGCACTATACAGATAACAGGCCTTTCTTTTATTCAGAAGCATGTTATTGCATTTTAAAAAAGGTAACCGTACTTAACTGCAATGTTTAAATAGGTCTAGACATATTTAAACATTGTCATCTTTATAAAATAATTGTGAAAAAATTCTGAAGGGGGGCCCAAAGATTTTTATTTTTCAACTGGGGGGCACGGCATTAAAACGTTTGAGGACCACTGGTGTAGAGTGATGCGTATGCCCAGGACTTGCACAGCATGATGGAATTCTGCTCAATGCGATTGAGCATTTCTGGGTGTACGCATGGCTGCTCAATGTGCAAAGCAGTTCCTCGCTATGCCAGGAGGCTGCTCGCATGCCCGCACATGCTCCATATGATAGAGCAGAGTCCAGCATGCCTGAAAGATGCTCAGTGTTTTGGAGAGCGGCACATGATATCCAGAAGATCAGAGATACGGTTAGTCAATCTGTGTGCCAACACCATGCTCGATACACCTGCGTTCTACTCGATGTGCCAGGGTGTTGCTTCGTGTGCGAGGGGATCACTGTATGCAAGCAGAGCTTTATCACGTACACGTGACTTCATGTGGTCGCCGCTGGGACATGTTGTCGGCTACCGCTTGAAATGTAAGGGAGGTGCTAATTATGCCATGGTGCTGCTAAGAATGCTAGTAGATTGCTGAATATGCCAAAGCTTTGTTTACCAGGATGTTTTGCAATAACATAACAAAAGTTGGCATAGCATAACACATGTATTTGTAGTGAGCATCCACCCCTTGGGGCATCTTTGGCACTGAATAAGAGGTGTTTATTGTTATGCAACCTAATGGTCAGTGATCATCTCAATGTGCCAGGGATACTGCTGAATATGCCAGAGATGCTGCTCAACTTGCCAAGAAAGTTAGTTTAAAGAAATCTATGATATCTATGACACTAAACTTTCACAATAGGCTCTCCTGTATGCAAGAAAAAGCGTAATCTTCCTTGGTGTCACTAAATCATCCAAGTAGGGTTGTACTCAATATTTCACAAGCACATTATGCCAGTGGGACTGCTTAATAAGCTACAATACCATATATATATATATATATATATTGGTTCAGTACTTTGTTTCAACGGCCGTGCTCTACAGTTCCCACTGGTGTAATGTCTCCATTTCTTAGTTTAAGTAAAGCAGTAATGACATTTGGGAAGAAGTCCTATATAATGGAGTAACTTTCTTGCAGGCCGTATTCATTTCATGAGACATGTGTACCCCTGGCCCAGATGACTATCCGATGTTCTCATACTTAAAGGGACTTCATAACTGTGACCTGCCCTGTTAGAACATATATGTGCGATTCAAGGGATACCTACAATTAAGTTATCATAAATATTTACAAATTGCACAATCCATCACTTCAAACGCACATGTAAACCTCCTCCGCGGAATCAACAAAAAAGGAAAAACAATTCCAATCAAATGGAGCATTCCTGTTGATGTAAAGAATTAGAGAACAAGCAGCAGGAAGACGTTATCATAAATATAAGATAACTCAGTGAGTTAATTCTAACATTTAAAATATAGGTTTGAGAGACTCGGGATAGACTCAGTCTTCCATCCATCCATGATATAATGAGTACTAAATTAAATATGCATGTGATTTAGCATAGAAATGTAAACCACGGTCACGTGATTAATGATGTAGGCCATATTATTCGGAGTAAAACATATATCCCTATCGTAATTTATGAACGTGCGCTCATAAAGTGTGCAAACAAGATATTGTAGTAGTGTTTGCTTCTTAAATCTGTAAGTTATAGGGCCATGCTAATAGGTCATATTTTTGGCCGGGTCGAAACAGCCTTTCATCCTTCTGAGATAAAACGGGTGCCGTTGTATTCATTTGTTAATAATGCTTGTATTCACAAATGGTCCATGGAAAGTGGTTTGGATAAATGCGGTGTATAAATTACAAATTATTGTCACTTTTGTAACGCAATATCGATTCTGGTGTCCGCACATATGCCTTATAGCAATATACAGCTGCAAATACAATATTGAGGAAAAGCAAAATGAATATGTGTGTATATTCCCAGCACTGAGTTGCCACCTCAATAAACGGAGTGCCGGAGGGGGTAGAAGAGGGTGGGAGAGTACAAAGGGGTGCGTTCTGATAAACAAAAAGAATGAACTGGGAACGCTTCACCTCGGCGAGAGATGCAATATGCTAGCCTCATCTCCCAGACAGTATTTTTATTCGAGCTGATGGTTGCCAGGGCAACAGAGGCTTTGGGGAGTCTCCTGTCGACGCAGCGCGCTGGCCTGTGCGCGCCGAGCGCAGATGCTGGAGCAGTGCGCGCAACGCTGGTGGCAGCGGCGGACAGGGTAGCAGCGCAGCGCGGGGACCATGCGCCCAGAAGCCCCGGTGCCAGCACCCGCTAACCCGACCTTCCCCTCTGCCTTCCACAGGGCTTCCTCAGCCGCCGCCTCAAGGGCTCCATTAAGAGAACGAAGAGCCAACCCAAGCTGGACAGGAACAACAGCTTCCGACACATCCTCCCGGGCTTCAGGAGCGCCGACAATGACAGGTGAGCCCAGCCTGAGAGCTGCCTTTCTCTACATCCTGGAGCTGTGCATGGCGCCGCCTGTTTTATTCTGTGGCCTCTGGGCGCTCGGCAGCAGCCGGGGCATTGGGTGGCCCATAATATGCCCTGTGCGCGCTCGCAACCGGCGCGGACAGACCGCAGCCGCCCTGGGAAGCCAGATGTAGTGGTTTTGTCATTCAGGCTCAAGGGCCATCAATAAAGGCGGGATGAGCTCATTTAAAAGGCAGGGAAGCAGCGTTTTCCTTCCCAGAGCGGGCGCACTGAGCCCTGCGGGGTGGACGCATTTGATTACCATAGAATGAGAACATGCTCTTATCTGTTGTCTGTGAATTATTTGTGAGCCCGCCTCACGCCTGGTGCGCACAGGGTCCCCTTCCTCCAGACCCCAAAAGCCGTCTCTCTTCCCCTCAGCCTTGCTAGCCCACCTTCTGCCAGAGGCACCGAAGCCCGCCCACATTTCAAACCCTCTTTCGGATCCCATGAGCCCACCCTGTACACAAGTGACCCTCCAGACCGCTGAGTGCCAGATGTGCGCAAGTCCATTCTCTCTCTCTCAGACCCTAGCAGGCCACCCTGTACACAAGTGACCCTAAGCCCTAGACTGCAACCAGCCCACTCTCTGCCAGATGCACACAAGCCCACCTCTCAAGACCCCCACCCTCTCTCAGATTCTAGCAGCCCACCCTGTACTCAAGAGACTCCAATCCCGGGCTCTGAGATGCCACAGTGTGCCAGACATTAAAAAAGCCCTCTCTCTCGCTCTGTCAGACCCTAGCAGACCACCCTCTACTCGTGACCCCAAGCCATAGACTGCAACCAGCCCACCCTCTGCCAGATGTATACCAGCCCACCTCTCAACTCCTCTCTAAGTCAGACTGTCGTCGCCCATCTTGTACTCCAAGACCCCCAACACCAAACTTCGACCAGCCCACATTCCGCCAAATGTACACGAGCCCCCCTTCAATCTCAAGCAGTGCGCATTCTGGCAGATGTACAAAAGGGCTCCCCACTTTGAACCCCCCATCTTACAACCGCCGAAGACCCCTTTACTTTACAAGCTCCCGGCAGCCCCCTCTACAGACAACCACGAGCCACCTCTCAGAGCTCCACAAGCTTATGTGTTAGCATCGCACATCTCAACATCTAAATGCACCCTTTCCTCACACCACAAAAGTTCTCCGTCTCACAGATTTATGAACCTTCTACCACAAACCACCACCAATCTCTTCTGCCCAAGAACTCTAGTCTCTCGCCCGGTCCCTTACCAGACATTCTTTTGCGTAGACTCACACGCCTTCCTCTCCTCAGCTCCATCCCCTTCTCCACCAGACCCCAGCGGCCCAGCTGGGACACACATACTAAACCCTCCCTCTTTCTCGCGACATCACAACCCCTCCCCAACAACTCCCTCCAGCCTCTTCCCTGCTTAGAATCCTCCAGTTCAACCCAGAAAAGCTCTTCTCCCCTCCTGTAGCACCTTCTCTCAGATCACCACCACCCTGATATAAGAAGCTTCCAGGCTGTAGACCACCACAACCACCCCCAGCCATAAACATTCCTTGTTCTTTTAGATCCTCAGACAACTACTTCACCAACGCACTGAGATAGACCTGTTTACACCCCGCCCTTTCAAACCCACACCACAGACCTCAGACTCCTCCTGAGAATTCCTGCTCCAAGACCTGCTGTTCCTCACACCTTCAGGGGCTCGCCTACAAATGTTCACAAGCCATGCCATATTGAACATATAAACCCCTCTCCCTAGAATTCAGTGGACACTTTCACATGTACTATGTGCCTTAAATGTCCATACACACCTTCTCCTCCAGATCTCTGACAGTCACTCTTTACCCCAGATTTTGTAAGTCCTGTCACCCCGACCCTCAAGACCCCACCTCTCCCCAGTTCACACGACACACTTCCATTCCTCAAAATTCCAGAACTCACCGTCTCCCGACATGCACAAGAACATATCTCATTTATACCTCTACAATCCCACCTCCTCACTCACAGACCTCCATCTGTCAGTGGTGCAGTGTGAGCGAAACGCGGCTCTGGAAAATGTTTCCATACCAGCCCTATATAGCACCGGGAGGGCTGAGAGAATGATATATGAGTCTATAAGAAAATTGTGTCCATTCCCTTAGGGCTGTTTGCCAAGCTAGATAGCTGATGACCCCATTCACCCATCAAAGCAGTGCATTGGTCTTCGGCCAAGCAAGTGTTTTCCCCGGTGAGTCAAGACCTTCCAATTGCGCTCTTAAAATGTCTACATGATGCCACTTCCATAAGAACCATAAACCATCCACTTGACAGATTCCCCGTCCCCACTTCATCCATATCTTCACAAGCCCCCAACTCTACACCATCCTAGCTCTCCACTACAAAACCACCGTACCCACGTACCACTATTAGCATCCACCTATGAACTATGACCTGACCATGGATACAGTCTCTGGTTTTAATCCAGGCCTCCACAGACCACCCCTCAACAGATCTCCCGAAGGCACACTTTCCCCTAGACTTTTTCAATCAATTTCTCCCCGGAGGTCCATGAGCCAATGTTTCCTCAGACCTCCAGGATGCACCCTCTCGCCTGACCTTCACAGTTCACCCTCTCTGCCAGATACACTCTCTCCAAGACCTTCACAATTTACCCACTCTCCTGACCTTCATAATTCGTCCTCTCCCAAAGGGCCACAACCTTCGCTACTCCTCAGATCACCACAACGTCCCTCTCTCCATATCTTCACAAGCCACCCTGCCAACCAAGCCTACACAACCCACCCTCTTCCCAGGCCTACACACTCATCCTCTCCCCAGACTCCACACCTACCCTCTCCACAAACCTTTCTAAGCCACCGTTTCCTCAGACCTTCACAAACCACCCATTTTTACAGCATTCAGAAGCCACCACCTCCCTCACTTTCACGAGCCACCCTTTCAGCAACAGCTTCTCAAGCCACCCTTTTCAGTCTACCACCAGATGTCAACAACCAACCCTCTCACGTGACCTCCACAACCTGCCCTCTCTCCAGACCTCCAGAAGCCACCCTTTCCACAGACCTTCAGAAGCCTCCAGCTACCCTCACTCTGACCTCTAGTATCACCCCCTTGTACAGACAGCCACCCTCTACCCCATGTCCTCAGAACTCTCCTGTTCACACGCTGTCACCTTTCAAGACTTCCACATGCGCCCTCTCTTTCAGGTAGAGAATAATATTGGTGTTTCTGAATGCGCGCATCGAAGAACCCAAATGGCACATCAACATTCAACACCACACAGACACACATCCCAGCCACCCTATGGTGTCTTGTCCAGAATGCTGAACTTTCTTCCGTTAAATTAGTGGGATGTGCCTAAATGTGAATGCTGAAGCTTGGAATCAAAAGGCATTTTCTTATTTTGCTATGCATTCACCAATGATATGCAATATTTTAAATGCACAGTAATCTATGTGTGAGGAAGGAGTATCGCAAAGCTCAGCGCTCTGAAACGACCTTCGCCTCTAGGTGCTATCTCAGTAAACATAATTTTGCAGTTAGTGCTCGTGTTCATAATGTGTCTATGGGTGCATTATTAGAAACCGAGGCACTGAGACATGGAATGAGAAGGATTAGGGTCACAAAGAGCAATTTAGGCGCTAAACTCTCTCTCCTCCAACCATGTCAATTGTGTCTGGGTTCAGTGGAAAGGCTGAAGGAATTGACAGCTAACCCTGCATTAATTTGCCCATCAGAGGCTAAATGCATAGCCAGCATATATGTTGGTGTTTTTGGTGTTATGTTGCATCTCCCAGTAAGGGGGCCAAAATCAAAGTCAGATGTTCTTGAGCAAGTTGGGCTCCCTAAAATAGCTGAAAGCATTGCTTGCACGGTGGCTTGTGGCTACACAGTGCCTAATGACTCATCAGAAAATAATCACAGCCAGTTTGGGAGACTGCAACTGCCAAGGGCCTGCATGGGCCAAGAGGAATTTAGAAGGACTGGTTTACGGGCATTTGTCCCACTAGGCAAGGTGTTTTGGTGCATGGATGAATGCCCTCTAGGCACTGTTTTGGTGCATAGATATTTGTCCCACTAGGCAAGGTGTTTTGGTGCATGGATATTGGCCACCGTGTTCAGGGTGTTTTGGTGCAATGTTTGCCACACTAGGAAGTGTGTGTTTTGGTCCAAGAATGAATGCCCTCTAGGCACTGTGTTTTGGTGCATAGATATTTGTCCCACTAGGCAAGGTGTTTTGGTGCATGGATATTGGCCACCGTGTTCAGGGTGTTTTGGTGCAATGTTTGCCACACTAGGAAGTGTGTGTTTTGGTCCAAGAATGAATGCCCTCTAGGCACTGTGTTTTGGTGCATAGATATTTGTCCCACTAGGCAAGGTGTTTTGGTGCATGGATATTGGCCACCGTGTTCAGGGTGTTTTGATGAAATATTTGCCACACTAGGCACTGCGTGTTTTGGTGCAAGGATGAATGCCCTCTTGGCACTGTGTTTTGATGCACGGATATTTGCCATGCCAAGCAAGGTGTTTTGGTGCATGGATATTTGCCACATTGTTCAGGGTGTTTTGGTGCAATGTTTGCCACACTAGGAAGTGTGTGTTTTGGTCCAAGAATGAATGCCCTCTAGGCACTGTGTTTTGGTGCATAGATATTTGTCCCACTAGGCAAGGTGTTTTGGTGCATGGATATTGGCCACCGTGTTCAGGGTGTTTTGATGAAATATTTGCCACACTAGGCACTGCGTGTTTTGGTGCAAGGATGAATGCCCTCTTGGCACTGTGTTTTGATGCACGGATATTTGCCATGCCAAGCAAGGTGTTTTGGTGCATGGATATTTGCCACATTGTTCAGGGTGTTTTGGTGCAATGTTTGCCACACTAGGAAGTGTGTGTTTTGGTCCAAGAATGAATGCCCTCTAGGCACTGTGTTTTGGTGCATAGATATTTGCCACACTAGGCAAGGTGTTTTGGTGCATGGATATTTGCCAGTGTTCAGGGTGTTTTGGTGCAATATTTGCCACACTAGGCAGTGTGTGTTTTGGTGCAACAATGAATGCCCTCTAGGCATTATGTTTAGGTGCATGAATATTTGCCACGCTAGGCAAAGTGTTTTGGTGCAAGGATAATTGCTGCACTCTGCAAAGTGTTTTCGTGCAAGGATATTTGCCACGCTAGGCAAGGTGTTTTCGTGCAAGGATATTTGTCACTCTAGACAAGGTGTCTTTTGGTGCAAAGAAGATTTCCCCCCAGACAATTAGTTTTTGTGTATGGATATTGGCCACACTACACAGGGAGACTTTGGTGCAGGGATAACTGCCCTGTAGACAAGGTGTTTTGGTGCAAGGATATTTGGCACACCAAGGAAGGTGTTTTTGGTGCAAGGATGAATGCCTTCTAGCGGCCACCTAGTGTACATGATGCTAGCGCCCCCATGTCCTGCCATTCCTTGAACCCAGCTAGAAGACTGGGTTAGCTGGTGAAAATCATGCCCTGATGAGACTGCATGTGCAGGAAGTCGTTTTCATTCTGTGGATACTGACGCTGCCACATGACACCAGACATTCGTGATGCTGATTATATTGTCGGTTCTGTTTCCTTCTCTTGAGTTTGAAGACATGGACCTATTGACCAACCAACCTGTTTGACTCAAGTCTTCCAGGTGCATTTCCTTTTGGAGGAAGGGCTGGGTGGCACAAACAGATCCATTCACTTTACCATACAGCTTTGGTATGTGTGTGTGTGTGTGTGTGTATATGTATATATATATAAAAAAATTGAAGCTACTGTAAGAAGTTGCAGTCATTCTTGGATGCCAGAAGTACATGGCACAGTGTGCTCTGAAGCTTGTTGGCACTGCCTCAAAGCTTGCGATGCAGGCGCCAGCTCATTAATACAGAAAGCGGGTTCAAAGTTGGCACAGTGTTCTGCTTCGGTTCTTCCCTACCCCTGCAATGCAGGTCCCATTTATCTTCTAGTGCTTGGAAAAGTACCACGCACCAGTATTATTAATGTCCTTCCCACTGGGGCCTAGTGCTCCGGAGAGGCTTCGGCTTTTGTGCGATGCCACTGACTTTCACAACTACTCTACGGGGTGGCGCGGGTATACCTACGCCGTGAGGAGGTGGGCAGCCGCTTGGCAGAGGAGAATGTCACCTTGGTACATAAACATATGTGGGTTTTCAGTCTGATCCTGGGGAAATAGAGATAGCTCACCTAGAGTAAGATGGCCGGGTTAATAGGTGACTGTCCCAGGCCCCCCAAGGGGCTGTTTAACCAATTTTGTAACTAACATCTTGGGGTGCACATGCGAGGAAATGAATGATTGTGGGAGAATATGCTGTGTTGTAATGAAACTATAGACACAATGTGTGTATAGAGTCAGTTCTTAAGTCAGTGTTTAGAGTCAGTTCTGACCTGAGTGCAGGTTTGGAAGTTGACAGGTCCATGGTCTAGAAAATCCACAGAAACAGGTCCTGTCCCTCAAGCATGGAGAACTTTAAGAAGATAGGATGCAAAGCTCTCCACGGGGTATGTTCTGCAAAGAAACTGTAATGCACGTAACAATTCCCAAGATATTGTTCTTTAGTATTGTATGCGACTAAAAATCTTTATTGCTTGTATAGTGAAAGTGGAGGCCAGGCAATAGCGACAGGAAGTAATCTAAAAATTGTACTATTTATCCTTGATCTTCAAGGCGCTGGTTGGCAGAGATTTGCTCTCTGGACCCACATTTAGGCGAGCTGCATCCCTGTTTAAAGTTCTTTGCTCTTGTTATTCCTGTGACAGGGTTTGAAGTTTACCTCTAAATCACTAGGAATCAGCAAAGACAGACCTCTCAATCTCATCCCTCTAAAGACAAGAACACAATACAGACAATTTCTATGCCGGTGTATGCACGAGTGTGTGCACGTTTCACCCCACTCTCTCCTGTCCTTGACAGTTCTGAAGTATGGACTCTTTTAAGATCAACAACCAGATCTTTTTGCGTTTCATCATTATTTTATGTTATTTTTATCCAGTGCTTAATTTGTGCTTGTTGTTCCCGGGGCTGAGCACCAGCCCTTATTTTTGAGGGCCGGGGCTTTTTCTTCTGCCTCAAGCATTTGCTGCGAGCGAAAGACACATAAGGGAAAGACGGAGGAAGGGAAAAACGAAAAGGCGTCACAGAGGGAGAAAACAGAAAGCTGCAAGAGTGAGCGGAATGGGCAGGGAGTGGCTGTAAATTGATTAAAGAGGCCCGAGATGGCTTCCAGATTACGCTGCCTCAGTATTCCGTGCTCGCACATTTAATTGCAGCGGCCACGTGTTTAGGAGAAGGGCTTTGGGCACCGGCACCATTTTATGTACAAATTAAGCACTGTTTTTATCAACACCGGTGCGCACTTGGGGACCATGCATTGCAGTTGTTATTGTAACTACCAGGGCTGTGTGTTGTGTTTCTGCCTCATCCGGTTTTCAGGGCAGGCATGTCTGATAAAAAACTACTCAGGTCGAAGATTGGTGAAAGTGGGTATACGTCTCCGTTGCAGCATCCTTCTAATGGTGCACCGTTGGCTGCCTGGCAGGGCCGGAGACAGCTCGCCTGGAAGACGTGGGGTCGTCTTTAATATTAATGGAGCCCGAGTGATGTGTGGTCGGCGCTGGACAAAGGAGCTCGCTCGCCGAGGTTGCAGCCGCGAGATATTTCATTTTGTCCGGGCTTATTAAGGAGGGATCATGAATTGTTAATGACCGAACATAATGGCATTGCAATGCTGGCAAGCCCTGGACAGGTTTCCTGACAAGCAAGGGGGAGGCTTTTATGTGGAAATATGTCCCTATTCATGGCATCTCTGCGGTCCTTTCACGAGGAGGCTTTGGGGGACTTCAGAGGCATTGTCACCAACCTGAGGAATCAAAAGGCGAGGAAATGTTAGCATGAGCGGAGCACAATGTATGGAAACTCGCATTATCGAGCAACAGTGTGGGGCAACCATATAGGGCGATGGTGGCATATGGTAATCAAGTGCTTGGGTAACAGCGCAGATCATAAAACAGTCCTACCCGTGTTCGTTAGTAATGTTTAGGTTGCAGTCATGTTGCATCCGCAGCCTTTAAACACCAGTGCATTTCTACGTCTTCATATGAGAACTAAAGCTCGGGGTGGGGTGATTTGCCCAAGATCACACACTAGGGAGAAGACACGATTACAATGGTGGTCCCTTGGTGTCATCTCCGGACATGCAGAGACCAGAACACTGCTTACAGGCATCAGCAGAAATGATGTCTGGTCCAGGGGTAATTGTTACTGGGATCCTAGAACTCTAAGCATCCCCAGACCTTCTCACTAGGCAAATAGGTACAGAAGCTAAACTAGACCATGATCTAATCTCTATCAGAGCGCAAACATGGATTTAAATCCTCTATCCAACACTTCCAAAATATTGAGATTAGCTCCTTCAGATGCCATCACAAGAAGAAGGCCAACTGGATGCAAAAAGTCCAACCCCGCCTTAAAAAGTTCAGTCTGGCTCAAATTATCAGCCATGGCCTCTCTTCATGAGGCAAAAATCTCTAAATGACTTGTTTCTACCATATTGGGTCTCGTCAGTCGGGTGAATCATGAGTCTCTGGGCACAGTGAGAAAGGGGTCAGTAGCACATCTAGGTCTGTTACATACATACAGAGGCTTTAAGGGAAACAAGCTCACCTGACATGCTGGGCTAATTCTTCTAAATAACTACGCGCACCCTGGCCAATCATTTTCCATTATTTGTAGATCATTTATTTGCATTGGGTCAATCAGTTTTTATGAAAGAAAAGACAAGCCAACCAATTATGCCTACTTCTGAATTCCAGGTGATTTCAAAGCATTGGCTCAAACATTTTTATTCCATTCTTTGTTTTCCAGTGAGAATTCCACTTGACCAGATAGTACTATTCGTTAGATCAGTTTGATCTCACAACTAGACTTGGCGGAGATCTACTAGACCAGGATGAAGTTTCCGATTGGACAAGACTGAGAACTCGACTTAAACAGGCTGAGATGTCCCCCTAAGCAAGCTGAGTTTTTCATAAGACCAGTCCTCGAGCAGAACAGTCTAAAATCCTACTGAAGCAGAAGGAGGTCGTCACTAGACCAGGTGAGATCTATTTTAACCAAGATGAGATTATCACTGGAGAAAGCTGAGGTATCTGCCAGATCAGTCTGAGATCACTAATAGATCCCTAGAACAGAGGGGAAATCAATCATCAGACAAACTAAGATCTCCTCTAGACAAGGCTGAAATTCCCATTAGGCAAGGCTGAGTTACTCAGTCGGCCACTATGAATTTTCCCAACCAACAGAGTGATCTCCATTTTAGTAGATGCAATTTTAAATACATCATGCTGGAATCACAGCTTAGACTATACTCAGATCTTCACTAGACCAAGCTGAGATTTCACGCCTTTCTAGCCCACTCATTGGCGCCTACAGCGATCTCTGAAATAGCAAGACAGTGCTTATCACTAGACTAAGACTGAGATCTCTACTAGACCAGGTAGCGATCTCCACAAGCCGTGGCTGTGATCTCTACAGTAAAAGATGAAGATGTCCACTAAAAGTATGCCCAGATTTTTACGAAATATTGTTCACATTTCATCTAGACCACCATTAAGTCTCCTAGAGAACAAGTAGAGATGTTTACCAGGTGCATGCCCTTCATTTAAACCAGGCCGAGATCAGCACTATATCAACACGTCAGGGTCTCTTAGACCCACATCAGCTTCCCCACTCCGTTTCTTCTCCATTTCCTTTGAGATGTTTTCTAGACAAGAGCATAGAGGTCTCCAAAAGGAATATTGAGATTTTTGATAAACCCACAGTGCAGTCTCAGATGAACCCTGACTAAATTCATGATGAAATCTGCAAAAGATTAGCACAGAGTTTTCAGCTCCATTCTTGCAGTGCTTGTGAGCTCTGCTAGACTTGAATGGACTCCAGACTCATGCTGGGATATTGGTAACACCACGCTAAGCTGCATGTGAGTCTCACAGTGATCTACCATCCCCAAATACTTAGATCCCCTGTGGAATGGACTTGCATCTCAGATTCATTGCCCACTGTAGATCGACCAGTGCGCCTTGTCATCCAGTTGTGGTCAGAGGATTCGGGTGCATTCTTTTACTTCTGGCCTGTTGCTTAATGCACACATTTACAAACTGAGCTGTAAAGATGAAACATGACGTTGCTTCTGACATGGTTTCTAGAACAGGCTCTTTAAAAGTGATGTCATTGCGAATGAAATCAGAGGATGCTGCAAGAAGAGAATTACAACAATTAGCTAGAGACCTTCACAATTTTCACAATAAAATGAACGAGCACGATGACTATGTGTCTAAAAGACCATTCACTCTGTAGAGCTGTTCTATACAAGATGCTTGAAATGATTGGGCATGGCCTTGACAGTTTATGTTACAGTCCAAATAGGTTTCAGGATATTAATCCTCGCAATGATGCTCTGAGGGCTAACGTTCAAGCACTAGGGGCCAGAGATACGCACAGGATTTACAGGGTTGAATACGCTCAGGATTAGAGAGCACAATTTAAATGGGGTATGAACACAAAGACACAAGTTGATGCTGAGATTCGTGAATGTCTAATCCCCATTGGAGCATCCTCTGGTATGCGAGTACCAACCCCCAGAGAAAAGGTAAACATTATGCTTCATACTATGTTATTTGCATTTCCTTAGCACTAACAACCATGGCTTTTACATGTTGGCATGTTCTTTATCTAGCACCCTTCACACTGGTTTAAAAAGGACATTGCCAAATCAGAAAGGCCACATTTGATCATTTAGGTTGTTTGTTGGTGATTTGTTGAGTTTGGTTACTACTAATTTTGAAATGGTTTGCAGCAGATAGTATGAAGGTAAAATGAGTGGCATCTTGTAAGATGCTTGTGCTCCATTATGTGTATGATGGGAGTGCAGAAATCCTTTTCAGTTTTTCCTCTCTTAAGAAGAGAGGGGATCCATTTTCAATTCCTCAGCCACAGTATGGTGTTATTAATAGATGCATCTCAACCAAGGTCAATATCTCATGATGCAGTGTGCTGCAAGTGACGGTGTTATGTTTGTGCAGTTTTATCTAAGGTGAATGTTGGTGCAGTGCATTGCAGTTATACAGCCCTTTGCCTATAAAGCTGCTGGGCCATGTTGTGCAATTGATGGACAGGGGGGTTGTCTAGAATGTGCTGTATGAGTATGACCATTTGTAGGCGAGACTGGGAGGTCGGTGTTTGGCATTAATGGTGGCTATAGAAGACTGATGGATAACATGGCGTGATTGGTATAATACTTGTTGAGGGATCTCCACTGCATGGTATCGTCATGCCTCCTGAAGCTCAATCCTGGGGATGTTTTGCCTCTTCCAATTGGAAACTTTTCATGACTGCTGAGTGGTTGATCTTTTGAGGCATATATCTTCATATACAAGCCCAGTACTCACCTCACTTTCTTCTGTGAGGATATTTTGCCTTGTTTCAGAGGACATTTCCTGAAGGTTTGATCACTCAACATGATGCCTTTTTATTTTGTTTGAGAATTATATTCTTTATGCTGGAGCTTGACTTTAGCTGATCGCCATTGAAGTACCTGGACATTCAGTGAAGAAGAAACTGGACTAAATTATTGACATGTTGTAGCTAAAATTGAATATTCTAGGACTGTGATAATCCTACATAGAAAATCAGTTTCATGCTGCAGGACCTGCTAATTAATTGAATAAATTGGACCGAAACAATAGCATCCTATAGCTGAAGCTGAAAAGGCTAGGGCAGTTATAATCTTCCATGGATAATCAAAGTTTGCCTTTCTATTGAATCATCATGTATAGCTGTTTTTGTGACATTTTAATTGTTTTTGCTTTGTCAGAATCTTGGTTTCTTCTTAGTGAGGGCAACTTGTTTCTTTTTTGTGTCTCTTTGTTTCCTAAAAATCTATAAATAAAATGCCACATTTATTTATAAACCCCAGTGCCAAAATGAACAACTTTTATACTTGATATATTCCCAGGAGCTCCTGTTTGAAGGCTCTGTTGATTGAATCGTGGCAGCAGATGTCTTGTTCTATAGGTTGTGCTAAAAACCTTTTAAAAATTACCGGAGAAGATATGTAACTATGGAAACATTGTTTATTAAAAGTATGCACGTAACTGGATTCGCTAGGGGATCTTAAGCTGCCAAATATCGTACCTATATGGTTTCTTAAGGACATAATTTCTATGTATAGCATTTCTGGTCAAGAGACCTAAAAAACAAAACATATAAAGTAGCATTGAAACGCTAATGTATGTATAGTCAAAATAGTGAAGATCAAGTCCTTTTCAGGCATTCTACACAGATGGAAAGGACTGCCCATTTTGCAGCTGCCTTGGTATCTGCAGTCACAACAGGTGGTTCAGCTGAAGGACTCGGGCCTCATTACAAGTTTGGTGGGCGGTGGAGGCCGTCTGCCAAACTGGTTCCACCATCAGGCCGCCTGTGAGGCCTGAACTCCGCCGGCCCCCTTAAGAGCTCACTGCAGGGCCTAAACATTGACACCGGCTCCTAAGGGAGCTGGTGCCAATGTGGCAGTGCGACGGGTGCAGCAGCACCCGTCGTGCATTCCACTGCCCGTAATTCGGGCATTGAATGCACGAAAGGGTTCTGCATGAGGGCCCCTGCACTGCCCATGCCAGGAGCATGGGCAGTGCAGGGGCTCCCCAACTCCCCCATTCCGCCACCCTTGCCATGGCGGAAAGGCTGGCGGTATGGGGACTCGTAATTTCCAAAGGCAGCGCTGCCCTGGGGGATTATAACTGCAAGGACTGCCAGGCTGGCAGGAGCCTGGCAGTGTCGGCGGTTGGACCGTGGCGGCTCCACCACAGTCCTAATAAGGCAGTCGGACCGCCCTGTCTGCGGCAGTCCGACCGCCATCGCGAGTGTGGCGGTCTTGAGACCGCTACACTCGTAACGAGGGCCTCAGTTTCCAAACATTGTCCTTTTGTTCAGTGGGGCCTTTGAACCGACACTGTGTTGGATCTTGCACCCTTTACCCATTCTCCCCATCTTCGTTCTCATCCTCATTCTATGAATGCAACAATGAGTATTCATTCCATTGTTTGTTTGTTCACTTCCACCAGGTCTTCAGCTCAGGTTATAGTAAAACTCTCTCCTGCCACTGGCAAAACTGCCTCCCTTTACTGAACTCACTGAATCCAACTGATACGTCGGTGATGACTCCTACATATCACCAGTCCTGAAACCACCCTCTTCCCGCTTACCCATCACAGCTGTCTTGCAAAAGAGCGAGGAAGCTGGTACTCAGGCTCCACCAGTATCGTAAGACGTCTAGATGGCTCTAGGTCACTAGGTGCCACAACGTACACTCCTGGACACCTCCTTCTGGGAGATGGAGCCTGGCTCATCTCATTGACCCAATTAGACTAAAGTTCTAGGTTACACTGGCTTGTGGAGCACAAACCTGATCTGGCACATGGAATCACTGATAACATGGAGTAACCTGGTAAATGTGCTCAATCGGTGCCATTTTAAAGTTTACACTTACCACCAAAAGGTGGTGACCACTCTCCGAACTTGTAAAAGCACAGCAGTGCCACTCGCAGCATCAGGTGGCCTTAAGTCACGTGTGAACCCATCAGACCTGCCCTGTTGGCCAGTTGACATTTTTGACGCCATTCTTAAAATGTTTAAAACAAAACTGCAGGTTATAGATTCGCTGAAAGTCAACATTGGCTGTGGTTTACATATAACATATAATCACTGGGGCCGATGTATTGCACAATGTAATAATGAGAAACAATTATCTATGTGCGATGCAGAGTCCGATCTACAGAGGCCCCAGTGTACAAACTTCTAATAAATATAAGCCAGGATGAGGGTAACCTGTGGCAGCAGAAAGTACATCGGGCTGGGGCGGTTCCTCCGCTATGGCGGAGAAGCATTGACCCCCTCCACCCTCCACCGCCAGCAGCAGCGGCAAAACATTTACTTTAAAAACATAATAAACTCTGTTGATTATTTTTTTACTATAAAAAGGGCATGACCGAGAAAGAGTGCGCATGCATGTTTTGCTGGCCATCTCAGGCCGGCCAAACATACATGCGCACTAGGCTCTTTCCACCCCGGCACTGCGTTGCTGGGTTGGAGAGAGCAGGCAGAGGCTCTCACTCTGCCTCGGAGAGCCCTGGCTGGGCACTCCGCCCAATCCCGCTGGCAGCATGAAAGCAGTGGTAGGCCTGGATGCAGGGCAGGCTGGGAGTCTGTGCCAGCAATGCAAGACACAGCTGGGCAGAGTGGATGGGAGCGGCATGGCAGGAAAAAGCTGAGGTTTTTTTTTATTATGATGGCTTTTTTTGTCCCCCACCTCCAAGCACCGGGCCGCCTTGACCCTTTTCCCTCCTGCAAGCCGCGCCTGCATCGGAGGCATCCACACTGGCTCCTTTATGCTGAAGGGCTGTTTGTGGGTGTGCTCTTCTGAAAGTCTGTTGCAGTCTGTGCTTTTATTGACTGGCGAGAGCGCTATCTGTTCAGGAGTTTTACCGAAATTTTACTATCAACACTTTGGGGTACTGTCTGCTTCAAGCTGCGTGCCTCCCACCCTTTCCAATGTGTATTTAGGCTGCAATCTGCAAGTGCCATAAGCGTTGGTAGTTAAATAGATGCCCAGAAGCCATCTGATTTCCTTGCCTTTGCTAAACGCGTGCCATTGGTGGGCGCAGGCACCATTTGTATTAAAATAAGTGCCAGGGCCCCAGTCTGGACGCCACTGTAGCTTGTACCACCCATGACCTGGGTGGCATGTGGTCATTTTTTATGTATATTGAATTAATAAGCAAGTGATGTTGTTCTCAGCTCTAAGTTAGACAAACAGTAAATGGTGAAAGCTGAAGTTGAAAAAAAGGTGATAAAGAAAGCAAGGATAAAAAAAGGCCTGAGACATGAAATAACGAGGCTGGCAATGTTCGGTGGTGGGAGAATGATGCATTAGGTTGAATCAAACCCAGGCATCCTTGATAGTCTGCAAACCCGGCAGTTGGCAGCGTTGCTAACAAACACTTTCAGCCTTGGACCTATTTCTTTACAATAAAGCCCTGTCTTGCCCGTGTTAGATGCTGTCAATTAGCCTTCTATCGACCTTAGAAGAACGAAAGGCTAATCTGGCATTATATGGGCCTGTGGGTAAAGAGCAGATCCCTGCACTCACCCCCTCAGTTGTCTTAGCAGCTCAGTCTTATGCGAGTGATCGAGCACCTGCAGGAGAGTGTGTTGCTTTCTGCGGTTGTGAGAGTGCGCCTCGTGGTTACCATGGCCACAGCCTCCCTGGGGTCATCCTGTGCTCCGCCCTCCTGGGGACCAACCATCCCGTGCCACTCGGTCTGCACACTGATGAAATGAGCATGCAGTGCCAGGCTCTAGGTGCAGGTTCTGTCTTTTTCCACAAAAGGAGTGTTTTGTTACCACTTTTCAGTAGGACTGTTCACGTGTTCACGAGCTGGTCCCTGCACACACGAGGATGCAGAAGGACCCCTGTGTGAGGGTCTAAGCAGTTGAGTTTCCTTCTTTGCATTCTGGATCCTTCTCCTGTCGTGATCTGTCAGAGCAGTTCACCAGGGATTGTGTGTGACACAAGAGAGGTATACAATCCTTGTGAGACGTATTGCACTGTTCTTGGAGGCACAGGAGCTGGGCTCTACTGAGAGCTCATTGGACCGCTACTTACCTCCTTGGGTTTTCAGGGAGCAGCATTGTAGCTAAGTCGACAAATCAAGGCCTCCTCCTGGTGCGGATGTCTATTCCAAGCAGCACTTTTATCAGTATTAAGGTACTAAACCCCAATAACCTTATTAAGTGTTACTGCATTACAATAATTTGGAATAGATCAGAGGGTACTTTGTATCTCTCCTGTGCTCTTCTCCCGGTGAGGGGGAGGTGGGTATGGGGGGGGGGGGGCGTCGTTGCTGTTAAAGAGACACACTTATAATTCACCAAGTAGAGCAGTGTCTGTTTTCTGAGAAGGCTCTGGGTGCACACACGTGTTATTGTCAGTGTTTGCTGTTTTGAAACAGGGCTGTGGGGGTCGTCGCAGTCTCTCTCAGATGACCTTTGGGTCAGTCTAGCAGCTGCCATGAAGATTCATTGGGTCACAGTCTGAGCGCCTTGAGTTGCCCGGTGGCCTTAAACTTCTCTTCTGTTTGCACTTCTGAGGACCAGGCTGCTGATGGGCTGACTCCTCCATACCAACGCCGTGCTTGGATGAGAGGTCGCTAGACATGGTCAACAGGTCTTTGTCACGTGCAGGTGGCCCAGTGCGTGGCTGGCCACCAAGACATAGTGCCACGATGGGTTGGCACGGCAACATGCTGTAGTTCCTCTTTGAGGTGTGCATCTTTAAGATAAAGTGCCATGATTGGTTGACATGTGTGGTGCATGAGTGGCGCCCCCTTGTGGTGAAACAGGCACTGTGCAAGGCTAGCGTCACGCTTTCAGTTGAAGCAGGTATGGCGTAGGGCTGGTGGCCCCTGTGAGGTGAAGCAGGTATGATGCAGCCTGGTGGCCCCTGTGAGGTGAAGCAGGTATGGTGTAGGGCTAGCGCCACGCTTTCAGTTGAAGCAGGTATGGTGTAGGGCTTGTGTCACGCTTTCAGTTGAAGCAGGTATGGCGCGGGGTGTTTACGTCAGGGTTTGAGGTGAAGCAGTTATGATGCGGGGCTGGCGTCACGCTTTGAGGTGAAGCGGGTATGATGCGGGGCTGGCGTCACGCTTTGAGGAGAAGAAGGTATGGTGCAGGACTGGTGGCCCCATGTGAGGTGAAGCAGATATGCTGTGGGGCTGGCGTCACACTTTGAGGTGAAGCAGATATGTTGTGGGGCTGGCGTCACGCTTTGAGGTGAAGCGGGTATGATGCGGGGCTGGCGTCACGCTTTGAGGAGAAGAAGGTATGGTGCAGGACTGGTGGCCCCATGTGAGGTGAAGCAGATATGCTGTGGGGCTGGCGTCACACTTTGAGGTGAAGCAGATATGCTGTGGGGCTGGTGTCACGCTTTGAGGTGAAGCGGGTATGAAGCAGGTCTGGCGGCCCCCTTTGAGGTGAAGCAGATATTGTGCAGGGCTAGCGGCCCCCTTTGAGGTGAAGCAGGTATGTTGTGGGGCTGGCGTCACGCTTTGAGGTGAAGAAGGTATGGTGCAGGACTGGTGGCCCCATGTGAGGTGAAGCAGATATGCTGTGGGGCTGGCGTCACACTTTGAGGTGAAGCAGATATGCTGTGGGGCTGGTGTCACGCTTTGAGGTGAAGCGGGTATGAAGCAGGTCTGGCGGCCCCCTTTGAGGTGAAGCAGATATGCTGTGGGGCTGGCATCATGCTTTGAGGTGAAGCAGATATGCTGTGGGGCTGGCATCATGCTTTGAGGTGAAGCAGATATGCTGTGGGGCTGGCGGCCCCCTTTGAGGTGAAGCAGTTATTGTGCAGGGCTGGCGGCCCCCTTTGAGGTGAAGCAGTTATTGTGCAGGGCTCGTGGCCCCCTTTGAGGGGAAGCAGTTATTGTGCAGGGCTGGCGACCACCTTTGAGGGGAAGCAGGTATGATGGAGCACTGGTGGCCCCTTGTGAGGTGAAGCAAGTATGATGCAGGGCTGACGTCACGGTTTGAGGTGAAGCAGGAATGATGCGGGGCTGGTGGATCCCTTTGAGGTGAAGCAGTTATTGTGCAGGGCTGGTGGCCCCCTTTGAGGTGAAGCAGTTATTGTGCAGGGCTGGCGGCCCCACTTGAGGTGAAGCAGGTATTTTTCTGGGCTGGCTGACAGAGTTTCCAGACAGGTTCACCGTCCTCGGGATGCTGGGGCGATCACGCAGGACCTCGAAAGAACGCAAGGCTGGCATGGCACCTTTCCCATATCAGGAGCACAAAGCCTGGCACTCATGTTCATTTCTGGCACTGAGGTGGGAGCTGGGAATTCCCACGGATGTTCATAGCCCCGGTGAGTCCCACCTAACCCCCCCCCCGCCCCCCGCACCTTTTCATCAGGAGCCAGGGGCTGCGCGCATGTGTCTGTGACCGGGGGCTTTCGACATAAAGGGGTCACTGCCAGGTAGGAGCCTTTGTTGTGGCGAGCTGTGCCCCCACCCTTGAAAGGCGCCGCACGCACGGCACCGCCATTACACACAGGCTTTGGCAGGGACTCTGCCCCTCTGCTTGTTGTGAAAATATGCGACGGTGTGGGCGAGCCCGGAAAGGTTTGTTTAATACCAGGCACACAATGAGCAATATTGTTTGCTGTTTCCACTCTGAGCAGATTACTTAGTCAATTGAAAAAAAGGCTAATTTGTTCCAACTGCAAAATAAATATCAAGAGTTAATGAGACGCCGTGCGGCGATGTTACGGACCCTGTCACCGTGACTCCCATCATCGGAATAGATAAACACAATTAATTTGACCGGTTCCAGAGATGTTGTAATAATCACACTTTAATTATGTAGGGAGAGCCATGTAACATTGTGTCGTAACTGGCAGATAACGCGTCTAAGTGAGTGAACGCTCGCTGCTGACATCTTTTGTGACTTTCGGATCCCAACGAGACCGACTCTGCTTTCCCTCGTTCAGAAGGTGGCACGTTGACTACAAATAATTTAGATCATGGGAATCGTCCTTGTTTTAAAGCGCTTAGAAAAGGTCAGGCGCTAGAAAGGTCAGGGGCGCAGATTGTGGTATGAAGTGATGTAAAAATACAATTCTTTTCTGAAATCCCCCAGGGCAGCTGCACTCGCACAAGCTTTTGCTCGTCCAGAGACATGTTTCTTCCTCAATTGAGTTACTGACTCTCTGTGGCACCGGGTAGCCTGGTGGTGGGTGAACAGGAGGCCCTTTGGCCACAGTGTGCCTCCTCACTGCTTCCTGGTGGCATGCTGTGGGCTCTGTCCTGTCCCCAGCCACAGCCTGTTCCCCTCTGTGCCCCTCAGTGCTTAATATGTGCTTGTTGTTTCCGGTACGGAGCACCGACACTTATTTTGGAGGGCCGGTGCTTATTCTTCTGCCTCAAGCATTTACTGCGAGCAAAAGACACTAAAGGGAAAGATGGAGGAAGGGAAAAACGAAAAAGCGTCACAAAGGGAGAAAGCAGAAAGCTGCAAGAGTGAGCTGAAGGGGCAAAGAGGGGCTGTAAATGGATTAAATAGGCCAGAGAAGGCTTCAGGATTACGCTGCCTCAGTATTCGGTGCTCGCACATTTAACTGCAGCAGCCGAGAGTTTAAGAGGAGGACTTTGGGAACCAGCACCGTTTTCTTTACAAATTAAGCACTGGTGCCCATTGAATGCCACCATGTTTGCTGCTCACTGTCACTGCTCCCCCACTTCACAGCATATGCTTACCACCACCCGGACCCCCAACATGGGTTCTTCCTGCATCCCTATGGGCAGTGGATCCACCATGTTGCATCACTGGTTGAGGGAAGTTCTTTCCTTTCACTCTATGCTTCTCCACCTCCACTCATGTCTCTCCCACACTGTCCACTCACGCTGTCCCACCTGTTCCTACACACCAAGGCCACCATGTTGTGTCAGTGGGCCCGGGCTGTTTTTGCCCCACGTCTCAACATCTGTCCTATCAAACCCATCTCCCACATAGGCTCCTGCCACCTTTTTGTGCACCGCATCTGCCATGTAGTGATGGGCTTAATTTGTGGTGGAGCTAAGTGCGTACCCACCCACCATCTGTACTAACACTCCAAGCAGAATCCTAGCCCTCCTTCTCTCTTTCAGCTGCCTCGAGTCACTGGTTGTCTCTACTGCTCTTCTGATCACTGGGCTACCATCCCGGCTGGTAACTTCCAGGCTTGAGAGCTCCTCTGCTTCTTTACATTTCTTTCTCAGTCTCTTTCTTCCACCACCTCATGGTCTCTTTTCATTATCTGCCTCTCTGCCTTCTCCGATATCCTTTTTCATTCTCCCGCCTCTGATGCCCACCAATCTTCTTTCATCCTTGCCTCTCTTTTGTTCTCCCCGTTGTCTTTTTCATGTCACGCTCAGTGTTTCCTCCGCAGTCTCTTTTTTAATTTATTCCTTCTGATTTCCTGTGCTGTCTCTTTTTATGTCCTGTCGCACATCTCTTTAGAAATAGGAGATATCTCCCCTGAAGCTGGCAGGGTTGGTGGGGTACAGTCTATCACCAGGACCTCTGACTTTTTCTGTCTATTGCTCGAAGCAGAAGGGTCTTGAATTTCTGTCCTTATCCGTCTTGACCTGTACCTACTCCACTGGTAAACTAATGGCCATTCGGTCCCACGGCCAGGCCTCTTCCTAGATTTTAGGCTCAAGAGTCCACAAAGGCGAGACTTATTTATTTTTAGTTCAAAAACATCGTCCATGACTCTTTTAAAGTCATTGGACTTTTGAGTATGGCCAAGAGAAAGACCGTGCACAAAGAACTGTGGCTCACACTTAGTGAGCGAGGGTGTATTATAAGGTGTGGAATTCACACCAAATGAGTGACACTGTCATAGAGGCGTGACATCACCGAATCAGTAAGACTGTGCATTCAAGTTTGGGACTTGCACCAAATAAGCGAGGCTGTGCTCCTAAAGTGAGACTGCTGCAAGGACATATACCAACAAGGTCAACTCTGCTCTAAGATGCAACAACTACCACCAATGAGAGAAACTGTGCACCAGGGCAGTACATTCATATCCAGTGAGAGAAACTTGATTTACAATTATTTAAGTGATGCTCCTTGCATTGTCTGTTGTGAAGATACGTTGGCGGATGCAAAACTGCCCCCTTTGCAATTGAACCATTGGGTATAGTCAATAAAATGAATTGGGAATTGCTTCAGAAATGTGCCATTCACTTATTCCTGTTTGTAAAATGTATTTAGAAGTTGGCTCTGATTGTCTCCCTCCTTTGCTTGGGTGGCACAGTGGGGAGGGAAACAGTACATCACTTAAAGTAAGGGTTGTTACTGTTCCACATCAGACTGGTTCTTGAAGGCACTGCACACATGAACCTTTTTGTTTATATAAATACCAAGTAAACAGAGATGGCATCAAGGAGAGCTCAGGAGCATTGTGGAATGCAGGAGCATGCTGGGAAGTGATGGGTGAATATGAGGTGGTTACCATGGAAGTCAATGATGGGTACTCAGAGGAGCAAAGACAGCCTCTGGCTTGCTGTTTGTTACTCTGGTACTGTTGATGTTAGTGGTGATGGAAGCCGCCGTAAGAGGTGAACACACCCGCCTCGGTTATTTAATTTCTTAACCACCGGAAGACGGTAAGTTTACGGAAATTGACCTCTATTCCTCCTACACATATCTGCGTCATTCCTTGCATAAGCATAACCACAAGGTCACTGTGGCACATTTGTTGCTCCTCGCCAGTTCTCAGGCACAAAACCAAAGCCACACGGCACTCTTTAAACCCAGGCACAACACCAAAGCCCAACCCACATATGGCACTCTTTAAACCCAGGCACAACACCAAAGCCCAACCCACATATGGCACTCTTTAAACCCACCCTCTAAGAGCCACGTAGAATGAATGGAGAAGAAGTTTACTCAAAGATGGCGTACGTATATCATCAAGATATAGATATATGAAGCCAAGTATAGTAAATCTATACTTACTTATATTCACCTATAGTCAACACATTTTAAGTCAATATTCTGGCTCCTATGTTTTTGTAACATGTTATTTAAAGGGAAATATTGTCTTAGTGTTATTGAGACAACAGTATCTCTTTTAAACTCTTTTTCTCATCCCTTCATTAAGTGAAGCTGCAATATAGTCCCAACATGTTTGGAACATCCCTCTAAACCTCACGCATGGCAGCAAAACTTTTACCACGTGTCCATGCTATAGACCTACACTCTACCATCCACGCAAAGTGGACAGAGTACCAACTTACTCCCCCACTCAGGGGTGTTTTGTTGCCTCCTCCGGGGTATCAGTATACACAGGCTACAATGAAATATAGTTTATTCTGCACCGTGCAGTCCCTGCCCTCCCCTGGTGCTCAGCAGCAGCAAATAGGAGTCCATTGAGCAGTCAAGGGTGTGAGATGGGGGTGAACTCTGCCACATCGTCAGTGATCAAGGGGTTTGTGATGTCACTTCCGCCACCCCACTTCAGTGAATTAGCATCCGCAGTTACCCTGCACAAAACGCTGCCCCATTCACAAAGGACAACAACCTCCGCCACTCACCCACCAAGGACGATGGTCCAAGTTACATCATTCCTCACCCAGATCTATCACAGCGTGTCAAAGCCCAGCCTATGCAGAACTCGCTAGAAATTACACCGCTCCCAGGATTTCAGATATTTGGAACATTAATTCTGGGTCTTTAATTAAAACAGTTTTGGCGAGTAGCCAGGAAAATGAATTGGGATCCGCTGAAGCCGTGTAAAGTAATGGTTACCGTGGCTTGAAGGTGTCATTTAGCCAGCTGGTCCTGTGTTCTCTTTTAATTCTCTGCACTGACCTCGCTCTATGGTTGAGCCTCTTTGTGAGGTCTAGCCTGGTGTGTTGTCTTCTGTGCCACATGACTGCTGTGGCATTAGTCCATGAAGAGAGAGGGCGAATGCAAACAGCAAATTAAGCCTTTATGGGAAAGTGACCCACATGTCAACGAGATTAAAATGCACTCCTTGTTTCTGTTTGTCAATGGCCCTTTCCCCGAGGGAGAGAGTCACTGAGTATTTTCAAAAGCTGCCTAATCATGGGAAATTGTTCTGTGCTACTCATAATTCAGCGGTGCAAGGCTTGCAGTTCTCTGCAAATTAGTTTAACAAACAGATAATCACTCCCTTGAATAGGGCGTCTGCGGACTCGCAAAGTTGGTCCACTTGCAACTGTGCAGTTTTATTTTCACACCTTGGAGCTTTGCAAAGCGTGCAGTGTTTAAAAAATGTATGGCCGGCATTGATGGCCCCTTTCAGCTGCAGAAAAACATAAGTATTGCCACGAGATGTGGGAAGGGGCATAAACTGACTTCCATCAGAGACTCCGCGCTAGTACATCCTTCGTTCCTCCACCCTCCACTTACACCTTCCTTTCTTGTAGCCCCCTTCCTCCTTGACAAGCTCCAGTTCCTGAGCTCCTCTCACATTTCTCTTCACATTCTTGGCACTATATGGCTAGGCCTTGGCCTAATAACAGTCGCTGCTCGCCGTTCGTTAAAGGGTTGGGGCGACGCATGGGAGGGGGACAAAAACATTACGTAAAAAACGTAGGGCGCTCCCTGGCAGACTGAGAGCCAGGCTGGAGAGAGCACAGTGCGCATGTGTGTTTGGTCAGCCTGAGACAGCCGGCCAAACACACATGCGCTCTAAGGGGAGTGCTCTGTGCACTCCCCTCATCCCCGTCATTCCCATTGGCCCACCCCTTTGACAACAAAAGGATAGCAAACACAGTTTATTACCCTTTCATTTTTAAAGTTTTGCTGCTGCTTATGGGGGGCTATAGGGGGCACGACGCTCCTCCGCCTTAGTGGTGGGGCCGCTGCTGCCCAATAACCTGGCCCATCCATCATATACTGTATACAACTTCACCTTTGTCCCATACTCAGGATTATCTGTCCTTCATGAGTGAGACAAACAGAGCTGAGAGCAAGACCTGTTGTTAAGACAAGGGCAGGAAAACTTAGGAAAAAAACTCTATTGCCTTCAACTTCTTGGGAAAAGGCTTCACCTTTGCCCTCACCTACTGCTGAGTTAATAACACTGGTAAGATGTAGGGAGGCCCTTTACAAGTGTCCTCTTCCTAAAGACAAAGTAGGTCTTTCAGAAGTCTGTGTTGTCGATACACAATCATTTGATGGATGATCATGGAGTACAGAGGAAAGTAGGACAGGGTGCCAATTTTTAACCAAAATGATGTTCGAATTAGGAGAGATGGTTGGATCAGCTTTGAGAAGGGGGACTTACTTTGAACTGTAGAAAACACCAAAATAATTAAAGTAAGTCCAAAAGTTTGAAGTTCACACTGTTTGTTCACCACCTTAGTCCAGAATGGGTTGCTTGCCCTTGTTCCGTTCAGACGTCACTGATCCATATAGGTATGGAGATTACTTCTTGGCTTCCGGGGTATGGTCAAAGCGAGGCAGTGGAGGTCTGTAGGCATGAAAATCTACCAGGTAGACCAGCTTCTAAAATGCTCTGCCATCCATGGAGTTGCACGGGTATCTCAGGACCGTCTAGAAGTGAAACATATATTACGGAAGAATGTGGACTCTGCTGTAGAAATATGGTTTGCTGAAACAATGTGGTTTGTAGGAGACGTGGTCTGATTGACAGACACAGTCTGGTGAGGCGACATAGTGGTTTAGAGCCACACTGACTAGCTGAGGTGGTCTCATTAAAAAAGGCAATGTTAGTGGAATTCTATTGACTGCAATAAAGAGATGTCAAGAAGGGGAAAGACTGGTCTTGCAGACAGAGGTGGTCTTTTGAAGAGATGCTGTCTGTGGCGGAGATGTCCTCTTTTGAAGATATTCAGGGCCTCATTTACAAGTCCCTTGCACCTCCACTGCGTCTTTTTTTCATGTATTGGCGGTGCTAGCAGTTCACTACACTGCTCCATATTTAAATTGCATCAGTTTGTAAAGCCCTGCATCACATTATCCCTGCGGCAGGTATAATGTATGTAGGGTAGGCGTTCCCATGGAAAAAGCCAAGTAGAACTGATTCATTGAAATTTGCAACATTTCACTGCAACATTCTACGACTTTACTGCATAAAAATCGTACTGCCTGCTCAGACCAGGTATAAAATCAACACATGGCTTTTCCCAATGGGACTCACCTTGCATTACTTGAGTTGCGTCAGTTTAACGATGCGACTCCAACAATGCGCCAACAGATGCGTCAGAATTTCTGACACATCTTTGAAAACTTGAACTGTGAAGCTCTCTATTGTACTTTACAGAGCATCCATGTTGTCGTTAGGGGATGTGCGGCAGGCACAAGAAATCTGACACATAGATGATGATGCATCCGTTTCTTGTAAACAAGGCGATTAGTCTGGGATGGTCAGTTTGATAAAGAAGTTTTGTCTTACGCATGATCTTCAGGAGGGGGATTGTCTGTATAGGGGTATCACCTATACGCAAGTTTAGGCTGGCTGAGAGATGGTATTTCGTAGAGAAGTAGACTTCATGGCCTTGGCGAAAAGCAAAGGGTAGAAAAGTAGCATGGTCTTGTGGGAAGATGTGACCTTATCGAGAGGGACGGTCTAGTGGAACAAAAGGACAGGGAAATGTGGCCTGGTGGGAAGATGTGGCCTTATGGTGAAGCTTGGTCTCAACAGTGGGCTCTGTTGGAGAGGTGTAGCCCTGTCAGAAAAAGCAGTTTGATGAAGAGGTCTGTCAGATTCGGCGACAGGCTTTTATTTGAGTGTTGTCAGTTTAAGACCCAAATTTGCCTCCTGGTTTACCAAGAACCGCTCTGCTTCTGCTGTACATTTATCGCTCCTAGAAGCTAACTTGCTTTGGTTCTAGGCACATTATTCACCTGGTATTGCATTCATATGGATTTCGCAGCTAAAGGATGCTTCTTAGATACCACAGGCACAGCACACAGCCTGCCTTGTGCTTGAAAAGTATCCCCCATAATGCCTCTCTCCCAGCATCCAGCTGGCACGGCGGCAGATTAGTTCAAAGGCAGCGCCGACATAGTACATCAACCAGGGTTCTTGCTGACTGGCAGGGACCCGCGCCAGGTCACGCCAAGGGCACGAGGCACATGGTGCACCACTCTTGTTGAAGGCTCACCACTGGCTCTCTCTTGGAGGGTGGGGGGGGGGCACAGAGAATATGTGAGACGTTTGACTCGAATGCAGGAGGGACGGGGCTTATTCAGAATGTTTATCCTTTGATTATGCAAATGCTGATGGATGTTTTGAATAACAAGGCTGGATTCTCTCCAGCTTTGTAATGTCTTTGAAACTGCTGATTGTAAGCAAAGCAAGGGAGTCAGCCAGCGAGTGTAAGGCAGTAGCACTTTACTTACTAAATATGTGTTCTGTTACTTGGAATGTTCTATAACAAATACCCACATACTCTACAGGACTGAGACCTGGACTGCAAGATGTGGAAAATTACTTTTGCCTTTACATATTTCATGGTTTTACTTCCAAAGCATCCTCACTGGTATGCAACAGCTTGATATGTGTGTGCCTGTGGTTTGACATTAGTTTCATCCCAGTCCTAAAGTTGTCATCAGCACATTCCCATGGATGGCCACCATCTTCCTCCTACAAATCCCTCTCACTGAACTAGTTCTCTTAAAACCCATCTGTGCCTCCTGCAGGTGCGACCGGGCCACAACCTTGACTTCAACGCCTCTCCATCTAGAGTAATGGGCTCACGGTTAGGTCTGGCCTAAAACGGCATTAGCACGCTTTGCATTCAGGCAGCTGGTGCTCTGTTAACACACGGGCGAGGTAATAACTCTGTGACATGTTACGTCACTATTAGTAAAGATGAGCCACTCACACCTGTTACTTTAAACATTATAAAGTATTCTGAATTATTTTATATGTATAGAATGCCCAACATTTTGCTTAACAGCCATGCAGCCCTCTTCCAAGTGATCGTTTTATTATTGTAGCTGTTCAAAGGTTGGTCCCTTGGTGATGTGGAGGTGGTTTGCAAGTTTAGGGGAGCACACTAATGACATCACTACTAGTGTGGCAGCGATGCGGCGGTCCGACTACCACATTACAACCACCAACTCCGCCAGGATCTTGTATCCTGGCAGTCCGGCTGAGGTCCTAATCCGCCAGGGCAGTGCTACAAGCAGTGCTGCCCAGGGGATTACGACCTTGTTCTCCACCAGCGGTGGCATGCCATGAAAAGGCTGGTGGAGAATAGGTGTAGGGGACCACAGGGAGGGGCATGGGCAGTGCAGGGGGCCCCCTGGCCAGCACCATCGCAATGTTCACTGTTTGCTTTGCACCCTGCAGGCGACAGCATTGCCCATGGCTCAATTACAAGACGGAGACAATGCTGTTACCTGTTTCTGCAAGGCCAGCAGGCAGAAACTTGGTAACCCATAATAGCTCAGGCAGGGAGGTCTGTGTATGGCGGACGGAGTTTTCAGTCCGTCAAACTCGTAAGCAACCCCTAAGTGTCCTGTGTTAAGTAAGTTTGAGTCCAACCCAGATCCGAGGTGATTCCTCCATCTGGAATTACACGATCGCTGCACCCAAGTTACATGTCAACTGCCAAAGGTCTATCCACCTATAGGATGAGGCGTGTCATACCATTTTTATTTTATTGTATTTTAAGGATGCTTTGAAAACATGCTTTTTTGCGAGCTTTGCTGTAATTGGCTTTTAACTTAAGGATCAGGCGCGGCCCGTCCTTTAGGGCGGAGGGGACACGCCCCCCCACCTTTTGCCTCTCATGAAGAGTGTCTGTCAGGCTTAACAAAGGTCAGCCTGACAGACACTCTCCATGTTCAGGTCAGGCAGCCCGGAGCAGACATGCGCGATTTGCACAGACTCCTGGCTGCCTGAGCTGAACTTTGCTTGTCTGAGGAGGTGACAGCTCCTATGGGCTTGACCTCCTCGGCTCAGCAAAGGTGCCTCAAGGCCCTCCCCTGTGTGACGAGGAAAGCGTCACCCATTGACTTCGACCTGGGTGCTTCAGGTTTAAGCCCTAAAGCGCCCAGGGCAAGTGTCAATCAGTGACATTTCGTCACAGTGTGGGGTGGGGTCAGCAGTCTTACTAACCCCATCCCACTCTGTGACGAGGCTGGGACTACTGCCT
This sequence comes from Pleurodeles waltl, assembly GCF_031143425.1. NCBI lineage: Eukaryota > Metazoa > Chordata > Amphibia > Caudata > Salamandridae > Pleurodeles > Pleurodeles waltl. Next base: position 1,672,796,028 of record NC_090445.1, read on the forward strand.
TCCCTCATTGGCTGACCTAAGATGATCGATCTTGGACACCCTCATTCTAGAAGATCCACAGTGCACCTCGAATAAGGGGTTTTAGCCTAAGGTAAACAGAGTGGTGGTAGGATACACTCAATGTACCATTTGATTTGGGGACTTTCTTCAGTCTAACTCGGAAACAACTGGCACTAAATAGTTTTGAAGCAAAAGATAAATGCTTCCTTTTGTTTTCGAACAATAGAGGCTTAAGGGTTTCGTTGTAAGAAATTGACGAAACTGTGTATTATAGTATATTGAAATAGTTTTTAGTCCAGTAGCAAATTTGCTGTTTTAAATGTTTGAATTACTAACAATTAATAGACTGGAAGACAATATTTTGGGTGATGACAACTTAAAGGAATATACTGTTAATAAATTATTTTGAACTGCTCATTTTGTAATATTACCCACAGAACTGAAGAAAGCCTATACAATAACCGTGGATATATTAACAGTAAACTGCATGTATCACATTGTGTGTATTCTGAAATTAATCTTTATATACGTACCAATTAAAAAATACTTTACAAATAGCAACATCCAAAACATTGTACCTAGTTAGCAGCAGAACATTTGGCTAAAAAGCATACTCAGCATTTTATAATCACAAAGCCCTTAGTTACTTAAGTGACATCCTAGAAATGCAAACAGCTTTCCTCACGCCTTTCTAGATGACAAAAATAAAAGTGCTTTAAGTCAGCATTATTGTCGGCACGATTTGAAAAAATGTTTAGCAGTGGGCTCGGTAATTTACCATTGACTGAACAAAATGTAGTTTGCAAGGAAAAGAGGCTTCTTCATTTATGATTATCAGCTAACGAGACATGGTATGTTTCTGGCACATTTTTAGGTTTTCAGGTCGCAGCCTACCAGACAGTGCAGCTGTCTGGTTTGCTAAAGACTTCTTGGGAACTGTCAGAAAGTTGACCTCGGAATGTATTCAGCTCCTTGATTACCAATGGCTTTGTGGTTTGTTATTCACACTTTCTGGTTTTCCATTTGCTGGCTTTATTTGCTTTAGGCTCTCCAGGTTCAGTTAGTCCATCATGTTGCCTAAAGTTTTCTGTATCATTCCAAAAACCCGCTTTCTGTTAACAGGCCTTTAAATCTTGTTCTTATCTCGTCACATTTGCTGTGCATTCAAAGACTGAGGTCAAATGTCAGGTGCTGTCTTCCAAGGGCACTTGTTTACTTTTTTTACTATGACTTCAAAGTGAGAGGATTTATATGACAATCTTGCTGGATACTCGGGGTAGGAAAGAGATTTTTTTCTAGCCCATGACAGCATTTAAATAAACTGTGTAAGTATTTCAGAATATATTAGAATTATGAACACAAAAGTGAATAATATTTTTTGTTATTTCTGAAGTGTGTTGGAAACAAATACTTTAATATGATCAGAAGGAATCACTAAACTAGAGATGCAATTTCCACACATTTTCCTCTGTGCACTGTATAGTTTTATTAGTAAGACTGTATGTCTGTGGAAATGTAATGGTCATTTCAATTGAAAATGTGTTGTCAGTAATGGCAGTGCGCTACCACACCATGAATACTCCACGCAACGCCACTCCACTCTACTCTGCACCACTCCACACCGCTCTACTCTGAACCATTCCACTTTACTCCACTCCACCCCACTGCACTCTGCACCAATTTACTCTATGCCACTGCAGTCTATGCCACTGCATGCTATGCCTTTCGACTGTACCCTGTACCACTCTACTCTATCCCAATACACTCTTCACCACTTTGTTCTACACCACTGCACTCTTTGCCACTGCGTTCTTCTCCACTGCACTCTACATCACTCCATCTCAGGCCACACCAATCTACTCTGCACAGCTTCACTCTGTACTCTACACCACTCTGCAACACTGCAGTCTACACCACTGCACTATGTCAATACACTCTATGCCAATGCACTTTATTATGTAACACTAAACTCTATGCCCCTGCACTCAATGATAATCCACTGTACATCACTTCAATCTACTCTTTACCACTGCACTCTATGCCAAGGCCCTATACACCACTTTACTTTATGCCATTACACTCTGTGCCACTCTACACCACTGCACTCTAAACCATTTCACTCTATTCTGAAATAATCTACTCCACGCCACTGCACTCTACGTTAATCCACTCTACACAACTGCACTATCACTGAACTCTTCACCAATGCACTCTACTTTGCATCACTGTACTCTATGCCACTGCTCTCTATGCCATTCTACTACACTCTACACCATGCACTATGACACTCTACTCTTCAGTACTGCACTCTTCTCCACTGAACATTACGTCACTCTACTCTGCACTACTCCATTCTACACCTCTGCTTTCCATGCCCCTGCACTGTGTGGCACTAAACTCTACTCTGCACCACTCTATGCTACTCTAATCTTCACCACTCTGTGCCACTCAAACCTACCTGCACTCTACGCCACTGCACTCTATGCCACTATACTCACAGCACTCTATGCCAGTGCACTCTACACCTGTCCAATCTACTTGATGCACTCCAGTGTATGCCACTTAACACAACTCTACACTATGCCACACCTATGCACAACAATCTCTGCCACTCCACTCTACAACACTCTACTCCACTTTTCACCATTCCACTCTACAGCACTTCATGTCAGTCTCCTCTATGCCACTAACTTTTAGCCATGCTGAACAGCATCCATGCTGGAGAACAACCTGGCTAAAACACTTTGGCAGAGAAAAAGCATAGGAGGGACCTATTGGCTTTGCCAACGCATGTTATAGATTGCATCAGCTGGATTGTATTTCTACGAAAGTAGCAGCATAATGCCATTCAATCTTCTCAAAGAGCTACTGAGCCAAGACCTTCCAGCATCCCACCCTTGGTACCAAATTGCAGCTCTTCAACTGCATGACATTTTCTGCTATCCCTTTCTCAAGTTGAATTTTGAATTGTGTCCTTTATATTTGTGTACGTTTAAGTACTTATATGTGGGCTGACAATAGATGGGTACGAGAAAACTAAAATGAACCTACTTTGAGAGTAGATAAACTACTCACACCCAGGAGATCTGCAGTATGGTCTATGACTCTGGGAGGAACACTCTTGGGACAAGGTTGCAAAGAGGATGTGGAATCTGAACTATCATAGAGAGTGATCCGTATTCCACATCCTCTAGTCTGTTTCTGGGCTGCAGGGTGGCCACGTGATGCGGTACATCTTCAGCAATGCATGGTTTGTAGCCAACAATCCTATACATTTAGATCCTCATTAGAAGGATTTCACATCACTCTGTGCTCCTCATTTTCAGTGGTTTGATATTCAGAGAAGTTACACCTCTTGAGCATATAAAAGGCCGGACTGGCCCTAGTGAGCATCCGGCATTTCCCCAGGAGGCTGGAAGAGAGGAGGGTCAGCTTTGCAGCGATGGGGGTCCAATTTGTGCCTCAGGCCAGTTTTGCTGAAGTGCTGGCATATCAGACCCCAGTAACAAAAGCAGCATCAAGCTCGCACTTGCACAAACCCCCTGACCCCAACACGGGGCTGGTCCGACAAAATTGCCTGGGCTGCTTTGGGTTGTAAGTATGTATATGGTATATTCTGTAGCACAACCCAGCTAAAAGGCAGCTGAGCGGAGTGCATGATCAAAGACAAGCATAACGTCAACAAGTGATGGAGAGGAAGCTGGGTTGTGATATAGTGTTCTTTACAGAAGCAAGTGTTCAACTCTTTCCGCAATTAGAGCAGTGTTGAGGTGGGGATGCTGAATATGTGATTGCTTTGGAGAGAGAGTCAGGCTTTAGGAATGAAGTGTAATGAGGCGTCCGTAGAGTGCACCTATGAGCGTATGTTAGTTTGGCTGGCTGTCTTAGGCCGGCCAAACTGACATGCGCACTTAGGTTTTTCCAACCCGGCTGTGTTGCACAGATGGGCTGGAGAAACTGCACAGACTCCCATTCATTGTCTGAGCGGCAGACCAAGCCGCTCAGACCAATCCTGATTCTGCTCTCATGCTAGGTATAGCATGAGAGCAGTGCCAGGATGGCGTGGGGGAGCCTTTGCTGGTGTCCCAGGGACTGCTGGGACACCAACATCATTGAGGGAAGAGGAGTGAACTGGTGGCAGCAGCAGCAAAGGTACTTTAAAAAAAAAAGATTATTTTATTTCTCATCTGCACCCCTTTCCCCGCCCGCCCCTCCCCATGAGATTTGTAGTGGCAGTCGCTGTAGATTTGCTGTATCTGTGCTGACGTTTTTTTGTGTGTATGGACTGTCAGTACCTGCTTGCATTTGAGGGGGTTGGGCAGGCATGTGTGTATATGTCCCTGTATATCAGTGGTGCCTTTGTGTGCATGTGTTATACATTTCTTTAATTACCTTTAATGATGTTGTGTCATCTACTTATCGCAGAAGAGTTTTGCGAAACAGTCTCCAAATCTATCAAGTTTTCTTGTGTTTGGAGTTTCTTTTTCTTTTTTGTCAATGTGGTGAATATTTTATGTCATGGCAGCCAGTTCTGACAAACCCTGGTTCTCTGGCTGTGTGTGGTTTTGTTAGACAGTAGTTTCATTTATTCAGCTTGCAGACTGTTGCAGTATATCACATAAAGTGAACACTGAAAGTGATGACGTAGAACAGGGCCTCTACCACAGGTTTGGGGTGCTTGGTGACTGGAAAAACATGAGCATCATTATTTTACCATCCACCTTAGACAGCAGTAAGTCGTTGTTCCCAGTGAAGCTTTCCAACAAAGTTTTTTTCGACTGAAAATATAGCAACGTTTGTTGGCATATCTAAAGTAAACAACAAAACCCAGCACAATGCAAACTAGCAACACAACAAAAGCATTACAGGGCACTGCACAAAAAACACAAAAGAGCGTGCAACACAACAGCCACAATACTATAGAGCCTGAACACAATGCAGTAACGCAGCAAATGCACAGCAGCACAAAAAACAATAGACACACAACCACTATAAAAAGCAATCAATAAATGTGCAAAACCAATCTGGTCACGCATTACCACCACCATAATTCTGCTGTTGTCATACTTTGGTAGAAGGTGTTTGTACCAAGCACTGCCTTGCTAACCATGAAGGTCCTGTATTAGCTCCATGTGTATTAGCTCCATGTGTTGGTTCTTATATGCTGTTGTGATGTCAGTAGTGCAGATCTGGCTGCTTCCGGGTATTCCCAGTTGGCAGTTATTCCATGTTTTATATGTCAGTTGCATCCTAGTTTATCACACTCAAGCTTCTTCCTTGTGCTGATATTTCATCTAGCTATCGGATGCTTTGCTTGTGGTCAGAGAAGTGTGTGAAATAAATGGATGTCTTTACAATGTTTGGTTTTATTTGCCGTAGTCTTTGACACTCTTTCTTTGTTGAGGTTTGTTAACTTTATCGATGAGCCTCGTCCTGTCCTGCCATCCCAGGGCATTGCATAAATGTGTTAATATCTTCCCCCTGCCATAAATGTGCTAATATCTTCCCCTACTGTTTGTTCTGTAGTCATAGCTGATGTTTGTTAAGTGTTCAGGTCAAGAATGTTGATCTTTGGGATGTGCACATCTTCGTATGTTGTCCAGTCTGTGCCTGTTGTTGTTCTGATGTCTCCACCTATCACAATATTTTCCTATTTGGAAAGAGGTTGTTCTCACATCGAAGGGCTGAATTTGCTGAGGTGCACATCTGCCTGTCGCTGGCATTGTACTCTCAATCCCTTGAGCTGTAAGTGACTCGGACCTCTTTCTATTTATGTTAAATGTCTGTCTGGAGCCCTTTTCTACTATTCTCTGCTCCACGATTGATTTCCCCATATCCCTCTTTTGATTTTTGATAGGGGGACTTACAGTTTTCTAAATACGATTCTGCATTTCCAGTTGTCACGTCAAGCCCTGTCTCCTACAGATAGATAATATTTTGGTTGTCGGTTTTTCAATAATGTTTATAATATGTTTCTTTCCACAAAGTTGTACAATTTCAGTGGTTAAAAGGTTCAGTTATGTGTGTTATTTTTCATAATTATAACTCGAAAACAAACACTGCTTTTATTGCACAATTTCTGTTATTTTGTTTCCTACAGGCATGGCTTTCTGTAGTCATACACTGTAGAATTCCTTGAAATGTTTTGCACAAGTCCTAGTCTTAAATGATTTTTTCCAGTGTTGCCTTGGAAGAGCAGTATTCAGTGTCAATGGTGTGTGTTATGATGCTGAATGCAGCTGCTCTGTGTTCCTCTTGATTATTGTGTGTTGTTTCTTCCCTAACCTGTTTAGTTTCATTTTTGATTTTTACCTCTGAAGCTGGTTTCATGGCTTCCCTTCTTGTCTGGTGATGAAGGCTGGTTTGTCTATGTGTCGAGGAAGCTCCTTTTTGGTTTTCGTTTCATTGATATATTGGTGTAGCTCTTCCCTGTGTTTCTTGTTGGTTGTGTAGACTTCACCAAGCGCTTCTTTCATCAGGTTAGTGGAGTTGTGTCCATGGAGGTATCTCAATGTCAGTTGAACCCTGTTGGTGTGTGCCTCATATTTTGGTGAATTCTTCGTACCCCTTGGTTAGAATTCACGTTGTCTTCTACTGATCCCTGATTAATTAAAAAAAAAAAAAATCAGAAATCAGCTCTTGCATGATTTCTCCTACATACAAACCAATGTTCTAACTTTTTTAGAGGGTCTGAGATTTAGCTAAGGAACTTGACAACGGTCATACATTTTCATGTATTTCCACATATGAAATTTTAACGAGTAAAATCCAATACAAATAAAAATTTAATGGACATGTATATTTGCACATTTTTAGGTTGAAGCCTATCAGACAGCGCAGCTGTCTGGTTTGCTAACGACATCTTGGGGACATTCTGAAAGCTGCCCTGGGAATGCTTATCCGCCAGTTGCTTACCATTAGCTTTGTGGTTTGTAACTCATATTTTCTGTCTTTCTGTTTACTGGCTTTATTTGTTTTAGACTGCCTGGCTTGTGTTGCTCCCTCCTGTTGCCCAAACTTTGTTTATTGTATTCTTCTGTGAACTCGCTTTCTTAAAAGGCCCTTTAAATCTTGTTCTTATCTTGTCACATTTGCTGTGCATTCAAAGACAGAGGTCAGATGTCAGACTGTGTTTTCCGTGGGAGCTTGGTGTTTACTTTTCTTACTCTGACTTCAAAGTGAGAAAATTTATGTGGCAATCCGACTGAGTACCAATGTGAGAGGAGAGGGTGTAGGATTTTTCTTATCATAGCACACACAAAAAAATGAACTGTGCTGATGTTTCAGAATATATCATTATTACTACAAATGAAGCCCAATGTTTTGTTATGTTAGTCTATGTGGGTTTCTACAGGGTGGCTAATCATCTGTGAGGGTATCCAGGAACTGAGTGGGTCAGACATGAGGGAGGAGATCATGCCTGTTTCCTTTGGAAGAGACATGTCTTTAGGTTTCTTCGGAAGTGCATGAGGGAGAGGGTGGTTCTGAGATGTCGCAGGATGTTCTTCTAGGTCTTATACAAGCTATGAGAAGGAGCATCCTCCGTTTCTCTTCTTCTCGATGTGGGGAACATGGACTTTTGCCTGTGACACAGAACAAAGGTGTCTGGTGGGTTGGTAGATGTTGAGGCGGTGGTTGAGGTATGCTGGACTGGTGTTGTGGAAAGCTTTGTAGACATGGGTGAGTAGCTTGAACTTACATCTTTCTTGGACTGGAAGCAATGAGGTTATTTTGCAGGTTGTTCAGGGTGAGCCTGATAGTGGCGATCTGGGTGGTTTGGAGTCGGGGTAGAACATAAGCTGGGATGCTGAAGTAGAAGGTGTTTCCATAGTCAAGTCTACTTGTGATAAGAGCCTGGTTGACTGTTTGTTTGTTTAAGTGGGATCCACTTGTAAATCTTGAGTAGCATTTGCAGGATGTTCAAGCATGATGAAGCGACAGCATTGATCCGACTGCTCATGAAGAGGTTGGTTTCCAGCATGATCCTGAGGTTCTTGGCATGGTCTGTAGGGGTGGGTGGGCAGCAAACTTTAGAGGGCCACCTAGGGGTGTCCCGGGGGAAGTGGTTATTGCTGAAGATAAGGACTTCCTATTTGTCAGTATTAAGGACTTTGGTTTTCTCTGTTTAGTTAGTTTTGTAATTATGAAGTGTGGTAGAGACAAATATTTGAATAGGATCAGAACCCATCAATACACTTAGTGATGGCATTTGCACACGTTATAATTTGTGAACAATAAAACCATATTTCAGTGCAAATATAACAGTCATTGCAATTGAAAATGCGTTGTCTGTAATGGCTGTGCGCCATCACACCATTAATACTCCACATTACACCACTATACACTGCTCCCTTCCACTCTATGCCAAAGCACTCCATCCTACACAACACCACCCCACTCTATTATGTGCCACTCCACTTTACGCCCCTTTATTCTAAGACACTGTTTGACATGCCACTGGATTCAATGCCACTCCAATCTATGCCACGTACTCCAGGACACAACATGCCACTCCACTCTACACCCATCCACTCCACACCACTTACACCTTTCCACTCCAATTCTCACCACTATAATTAAGCCCACCCCATCCCAAACTATCCCACACCACTCTATCCAACTTCACTTCAATCTACTTCACGTCAATTTACCCCACTGCAATCCACCCCATTTCACTCCAATTAACCCTGCTATAATCCACCCAAACTAGCCAACTCTACTCTACCCCACTCCACCCCAATCTACCCCACTCCACTCCAAGCTACTGTTCTCCACTAGAATCTACCTCACTCCACTCCAGTCTACCCAACTCCACTCAAATCTACTCCTATCAACCTCTGTCCAATTGTCCCCAATCTACCCCAATATATCCCACTCCACTCTACTCTGATCTACCCCACTCCAGTGTACCTCACTCCACTCCAGTCTACACCGCTCCACTCCAATCCACCCCACTCTACTCCAGTCTACCCTACTCCACCCCAATCCATCCAAGGTCAATAGACCCCACTCCAATCTACCTCGCTCTACTCCAATCTATTATACCACAATCTACCCCACTTTAACCTACTACACTCCACCCCTCTTCAAGCTACCCCACCCCATCCTAATTTACCCTGCACCATTCCAATCTAACTCACTCTCCCACTCCTCCCCAAATCTACCCAATTTCTAACTACCCCAATCTACCCCCATTCCAATCTACCCTACTACAATTCGCCTAATTTACCCCACTCCAATCTACCTCACTCCACTCCCATCTACCCCATTCCACTTCAATCTACCCAATATCCACCCTAGTCCACTCTTCCCCAATCTAACCCACTCCAGTCTACTCCAATATAAACCACTCCACTCTACCCCCATCTACACTGATATCCCCTACTCCAATAATACTCAACTCCAATCTACTCCACTCTAATCTACCCCATTCCAACCTAGCCCACCCTAATCTAACCAATTCTAATCTACCCCACTCTAATATACCCTAACCTACCCCCAATCCACCCCACTCCATTCTACCCCACTCTACTCTAATCTACCCCACTCCAATCTACCTCACCCTGCCCCGCCCCACACTGCTATCTTTTATCCATGCTGTACAGCAATCACAGTGGTGTACAGCATGGCTAAAACACATTACCAAAGGCAGTAGCTGTTTCATAGGCAAGACCTATTTGCTTTGCCAGTGTTTGGTATTTTTTGGTTTCTTTGTGTGAAATGGAGAAATCGCCTCCTATGTACCACTGTCAGTTTTGAGATTGTTGTCTTCCTTTTCCCACCCTGGAAACAAACATACTCCTACTAATCTCCATGTGTTATAGAAAACTGCTTGCATATCATTAGTGAAAACAGATAACCCTGTTAGGTTTCGGGTGTTGATTGACATTTGCAAGTGAGCCCACCCAGAAACACACACAAACCCCTGACTCTGGAAATGCTACTATATGAGTAAAATCTGCCTGACTTTACAATCGCAAAATTATTTTTGTGCATCTCAGGTGAACATGCCTGCACACAAGCCTGATATCCAACCCTGTCTTTGCCTGTTTTGAAGTCATGCTCGGCTATCTGTAGCACCACACTTTCTGTTTTCATTGGCTAGCACTGTTAAGTACCAGTTGTTGGGGAGGTTTGCTATTTCCATCATGTGTGAGCAGCTTTGGTGTAGTGGTAAGATGTGGTTACAGTGAACCACATTTTATGCATGACGTGATCTCATCCTTACATTGAATGTATTATCTCTCTGCTCAGTTCTCACCAGCGGGTTATTTCAGTTTATAAAAACCCCAGTCCTCCAAGGACAGCTGAGATTATTTGTTCTTTTGCCACTGGTATTGACTTTCCTCAGTTCAGTGCAGTCTCCCTTGGGTTTCTTCTGTTCTGTGGTTTGTGCGTAGGAACAGTCTTCCTGTAGGTGCTTTATGTAGGTGTCTCCAGTGGTTTTCATGCTTTTTTGACTGGTCCACTATTTCTCTCTCTTCCGCCTTATCCTCCCTTCAGTCTTTCTCCTCTTTCCATAGCTGTCGCGTGAGAGTATGGTAAAAAGACTTGATCTGGGAGTCTTGCTTCCATGTTTTATTTAGGGCCTCTGTGTTTGGAGTGTCACTTGGAAAGGGAATACTAGGTGCTGCAATGCTATTACCCACCGCTTTCTGTGCCTGCCTGCTACCATGGCACACACCCACCGGTATTTTGTCTCAGGTCTCAGCAGCTTCTCAGACAGCCACCACCTGTGATGAAGCACAAACAGTTTGCTTTTGACTCTGAGGCAACGAGCAACACTCTCAAGTCATCCTCACTTTGCATTATGCAGAACCGCTCAGATAATTGGCCCAATGTATCTTGCAATTAGCTCCAGGACTGCAGCTGGGCGGCTGACCTCCTCGCTGCAGCTAGGGCCATTGTTTCTGCATCCGGGCTAATTACAAAATATGGCTTTGTGTACAGATCGAGACGCCATCTTTGCATCGTTAGCTCCAATATGACAAGACATCGTAATGGGAAGTTTTCGCACCGAGGACAGTGAATTATTGCGCGTGAAAGTGCCATTTCTCTACGCGCTCTGAGTAAGGGGCGATGAATTCCTGCGCGCTGTCTTTCTGACGTCCTTTATCGGAGGGCTGCATTGCTATCCTGTTTATTAAATAAATGAAATTAAAAAGTGCTGTTTCGTTGTGGATAATGGATAGGATTAGGCGCGGATGGATACTTAGCAGCGCTGATTGCGAGGAGTAAAAGGGGTCGCTGAAGTATGAAATTATGAAATGATGGGGCGCCGTTAGTGTGACTCGGCCTGCCTCAGAGGATTAGACCTGTCCTCTCTGGTGGCTTTGTACCGCTGCAAAGGGTCTGGTGAAGGGGCACGCTTCTGTCTTTCCGTGTTCTTGCTCTGTTATTAGGGTGCTGATGTCTGGATTAGTTTTACATCACCCTCCGAACAACAATAATAACGTCAGCAACCATAGCAAATAATAACAGCAGCTAATTATACTACTGCTGATAATAACAGTCACAACAAATAACAGCTAATAATAATAATACAACTAATAATAATAATAAATAAATAACAATACTAACAATAATAATAATAATGAATAATAGTAAATAACACTAACAATAATAATAATAATAACACATTATCTTTAATATAACTATTACTAATTCCATAGTTTTCAATGTTAAAGGTAATAATGTTATTCCTAAATACAACGATGACAATAATGCAGGCAATAATACAAGTAATACTAATAATATTAACAAAAGTAAAATAGACATTATCATTATTTCTAATAATAATTCTATTATCATTAATCTTAACGTTATTAATAATTGAAATGACGATAATAATACAGATAATACAGTTATTATTATAAAAAAGTTACTCATTTTGAATTTTATGCTTCTTGTTGGTATTATTACAAACATAATACTAATAAGAAGACCATTTCTACTAGTACTTAAACTAATACAAATAATATTAATAATGGAACAATAATGAGAAAAAATAACATTGGTGATAAAAACTAATAGTAATAATAACAACACACCTTGTAGCAACAATAACAAAATTATATACTACTACGAATAATAATAATAAAACACACATTATTGTTATTATTATTATTACCAATACTAATTCTATTGTCCTTAATCTTAAAGTTATTGATAATAAAATTACTCCAATGATATAGATAATACCGATATTATTGTTAGTATTATTATTAATATTATTTATCATCAATACAAATGTAATAATTTTGAATTTTATGCGTCTTATTGGTATTATTACAAATTACTACTACTAGTACTTAAAATAATACCAATAATATTAATAATGTAACAATAATGAAAAAAAATAACATTGGTAATAAAAATAATAGTAATAATAACAACAGACCTTGTAGCAACCATAACAAAACAATATAATATGGATACTACTACTACCATTACTACTACTACTACTAATAAAACACACTATTGTCTCTATTATTACTAATAATAATTCTAGTGTCTTAATTTTAATGTTATTAATAATTGAATTGACAATGATACAGATAACGATATTAATATTAAAATGTAATAATTTTGAACTTTATGCTTTTATTAGTATTATTACAAACATAAGAACAAAACTAATTCTACTAGTTCTTCTACTAATACCATTAATATTAACATTAATAATGAAATAATGAGAAAAATAACAATGGTAATAAAAATAATAGCAATAATACCAACAAAACACCTTCTAATAACAATAATAGAATTATATAATAAAATCTGCTGAAAGTCATTTCAAATAATATTAACTCTTTAATTATTTGGCTTCCTTTTCACTCCAATTCCAAATGTGTGGGAATGCCTCCGCCCAGCGGCAAAGCCCAGGGACGTTCTCAAAGAAGTTTCTCAAAGAGATACCACTGGACTGTCAGCACATTCCCCTCCTTCGTAAACGTAGTCCCTGTCCATGTTTTTGCCCATGTGACTTGCCGTACTTTATTAATTTACACCATCCTTGTTAAGATTGAACTTGCACTGTTGGTTGTGTGATGTCACAGGCCTGTTCCTGGATGTTCCCTTCGATGCACTGGATGTTTTCCCCAGTTTGTGCATAGAATGTCAGATTTCCTACTGGCTTGGTGTGTTCCTGCTAGTGTAATCTCGTGGTAGTGCATGGTTTGTAGGTGACTTCTGCCCATGGCTGATCTCCTCAGGATTCTTACTTTCTGCATGTGAACTTCCGTTCTAGTCTACTTCGACACATCTGCCCTTTGTCAAATGAATCACACACAGCAGGTTCAGCAATGAAGCTCTGCTGGTGAAATAATTGTGGCACTTTTTCCCTACTTTCAAAAAACACCATCTAGTGCGCACATAGTAGCCTTGAGTACTGAGGCAACGGCTAATAATGCTTGCATGAAGATGGACTCCTTTAGATCCTGTGTGATGGCTACAAACGGACCTTATTACAAGTTTGGCAGACGGGAACACCCGTTCGCCAAACTGCAGACAAGGTGGCTGCCGCTATAGTGGGGACCTCCCCGCCGGCCCCATTATGACTTTCCCATGGAAAAGTGGCCGCAGTATTGTCACCAGTTTGTAATCAAGCCGGCAGCAATGCTGCTGCCCTCAGGGGGCACCAGCAGACAGTGTGCATTACGAAGGTGCTGGGTTAGGGTGACCTCTGCACTGCCCATGCCACAGGGCCCCCTGTGGTCCTCTGCACCTGTTCTCTGCCAGCTGTTTCATGGCGGTGAAACTGCCATGAAAAGGCTGGCAGAGAACAAGCTTGTAATCAGCAGAGCAACGCTGCGTGCAGTGTCTCCCTGGCTGATTTCAACCTGCCCCTGCCATCAACCTGTCGGGATCACCAATCCGCACCGGTTCAGGATCTCGACTTCTGTTGTCTCTCTCTATTAGAGAAACACACTTGGCAGGGACCAAGAGATCCTTGAGATCCTTGAGATCTAACAGCCTCTGAAAACTTCCAGGTTTGCTAAAGTCTGACTTGGAGGCAGGTCATTCAAGGTACTGATGGCAAAGCTCTGGAAACCTTTACCTATCCAACTTCACATGGCCACGTCTGAACACTTCCTCAGGAAAGAACTAAAAACTTGACTCTTTGACCAAAATTAGACATGGCAGTCCGGTCTGCTCTCAGTCACTGCTTTAAGCTCTGGGGCGCTCCTTCTATAGCAGCGGAGCATTTTACAAATACACTTGATTGATTGATTGATTAACTCCTCTCATTAGCACCAAGAAAGCTTTGCAAGCATGTTCATTGCACTTTGCATGTACTGATAATGGTACATATCCCTGCTCGCTCAGAAATGTTCACCAGCCTTGTATGTTGACTACCTAACAGACTAGGATTGGCCAAGAGGACGAGCTTTCAGGACAGGAGCCCAATGTAAATGCTCCAGAAGTGATGTGAAGGTATTACCTATGAGTCACAGATCTCCTCACCCAAATGTCCAGAAATGGGTCTGTTTTCTGTCTTGGACAGGACAGGAAGATATCATCAGCACAGTTGTCCAACCACCTGCCCAACCTGGTAGCCGTCTGTGTACCATCGAGTAGGCAGGCAAGAGTGATATTGCCATGTTCATTCTCAGATGGCCTAACTCTGCTTGTTACGCAATGGTTGTAACACGTGAATCCATATTCAGTTGTGCAAAATGGCTTTCATCAGAGGTACAGCTCTGCCTATGTTCTCTATGCCACGCACACAACCTTCCGAAAGTTCTTATCAACCTATCACCTTCAACCTATGAAGTCAGTCTGGGAACTGGAAGTCTCACATCCCATACTGATCTGGCTAAATGCCTTAGAATTACTTTCCATTCATACAACAATAGTGCAAGAATCTTATTGACTTCCTGAGATGGCTAGATTATCACCCTCCTCAGGAAGGAAGGATACTATGTAGTGGCCCTCAGTCACACACATATTCAACTGAATGGCTAAGTATCAAGTGTGTGAAAACACTCTGTCAGTGTTACTTATATTGAAATCCAAAGGTTCCACTAAGGTCCATGGACAAGATGCCGGAGAGGGACCTACAGGCCACCTGCTTTTATGGTGCTGGAATGTTTTCCGGGAACCTGCTAGAATTCATCCTGCAGAAGTTTTAATGGCAGAATGCTGGAATTTCTGTTTTATTGCTCTGAACTGCATACATTGTTACAGTCTCAATTAATGCCTCTTCCTGGTATGTTCAGTAATTTCTATAATTTGCTGTTCTAAAGTATTCTTACTTCTATGTCACTATATGGGGGCATTAAGAAAAAACGATCTCAGTTTAATTCAACACTGTGCCGCAGAACAGAATGTGTGGGCTAAATGCAGCAGGAAATGGTTCTAATAGCATCGAGGCAGGTATAATGATTATGCACAGCTAGGGCATGATGGGAAACTGACCTGTAGGGACTCCCACTATGCAACAACCCCACCATCTCTTTAGGTTGCATTGCACAGACTTCATAACATCAACAAACATTTTCCCTGTTGGATTTTGGAATATCCAGTTTTCAGATCACAGCAGGAATCACGGTGAAAGCCACTGACTATTGTGTTCTAAGAAGGGCCCTGCCTCGATGAGCTCTTATGTCTCCTGAAGTGACTCTGGCCAGGTGCATGTTTAGAGAATTACTGCTCTCTCATTATAAGACAACCACTGATTTCTAACCCAGGGTGTTGGTCATCGCCCACCTCCACCGGCCTCCAGTCTTCCAGATGGAATCTGAGTTCTGAATTTAAAGGGTGTTGTGCCATGAAAACGCAAAAGGCGCTACAGTCTCCTGCCATTCTTCAGTGCATGACTCTGCCACCAGAGGGGCACCTAAGGGATTCTGCAAGTCATTATATGATGCTTACATCGTGTTCATTCCTGCTTTTGTATTAATGTCTTTGGAAGGCTTTATGCACAGAAGCAGAGTCCCCATTGTCGAAGCAGCGATCTGTCCCTCTGGGCTAAATACATCTCTCGACCAGCGAGACTCAATTAATAGATTCAAGGTCATTCATGGCTGCTTTGTCTGCAGAATGACAACGTCGGCCGTGTTTGGTGCTTCTAAAGAATCAATCTTCGGTGCTATCACGGCAGCGGCCTAGGGAGGATACAGGATGCTACGGCTCTGACTTCATCCCAGGGACTTTTAAAGCCAATAGGATGACCTGTGAAAGAGTCTTAAATTAGGCTGTAGCAGATCTGAAAGGGGCTAAGCTTGGAACATGTAGAGAATTTGCGTCTTTCACAAGCGGTTGCTGACTGAGCGTTGTCTCTAGAGTTGCATGACAGAATATTGATAACAGAAATATTGTGGTCTAAATATTGTTTACAAAAATATTGATCCATCATTGGGTGCCTATTTTCTTTTAGTTACCGCAATCAATGGGGGCCATATTTAGGCAGGCGATATTTAGGACACAATATTCTGGTGTTCAGATCTCAGGTACACAGTATGTACCTGAGTCAAGTGCACGTTTCTAACATATATGATCACAGGGGACACTGGCTCTTCGCCATGTATGACCAGTGGGGTGAGAACCATTCTACCATCTATAATTAAGACGTGGGAAAAGAAAAATGAAGCAATACTTCTTCAAAACGAAAACAATGGTAAAACCTGCTGAGTGGTTTATCCTACTGGGTTGTTTCCATTTGTTCATTAGTGGTTTAATGTAGGCCTTCCTATGAGCAAAGTAGGTACTCACTAAGTGAAAAGAGCAAGTAAGAATCCTAATATTCCTATAATTCAGTTTAATATGATCATTGAAAGATATACAGTGCAGTCGCGGCTGCTGCCTGGAAGGGGTGGGAGGAGCAGCGCGCGGAGTGGTGGGCACGGGGGGGCAGTAAAAATAAATAAATAAGCTTACCTGCCCCTCCTTGATCTGCCACTCCTGCTCTAGCCACCTCTCATCTCCTTCCCTCCCCAAACAGTCCTGACGCTACTCTCATGCTGTTACACAGCATGAAAAAAGTGCTGCGATTGGCCTGAGTGGACAGAAATGCAGTGTGCAGGTCAGTTTGGCCGGTCTCGGATGGTCGGCCAAACTGACATGCGCACTTAGAAGCGTGCCACCACTCCTCCTCCTCCACTTGTTCACGTGGATGCACGTGGATGAGGCTGGCCCCGCCCCACCAGACGAAAGCAGAAAAATGAAGACATAATAAAATAATTTAATTATCCCTTTATTTTTCCTCTTTCGTCATAGCGGAGGAGCCGCCCCTGATACGATGGGAAAATTATTCGACCTACTAAAACACTATTGGGGTAGCCTCACATGATGGCAAGCATTGGGGAAATAACAAGGAAATTTGACTTTGAGTCTAATACCTATGGAATGTTTGGTATACAAATACTTTATAAGTTAACTAGAGAAGTCTGGAACTACTCAATTTCCACCATGTTTTATACCCCGAAAGATTATCAATTCTATTTTCACTTTTTTAAGTTTAGAAAGGTTTCTTAGACTTAATGCGAGAGCTCTTTCGCTGTGGAACATTGGGAATGAGCTAGGCAGTGAACCTTGCAATGAAGCCCTGCATGATGCGCGAAGCCTTCTAAAATATTTTGATAAAACAGTCAGTAACCGTGGTTGGCCTGCATACATACAAGCGACAGGTGTGTATGTCAGCACCAGTGTTTGTTGACCACAGATTTCACACCGTTCTTGACTAATACTTATGAAAACTCATAGGATGGAGTTTTATGGTGGAATTCATTATGAGTTGCAACTAGTGATAGTTGAGTGTTCTAGAAAAATACTGTATGATTCCACGGGAATAGCTGGATTTGTTACTTTAACCACAAATTTTGTAACTTCCCACACTTGGGGCTTCTGTAGGGTGCTTGGGGCGGTGCGATATCTCCGTCAGTGAAATGCCACTGATTGGTGGGCCGTGGGCATGGAGTTCTGCTCACTGTGTTGATGCCTACATGTTTGTTGACAGGCCGTGGCAACAATTCAGAAATATCTAATTTTGGGATATGAAATGAGGCAGGAAATGCCAGGCCTGGTGATTCATTAAATATTTCATGAAAAACAGATCTAGAAAACTTGAACCACTGTAGTTCAGAACAAACATAAGTGCTTCAGTCATGGCTCCAGATATTCCTATCAAATGTCATTGTTCCATGAAAAATACATTTATTTCTGATGCACAGTAATGAATAATGTTTTTATTAGGTTTATGGCGTGGAAATTGGTTTTATTCCCCTATCTGTTAGGAGGTGGTATCTGAATCAGCCCTGTTGGGCTGGATTTGTTTTTTGTTTGACAGGATTCAAAGAGTTACTTTTAAATGTCCTCTGTTTCATTGATACTGAATTGTGTTTGCCGTTGGCCTTTGGGTTACTTGATGCGTTGTCTATACCTTTTGGTAGATAAATACTCTAATACTTTGAAAGACATATATCCATTGGCTGTTCATGTCCTGGTGCAAATTTCCCTGAACAAAAAGCTTGGATATACCTAAAGGGTGGGGGCATCACTTAGGGAACTGCACACAGTCCTACAACAGAGGCTGGAGTATGGTGATGTGCATTTGTCTGCCATAGTGCCCTCTAAATGAGAAGCGCTGTTGTTGGTACATAAATAATCTGGGTATATACTCCTATTGATCAGAAGGGCTTAGTTGCGTCATCCGATTTTTCTGGTATCCTTTCAATTTTTGCAAAATTGGTTCTGATTAAATATCGGACTAGTTAGTGCAAGGTATCCTACAATCTAGTTCAAGGTGTACTGATTTTGTGTGAGATGTGTAAGGTGCATGATCGTGAGGCTGCCTATGTTGGCAGTGATTTGTGGGCCTTTTTGTACATATATCATCCACAAGCAGGGTTGGGCCAATGGTCTTTGGTGCTCTGGGTGAAATTGCATTTTGTCATACCCTATCCTGGCTCTCAGTATTCCTTGAGCTGGTGTCACCCTAGAAAGCTGCCACATGTTTCCCTGATGTATCACAGGTCATGTTTACAACACTGAACTTACCACACAGTGAAATGTGGAAACCCCAGAGACTTTTTCCGGACTGGGTGGATTGAGGAATCCTCAGACCACGTACCCTTAAGTGTAACCCTGTGATAAATACAGCATTTTTAAAGGCACATGATTGGCGTTTGTAGTCAAATAACGTATCTGTATAGTGTGCCAGACCAGAAAATATTTGGTGTATGCAGGAAATATCAAAGCCAGAATATCGAAAGGTCACAATATTGTGACCAGAGTATCCAGGGACAAAAAAATCAAAAGGTACGTTTGTGTAAATATTCTTTACCTAATGCCACATACATACCTTGGTGATATATATCCAAGAGCTGGAGTTAAGAGTAGTAAATTCTTACCTCCCTCTGTGCATTTAACTGTTCCAAATGTTGTCCCTCGCTATTATGGTCACAATATTGTGACCCGTAGATAATATGGCTTCAATAGTCAGTACTACAATCAAAGCAGTTGTAATTGCCTACTAAACGTACCGTCTTATATTTAAGAGAACACGTTGTAAAATAAATTGTTTGGCCTGTCAAAAATACTCAACGGAGAACCCACCAACACTACTAGAGTGGGTCAGGCTTACGCAGTGTCCCCCTCAGAGCAGTGTGCGTGTGAAGCCGGCTGTAAAACCTCCACACTTGCCACCTCACTACATATCTTTATCCTCCCAGGTATCTTTTTGCCTCTCTATATCTGTCTTGCTCTCTCATCTGACTTCTCTGGATGTCTAATTTTCTTCTATATCTCTACCTCCTTCTCTCTCTCTCTATCTTCTCCTCTGCTGCTCTCAATTTGCATTTCTGTTTCTCTTCCCCAAATCTTGAGATGCTGGGAGACAAGGAATAGTCAGGTTGTTGTAATTCAGTCAAAGGAATGAACTGTCCTACATGGTTAGAGGTGAAGCTGGGTCTGTCAGATTTCATTTTAGGAACATTTGAAGTTGATAAATTGGAAAAGAAACCAGCCAGGGCCGGATGGCAGTGCATCATACTGAGGACTGTCATGCAGAATAGATTGGAAGCCGCAACGGGGTCAGTTTACCAACACTTCTCAACTACTTGTCACGGACCAGGGCAGCCACCTTTCTGGGTGCAAATGTTGTTCTGCTTCCATGTGCCTTAATAACAGGATCTTCAGGCCCACAAAGCATCAAGTGTAAATACAACATATGGGCCAGATCTCTCCAGGTGGAGTAACAGAGCTTTTTGTTACAATCTGCTGTCCTTAGCATGTCCCCCTGGCTCTGCAATGCTTAGCTATGGGGTCACAGAGTATTGGGGTGTCCCTGCAAGGCTGGGTGGGCAGTTAGAGAGGTCTAAGTAGGCAGGATGCTGCTCTTGGTGGGGGTTCACTAAGAAACCTCTAACCGACCACCATCTGAAATGTCTACCCGACTCCTGCCTAATAAAAATACACTCAATTATAAAACACAGGCACCCTAAGACTTTTAAAATAAAAATCTAGTCATATGACTCATCCTGCAGCACATTTTATGCACAGTAGTTAAAACACCATTTTCAGGCAGTTCTGAAGAGAAGAACAGTGTATTTTGTATCCACTGCAGCAAATTACGTGTGATCCTGTAGGCAAAATATGTGTTGTTCATTGGTCTCTGCTTTCTGAGCTATTGTCAATCTCACTTACTCCTTTTGCCTGGTGTATATATATATCGCTCGGTCCCTTTAAACCATCGGATTCACCTTTGCATCCTCTTAGTGTAGGATCAACAGTGTGACCGTGCCATGAAGGACAGATCAATACACTATACAAAGGGAGTGGAAGGGATTGAGTCCAGGCGACACCACGTGAATGCAGTGGTGATGGCAATCTGGGAGGCGGATGCACAGCTCTGAAACAAGCGTGGTGGGAGGCACAGAGTTAATGACTGCCATTTAATCATTTGATCCCCTAATTGCTACTTTGATCACGGTGCCTTCGGGCATTCTGTGCTGGGTAACTGGATGCATTTTAATGACGAGCCTCATCCTCTTATTCCCTGTGCTACATTTTAAGTATGAGTTGGTATGACTGGCTTAAGGTGAACATGGTGGCTGCAGCGTGGATGGATTTAAGCATTCTGGCTGCTAACCATCTTGAAGGATGCTCAGGTCTACCCATCGTGCGCAATCCTGTGCCTGCTGATCATAAACTCGTTCATTATAGCCTCAGGCCCAGCTCTTCACATATCCTGTCCTCATCTGGACATGCCTATCTCACTTAGGGTACCTAACTCCGAAAATTAAAGGTTGAGTATCATTTTTGGATGAATCCCGGCCACTGGTAATTACTCGGGCCACATGCCAGTCCATCCTGTGTTGTGTCACGATGCATCTAAGACACTATAAGCTCTGGTAGCATTTGGAGCACACAACCAGGGCATGGTCAGAGAGTGAAATTACTCCCTGACTTACTCCTTCACCATCTACATGACGGAGAAGTCCATGAAAATCATAGTTATGTTTGTGTAGGATACACGTGAGTAACCTAAACAGTAATCTTTGTTAGATTCCTGGAGCTCGAAACACCCAGGCCAATTTCAATGAGCCATTATGTCTCTGGATTCAAAGGTTCTGTTGCCCCCAAAGCCCCTTTATTGGTATTTTGATTAATGTCTATTACCAGCTGTCAATCTCTCGTATTAGCAGAGCTTCTATTGCCAATGCAATAGCTTTTGAATTGTTGATTTTAAAAAGAGTTCTTGGCTTATGTCGGGTCCACAGAGCAGGGCGATTGGGAAAAGCCTGTGTGCGCTGTAAAGAGAACACCTATTCCTGCAGTTTTGATTTGGCGGATCGTGTGCGTTAACATTTTTAAATGTAGCCAACAGCAAATGACATCTAGTTGTTAGCTCATCATTTCTTAAGTGTGTGTTTTTGTTTATTACGCTTTGGAAGGGACATTTTGGACTCTAATATTAAATGAGAAAAGCCCTATGTTCATAAACATTGTGTTTCTATCAGAATTTCAGATCTCAGAGACTGGACCATATCACATCTCCCGAAGTAAACCAGTGTTTGATCTTGTGGAATTCACAACGCTCTCCCAGATCTTTGACCTTCCTTAAATAGATTGACGACAACATTGCCTTGAACGAGTAAATGTAAAATCCTTATAGGATTGTTTAATCATTATTTCTGCTGAAGTTTCCATCATCTTCAACTCCGTCATCCAGAACACCCACACCCTTCCCCCTCAGCTAACTTTCACCCAATATGGCTTCCTCTCCCCATTTGTAGGGGTGTGTGAAATACACGCAATTTGCATTCAAGTGATTAAGTAAAATTTGATTGAGTTTGGTAATGGAATTACATTCTGTGAAGTCGATGCATGGACAAAGCTCTCCTTTTGGTTTTGGAATGAAGAAAGTTGGAGAACTGGCTGGAGAGGTGGAATGTCCCCGATGAAATATTTTTAAACACTTTTTGCAGGTATTGGTGGAGCCCTTCATCCTCCTTAACAATGTGGGGATTCATTTGTCGATGTGCAATTTTAGATCCCTCCATACGATCAATGTGACAGTCATAAAGTCTGTGTAGTGGTAATTAATTGGCCCCTTTCGTACTAAAAGTATCAGCAAATTCTTGTTAGGATTCTGGAATCGCAGGAGTGTGAGATTCTTGTTGTACTATACAATAGGTTATTGGAACATCAGTCTTAATCCTTCAAATGGGAAACACTGAGGTTCAATTAATTGCTCTGAAAAAGGTCAGGCTGGCCTATCGGGCAATCAGGCAGTTACTGATGTGCTGATCTGACAGATCGTGTGTGTGCTGTTTCTTTTAGCAGTTGTGAGCCTGTTTTTTGGCCAGATGCAGGGGCAGCTCCTTCGCAATGGCAAAGGAGTATCGCCCCACTGACAGAGGCAGTAGCTGAAAAATAAAACAATATCTTAATATTGTTTTATTTTTCAGCTGCTGGCTCAGCCAGCAGGGAGGGGCGGGGCTCGTCCATTGGAGGGGGGAGGAGTGGGAGTGGGGTCTGTGCACTAAATGCGCATGTGTGTTTGGCTGGCCGTCTTAGGCTGCCCAAACTGACATGCGCACTTAGGTTTCTCCAACCCAGCTGTGTTTCACAGTCGGGTTGGAGAAACTGCACAGACCCCAGTGCACTGTCTGAGCAGCAGAGCAAGCCACTCAGACCAATCCTGACACTGCTCTCATGCTAGGTATAGCATGAGAGCAGCACCAGGATTGCTGGGGAGCCTGTGCAGGTACCCCAGAGAATGCTGGGACACCAACACATGTGCAGGAAGAGGATCGAGGTGGGCAACAGCAGGTATGTTTTTAAAAATAATATATTATGTTATTCCCCCTGTTCCTTCCCCCCCCCCCCCAACCTCCCCTCATCCCGGTGGCCACTGCTGGACAGATGGTCTGGTTTTTCACTGTTGATTTCCCCAGTATAACCACTTAGTGTAGCTATCTGCTTCTCTGATGAGGGCCACTTGTATTTTGGTGTCCACGCCTAGTTTTTGTCCCAGTCCGACCCTGGTAGTCCATCCTCTCTAATTGATTTGTGAAATGCGCATACGCAACCAAGAAGTTTCCAGAACTGCATTGAACATTGAAATGAGAGCCAATCAAAAACAACTGAATACATTCAAGATGGAAAGTCTGCGGGTTCATATCTAATTCAGGAGTCTCCCAACACACTCCTTCAGCCAATAAATTCTTTCTATGAACCATGGGTTCATGAGTTTTCATTAGTTTGTTGAGGTATGTCATTTAATGCATGCACAG
This sequence comes from Pleurodeles waltl, assembly GCF_031143425.1. NCBI lineage: Eukaryota > Metazoa > Chordata > Amphibia > Caudata > Salamandridae > Pleurodeles > Pleurodeles waltl. The sequence continues at coordinate 1,672,819,769 of NC_090445.1, forward strand.
TTTCATCCAAGCAACATCCAATTCACCACAGTTGACTAAACTCCAGAACTCTCAAAAACCCATTAAATGTTAAAATCTGAACTATTAGTTGGAAATGAACTTTTCTAGAAGCTTTTGCCATTTAGAGAAATCGGTTTGTTGAAGGAGAACTCAGCCAGGGGTTTGTCTTTTACAGCCAAGTCTGGAGTTTTCAGTCAGCTGAGAACAGTCTTTAATAAAATTAAATGACCCACCAGGCCACAATATAGGCACAATCACTTTCAACCTCTTCTCTCCTTTTCCTCAGATGTTAGCATCCTCTGGATACTACTCTCCTGCATTGGCTCATTCCAATGGACTGGAGATGTTTCCATAGTCTCATTCAAAAATGTGTTGAACACTCTCCCAGAGATGAATGGTCTCCTTTGGAGTCTCTGCTTCTTCTGTGCGTCTACGTGTAACATTAGATTTTTAAGGACCACAGAAGTTGTAGATCAGCTAAAAACTAAAGACAATGCCTCTCCTAAATCTTCTCGCAGGTCGAAGCATAAAGCCACAGCAGCAGATTCATCAGTCCAGACTGCTTTAGCCACTAGTTGCTGATAGTGATTTTTATAAGGAATTAAGGGCCAGATGTAGGTACAAAGCAAATTGCGACTTGCAATTGGCGAGTCCGAGCGAATCGCTATGGGGTCGCAAAGACCCACCTCATTAATATTAATGAGGAGGGTCGCAAATTGCGGCCCCATAGCGACTATGGGCACTCACTGACATGGAGGCCTGCTGGGAACAGCAGACCTCCATGTCCGTGACTGCTTGCTAATAAAGCAGTTTATTTTTTTCAAGTGTAGCCCGTTTTCCTTAAAGGAGCTGCACTTAAAAAAAAAAAATCTGAAACCTTTTGTTTCGGTATTTTTTCAGGGCAGGTAGTGGTCCCTTGGACCACTACCTGCCCTAAAAAAATATTTTGGTGTCCATTCACAAAGGGGAAGGGATCCCATGGGGACCCCTTCCAATTTGCGAGTGGGTTACCATCCACTTCAAGTGGATGGTAACTGCGACTCCAATGGAATTGCATACCACTGCGAGTCGCAAATAGGAAGGGAACACCCCTTCCTATTTGCGAGTCGGAAATGCATTTTGCGAGTCGGTCCCGACTCGCAAAATGCATTTCTGCATAGGAAACTCCGGTTTGCGACTCGCAAACGGCAATTTTTGCCGTTTGCGAGTCGCAAACTGGTTCCTACATCTGGCCCTAAATCTCAGGAATCTTGCAGAACAGTAAGTAATCCAGTGTACACATCCATCTTCATTTGCTTTTGCTCAGATATAGTGATAAACTGGTGTACAGTTCGTAAGTCTTGAACTCTAGTTTAAATTCAAGGGTAGACCAGAGTTTCACATTCCTTAGTGCTGTATGACGGTATAAGGTGATTTCGGTCTGTTTTATACAAAATGCTGAGAGTTTGCCAAAAATGTAAATTATTCTGTGCCAGAATTTGTTATGACTGGCAAGGATTTCCTGAAAATCTTTCCGGTGGGACTAATCTTGTTAAACTCAACATGCAGGAGGTAAGCCTTGGCATAGCATTTTGCATTCTGCAGAGCTATTTGTCGGTATATTAGAAGGGATTGAACATTTTATTGACCTCTAACATCTGATTAGGATTCTCTTATAAATATGAGCACTTCTGTTGAGCAATCTCAAGTTCCACTTGCCCTCTACATATTGCCTCTGCCATCACCATCATCAGATTGGCCTCTGTATCCATATTAATTGTCCTGGCAATCTGTCATGACCCTTGGATAGCCAGATACTGAATAGTGAGGCCCGTCCCACCAGCCCACCTATTGGTAGTTTACAGACTCTATGTAATAGCCAGACCCATGAAAGAAACCCGAGCTAAGGGTAGAAGGGTGTGTGGAAGAGAGCGGCACGTGTGCCAAGAGGCTGGTACCCGAAGACCCGGGCCGGACTCTCAGATTTCTGGCAGGTCATCATCAGACATTCACAGCACTATGGTTGTAGGAACACAGCGAGGCTGCAAGAAAGTAAGCCTAGGAAAAGGTGTAACATCAATGTATCTAAACAAGAGCAAGCCAGGACAAAAACACCTACCCCTCGAGGTATGGGGGGGGTCACTGTAACCAGGTCCCTAACACACCTGGTAACTTGCCCAAGACCAAAGATGATTGAAATTCACCCTTTCGGACAAATGCTGAGTGATGCTGTGTTGCCAGACAGGACTGTAAGAAAGGATTCAGGGTTAAGCACATAATAAAAGCCAGACTGGAGGAAAGTACTACTGGAACCAGTGGGGGGACCTACTGGGAAATCGAGGAGAAGAAAAACAATAAAAGTGGGTGAACAAGGTCGATGTCAACTGATATGAAAAAGGCAGGCACAACAGCCGCTGTTGCCAGACACCTCCTGTCTAGTCTCATGAATCTTTAGCGAAGTCTGTCTATTGTGACCTGGAAGTATTCGCATGGCCTACTGTCCCCATAGTGGCTGGGACACTGTGCATTTAGCACAGCCCTGGAAGTGCTTGACCTGATTGAAAGTAGTTTCCACTAGTCCATCTTCCATCTTCTTCATGTATGAAGTTTCCTGGTCTGTTTCTGCTGATCTATTCTCAGAGACTTTCCAGTCCCCCTGGACGGAGAGAGGACAGCAGCTCTCACTTGATCTGTGACAAATTGTTGTTCCTGCTTATAATGTTCACCTGGAGTTGACTGACCGATCTTTACTCAACTGCTTATAGAATGTTCCTGTATTGTTGTTGGTGAAGGAAAGCTGTGTTTGTTGGGACATTCCAGGGGTATCCTCTCTGCCATCTTTCTCTACTCCTAATATTGTTTTAACTTTAAGTTGATATTGGATTTAAGATGATGTTGCTTATTTTTTTCCACTCAAAGATGATATGAAATAGATGCCCCTATCAACAGGTCATTGTAGAAAGCCTTGATAGATCTAACCAGTAGCTCACAAGCAAACAGTAGCTCATAGTCTTGAGTTCATTTTTAAATAAGCACAGGGTCACATTTGCCTTTTAATGATAAGGGGAGGCTGTGTTTATTTTTATCTTGATCATCAGGCTGCAGATGGCAGGGCCTGATAAGGAACAGTGCTCAGTCAGACATATGACCCAGGCCAGGGCATAGAGGTAAAGAACTGAGGTATTTAACTCTTAAATAAAAGTCCTTGTCAACTCAGTATTGGTGTATGAGAACAAAAGTGTGTTTCTGAATGCTTTTAAACGGGAGTAAATTAAAAAGAAAAGTAACCTTAATGTTTAAGTTAACCCTTCATTTTAATTTTCTCCCATTTCAAAGTGTTGCATTTACAAAAAGCAGGCCTCTTGCTCCCAGTGGTCAGTAGACACTGTGCCATATTTATAACTGAAAAATACAATATTTTTAATGGTAGAAATGTAAAGTGAAGAAAAATATTTCTATGAAACATTAAGTCTGAATGTTTTTCCCAGAATTCAATTGAGCCAATTATTTCTTAATATTTTATGATGCGCGTTTCTTCACATTAAATTCCTCTCACTTAATCAAATGGCTCTATGTTTTGTTAAAATATGGCACCATGTTTACAGGCCACTCTGAGCTAGATGCCTGCTGTTTGTAAATGTAACATTTGAAAATGGAAGAAATTTTAAATGATGGGTTTTATGGAATTCATATTGATATAAAGTTAACTCTTCAGTTTAATTTTCTCCCATTTCTAAGTGTCAACTTTACACGCAGCAGGCATCTTGATACCAGTGGCCGGTAGACATGGTGCCAGACATATAACTGAAAAATACAGCCATTATTTTAAGTGGGATACATTTAAAGTGCTGAAAAATGTTTCATATTAGGAAAATTATTTCTGATTTTTTTTTTGCACTATACATTTCTCCCATTAAAAAAATGTTTGTATGTTTGTGTTATAAATGTAATGATGCCATACATGGCGAAAGGTATGGCCTAGGCCACAATGACATATAATACAGGCTCTCAGTCACTCATACCATATATCTCATTCATACTCACACATGTTCATACATCCTCATGCTCTCTCTAACACACGGCAGCCCTGTCATAGTGCCTCTGGTCAAAATATGTTTTTCAAACCATAGCATCTGGCTCTATGGGCATTAGCTTTAAAGTCCGTCAAGCTGGATGTAGGGCGTCTCGTAACAATGCACGAGTTGCTTAGCCTTCAGTAGCTCATGATGATTTTCATTGATCAGAAGTAGCTCTCACTATAGAAAAGTTTGGAGACCTCTCGTCTAAGTACAATGCTTTTGTAATGTGAGGACCAAAATATCTTTATATAGTGCAATTTTGAAGCCCTAGAGATCAAAGTCCCCCACTTTTCGTAAAAATGCATGGTTCTTTTGTTTAATTGGAATGGATGGACACTGGTCAATATATCTGACGATCTTCTGCTAGACTGCCTTAAGTCCGCAGTTGCACATGTTCTATACAGTGTTTCTTCAGAGTCACTTCTCTGTAGCTGGGTTTGGAACAGATGTTGAACATACAGTTCAATACTCCTCGGATACAAACAGCATTGCAGTCAGGAGTGGTTCTCTTAGGAATTCTTGCCTTTGGTTCCATTGTCTGTAGATTCCTCTAGTTGGGTACCGCTCTGGTCTTGGATGTATCTCTGCACTTGATGTATATATTTGCCTACATCACTCTAAGTGAAGGAAAGTTCTGTTTTTCACCAGTCGGCAGCTCCTTGTGACCCCTGCGGAGTCCTCTGTAGCCACTGCAGTAGTCGCGGTCGAGGTGTCACGACCGTCCTTATGAAGGTGATCATTATTTGTGCTGGAGGAGTGAGTGAACATATCTTTTATTGGTGCTTCCCCCCACTCCATTGATAACGTGATGATATAATGTGGTGTACTCAGGGAAACTAATGGCTCAGATTTACTTTGCTAATGATATTTCCTCTATTCATTCCACTCACTCCTGAGCCGTCTTGCACACAGTCTCCCTTTAAAGGTGCCCACGAGCTTCAAGGGCAATCAGTTGTTATAAGTAACCCAAAGCAGTAGGTGGGTCACAGTTCTGTATTGTTCTGGTTTGCGGGGTCTGTGTCCTGCTGCTGAGACACATTAGTGGCTTCGATTTTGTTATCAGGCCTCATCTTTTTCAGTGACAGAATTTACCAGGATCTCCCCTTACATTGCCAGTGCATCTCGATGCTTCTTCGTGGAAAGGGTGGTTCATGAGCATAGGCCAATATTGCTGATATCACTTTTAAACTTAGATGTGAAGATGCTGGAGCTCTTTACTAGGGGGTACCCACCCTTTCCAAGTGCTGTGACATTGGCTTCCACTTCACAGAAGTAGAGGAGTGCTGTCCACACAATGCTTAATTTGAGCCGGTGGTTTCCGGTGCAGGGCACCGGCACTTATTTTTGAGGGCCGGCACTTATTCTTCTGCCTCGAGCATTTCCTGTGAGCAAGACATACATATGAGAAAGACGGGGGAAGAGAAAAACGAAAAAGCGCCACAAAGGTAGAAAACAGAAAGCTGCAATAGTGAGCGGAAGGGGCAGGGAGTGGCTGTAAATGAAGCAAAAAGCCCAGAGATGGCTTCAGGATTATGCTGCCTCATTATTCCGTGCTTGCACATTCAAATGCAGCAGCTACGTGTTTCAGAGGAGATCTCTGGGCACCAGCACGTTTTTATTTACAGATTAAGCTCTGTGTCCACATCATGTTCCATGCAGACCCAGGACACAACTCCCCAAAAATTATTTTGTAGCGAACAATCTTTGTTAGCATTGTCATAGTCATCATTATTGTTTAATATTAAACACATCACAATGATGAGATTTAGGATCTAAGGATTGTACTCTGTCGACAAAGAAGGGGCGATGGGTAATTTGAGAAGATGCACCAAGGTGGACAGGCCCAGGGTAGCAACAGGTTATCCTCAGATTAATTTGTTATTTCATCTACTACCTAAAAAAAATAATCTGTTATCTAGTATTCACCATGGAACAAACAGTCTATTGGCTCACTCTTGTAGGAAACCCAATCCTAGAGTGCTACTTTTTCGCCACTGAAGGATGAAAGGCTCAACTGGGCCCACACATCAAGACTAGCTAAGAGCTTCAGGTCACTTCAGAGATTCAGCTGAAAAGGCTTAACCACCAAGTTGCTTTACTGACATAATTTATAAATTTCTGCACAGGTGCTGGCCATTTAATCTTTGTCCATATATTGCATGCATAATATATTTCTTTTTTTTGGAAAACTATGAGAAAGAACTTCCTCAAACGTTCGATGCGGAATGGTAATCTAATACATTTAATTCAACACTCTAATTTAATTTAAGATCTAGGGGTTCACAAACGATCCAGATCCTTTAGAAAACTGCCCTGCAGTGAGAATTTACTGGAATAGGCTTGTTTAATTGATTCAGCTTGTTCAATATCACCAGAGAAGGACAGTTTTAGAAATCAACAGGCAGCTTTGTTTATGAAAAGCAAAAGTTCATTTATAGTGTTGATTTTAATAAAGTGATCTGACATTAAGCGGAGGAGTGCGTCACTAAGATGCTGGCACTAATAAGCGCAGCAGGACATCGTGAGCTCACATGAGCGGCAGCAGGTTATTTTAAGATGCATAAGAGAGAGTACCAGTCTAATCCAGAATGGTTACTGTGGTAGATCCTTCGTAAGGTATAACAGCACTGTGGTAGTCCCACCCCAAAGTGGTAATGTTAGGTCAGGGTGAGTGTGCTAGCCTAAAGAAGCAACGCGTTACGTCATTTCGTCTGCAGTATTTCATGTACAGCCACTCTAGGACACCATCTCTTGATGTCACTGCATTACAGCCAATTTAGTGCAACCAATTGTGGGTCACTCTGTCAATGCCACCCTGAGAAGCACCTCATGTGAAGTCACTTAAAGCAGTTCTGAGTAGGTTGCTGTGATAGAAACACCTTGATGGTGAAGCTCATGTTGGGCTATGAAGAAAAGCCACCTTGGGAGCTCCAGTCATGTGAGGTCCCTGCACTAAGTTGTCTTGGGAGCTCAGCTCTGGTGAGGTCCCTGCAGAAAGCCACCTTAGGAGCTCAGTTCATGTGCGGTCTCCGCACTAAACCGCCTTATGAGCTCAGTTCATGTGAGGACCCTCGCTAAGGCACCTTAGGAGATCAGCTAATGTGACGTCCCTACGTGAAGTCACCCTAGGAGTCCAGTTCATGTGATGTCCCATCACTCATCCACCTTAGTAGCTCAATTAATGTGAGATCCCTACACTAAGCCACCTTAGGAGATCAGTTACTGTGATGTCCCTGCACCTTTGGAGCTCAGTCGATGTGAGGTCCCTTCAGTAAGCCACCTTAAGAGCGCAGTTAATGTGGGATCCATGCACTAAGCCACCTTAATAGATCAGTTCATATGAGGTCCCTGCACAAAGACACCTTAGCAGAGCATCCCAAGTGACGTCCTTTCAGTAAGCCACCTTAGGGTATCAGCTTTTGTCAGTGTCCCTCCAGTAAGCCACGTTGGGAGCTCGGTTCGTGTGAGGTCCTGGCACTTAAACACCTTAGGAGCTCAGCTCATGTGAGGTCCCTGCAGTAAGCCACTTTAAGAGCTCAGTTCATGTGAGGTCCCTGCACTAAACCACCTTAGGAGTTCAGTTAATGTGAGATCCCTGCACTAAGACACCTTAAGAGATCAGCTCATGCAAGGTCCCTGCACTAAGACACCTTAGAAGATCAGCTCAGGTGGCATCCGTGCAGTGAGCCACCTTAGGGTATCAGCTCATGTCAAAAGGAGGATAGCACATGTTTCACAGTGTAAAGCCATTCAAGAGAGCAGCTTATGTTAGGGCCGTTGACCAATGTCACCCCAAGACAGCAGCTCATGTTGTCTCAAACTGGAAAAAAACACCCTAAGAGAGCATCTCATGTTGGCCCCTTGCAACAGTGCCACCCTAAGAGAGACGCTGAAGTTGGCCACTGTGGAAAAATTAGAGCATCTTGTCTTTTCTCACAATGAAAAAAACACCTTAGGAGAACAGCTTATGTTGGGTTCTTACAGCAGTTCCACCCCAGGGGGGAAGCTCATTTTGGGTTCCAGCAGCTATCACACCCTGGGAGAGTAGCTCATGTTGGTCACCGTGGACATGCCACCCTATGAATGCACCTCTCACAGAAAAAACTATCATAGGGCTGCCTTGTATGGATTCTCGACATTGGACCATTCTAAGAAAATGCTAGTGATTGAACCTCCTCCTGTATAAATTCACCTAAGCAGAACAGCTAATGTTGTATCCCCGAGGCATTCCATCCTAGGAGAGAAGCTCATGTTGTCTCACAATGGAAGGCCACACTAGGAGACCAGCTTATGCTGAGTGCTGCAGAAAAGCCCCTTTACAAGTGTGGCTCATGTTTGACACAGTGACAAGCCACCACGGGTGAGCATCTTATGTTGGGTCCCTTTAGCAAAGTTACTCTATAAGAGCAAATTATGTTGTCTCACAGAGGAAAGCCACCTGGGAAATCAGCTCATTTTGGTTCCCTGCAGCACTGCCACCCTAGGAGGGCAGCTCGTTTTGACTCAAAGCGAAAAGCCACTATAACAGAGAAGTTCATGTTATCTTAAAGTTAAAAGCCACCCCACAAAAGCAGTCCATGTTGTGTCAGAGTGGGCAGCCACCCTAGGAGAGCAGCTCATGTTGGGTGTCGGCAGCAAGGCCACCACAGGAGAGCGATTCTTAATGCCTCAGAGCAGAAAAAAAGAGCACCTCATGTTGTCTGAGATAGGAAGGCCACCTTAGGCGAGAGAATCTCATGCTGTCTCAGATATGAAACCTACTCTAGGAGAGAGAAGCTGATGTCTCATACTGGAAGCCACCATAGGAGTGTAGCTCGTGTCGGTTCATTGTAGCACTGCCACCTTAGGAAAGCAGCTCATGAAGTTTAAGAGCAGAAAGCATCTTTCGAAGATTGTGCCATGTTCTGTAACAGCAGAAACCCGCAGTAGGAGAGCAGCTCATGTTGTCTCACTGGAAAGCCACCGTAGAGAACACCTCATGTTTTCTCATTGGAAAGCCACCCTAGGAAAGCAGCTCATGTTGTCTCAGTTGAAAGCCACCCTAGAGAACACCTCATATTTTCTCATTGGAAAACCACCTTAGGAAAGCAGCTCATGTTGTGTCGGCGTAAACCTACCATAGAGAGCACCTCATGTTGTCTCAGTGGAAACCCATCCTAGGAAGCAGCTCATGTTGTGCCGGTGGAAACCCACCCTAGGAAAGTAGCTCATGTTTTGTCTGTGAAAACTCACCCTAGGAAAGCAGCTCATGTTGTCTCAGTGGAAAGCCACCCTAGAGAGCAGCTCGTTTTGTTTCAGTGGAAACTCACCCTGAACAGCACCTCATCTTATCTCAGTGGAAATCCACCCTAGAGAGCACCTGATGTTGTCTCAGTGGAAAGCCACCCTAGAGAGCAGCTCATGTTATGTCAGTGGAAACTCACCCTAGAGAGCAACTCATGTCTCAGTGGAAAGCCACCCTAGAGAGCAGCTCATGTTGTTTCAGTGGAAACTCGCCCTGAACAGCAGCTCATCTTATCTCAGTGGAAATCCACCCTAGAGAGCATCTGATGTTGTCTCAGTGGAAACCCACCCTAGAGAGCAGCTCATGTTATGTCAGTGGAAACTCACCCTAGAGAGCAACTCATGTCTCAGTGGAAAGCCACCCTAGAGAGCAGCTCATGTTGTCTCAGTGGAAAGCCACCCTAGGAAAGCAGCTCAGGATGTGTCAGTGGAAAACTACCATAGAGAGCATCTCATGTTGTCTCAGTGAGAAGCCACCCTAGAGAGCACCTCATGTTGTCTCAGTGAAAACCCATCCTAGGAAGCAGCTCATGTTGTGCCGGTGGAAACCCACCCTAGGAAAGTAGCTCATGTTTTGTCTTTGAAAACTCACCCTAGGAAAGCAGCTCATGTTGTCTCAGTGGAAAGCCACCCTAGAGAGCAGCTCATGTTGTCTCAGTGGAAAGCCACCCTAGGAAAGCAGCTCATGATGTGTCAGTGGAAACCTACCATAGAGAGCATCTCATGTTGTCTCAGTGGAAAGCCACCCTAGAGAGCACCTCATGTTGTCTCAGTGGAAACCCATCCTAGGAATCAGCTCATGTTGTGCCGGTGGAAACCCACCCTAGGAAAGTAGCTCATGTTTTGTCTTTGAAAACTCACCCTAGGAAAGCAGCTCATGTTGTCTCAGTGGAAAGCCACCCTAGAGAGCAGCTCGTGTTGTTTCAGTGGAAACTCACCCTGAACAGCACCTCATCTTATCTCAGTGGAAATCCACCCTAGAGAGCACCTGATGTTGTCTCAGTGGAAACCCACCCTAGAGAGCAGCTCATGTTATGTCAGTGGAAACTCACCCTAGAGAGCAACTCATGTCTCAGTGGAAAGCCACCCTAGAGAGCAGCTCATGTTGTGTCAGTGGAAAGCCACCCTAGAGAGCAGCTCATGTTGTTTCAGTGGAAACTCACCCTGAACAGCAGCTCATCTTATCTCAGTGGAAATCCACCCTAGAGAGCATCTGATGTTGTCTCAGTGGAAACTCACCCTAGAGAGCAACTCATGTCTCAGTGGAAAGCCACCCTAGAGAGCAGCTCATGATGTCTCAGTGGAAAGCCATCCTAGGAAAGCAGCTCATGATGTGTCAGTGGAAACCTACCATAGAGAGCATCTCATGTTGTCTCAGTGGAAAGCCACCCTAGAGAGCAGCTCATGTGGTCTCAATGGAAACATACCATAGAGAGCATCTCATGTTGTCTTAGTGGAAACCTGCCATAGAGAGCATTTCATGTTGTCTCAGTGGAAAGGCACCCTAAAGAGCAACTCATGTTGTCTCAGTGGAAAGCCACCCTAGGAAAGCAGCTCATGTTAAGTAAGAGAAAGCCACCCTAGGAGAGCAGATTATGTTGTTTGACAACAGAAAGCCAGCCACAAGAATAAATCACAAACTGTTGGGTAGCAGAAGGCCACCCTAGGCAAGCCGCATGTTATCTCACGTAGGAAAGCCACCCTAGGCGACCAGCTCGAGCTGGGTATCCCTGCAGATGGGCAGCTTAGCAAAGCAGCTAATAACTCCCAATATTATCCTTTGAGTGACTTCTAGGCACTGCAAGAGAGCACTTTCTGTCCGGTAAGCTGTTGGTAGTGACAGTCGTGGCTCGCAGCTCCTAAAAGGGGCGGGGCGGGTGCAGCGCTACAGGGAGGGGAAGGGGGAACAGAGGTCAGTGGGGGGCAAAATACATTAAATTATTTTAAAAATATTTTTAAAAACTTACCTGAACTCGCCGCGCGCTACTGCTCCATCTCTGCTGCCTTCTGCTGCAGGCACAGACTCCCAGCCTGCCCTGCGCCGATTCTGACGCTGCAGAGACTGGGAGCCTGTGCAGGCTCTCTCCAGCCTGAGAACACAGTGCCGGGCTGGAGAGAGCACAGTGCGCATGTGTGTTTGGCTGGCCCGAGACAGCCGGCCAATCACCCAGCACTCTGAGGGAGAGTCACCCCCAATGCCCTGCCCCCTTCAGAACGAAAGGATGATGAACATAGTTTATCATCCTTTTGTTCTGAAATGTTTGCAGCTTATCCTGCTGGCGGGGGCGACGCTCCTCCGCCCATATGGAGGAGCCGCCCGTGGATGGTGATTATTCGCGGAATATTACTAGATCTCGGAGAAGTGCAGTACATTTATCGGATAATAGATACGCGTGAAGCAAAGAGGCTGTTATTCAGTCGCAGGCCTCTGCTGACGTCACAAGTTTAAAGAGTTTATGAGCACCGGCAGCGAGAGCAAATTCACTTTCTCGTTGAGTGCAGGCGCACATTGTGTGATCCTTGAAGCTTTATGCACAGAATAATGCAATCCAGAATATTGGATTTTATAAATAGCACAATACTATTGTATCCTTGTACATAGTTGCTCGGAAATTGTATTTCTGCCTTCAGTTTTTATGACATTGCTCGCTCTTTTCACTGTCAAATCGCACCTGTATGTAAAACCATTTCCGGGTACTTAAAGTCCCGATGACCCCTCAGACCCAATAAACAGCTTATTTATAGAGTCCTAGCACCTATCAGGAAACAGCAACTGTCGATCAGCTGCGTAATTACATCTATTCTACTCTCCAACCTCAATTACTAGGGTTCCATAGATTTGTGAGGCCCCTCTATACTCTGGGGTCGAAAATATGAGCTGGCCTGCAAACACCACGCCCCATCCCCAATCCACACACAAGTTATCCCATTCAATATTTTGCAGGTTAAACTTGCTGCAATTTACAGTGGCAAAAAGAGTCATGGTAATTTGTTGTGGGAAGTACCGCTTTTGAGGAAAACTCGGAATCCGAGGTAATACCACACCCCAAGCAACAGGAACAGACCGTCGTAAGTAATCACTACAGAAAGGGTCCTGGGCCGATGTAGGGGATGTGTGGTGGTGATCCAGTGAAGATGTGTATGAGATCAGAGAAGCCATGAAGACCAGAAACTTTTGAACTCTGTGAAGAGTCGTTCTAAAGAGAATCAAAAAGACTATCTGTGGTCATAGGTGAAAGGAAAATGCTACAAGTAGATGTCTCGAGCTAGAATTGAAGATGTCCCGCACACACCCCAGACTGAAACAGATACGTATCAGGTAATGTCCACACAGCAATGATACTCAAGATATTTAAAGATATGGAGACGTTCTACAGCCTTATATTGGAACAGTACAGACAGGACCCAAGTTCACATGGAACCTGAAATATTGAAGTTTACTGTCAGGAACCTCAAAATAACATGTAGGTGTGGTATGTATTGTAAGATGGCAGCGCAGAGACTGTGTGATTGCAATAGTCAAACAGAGCAGATCTCCACTAAGTTGCAATTGAGTTAGTATGTTTGGAAAAATTTGAAGTGGACACGGTGAGCAAAGGGCAAGTCTAAAAGTCTATCAGTACATTTGGCGGTAACTAGCAGTTTTATGGCGAGATAAGAACAATATTTGTGACAGATCCTAGCCTTCAAATAGCACTTACCCAGTTCTCCTGCCAGGTGCATGCATGCAGTTTCTTCTCCTGCCCTGGTGATTACGGTTTGCTTGTTCTGGCATGACCTGTGCCTTCGTTTCTTCAACCATGAATCCCTACTTGATTGGTGAATCATCAGCTGAAAGAGGTTCACGATTCCTTCCCCCGCCACCTGGACCACTCAGCAGTGTCACATTCTCAGCTGTAATGTGCTGATGAAATTGCTGCTGATTGAATCTGAAAATAACATTTTGCTCTGATAAGCACTTTTCTTCATCCTGCTTTCTAGGCGGTTTCCTTTCTGACAGTTTCCAATGTCATTTTGCTCTTCTGACCAGATATGTATTTCACTGTATTTCATTACTTTTAAGGGAAGCTTTCTGTTGATTCAGGACTTTCACACCAAAGGATAAATAAGTGAACCTGAAGTGGGACATAACTTGGCAGAAACATTTATTTGTTTTAGAGCTTTAACATTGCTCCTAGGTCTGCAGAAAATGCTTTTATTGAGTCTAAATTGCCACTTAATAATATAGAAGAGTTTCATAAATGTGCCGAGTATCGTATAACTACCCTGTTTGGTATCCTTTGGTTGTGTTGATTTTTTAATTGGAAGTGTTCTCTTTGTATGTGTGATTGCGCATGAAATCATTTCAGGCAAGTGAATATCATCCAGTACTTAGCGGTGTTTTCGCCCAAACAAGGGCAGGGCCAAACCTCTCCAATGAAAAGTGTTGGGTGAAATAGGAGCAAAGAATGCTTGGGAAGAATAAATAAAAAAATGAACTTGCAAATAGACTGCTTGCAAATACCATTCATATGCAGAAGCGAGTCTATAAAGCAAAGGAGTTGTGATCTATGTCAAAAGGAGGATGACTTTAGTACTTATTATCCAGAAACAACAAAAGAACATTTTTTTTTGCTGGGGTCACTATAATGCATAGGGCTAAATATTGTCACAAAGGATATTTAGGACACAAATTTTATATCACAAAACACGTTTGTTAAGAATATCCTGACATACATTGACTATAATCCTGGTAAGACAAGACACTAAACTGAACACAAACCAAACTTCATGACTTAAGATCAGTTTATACTAATTTCTGGTGGAGCGTATTCCTTTTACTTTGTTGCAGTAAACTTCCTTCTTATTCCTCCTCCTTCACAGGTTTTGCTTTGGTATTTTTCACACCTGTGGAGTAATGCAGAAAATGTTAGGACAATTGAAATTATTTATTTTTATACTGCCACCAAACTCTGCCCATATATGCCATACTGCTATGAATTTACAGTATTATGACTCAGTATGTTCGAGCAAAGCGATTATGCTGTGGACAATCACTTGTGCAGTTTATTTATTTAAACAATGAACAAATTTATTCTTGCTTGTCTTGTGTTTGCTCTTGTCGATGATAAACGCGTGTAAATCAGATTTTTTTGCACAATGTTCATAAGACATTTGAGACCCAACCTAACGTATGTCACAGTATCACAATTGAAATATAGGCCTGCAAAACTGAAGCATCTACAATATTGGTCACCCCTAAACCATCAAGGGTAAGTTTTTATAAGGGAGTATAGATGTTCTTGACTCCACATCTACTGACCCTGATGATATAATGCTAATGTACACTTTCAGTGCAATATTATTTTAGGTCAATATTTCAACCATTTTATTGTGTTCCACGACCACAAAAACTTGGCAGGTTCTCTGTAGACTATTGACAATTAACAGACTGATTGAAATCTTGTGATCTTGCCATGAAGAAATTAATGGCTTTCATATAGTTTTCTGACTGTTGTCTGCATTGTTCATTTAAAAAATCACATTCAGCCTAAGGGAAAGAAAGATGGTCCACCAAACCGGCAGCTCTTGTGGAATGCCACCATAGTGAAACTATAAAAAAAATCAGTCCTATACAAATTCCCTAAAGCTCAGTGAAGTCAAATGACATTTCCTTTTGTGATTGTGAGGAAGTATTGCTATTCACTCACTTATGTGTATATTCACTGCAAAACACTGGCTAAAAATGAACATCTTAAAACAATGTATAGATCAATGGCGAACCCTGTTTTCAAATAAGCGAATCATTGACATTTCTAGTTCAAATGACAGGAATGCAGTGAAATAAATACACATATTTCAGGAAATTGATTAATATTATTTTATGCAATCACATCATCCCCCACTGTTCTCATGCTAGTTGTACCTGATTAGTACACAAAAAGATTAGGTGATCATTTGTGTATTTTTCTTATTATTTCTGATTTCTCATTTATTCCTTTTCATTGTTTCACGAATGGTTGTACCCTGACTTAAATACTTGTAAAATCCCATAAAATATAGATCTATTAAATAACTTTCTAACAAAATGTATTGTTAATATGCATTTATTGGTAATATTTTGAAGTGGATAGAGGCAATAATTATGCAATTATCTCTTTTGAAATATAGTGTTTTGATTATTCCATTCCGGTTGTGAAAGCGTTTGAAGTCAAGTTGCAACTGGCTTGTAATATATAAGGCGCACGAAGCAAGCTTTAGATATCACTTTTGTTTCATTCCGAATTTAAGTTTGAATCAGTCGGATTATTTGTAGTTTTCCATGGGCAAATCACTTTCTCTAATTAGTTCTGCAATGTTAAACTTATTTATTCAGGATACTGGAATATGACAGTGATAATCTTATGCATATTTGTGTGAAATTACAAATGCTTCATTCAACTAATTATATAGTAATTGCAATTTCTTTGAATTAAGCGAAGGGGAGCTCTGAGCTTTATCAAACCATCAAATATTAAATAATGGTCGACTCCTTATTGACGTATCACATTTCTGTTCCATTGGTCTTTCTACCGAGGGCTCGGCTCCAAGGACCTCTGATAAAACTGTCTCCAAAGTGCTTTCTAAGGACCCTTGAGCTACTCTGAGGAACATAGCAGGCCCCTTAGCCTTCATTCAGACTAGAAAGATATCTCTGAACACTCATTTTAGGTATTTTTAGTGCGAGTAAACCAAACTCCCTCTTTGGAATACAATCTTCATCTTTGCAGCAGGTGGGAAAGCATCCATCCTCCATTCAGACTTGCAAATCCATGGTCTACACTGGGCTGGCCTGTATATTGTGATTCATTCAGATCTTCATCCTGCGCCAGGTTCATCACCTACACGCGGTTGGTGTCTTTGGTGCTTTCACACCCCTTCAACTTGTGACTCACTTAAGCACGGAAGAAGGAAGGTTTCATATACACACCTAGTAAACTTTGCCAACTTGTTGGCTGACATCATGCTTTTATTGTTGCCCAAGTTGGCAGCAGGCTGACTGATAGCAGAAAGGGAAGTTGGTCACCACTGTGGTGACCTCTCTGAGGATGCTCTCTTGCTCTCTTTGCTGTGTGTGGGCAAGCGATCTTGTACTTTTGATGGATACATTTTGCACTCCCACGGGAACGCCTCAAAGCTCTTTTTGGTTCTGCTCACTGCAACTACTCCAGCTGAACTCTTAGCCTAAGCCTTCCAATGCAAACCTGAGCCCCAGAGCTCTGAAAGAACGATGGTCACCCTAGTAGTCTGCCTGCCCGTCCCTTCCTCTGCTTCCCAGGTCTCACCCGGCCCACACTCTTGGTGTATGCCCATAAGCGAAGGTCAGGTCATGCATACTTGGTGAACCATTGTAATGTTGTCGGTGTATAGATATCCCTCATACACCTTGCTTGGCACTCTGTGCAGGTTTACAAAGGCATGCTAGAGCTCTTACAAGAGTGCTCCTGTGGTACAATTTCCCCTTCTCCTAAATGGTTTGGAAATAGGCCCCATTACTTCTGTTAGTTCAAGGATTCAAGGTATCCAATTATCAGAACAACCAAAGGAATATCATGTTTGAGTAGTATTAGAGAGTCCAACCTAGGCACAAGCGAGCTACATTCATGCCAGATTTCACAATATTAAAATAAGTTAGATTTACAGTTGTTGGTTATGCAAAACTTCTGGGCCCGTGCTATAGATTCATTGAGTAGTAGTATCGCTCTATATATATTCAAAAGAATTGATAAGATGAAAAGTGGTAATTAAGGCGGAGGGTACTAGGACCATCCTGCACGGGATCTCAGGCTCCAGAAGAACACATTTCTGGAGGACGTCAGTGTCAATTTGTGAAGATGTGGAGCTGTGCTGCTGAGTTAATGCGTTGTGAATTTGAACATGTGCCTGGAATCTTAAAATCTCTTTCAATGTAAGAAAATTGGAATTTGATTTACTGTGGTTTTATTTTAGTTTTCACTCGTTTTGGATCCCTTGTTGCCCAATTACAAATGGCACCATCGGCTGATATTGGTTTTGTGCAGGGAGCTCAGTTACTGGAACGTTTCGGTGGAGCGCGCAATGGAGCGAAAATATGATTATGGTTTTGTTTTCTCTCTGACTGGAATACAAACTGAGTTGTAATGCTGTGGGGCTTTGTACTCTTAAAGTAATGCCTTATGACATGTGTCAGGTCCTGTTCAGTTACTTAGGTGGGCGCTGGGATTGCAAACAAAGCACAGGGTTTCAGATCTCTGCGACCACCTTTAACCCCGTTGTGGCAAACAAGGCCTGAACAGTCAAGGTTTTTTCTCTGTAGTGTCATCAGCATTCTCTACATGAGATTCACTGTTAGGTGACGTTGGATTTGTATGTGTGTGTGTGTATATATATATATATATATATATATATAATTTATAGAAATTCACAAGTTATTGTTAGAGTTAACTCAAGTAACTATAAATCGTGCCCCCGCCATGCACAGTTTTTTTGTCAAAAAATTGACTGCAAATATTACATTGATCTTATCAATGATGTTATCAAACATGTAATGAGTGCCATCATTTGTGGGGTAATTAGCAGTGCATGGCAAGGGCGTGAGTTATAGTTACCCTAGGGCACAAATTATAATATTAGTTATAGTAAAATGTGAGCCTAACTATAACGTCAAGAGCATGACGGCAAACGAGGGCAAACAACCACTACAACCTGTGGCAGAAGTCCAATGATAAGGACCACTGGATTTATGTGATTCTCAAACTGTGGTGCTTTCCACATAAATATGGATTAGCTGCGTGTGCCACATATCCATCATCCTCTGAATAATTTGAAGATTTTAACAAAAAATATTTCTTGGTCAAATGGACCGAAAGATACTAAAGACACTGCTTGAAGCATTGCCAAGCAATGGCAGGTCCCCTTTAATTTGCTGATTGCTGTATTTAGATGTTAAACTGATACTGAAGGGGAGAGGAGAAACCTTTGCCTAGACAGTGTTAATCTGGTAAAAACGTCAAAGTAGTGAAGTAATATTGCCAAAAAATATGTCACTTTACAATGCATAATTTACCTTTTCTTGACACATAATTTAGTCAAATTTGTGGCATACTTTGGCCCTTCCCTACGTAGTTTAGTGGTTCTAGCTACAATTATTTTTATAACATTTCACTGTCTAAGCGTTGAATACATGGGCCAACATTGGACGGTCGTATGAGAAGGCCAATAGTAGACATTACCGGCCTTCTGCCACTCTATGCTTTAATGTGAGATAAGTCTGTTTCTATACACTGCATAAAGGAGCCGTCGCTGGTATAAAAGACCCTTTTTAGGCCGCAGCCTACCAGGCAGCTGTGACAGCTTGGGTACATTCAGAAAGCTGACCTAGGAATGCATTACACCCGATGCTAACCACTGGCTTTGTGGTTTGTAACTTACATTTTCTGGCTTTCTGTTTGTTGGCTATATTTGATTTAAGTTGTCCAGTTAGAGTTTGTCCCTCCTGATGCTCAAACCTTGGTTATTGTATTCTTCCACAAACTTGCGTTCTGTAAACAGGCCTTTACATTTTGTTCTTATTTTGTCGCAGTTGGTGTTCATTCAAAGACAGAGGTCAAACGCCAAGATCTCTCTTCCAGGCAGTTTGATGTTTACTTTTCTTTCTCTGACTTCAAACTGAGAGAATTTATGTGACAATCCTGCTGAGTATCCATGTAAGAGCAGAGGGTGTAGTCTGTTTTTTCTAGGACACACAAAAAAAGAACTGTGCTGATGTTTCCTTACACATAAAGCACCTTTTTCTGGGGCCGATCCTGCGAATGCGTCTCGTATGCAAGACTCTGTTGTGTTCAGTACAGGCCTTTGAGCCCATCTGTCACTCACCATTTGTTGGTTTGTGTGGCACTTTTCTTTACAGCTTCTTAATTTGTCAAGACATGCGTGGTATCACTTCCATTTCTCTGTGTGGAGCAGGGATCAAGCACCAATTGATACAACTTAATTATTGCCCTCCACTGCTCCCGATGTGATTGAGGTACTATTTGTTGTTTTTAACTTCCAGTGTCCCTCAAACCGAAGGCTTGTGACTGGCAAAGAAATGCAGGCACAAAATTGAAAAGGTTTCTTTTTTAAAGTTAATATTTTGTTTGTTTGCCAAGTCGTCTTTTCTCAGTTCCTTTCCAGGTTTCCTTTCGTTTTTGCTTATGGGCGCTATTGTCAAAAGATGACAATTAACTTGTTTGAAATGTGATAGACCTATTGCATTGCAAATGCTTGTTATAATTCTGGAGTTGGTGGAAACAAATATTTTAAAACGATCAAATCACATCACTAGGTGATGACATGGAACATATTATCGTTTGAGCACAGTAAAATCATATATCAGTGCAAATGTAATGGTCATTTCAATTGAAAATTCATTTTATTGCTCTCCATTGCCCTTTTTCAAATTAACTAATATTTTGTCAGTGCTAGTGAATATTAGAGGGGAAGAAAAACAAATTTCAAAAAGGCAGGTTTGTCAAAATCTAGCCAACAAAAAAGGACTGGTTTTATTCATTGGCACAACCTCAGAACCACCATAGGCTGTGACATTTCACACGTCTTTGCACTTGGCACAGTGTCTTATGCATATCAATGTGACCTTTCCCAAAAACTCAAAACCCTGTTTTCTGCGTTTTGTCTATTTCTGTTTTTGAAAGTGTGTTATCTGGGGCTTTATGCACTGGTAAAAAGTTGCATTGAAAACAAGGTTTGAAAACCTCTTTTAATTCGGAGTAATCTGCAAGAGACATTGTGATACTGTGCAGCAGAGTTACGAGTGTAACTGCACACGTAGGTAGAGATCAACACCAATGTGGCAGAGATCTTCCTATGTTGCAGCATAGGAAAATTGTTAACGATTATTATACTTTGAAATAAAATATTTTAAAAAGTTTTAATGTGCAATATACATATAAAGTAATTGTATTTATATTTAATGTAGAACTAATAAAACAAAATGTTGCAGCACATTACCTCATCAAATTAAATATGTATTAAGTAATCAATTAATTTGAATAAATGACATTCATTTATAAATGATGTCTAAGCAGTAATTAATAAAAATCCCACCCTCACTAATATTTATATTTTTATTTAATTTACATTGTTTTGCTAATAATTATGTTTACTAAAAAAATGTGTTTAATGGTTAAATAAAAGTTACATTATAATTAAGCATTTAACAAGTTTATAATTCATTTTTTTAATATTGAACTGATTATTTAACAGAGGTATATCAGCCACTAAAACTACTGCAAGTCTATCTTTACATCTGACAATTTTCCTTTATCTGCTAACATTTCAAAATGCCCTTGGTAAGTAAAGAGCTCTACTGTGGTAGGAAACATCTTTTTCTTTAACTACCAGGTCTTTTATTTCTTCAATTTCTGAGAGGAGGGGGCGCACATTGGCAATAATAAGAGTCCAAGCACACAGAGCTATTAAAGAAACCAATTAGAATCAAAACTGCTCGATTTCTTACACTGCATTCTCCATCCTGGCTCAGTAAAGAGCACCAATTAAAAACCCCAGAGCACACTTATTTCACCCCCACGTTTGCCCTGTGCAGTGGTACCGCCGGGTAACCCTATGTGTGACTCAAATGGACAAATTCTCTCCCTTCCACCGGTCCCCACTAAAGGCTAAAGGGATGTTGAAAGAAATAAACTATCTCTCTGCAAAACTGTAGAGTCTTTTTAAAATAACATAATCCGTAGATACATTTTAAAAATTATTTGGACAAATATAAAATAGTCATACATAAAACAGTTTCAGTTATCATACGGAAATGCATTTCTATCTATTGTTCCATTTTTAAGATAACAATTATTTGGGCAAGTTACGGAGACGACCACAGGGATAACTAAATATGTTTTTATGGTGTTTTATTGCACTTAGTTTGAGATAGCACCAACTTAATTCTAAAAATGCCAATGTTATCCTTTCTATTCATCGCTCAGTATACAAACACATGACTATTTGTGGATACTGAGGAAGTAACCAGAAAGTTAATGAAAAATAACATTTTGTGTAGTGGTTGATCACAGTTAATTTGCGATTGTTTTAAAGTGGCTATTTCTAAGTAGACTCAATTTCCATTGTGCATCATTTTGCATAAACGTATTTCTGGGTCTATGGACTATTTTCTATGTATGTACGACCAGACACTCACAAAATGGTTGTGGTTATAGCAAGTGACCATCTTGGTTCACTAAAACGTTGATGTATAAAGACAACTTTTAGTTAAAATATGTTTTATTGCTTTTGCATGTTCTCTTCTAGGCCTGATGAAGTCATAGGGAGATAAAAAATTGGGTGAAACGTGTTGGGTGGAAAAAATGTAAAAGATTGAAACAACTAAAATGAATGTCTTTCTGTCCCTCTCCTACCTTTACTAAGTGAACCTATTTGGTGTGAACACATCTTATAGAGCACAAAAGGCAGTTCTGCAAAAATTAGCAAATTGTGAATCTTTAGTTCATAACACTTCCGATTTCCAAATTTTGTACTCACAGTAAGGAAATGCAGCTGATTTACCGCTTGACACATGTGACTGTAGGCAATATTTGCTAATCTGACATTCCAGGCTTTTAGTTGCTTTTAGTGCATAGCGACAATCAGTTTTTATGGTCGCAAAATAGTTTGCAACTGGTTTTTGATATGGCCTTTGGTTTGAATATTCAGAAAATGGGGCATTGCTATCTACATTTCCAACTATTTTGGCATAACCAGTGATATCACCTGTAGTGGCGGACAAAAGAAAGTTTCGATCCTTCACACAAAGGACAAACCATCCAACTGGGAAAAGGATGGTGAAAAATGCAGTCTGTCCCCCTGTCACACTGTGTTTCGAATTCAGACTTGTCTCTCAGTAGATGCCAAATTACCCTTCGTTTGATAATTTTTGTTGTAGAATAAAACTACAGGCATTACTGCCTTAAATGGATTTTCATAAATATTATTTTTATTTTAAGTAATCGGTCCGACAGAGAGGACTGGACAATCAGTGTTTGAACACCTACACCATCTGTTGCTGAACACCTGTAATTCTAATATTTGCTCTTTCCTCAAATTTGGTCTGCAAAACATTTTTCATAGCATGGAGCAGGCATACATAAAGAAGATGGCAGAGCAAGTAACATAAAAATGGTAATTGTCACAGACATTATCGAATTACTCAGAATCAATCAATCAATCAATCAATGTTTGTTAAGCGCATCTACTCACCCGTGAGGCACTGGGGAGGAGCCTCCATCGGTGCGGTGGTTCTTCAACTATCCATGTCTTCAAATAGCCATGTCTCCAGCTTTTTCGTGAAGTTGAGGATGGGTGTGGTCTGTCTGATGTGGGGCATTAGGGCGTTCCAGGCTGTGGCGGCGAGGTAGGAGAATGAGCATCCCCCTGTTCTTGTTTTTCTGATGCGGGGTACTTTGGCGAGAGAGGGCTAGCCTGAGCGTAGGGTTCTGTGGGGTACGTGGAAATTGAGTCGCCTGTTCAGGTAGGCTGATCCGGTGTCGTGGAGGGCCCTGTGTGTGTGTGGACGAGGATCTTGAAGGTGATTCTTTTGTGTTTGTTTGGGGCCTCTAAACTCACAATTTAAAAATATATGTTTTGGTGAAGTTTTTTTTTGAATTGCAAGTTTCAAAATGCCACTTTTACAAAGTGGACATTTTCTTGCTTAACCATTCTGCGTCTCTGCCTGTCTGTTGAATACATGTCTGGGTCAGGATGATAGTTGGGCTGTATGTGCATTCACTTTACAGTAGACAGTAACACAAAGGGAGCTGAGGCGTGCTCTGCATATCCTGATGGCCCATCACCAGGCTGATGGGTCTTCCTGAGCTAGAGTGGTGAGAGGAGCGGACACTTGCACCTAAATAGTGTTGTGCCTGTCCTCACACAATGCAGTTTCTGACCCCCTGGAGCGTGTCTGGGGCCAGGGCAGGTAAAGCAAGGTCTTGTGCACTACAAAGACTTCTCTTTGAAGTTGGTCTACTTCAAAGACAATAATGGGTATAAGTACTGCACCTCTGACACCCTATAGTTAGAACACTTTTAGAATGAGGGCATTCTGCCAGGAAGAGGAGCTGGATGCAGCGGGAGGGGACTGTATGATGGAACAATGAATGCTGGACCCACGCACGCCTGAAGAATGCAGTCGGAACAATGACTGTGTTGTTACTACGAATGCCTTTACCACACATGCCTTTACAGTGACTTTTCATTGTAAAAGCATGCCTAGTAAAGGCATGTGTGGAAATGGCATGTGTGGTCCAGCATACCACCGCCCACCTGCCCTAAGGACCAGAAGTACCCCGCCCCTAAATCAAAACTACAGCGGATACCTCCTGCCTATCCTGAGCCCTAAACCCTTCTCTGACCTCCCCCACCCACCCTAAAAACAATAGAACCCCCACCCGACCCTGAAAACAAAACTACCCTGATCCCCCACCCCCAAAAACCAAACTACCTCGATCCCCCACCCCACCTCTAACAACAAAAGTACCCAATCCCCCAACCCTAAAAACCTAACTATCCCAATCCCCCCATCCCCAAAAACTAAACTAGCTCGATTCGCCCACCCCCACAAACCAAACTACCCTGAACCCCCACCCACAAAAACCAAACTACCCGACCCACACCCCTAAAAACCTTACTACCCCATCCCCCACCCCATTCCCAAAAACCAAACTACCCGATTCCCCCACCCCACTCCCAAAAATCTAACTACCCCACCCCACCCCCACTCCCAAAAACAGAACTATCTCTATTCCCCACACCTGCCCCTAAAAACAGAACTACCCCGATCCCCCCGCCCCTAAAATAGAACTACCCCAATCCCCTGCCCCTAAAAATCTGAACTAATCCAATCCCCCACCCACCACTAAAACCACGCACCCACCCCACGTACTTGACCACGTCCACTCCCAATCAACTCTGCCTTTTTCTCTGCCTAAACCACGCATATGCATTGTTCAGCACATGCGTGGTTAAGGCAGAGAAAAAGGCAGTTGTTGTTCCGGCAAGCGTGTTTACGCTTGCGTTGCTCGTGTAATCGCTGTTCCGGATGTTTCCCGCAGGAGGGACTGCCACTCTTCCTGTTGCTTTGTTGTGCTGGCCTGCTGCTTCTGTCATGGGAGCAAAAGGACCGGACTTTCCTTTCTACATCCTGCTCTCCAAGGTTCTCCCAGGGCTTGAACTGAGCTTGCCTCCTGTTAAGAACTCTAAGGGCCATCAAAAGTCTGCCAGCACTTGCGCTCTCTTGCTTAGAGTCCTGACTTCCCAAGTGGTGCCAAATCCAGTTCCTCTGCCCTTGGGTGTGAGGTCTGGTGTAACCAGGAAGAAACTGGTACATCGACTTCTAGAGCAACTTCAGAACTTGTGGCGCTTTCCAACCCAGCAGCACTACCTGCACTGGAGACATGGTCCCCGCTGAGTGCCATGACCGCAACCTACAATGCAAGTCCCGACAAGGAAGCTGTGCATCTGAAGTCACGCCACAGTGTGAGTCCAGAGTGCTGTGTCACCGACGTCTGTGACACCCGACTCCACTGCAACACCTGTGGCCCTGTGGTGTAATCGCGATACCGGGGCCTCGCATCTTGACCTGCTGGATTCATCATCCCTACCTTGTCGTAAGGGACCGATGCCTCACCGCCAATGACACATCACCTCCCCTGCAACCATAAGGAACCAATGCCTCACCTCGCTGGTCTAGCAGCAAGGAATAAACGCCTCACCTCCCTGATGGCAGTGAGGAACCGCCGCCACACCAGCTCTAGCAAAAACCTCACCTCCCCTACACTGTGCAACGTCTTTGTTTCCTCGTCGTTTTCCAAGGAACTGTAACCGGGTCCATACGACTCCGTAGCTGGCAGGTGCTCCCGCATGGTTGCTGCCAGACTATTGTAAACAACTCCATCAAGCTTTTTTGATAGCCTCAGCTGATGCTATTGTGTTTCTAAGCGCTATACTACATTTAATCTTTGAAAATGTGTATCTTTACTTTTTGTATTTTGAATCTGTTTTTTTTGTTGTTTTTTTTTTAACTCAGATAAACATTGGCTGTATTTGTAAGCTGGTGTGGAGTCCTTTTGTAGTGTTTTCCCTGCCTCTGAGATAAGCCCGACTGCTCGTGCCATGCTACCAAGGGGGTGAGCAGGGGTTATCTTAGCTGTGTGACTCCCCTACCCTCACTACAGTGGAGTGAGGGTTCCTACTTGGACAGGGTGCAAACCACTGCCAACTAGAGACCCCATTTCTAACAAAGTTGTTCATGGCTGAGGTTCTTCCTGGAAATGTTTCATCTGAAGGTGCAGTGCATCCAAAACTGTGATGGTAACCAGAAGAATATTGTTTTAATTCCGACTTCGTTTTAAAATTATGTAGCTATACATAAGATGGATTTACTCTAAGATCGCTAATTCCATTTACGTCTTTTGGCCTTGTTTAGAGTTTGGTGAACAGGTTGCCCGTCAGAAATGTAGCGGGTGTCCGATCTGTCATATTTACAGTATCACTGACCATACTGCACTTGTAATACTGCGGTTGGGACATCTGCCCAAGTTTTGATGGAGTACCTTGGCCGCCAAACTCTAAATAAGGCACTGTAACTTTATAAGGTTTGGAAAGTTAATTCCTTTATGTGGGCACAACACCCCACATCCCTTCATGAGAAGAAACTGGTCCATTACTGATCTTTCGTAGGGCAACAGTGTGTTGAAGGCATAATAGAAGCTTTGAACTATCTAACATGGTTCCTCGATGATTTGTTTTTTAGAGATAATTTAGCACTGCTCCCTCACTTGCCAGCTACAGCATCCACCAGATGTTGGCGTAGTGCACAACTCTTGTTCTAGCATCGCTTGTGATAGATGGTGACCTTGGATTACAGGCTATCTGAACTGAAAAGGACAAAAACACTCCTCTAAAATAGAAATATTCTTTTGCGAGATGTATGGCAACAGCACCACACCATAGTAAAATAGACAATGCCTGCAGTTTACAGAGTAGGGAAAACTGTGAAACATCAACATTGTTTTATAATTCACAAAATCATCAGAAAACATAATCTATGTAGATTAATTAGAATTGCAGCAGTTCATGAATTAATTAGTATCCCTTATTCTTTGTAATTTAGTTTTAATTATAGGTATAGTTATCTAAAATTTCTTGCGTTTTGCACCTGTTAAAAACAACAGGAACGCATGAATGTTGTCCAGGAGTTGAGGACAGATTTGAGTAGAGCAGATGCCAAAATAAAAAAAAGTACTGATTCTAGAGTCAGAAGGAAGGTGGGCCAAGGACAGTCTTAAAATAATCAAGTTTGAGGAAAAAGTAAGTGTGAATGAAAGGTTTAGTGGTCAGCGATTAAAGGAACAAGCTTTTTGGTGAATGTTAAGGTGCCAGGAACAGCAGGGGTCGGACATGATATGTAGAGTTTAGCACAAGATGGATGTGAGCCAAGGGCAACAGAAGACATGCAGACCCAGTATTGCAGAGAAGTGGAAAGGGATAATTTGTGATTTTATGGCTTGTAAAGCTGGGTTAAACCCCTGGAAACATATGTGTAATGTAGTATTCATCAGCAGTCCTGGAGCAGAGCCATTGTAAACTCAAGTCCTCTGTATAGCGGAGGCCAACACTGGACGGAGGGAGAAACCGCTCCCTTCGCTTGCCAATCGGTTGGCCCTGAAGAGCTCAATGTAGTGCTTTCAGGAGGGGGTCTTATAGATTCCATACCCTTTCCTTCACACCCAGCCTGGCTGATGAGCCTGTTTACAATGCTCTCTGCTAATGTGTATTCCTGAAGTAGCCTGTAGTCAATATGTGATATTGAACACGTGCCATGTGCAAAAAACCTGTGTTTGGTAGTATCCTGTATCCAGTTGGAACTGGGGACTTGGAGAGAAATCCGTCCTTGCTTTGCTGTACCCTTGCGCCTTCCTAATCCACTGGTGGCATCAGAGGAAGCAAAGCTGAGCATTCCGATTGCCAGACTGAATGATTTAAGCAATGTCGTATGCGGGGTGGCTTGTATGCCATCACTGCAGATTCACAGTATAAATCCACATAAGAAATGTACATATAATGAATTTTAATGTAAATAATTTGCATTGTGGGTATCCTGAAAAATGGCATGATTTTAGCTTTTGTGGATCATCCTTGGAGGCAGTGGGTTAGAAATTGTGAAGGTGTCGACTTTGGATGTGATTGGAGGAAAGAGGTAACGTACAGAAATGCCTGGGAAGTGCCACAGGTAGGTCATAAAGGAAAGTTGGACTGTTGTATGCAAAAAGGGGTTTATTAACCCAGAGGAGAAAGCGACTGAAGTTGTGAGAGGTAAGTTCAGAGAGTGATGACGGACCAAGGGTGGTAGGGACCTCCAATAGATTGCCACCTGCCCTTCTCTGATGTGTAATAGACACGAGGACAGAGGAGAGGCTGGATTTCTACAGAAGTATAGTGTAAACAAATGGGGAATATATTTGAGCTCCTTTATGTGGAAATGTTGAACCTCACCAAATTCAGGAGTCACTTTGGCAGAAATGTTCCAATATAGAATTCTGAACTCAGTAAAACTGAAGAATAATCTTCTGGCTCTTGACTAAGAATGTGTTTGAAAAGAAAATCCTCTGTAAAGACATATTTGCAATAATGTTCACCAGCAGGCGCAGGTTACAAAGCTTAGAAACCCTCATGAATTACAAGGCATTGCAAAGTTTATTTTCACCCACACAGTTCCTGATTCCCCTGAGGTAGTTTGCAAGATTTCCAGGTTTTCCATGGCTTTCGAGCAATTATACTTAATTGTATTGCAATCTTTTTCTCTACAATTGTACATTTTTTCTAACATTTCTATGCACAATCACATTACTGCGGAGAAAAATAATTCAGCTTACTCTAACAGTGGGTTCTTAATTGCGAATTGAGTAGAACATGGGGTTTCTACTCCAATCAACCTTACCTGTTATGATAAACAGTCAAACCTAGTGGAATTTATTTCTACAAAAAGGCCCAGAATTTAGGCATCACAAGTGGATTAGCATGGTAGCAAAGATTGCTGCATGTTATTCAGCAGTCCACGGGGAGAATTACTCGTGTCCAGTAATTGTGAATCCAAGCACCACAGATACCCTGGATATTGGTAATTCCAAGTGCAAACTCACCACAAGCAGTGTCAGACTGGGACAAAAATAGGCCTTGGCACCAAAATAAAAGTGGCCCCTTTTACCGAACCAGATAGCTAGAAAATGGGCCCACATTTAGAAATCAGGTATTTTACAAGGTTTGGGAGACTCAATGCATTTGTGTTTGCTGCAGCCAATGCTATGGCAATATCAGAGAAATCAGCAGCAAAAACTGCCCCAGATGGCCTTAAAACTGATCCATAACTGTTAAAAGCCCACCCACACACCGAACTGTCAGGAGAGCCCATTGGGAACTGCCTGAAAACCCTTTAGGCCAGTCCAATCCTGACCAAAACTGTATAACTCCCTCAGGCTGGATTTTCACACAGATTTCCCAAAGAGAAATGCTTTGCAAACTAGCTACAATGGCAAATTTGAGCATAGACATTCGCAAATATTGTTAGAAAAAATGCACGCCCTATTTTGTAAAGTTTTCACAGCTATGCTTGCAAGAGGTAGATTTTGCCCCTGCCTAACTACGTGCAGTGTGGATCTTCTGAAATCTATATTTTGGAAGCAATTTAGCTTAAACCTTTTTGCAAATTTTTTAGCAGCCTAACTTGTAACGTGTGTTATGCGCATTTAAAATAATGATTTGCATATTCACAGTGCCTTTTGTCACAAATTGGGACCTTGTAGCACTAAAAGTACACAAGTCACTATTCTCAACCGCATCAACTAAGTTTCAAATCTGTGGCTCAGCTCTCTCTCTGGTTACACACACAGACCTCTGCAGTGCATTACTATTGAAGGTTTCATAATGTACAATAGTGCATTTCCCATTGATTAACTGATATTACCTTAATTTTTCATTGAAGCTGTGCCATATTTTGTATTTAGTTACCTGAAGATGAAAGAGTGAAAAACGTTACAAAATATATTTTTTTAGCCACGCCTTTGAACCCGCCCCATGCTCACTCATCAGCTCCCATTGTGCACAGCATCGCAGTCCCCATTCTTTTTTTTATTTTTTATAAAGACATTTTTATTGGTTTTGCAAAAGGTAAAACGTGATACATACATGTAACTGGGCGCCAACGGGCACCGAACAATGGTCAATCCCGAGTCCTAGACAACACACTGTGTGGAAAGATTATGCATCTCCCTGTAAAGTGTCCCATGAATGTTTCCACCCATTAGAGGGGGGAGAAGGAAGGGCTTGTTTAGGATTCTTTCAGGTGTTGAGCCAGTCGACAGTGCAGGGAGGTTGATTGTTGTGGCCTCCCATTTCCCCCACACCTTATTATATTTATTCGGGCACCCTCTGGCCTTGTAAACAAGTTTTTCACGTTGAGCGCACCAATCCACTCCTCGTCTCCATTTAGTCAAAGTTGGTGCGCTTTGGGTTTTCCAGTCTGTCATTATGTCTTTTTTGGCCACTAGGCACGCCACCCCTAGAAAGATCCGTTCCGCCCTCCTCAGTCCAGTATCACCCATGATCCCCAGCAGGAGCGGCATTGGTGTCAACCCAATGTCCGTCTGTAAGGCCGTTGAGATCTCCTTTGTAACAGTCCCCCAGTAAGCTTTAATAATTGGGCAAGACCATACCATGTGGAAAAAGTCTGGGTCCATACAACGTTGAAAGTCAGCTGCGTTACGGAGACCTGCCCTGTACAACCTGACGGGTGTTAGGTATGCCGTATGGAGATAGTAAGTCTGTATTAGTCGGAGACGAGTCGTCATCGTTAAAGTGTGCGGGGCTGCTAATGCTTCGTTCCAGTCCACCTCTTCCATAGGACCCACCCACCCTTCCCATCTCCGGCGGAGCCCCTCCAGGGAACCGGCAGTGATGGCGATTAACGAACGATATATCTGGGAGACACCTCCTCTACCCAGGCTCCCCATCAGAGCTTTCGCCTCCATAGGGCTATACTCAGGCATGTTGTCCCCTGTCCGGATTTCTGTCAGCAGGGCGTGGCAGATCTGGAGGTACTTATGGAATTGCGTCTTGTTTAGTGAAAACATTTTCTGGAGGTCTTCGAAAGAGCGCATGTGTGAGCCGTCCCATACGTCGCCCAGTGTAGAAATACCTATGTTGTCCCACTTCTGAAATCCTTCCAATCCCGCCACTTCTTTTAAGTGTATTCCCTGCCATAGTGGGGTCTGATGGGTGGGGCGCCCCCACCACCCTGTCACCTTTTGGGCAGTCCGCCAACCCCTCAGCACCACCCCGGTCACCTCCGGGGTCCCGCGCGAGATTGGGCCTCCGTACAGGGCATCAAAGATCTTTGGATAACTCATGGTCTGGAGTTCTAGCCGATACGCCGGATCGGTCCATCCACCCCCCACCCAATCATTGATCACTAGTAGTTGCATTGCTAGGTGGCAGTAATGGATGTTGGACATTCCCAATCCCCCTTCATAAACGTCTCTCTGGCAGGTTTTAAGCGCCAACCGAGGACGGGTGCCATTCCATAAAAATTGGCGTGCCTGTGAGTCCATCTCTCTGAACCATCTCATGGGGATAGGGTGAGGGAAGTTCTGGAGGAGGTAAAGAAGTCTGGGGAGAACCATCATCTTATAAAGTGCGATTCTCCCATGCAGATTAAGGGGGAGGTCTCTCCATCGTTGGAGGTCGTTTTTTATTCTTTTGGTTAATGGTGTGATGTTGAGCTCCCATGCTAGCTCAGGGAGCAAGGAGACATGCACACCCAAGTATGTAAAGCTATTCCTTCGTATTGGAATGTTTTGCTGCCAGTCTATACAGTCTCCAGATTGGTGGAGTGGAACCAGCAAGGATTTACTAGGATTTAGGGTCAGTCCTGAGGCTTCCGAGAAGAGACCTAAAATTTGTAGAATGCGGGGGCCACTTTTAGCCGGGTTTGAGATGTACAGCAGGATGTCGTCCGCGTACAATGCCACGCGGTCCTCTTGGCAGACGGGCCAGGGCCTGCCCTCTATCAGCGGGTCTTCCCGTAGCAATTTCGCCAGAGGCTCTATTATTAGTGCAAAAAGCAGGGGGGATAGTGGGCATCCCTGCCGGGTGCCACGGCCGATAGGGAATGGGTCAGAGATTACCCCGTTCACTTGGACATGGGCCGTTGGATTAGAATAAAGTAGTCTCACTAGTCCCCGGAATCTAGGCCCAAGCCCGTTTCTTTGTAGGACGTTTTCGAGGTAGGACCAGTCTACCGTGTCAAAGGCTTTCTCGAAATCGAGTAAAAGCAAAGCCAGGGGGGTGCGAGACAAGGTCTTTTGATGCGCCAAGGCTAAGTGTAACCTCCTAATACAGTGCCTAGTGTTACGGGCAGGCATGAAGCCACATTGGTCAGGATGCACCAACGTGGGCATTACGTCTC
This sequence comes from Pleurodeles waltl, assembly GCF_031143425.1. Taxonomy (NCBI): domain Eukaryota; kingdom Metazoa; phylum Chordata; class Amphibia; order Caudata; family Salamandridae; genus Pleurodeles; species Pleurodeles waltl. The sequence continues at coordinate 1,672,851,632 of NC_090445.1, forward strand.
TTAGTCTTGAGGCAAGGATTGAGGCTAGTACTTTGACTTCAGTGTTCAGGAGCGAGATGGGTCGGTATGCCGAGCAGTGTTGCGATGTCGGTTGGGTCTTGGGGATCACTACTGTTGTCGCTAGGTCAATCCCAGGAGGGAAGTGGCCCTTCTGTTCAGCTTCTTCGTACATGTTGAACAGATGTGGAGCCAGAATATCACTACATTTCTTGTATATCTCTGGCGGGAATCCATCACCCATTCGTTTTTTAATGCACTTTCAACCACTGCTAACAATGGGTTTTGGACCAGCCCATTGCTTGGCTTTGTTGTTATTTTAAATTTGCGTGTTTCTTTTTCAATGGCTTTCCTTCCTTTTCTAATGTTTGGATCACTTGTATAAACCAACTGCTAACATGCAGGGAAATACTTCTTTCTTTTGGTTTCGGCGGTCTATGGGAATCGGTGTGTCTCCTTGCTCTCGCACTCATGTGTTGCTTTCCCCCTCAAATACATCCCAGAGCACTCTATGGGCATCATTACAAGTCTGCCGGTCTACCGACGTGGCATGGGCAGTGCAGGAGTCCCCCTGGCCAGCACTGTCGCAAGGTTCGCTGTCTGGTGTGCCCTACGCACTACAGCATTGCCGCCAGCTCTATTACGAGCCAGAGAAAATGATGTAGGCCGTTTCCTGCTGGACCAGTGGGCGGAAACGGAGGTTCCGCCCGCTGACCCAGCGGGAAACTCGTAATGGCCCCAGCGGGGAGTCTGCCTCACTGGTGAGTCTGCCTCACTGGTGGCAACCTACCCGTCGATATTTCAGAGGACAGACTTTTCCGTCCGCCAAAACCATAATGAGGCCCTATGTGTTGCTCCCTCTTCCCCCTTCCATCCTTCCCAGCCCAGCCGTTTTTTTCTTTCCTTTTTTTTCTTGAACTGTCCTAGTCCCTCCCCATCCCATGGTTCTCCATTGCTCTTCTAAACCTCCCACTGCGGTCTTTGAATTATTTAAAAAATGCTTTTTATTTTTCAGAGGGCCCAGCAGCTACTATTTGCTACCAGGCCGCTTCTTTCCCTCTGATGCACATTTGAGCATTCATATTAATTGCCACTTGAAGATTTCTGTCTGCCATTTTAGAATGGTAAACAAAAAATGGTAGTACCTACGCACATATGCATCATTTGACTTTTTTTCTCCATGCTATCCAGCATTGGCAATCAGGCATTTTTTTCCAATGTGGACAGAATTGTAAAAAATCATTGGCAAAGCCAAAAGGTCTGTTAATGACACAGAATGAAATGGTGAGACCTTCTGGATTTGCCTGTTTTAATTTATTGGGCTCGAGCAGGGCTTTCTTTTGAAATTGCAATATTTAGTTGGGAGCTAGATGGATGTACCTGAATATGAATTTGTTCAGTTACTCAAAAAAAAAAAAATTCTTCCTTTGAAGGCATTGCTTAGTCCTTTAGTGATGAACAGCAGTACAAGAAATGGGACAAAATCCATACAGAAGTTAAATGGAAAGGAATTAGTGACATAATAAACTGCAGGGCTCTGTGCTTTGTGCCCGTATCTCATTTGGTAGCCCATTAGTTGGGAGTTCAGCCAAGGAGAGGTTGCACAGCTATTGAAATTCATTACTTTTATAGCACTTTAATTTAACAATACTTTATGAAGAATGTGCCTGCTGCTGGTGGTAGCTAAAGCATAAAGCCTCTACAGTTCCACGTAATCTCACCTGAAGTTAAAAAAAAAAAAATACTAAAATGGAATAAAATACTATAGGAGTTCATTGTTTTAAGCTGTTTGTCAGGTGATTTTGATAGGGTGGGTCACCACATGTTTATGGTCATAGAGCTTCTACAGTGCTTCAGTGTCACAAAGCTAGGGGTACTGGAGGTCAATGGGCTCCACAGCAGTGCTTAATTTGAGCTGGTGGATTCTGGTGTTCGGCTCCAACACTTAATAGTCTACATCGGCATTTATGGCAGAATGCCACATGGTGGCGCTGTTTATCTAAATTAGAGATGAACACAACAACAGTTGTTTATTAACTCAATATACATTAAAAATGACTAATATCTTCCGACCAAGCCTTTCTTAAGGCTTTGGGGACCTGGACTAGTCCGCACTGTCACACTTGTAGGGTGTAATGGTGAGGAGGTGTGTTGATTCAGTCACTGGTGACGCTGGCAGGGGTACTCAGTTGTGCAGGCTGCAGTGGCCTCCTGATGAGGGTCTTGGCACTTACATTATTTTTTATATTTCTACAAATTAAGCGTTGCTTGAGAGTACGGTTGTGTCAGGGAGCAATGGGTACAGTAATGTCATAATGCATGTACTACTCCAATGTTAGAAGGCTTGCACAAACTGGAATGTTAGGGTGCTTCGGGCGCTACAGTGCCTCAGCATTAGAGAGCACAGTAATGTCACTGATCTTGGTGTCCCGGAGTTCACTAGTCTTCAGAGGTTTGATGCTTTGTAAAACAAGTGGCACTGAAGTACCAGAAGGGTGTGTTACTGAAGTAATACAGGACACACAGGAATGTTAGGGGCCTTGAGGGTTCTGAAGTGTCACAGGGCTTGAGGACATTATAGTGCCGCTGAGAATGGATGTATTGGAGTAATATTAGGCTGTAGCGGACTGGTGTGTTGTGGTGTGTTGTGTTGTGGAGTGTCAGAAGGCCTGTGGTATGGAAGTGTTTCAGGATATGCAGGAACAGGAGTGTGAGGGACTTGAGGGTTCTGGAGCATTATAGATCTTGATAACCTTATAGTGCCGTGACGCATGGGATTACTGAAGTGTTATTGGACTGCTACGTAGTGCTGTCTTGTTGATCTGGGATAATGGCACGTTGGAAGGCTTGTAGTATGGAAGTGTTATGGAAAAGTGAGGGGGCCCGAGGGTTTTGGATTGTCACAGGGCCTGAGCACCCTGTAGTGTCACTCACATTGAGGTACTACAACGTCACAAGGTCTGTGCACACTGACGTGTCACTGCGCATGGAGGGCTTGGGTGTCAATGGACTTTAAGCCACTTGTGTTTGATGGGCCCGGATGTCCGGAGTGCCACCTTGCTCGCGGGCACTGTGATGTCACTGAATCTGGGGCCTTGGCAGTGTTGCAGTGGTCAAGGATGGTGTAGTGTCACTGAATCTGTGAGTACTGGAGTGTCCCGGGGTTTGACAGCCCTGCAGTGTCTCTGAGCCTGGGGTTCTGTAATGTCACAGCCCTTTCACTAAATCTGGGGGTCCTGCAATGTCAGAAGCCTTGAGGGCACTGTAGTGTCACTGACCATGGGGGATTTGGAGTGCCTTAAGGCTTGAGAAGGCTTGCTTCTGGGAAAGCTTTTCTATGATAATGTGATGACGTGTATGACTCTGCAGGGTAGGTGGATGTCATGTTGTGTTGATTTCTAATATTGGATTTGTCAAGCGCTTTCTTTGTTTCAGACAAATGAAAACAACAAAAGACAAACTAAAGCAGGGGGAACAAGTGAAGGTAGATAGAGGACAGTGAGAGAGCACAGTCAGAGAGGCTAGAGCTATTGTGGCATGAGTGAGAAACCTGTTTAGGTGAAGTGACCGTGGAGTGAGTGATACGTGCCGATCAAGAGACCAGCGATTGAGAAATGAATGTGCATGGGGGGACTGCTGAGTGAATGAGCGAGAAGTGCAGATTGAAGACTGAAGCTCTGAAGAAAGGAGTTTTCGTGGAGAGATTGTGAAGAGAGAAAGAGTGCAGATGGAAAGTTTGCAAAGTGACTGAGAAGTAAATACGGATGGACAGATTATGAAGTGAGTGAGTAAAAAGAGCACGAAGTGAGTAAGAAAGGAGTGCAGTTGAAGAAACTGAAATCAGTGAGTAAAAAGTGCAGTTGAAGCGAATGTGAAGTGAATGAAGTACTGTGGATAAAAAGATGATGTTGCGAGTGAGTAACGAGTAAATGGTGAGACTGTTAAGCGAGTAAGTAAAGAGTGCAGATGGATATGTTTTGAAGCAAGTGAGAAAGGACTGCAGATGAAGAGATGGAAGTGACTGAGAAAGGGCTGTGGATGAAGAGTTTATCGAGCAATTAAAAAAGAAGTGTGGATGGACAGTGTACAAAGTGAGTGAGAAAGAAGTGAAGAGAATGAGAAGGGTGCACCGATTAGAAGACGGTGAACTGAATGAGAAAGAAGCGCAGATTAAAAGATTGAAGCAATCGAGAAGGGAGGCCGATGAAGAGATTGTGGAGTGAGTAAGTAGTGCGAATGCAAGAAAGTGCAGAATGGGTGACGATAAAATTGAAGCAACATCAATGTGCGATTGTGTAGAATCATCCTGAGCTGGATCATAGATGAGCAAAGATTGGGCACCACAGAGAGGATATGGAGTTAGATTAGTGAGTACAAGCAGAGAGTCAATGCAAGAGCAAAGAGAATGAGTGTGTCTACCAAGCAAATCGAAGAGAAGGAAGGGACAATGAGTGAGGCACTGAACTTCCTCTTTTGGCACCTGCTTGCTGAAGCAGGCAGACCTCCATGTTTCAAACAAGCCTGTATACTACCAGCTTGATTTGCATATATCCTGTTTCAAATGTCCTTGAAAATGTATAAATAGTGTGCAGCCAGGTTCCAAAGGAAGAACGTCCTTCATTTCTCCAGCTCACTTTCTCCTGGGGACATGTCCTATGGGTCTTCTTCTGACCTTCTCCCCTTGTAGGAGTTCTGCCTGCTTTGAAGGACTCGCGGGGGTGTGCAGAAAATTCATTGTGCAACACAAGACCACTAGCAATTCAGCAACCCTCATTTAAGTCAGTGATAGAAAATTTAAATTGGTAGTTTCAGTAGATGCTGTTTCTTGAGCCCCACTATTTTGTCCTCTTTTCCAGCTTGTTATTGCAGAGTTTAGGTTGTATTTCACAAGAGCACGCAGGACAGGGGAATGCAGATGTTTGCTTTCAGGATAGAGACAACATTGAAAATAACCCTCTGCTGTTTATATTTTATATTTCGGAACGCACTTAGATCCAGCTTCTGTGTTTAAGTATTTTGTACTTTGCCACCCTGCGGCTTAAAACCATTTGTAGCTCTGAATGCTGCTGGGACCGATGCACGCCTGGATTCAGTATCAGGGTGCTGGCCTAAGATTCCCAGTAGGACTGTATTATTTCTTGGCTTGTGAAAAGGGGCAAATGGGTCCTGTCCCTCTTAAGAGGGGCTTTGGTGATGGCCGAGGTGCCTGGCTTGTTGCCTTGCTTTGAGGGGCCTTGATCTGTTCATCCAAGATGTGGCCCTCAGCAGGGGATGTCCTGGGTCCCTGTTGTCAAGGGGAGGGAGAGCAGAGTGCTGATGGCCCCCTTGGGGTGAGGAATATGAATGGACCAGCATGGCTCCATATCCTTGGCTGAAGAAGTGTGCAGGTGGCAGGATGGGGGGAGCCTGCGCACGTGTTCCCCCTGATCAGAACTTTAAGTGAGTAACATTGAAAAGAGATGAGCAGCCCAACATGGGCCACTGTCTTTTCTGTGCTCCACAGGTGGCCACATGTCCAGTGTATTTATCTTGTTGTCTCACCCTTATGACAAAGGGTGTGTAGAAATGATTTACTCCATGGAGAATATTTATATCAAAAAAGGAAAATGGGAATGAAAGGACAGTTTCAAAGTTATTAAGCCTGTGCATGTTCAATCAAAGTAATGTAGAGAAGCTTCACATGTGGGGCTAGGGAGCACATGCATGTAACTACTGCCCATGCATGTTTAGGGTTTCCTCCATACTTGTGTGTACATCTGTGAGTTTGTAAGTGAGGGATGCAGTAAGAAATCTTTGCATTGTCTACATTATTAACACAAATCAGGAAATTTGCAAATTTCTGGCCCGAGGGTCCAAAAACCCATATGCTACCAAGAGGACACCATATAAATTATCTGATTTTTCAGAAGGGCTTGAAGATACTCCTCTGTTGCTGAACAAGTGAACTTGTTTCTATAATGGTGCGACATGTTACCCTTAACTCGCTAGGTATTAGTAAAGTTAGACAACTTTACTCGTGTACTTTGTGTTACTTCCTTTCAAAACTGTGGCCTTCATGAACTTCTGAAAATTGACTACATTTTAGTTTTTGTTAAACAAGTGGAAGATTCTATGAGATTTACATGACAAAACACCAGACAAAATCGATTTTTTAAGAAAACTTCTACCAATTAAAATAGTGTTTGCGAGCAACATCTTCCTCAAAAACGTATTTGTTGGAAATCTTGCTCATCAACCATTTGTGTAAAGTCTACAAAGCTGCAGAAGTTGTGAACCTTCACGCCTTTGTCCACAGAACTCTTCACTGTATTCAATGGCTGTCCAAGCCATGTAGACAAATTTAAATGCAGAAAAAGTTAACACAATGGTCATCCTTCTCTGCTCAAGAACGTAGCCCTTCCATATTTGATTCACCGGGCTGAGAAATTAACAGTCAGCACAATGCCAAAATATAACTGCACACTGAGTAAAAATTACCTTCATATACCAGATTTTGTTGCAACTAGATGCCGACAGTGGAAGCCATAATTGATTTTTCTAAAATTGACAGAAATGGCCTCATTCGCGGTGGCGGTCTGACCAACGCTAAAGCGGCGGTCTGACCGCCACATTACATTTCACCACAGTCGAACCCCCTGCACAGCCATTTCTCCTCCACAGGAGGGACTGGCGGTGCTGGTGGTCCTAATCCGCAAAGGCAGCACTGCAAGTAGTGCCGTCCTGGGGATTACAACCCCCCTCTCTGCCAGCTTTTACATGATGGTAGTCCTGCCATGTAAAGGCTGGCGGAGACGGGGTGCAGGTGGGTACCAGGGGGGCCCCTGCACTGCCCATGCACTTGGCATGCGCAGTGCAGGGGCCCCATGGCCATCCCCCTTCAACGGTTCAATGTCTGCTTTGCAGACAGTGAACCCTGCGATGGGTGCTGGTGCACCCTACGCACTGCTGCATTGCCACCAGCTCAATGATGAGCCAGCGTCAATGGTGTGGGCTGTTTCCCACTGGGCCAGCGGGCAGAAACACCATTTCCGCCCCCTGACCCATCAGGAAGCTCCTAATGGGGTCTGCAGGAAGGTGGTTTTCCTTAGGAAAATGTGTGGCTTGAATCTTTGATTCATCACTCACACAAAGCACCTAAATATGTTCTCCTTGGCGACATATATATGTGTCTTGGGTGATAATCTAGGTTATTTCACATGTGATTTCAATAAAAGTAATGGGCAATTTAGGTAATCGGGAGACCTGGTATGTTTTGGCAATTATTACCAAATAAAGTTGGCAGTCAAATCTTTAAAATATTTACATTTTTAGCTGTAGTGTTTTTGAAAACATATATTGGTTTTGTCATTGCCCAAACACACAATCACAAATTTAACATGTTTTTCCTGAATATTTTATTATCTTGAAACATTCTATTTTTTCAGTCTTGTTTGTAGTTTTATAAGAGAGTCTATTGTTTGATATTCATTTGTGCAAAGTTCAGCTTTAATCTGGCAAACATATAAATTTCACTAAGAATGATGGTCCCTTTAAACAATTCCTTGAAAACTAGCTTCATTGACACAACTTTCAGCTTTTTTTTCCCTTGCCCTAGGCGCAGCTTAAGCGACATTGGATCCAATTGGTTGCAAATCAAGTGTAACAGCTGGATCCTGATTAAATCTGATGCTGCGGTCCAGCTTGGAAAAACACCCGCTAGTTCCTTTGTGAGCGTCAAACTAAGCCTTCCCTGGTCCTTCCGCAGCTGAGTCCGAAGCCCGGCCAATTCACCGACCACCGTCACGGTGATGAGCGTGATCATACGCCGCTCAAAATCAGACATTGACATTAGCGTGTCAAGGTTGCATAGTTGACTGGCTCAGTCGATGGCCGAGAGTGCGATAGACTCTGCTATAGCAATGTAGACTATGAAAGATGGTGATGCCTTGGTGCGTAAAACCCTGTTTATGCATGGGTCGGAATTATGAGTTGGTAGGTATTTAACACACCGAGAAATATCTGATGCATTAAATACCTCAAAATTAGTTAAACTTTTGGCAGGTCAAACCTGCCAAAATTAAACAGGGGAAAAAAATACTGTATTTACCATATCATGCAGATTTTGGTGCATTAAATAAAAAAATTCATGTTATTCCTCACGTACCCGTCATAGGTGCAATTTATCAACCGCGATAAATAACGCACCCGCTGGTATAGTTGTTTATCAGCTGCAGCAAATAGCAGCTATACTCGTATTCAGGGCCTTAGAAGTGTAAACAAAAGGCAAACTCATTAAGCAGAAATCCAGCAGGAACAAAAAATGCTGACGCAGTGAAGTATTTTGCATACAGGGTAACATGTCATTTAAATAGTAAGCTTCCGGGCACCCATGGCCACTAATAAACGATAATTGTCTGAAAACCCGTCACATAGAGTGAAATGACAGGTACCTTGCTCAGCCCCAAAATGTCACAGTGCAGTAAAGACATTTTCTAACGCAAGCAACAGGATTATTTTAAACTTAAATGGTCCATGGTTCCCATGGAAACGAGAAAGTGTGTTTCATCCGGATGGCTAGGTGAGGTTTAGACTCTCTCAAGGCATTAGGGTCTACTTTTCAATAAATAAGGTGCTGGGCTTGTTTGGGTCCGTGCAAGACAAGATGCGCAGGGGTGGCCTCATCAGCGTGGGCAGGGGACCACATTGCCACTACAAGCACTAAGGATTGTACCTGTTCCACGTATTGATAGAAGTAGCAAACGTTACATTTAAGTTTCCAAAAATACTTGCTTCGGCCCTTGTAGTGTTTATTGTAAGGCACATCAACACCAACCAATGGGGTCTCACCAGGAGAGGGCCCCATTGTATCCCCACAATCTGCAAAGGCAGCCAATGTGGGCCCTTATTTCGAGTTGTATGCTCCCCATAAAATTACAGTTACATTTGGTAAGTCCGTGACGCGACCGAAAAATGATGGGCTACTCCCACTGGAATGAGGAATAACTACGTGGACCTGGTTTGGCATGAATTTCCCCGTTCCAGGGGACTAACGCTGACATTTACCACCTGCTCTGAGTAGCATGTATGAGCTCAGGGACAGGGGTCTGGTGGGCGTGGAGAGATGTCTGCAGAGAGGATAAGGGAGGGACAACTAAAAAAAAAAGATGCCCCGGTTGATGAATGGACTATCTGCTCTCCCTTATTAAAAAAGTGCTTGAGCAGGGAGGGACAAAGGCTTGGCTGCTCTTGTAAAAAAAACACATCTATTTCCTTGTGAAATCAGGTCAAGATCCCACACCAAGTGGTGGGACACTGGATCCCGCTCCACCGGACATTTAATGAGGGATCTACAGGTGATGATGGGACAATGTGCCTCTCAATTTGCCCACCTGGAGACACGTGGGACAATATCTTTCCGGGTGCAGGAGGGCTATGGATATAGTGGTGGCAGGGATGTGGTGGGAGCGGGTGTGTGGCAGACAGTTGCTGCCAGGTGTGATGGGCTATAGTTTGGCATAGGTGGATTTCATGATGACTATGGGCCAGATGTAGCAAAAGAAAATTTTGCGAGTTGCAAATTGCGAGTCAGACCGACTTGCAATTTGCAACTCGCAAAATTGTATGCAGAAAGGTGTCTCAGACACCTTCTGCGACTCGCTATGGGGTTGCAAAGACCCACCTCATAAATATTTATGAGGTGGGTCGCATTTTGCGACCCCATAGCGAGTCCATGCATTCACAGGGATGGTGGCCTGCTGAAGACAGCAGACCTCCATGTCTGTGACTGCTTTTTTAATAAAGCAATTTTTTTTTTTTTTTTTTTTTTTTTTTTATTGCAGCCCGTTTTACTTAAAGGAAAACGAGTTGCAATACAAAAAAATAATTAAACCATTTGGTTTCATTTTTTCAGAGCAGGCAGTGGTCCATTGGACCACTGCTTGCTCTGAAAAATTATTTTTTGCGACATTCACAAAGAGGAAGGGGTCCCATTGGGACCCCTTCCCGTTTGCGAATGAGTTACCACCCACTTCAAGTGGGTGTTAACTGCGAATTGCTTTGCGACCGCTTTCGCGGTCACAAAGCAATTCTGGATCGCGGTGCGAGTCGCAAATAGGAAGGGAACACCCCTTCCTATTTGCAAGTCAGATTCACATTTTGCGAGTCGGTACCGACTCGCAAAATGTGAATCAGCATTGCGATAGCCGTTTTGCATAGCGCAAACTGCGTTTTTCGCAGTTTGCGACATGCAAAACAGTTCCTACATCTGGCCCTATGGGAGGTCCAGGAGGACTAAGACTGAAGTGAGGCAGGTGTGTGATGTTCTGGCAGGTGGGGATGGGTGTGGCAGGTGGGTTGCAAATAAGAAGGGCAGATGGTGGGAGAAGGTGGGTAGTGACCAGTGATGTTGGTGGGTACTGACAGGTGGGGAAGGCGTGGAGTGATTAAAGTAGGGTCAGGGATTTAGGAGGCATTTGGTTAGTGTAGGCAGATGTGTGTGCAGATGGGTAGTTTCTGGAGTATGGACTGGGGTGTAACAGTTAGATGGCTAGAGATGGGGGGGATGAGGTGCACACTGACACTTCTGGGAAGAAAAGCACCTCCTATATGGAAGGACCAGCATTTTGTAATAGGACTGAAATATTTCTGATGTAGCACTGCTGCCCCTTCTCATTAAGGCTTATTGTGTGCACAGTGGTTCAGAAATGGTGCATCTCAGTGGGACTACAGTACAGTGACGCCAACATCTTGTGTGAGAACTGAGCCACTCTGCCCTTCTAAGAAGGGATATAATCATTTAAAATGAATATTACTGGCATTACTAGAAGAGATTCAGTGTCTCTGAGGGACAGTACTTGCACTTCTCAGCACAACACAAATGCCTCGTTTGTAATAGTACCAACACTTTTCAGCAGGCCTGTAGATCTTGCAAAGGAGCAGTGCATACATCTTACACAAGACATGCAGCTCTTTTAAGGAACAGTGCATACATTTTACAGAAGAGATGCAGCTCTTCCAAGGAGCCGTGCATACATTTTACAGAAGAGACGCAGTTCTTCCAAATGACAAGTGCATACATTTTACAGAAGAGACGCAGTTCTTCCAAATGACAAGTGTATACATTTTACACAAGAGATTCAGCTCTTCCAAGGAGCAGTGCATACATTTTACACAAGAGATGCACCTCTTCCAAAGGAACAGGGCATATATTTTGCAGAAGAGATACAGCTCTTCCAAGGAGCCGTGCATACATTTTACAGAAGAGATGCAGCGTTTCCAAGGAGCAGTGTATACATTTTACAGAAGAGATGCAGTTTGTTCCAAATAACAAGTGCATACATTTTACAGACGATATTCGGTTGTTCCAAAGGAGCAGTGCATACATTTTACTGAGGAGATGCAGCTCTTCCAAGAAGCAGTACAATCATTTTACAGAAGAGATGCAGCGCATACATTTTACAGAAGAGATGCTGCTCTCCCAAATGAAAAGTGCATACATTTTAGAGAAAAGATGCAGTTCTTACAAGGAGCATGTATGCATTTCACAGAAGAGATGCGCCTCTTCTGAAGATCAGTGCAAATTAGAAGTGCATACATATTACAGAACAGACGCAATTCTTCCAAAGGAGCATTGTATACATTTTACAGAAGAGATGCAATTCTTCCAAGTGACAAGTGCATACATTGTACAGAAGAGATGCAGCTCTTCCGATTGACAAGTGGATGCATTTTACAGAAGGGATGCAGTTCTTGAAAGTGACAAGTGCATGCATTACACAGAACAGACGTAATTCTTCCAAAGGAACAGTGCATACATGTCACTAAAAAAGATGTAGCTTTTCCAAAGGAGTAGTTCATATATTTTACAGAAGAGATGCAGTTCTTCCAAAGGAGCAGTGCATACATTTTACAGTAGAGATGCAGTTCTTCCAAGTGACAAGTGCATACATTGTACAGAAGAGATGCAGTTCTTCCGATTGACAAGTGAATGCATTTTACTGAAGGGATGCAGTTCTTGAAAGTGACAAGTGCATGCATTACACAGAACAGACGTAATTCTTCCAAAGGAACAGTGCATACATGTCACTAAAAAACATGCAGCTTTTCCAAAGGAGTAGTTCATATATTTTACAGAAGAGATGCAGTTCTTCCAAAGGAGCAGTGCATACATTTTACAGTAGAGATGCAGTTCTTCCAAGTGACAAGTGCATACATTGTACAGAAGAGATGCAGCTCTTCCGATTGACAAGTGGATGCATTTTACAGAAGGGATGCAGTTCTTGAAAGTGACAAGTGCATGCATTACACAGAACAGACGTAATTCTTCCAAAGGAACAGTGCATACATGTCACTAAAAAAGATGCAGCTTTTCCAAAGGAGTAGTTCATATATTTTACAGAAGAGATGCAGTTCTTCCAAATGAGAAGTGCATACATTTTACAGAAGAGATGCAGTTCTTCTAAATGACAAGTGCAATACATTTTACAGAAAATATGCAATTTTTCCAAGTGACACTGTAAGGAACAGACACAATTCTTCCACATTTTACAGAAGAGATGCAACTCTTCCAACAAAACAATTCTTTCATCTCTCAGAGGCACCATACTACAGTGCTACCCCTGGAGATGTACTGACGCTCTTGAGCCGGACAAGTGAACCTCTTGTGGCGCAATTCCTGCAGTTCTCAGCAGAATGGAGGTAGCTGCAGTGCAAGGACTGCATTGGTCACAGCAAGTCTAGCAGGATTTGTGAGACAAACAGACATGTCCACATCTCATTTACTAGGTCATGCAGTCCACAGCAAAACAGCTGAACTCAACAGGATTATCGCATCTAAGAGTGTTTCAGGCAGTGTCATTGTCAGGTACTTTGAGAAAATAGACTTGTATTATTCTGCTTTTGTCAAACCAAAAACAATACTTTTGAAGTCAGCTACATGTTCCTCAGTTGGAAAAAGAACCATAAGAGACCTTCTGTCCCAGCGCTTTAAGGATCCTAAGACAATAGGCGCGCCTGAATTGCTGAGTGTGGGCCCGGGCATTGCCGCCCACTCACTTGTTGATCTGTGGTTATGTATCAATCTCCTTGAGTGTATGCATCCGCGGTACAAAGAGGCGATGATGAAACTTACACAAACAGTTATCAGAGCTCAGTATCCAAGGCAACTAAAGATAGATTATTGCTGGGAAAAAAATATGTGTTGTGAGGAAAAATGACTTGGGGACAAAGAATAAACCCAGGATTCGGACGGCAGCAAGCCGTTGGCAGGCATTGCGGTGAACACCCACGGAGGAGCGGTGTCCTGCAGCATCACTTTAGGATCCATCGACTCTTCTCAGGTTAGCCCATCTAAATGGGAAGTGGTCATAGTGACTCCAAAGACCCCACCAACATGTTCCCATTTAAAGCACCTTGTACGTGAGTGTGACAAATTACAAGAGACTACCTTGTTGACGATGCCAGGACTTGTGTGCTACGCACATGTGAAATCTTCACCAAATTAGAAGAATGAGTGCCTTCAACATTTGCAACTAAGAAATTTGTTTCTAACAAGATATAGCAAAACAGGTCCAAGTTCCTCATAACTAGGAGAGGCACAGTTGAATGTTGTGGCTTCTTGGTGTGTTGCATCGACCTTCTTCCCAGGTGTAGCAGTACTTGGGCTGCTGTGTGGAGCGCACCTCTACCTGGGTGTCATTGTGCACCCAGCACACACCTCCACGCAATGTGGGAACCTGCCCTTTCAGGCAGTGGTTCTCTGCCCTAGGAATGCCGATAGAGGCAAGCACCACTGGAGACAAAGGTGACTTTGTGTGTTGTTGACTTGGACTTTGTACTCTGGGAAGGGAATTTTTCCCTGAACCACGGGACAGATATGTTGACATGGCACCGTTCCATGTTAGGGACAGAAAGGACGCAGCAGGGAGAGCATTAGTTATACCTTTAGGAAGGGCTTCAAAGGAGATGTTCTACTTTTCCCTGATCGGCCACTCATGACATTTTCAATTTCTCATCTTGGGTTCTCTGTTGTGGCGGCGAGGAGAAGGACCTCGGACAAGGAACTTAGGGGACTCCATCTTAAGCCAACATGGGTTCTGTCGGCACATCCACTTTTCATCAACAAGACAGGTACTGCTTACAGCTTTAGATCACCAATTTAAAGTTTGTCTCACTTTTTCCTGCACAATACTTGATCCTACTTATATTGCATCTGTGTGTGTAATTGTGTATTGGTATTACATAGCGCTGCCATAACTGGGGAACAAAGGAGCGCTACGTACTAGAGGGACATTATGAATCAATAAAGGTTAATGTACCTCAAGTGGGGATTTACATCTAGTATTTACACAATGACATTATTTTCCTTATGTTTACAAGTGCGTTTCACATATTTGCATTTTAAGGCAAAGGGAAATTTCCCATAATCTTACATTTTGCATTCAAGTTCCAAAGTTGAGACTCCGTCCCAGATCTTCAGATTGCAGAATCTTTCGTAGCATATGTTGTACATGGTGTGCGCCGACCACCAGCGACTACTGCGTTGATCATGAGATGGTAATACTGTTTTACAGGCTGCTAAGCCGAAAACAGTGAAATGTCCACTTCGTGAACGGTGGGCAGAGGTTTACAGGGCTGTGGGTTCCTGCTTCTTTAGGCTGGTAAAGGGGCTCTTTCCCTGGAATACCTGCTTTTTTAGCACATACATAATTATATCTAAGTATTGCTGTTGTAAGTCTTCACTGTGTTGCACAATCCTTCCTATAGCAAGGTTAAACAAACATTGGCAAAGCCAATCGGTCTTATTTGCCGATGGTCAGCAAACTATGCGATCGGCTTTTGCCAATGCTTCGCTACGTTAAAAACCACAACAACTATGTAAATACGAACATTGGCAGGGACATTTCATGTGTCTGTTGATTTTGTGACAGGATCCGAATAACTGGGCTGGTCAGTCTGAGTTCAGAGACAGGCCCATTTGTTTTTATATAAATATTTACTCCGTCTCATATGCTCGTCATGCTGCAGTCCTCCATATGTCTCTTGTAGCATGACAGCGCAGGGACCTGCAAAGTCTGGCCTGACTCTAGATTGCCTGCTTGTTGAGTATCAGATCTTTTAGGGCTTCAGAGCATATGGTAACTAGGGATGCACACCACAGAGCGAAAGTGTTACTTTTCACTGCCATCACTAGTTATTTTACCCCTTGATCCACATATATTTGGGCACCCTTAGATCCCTTGGAATGGGGATAGCAAGCTGTGGCCAATTCATCAAAGCCCCATCCTGACGCCATCTTTGCCCATTGACAGCAACAGTTCCAGCAGCTAGTAGATATAGAAAACAGACTAGCAGAATGAATCCTTGCTTTGATGTCCATTTGAGGCTCATAAATTTGGAGCAATTTAGAAACAACTTAGAGCCAGATAACAAGCATCAATGTCCTGTAATTGCGGCAGCAACACATTAGGCAAAGATTGAATGACCAAGAGCTTGAAAGTATTTTTCATGCTTATTTAATTCGAATATATTCTTTTTCTGACAAGATTTTTCAAATAAAGATATGCACTCTCTTTATAAAGCACCTCAATCCAAGATGGAAGCTTCAAGAAGAGGTGTTGTTTTAGTCTTTCTCCTCTGTCCATGATAGAACCTACTGTTCTCGTAACTGAAGCAGTTCCATAACATCAACAGCTGGATACAACAGCCAACCAACTAACTGCTGGGTTTTTGGGAGAAATTCACTATTCTGAAATTTCAGTTAATTATCAGCCAAAATTCAATGTGGTGGACCCTTTTCAGCAAGCTAGTTTGCTGAATTAAAACTCTGCACTACGTCTGTTTGTATGATTTTATATTGACAAAAAATCTATGCTCACTCTTCCTACAGCAATAAAAAAAAATGCAAACGGTAGTAAGTTACGCACAATACAACCGACATACCACATGTACGTGAAAAAGCCAACTAATAAACTTATTTGGGTTCTCGGGGATGCGGGGGGGGGGGGCGTGCGTGGAACATACTGTTAATATTCAGTTATGTACAACAATGCCTGGAGATGTGATTATATGCCATTATTTTCTGTCTTCGGCTGGAATGTGTTAGAAATACAATAAAATATTTTATTTAAAAAATTACGTAAAATATATGTCTTTTGACTAGAATTTGACAAAATGTCATTGAATAGAAGTCTCACAATTTCGTAGACTTCAAGGGTGACACTGCTGTGGGCATCTAATGGTAAATGATGAGCGTAAGGCATAAATATATCTAGATGCAGTGCAAAAAAAAAAAAAGTCCTCCCATCACCGTTGCAGTTGCTGACTGCATTGAAAATTTGCTGCTATGGTTCGCCTAAGCCTCTATATATTACATTCCCTCAAAGATGCTCAGACGTCATAGGACGATAATGGCAGATCTCTAACTGG
Organism: Pleurodeles waltl; assembly: GCF_031143425.1. Taxonomy (NCBI): domain Eukaryota; kingdom Metazoa; phylum Chordata; class Amphibia; order Caudata; family Salamandridae; genus Pleurodeles; species Pleurodeles waltl. Next base: position 1,672,868,033 of record NC_090445.1, read on the forward strand.
CTAGGCAAAGTTGTACATCTAGGGAAACTGCAGCCAATGTTTTCCCATTGAATGCACAGTGTTATCACAAGTCAGCAATTTCCCCGAAATGGCAAGCGTCCACATACCCATAGGCCTCTGGGCGCTACTGCTAAATAATAGATGTGACCCAGCATTGAGAGTCCATAGGAAGAGCGGACATTTGCTGACACGTCAGGGGGCGCTCAGGTCTCATGCTTAGGTGCACCTAAGAAACCGGCTCAACAATGGTGTCGCGGGAAGTCCTCACCTCTTCCATGGCCTATAATCCAGACAAAGAGCGACGCGTCGTGAAGGACTGCCCCCACAGCTTAACATAAAGACCTTCACACAATGTGAGGAAACATCACTCACTGTTGTGCGGTTATGACAATAGACCAGGTCACTCACCGTCAAAGTCAAGCTTGTTGGCAGTTCAGTGGTGGAGATATTTTGTTTTTCATGTGAAGGAAAAGCTCTGTTTTGCCGATAAGACATACTCGCTTTATTTTTAGATCTGTCTTGACAGCATAGCGTGACCTATTGTTAACACATTTTTAAAATGTATATAGTGGGCTTTGGCTCTGACCAGAGGAATATTTCTCTCTCCTTATTCTATTGGCTGGAGCTCACTCTGCCTCTCAGGAAGCACAGGTAGCTATGACAACGCAAAGACCTGTGATGCCTTGGGTATGGTCTGCCTCTGAATTGCTTGCTTGGTATATTTCAGATTGCCTGTAGTTAGCACCACGTGGTCCAAAGACGCACTCCAATGTGGGTTAAGCACTGACAAGCTTGTGGGCCAATAACTAGTTTTTTTAGCAAACTGATCAGATTCTTTAAAGCTACAGGTGCATTAACTACCTTCTCCTTTATGGGTTTGGGTACTACTCTACAGCAGGGGCGGCTGCTGGCAGGAAGGACTGGTGGGACGGCGCGCGGAGCAGGGGGCAAATAATAAAAAAAACATAGAAAACGTATCTTCTGCACCGTGCCACCTCGCCTCCCCTGCTCCCGCCGCTTCCGTGCTTCTACTTTCCTTCCCACCCAATCCTTCCAATCCAGATGCTTCTTTCATGATGTTTCACAGCATGAAAGAAGTGTTGGGATTGGCCTGAGTGGGCTAAAACACTGCTCAGGGAGGGAGTGGGAGCCTGCACTTGGTCTCCACTTCCAGGTGGAGCCAAACCGACATGCGCACTTGGAGTGCACCTAGCACTCCTTTCCCCCACCCCTGTGATGCAGAGAATTCTGGCCCCGCCCTACCTAAGCAGAAAAATAAAATGATAATAAAAATGCTTTCATCATCATTTTATTTTTCTACTTCCCTGCTTCCTCCTTTCAGCAGGGGGGGAATGCTCCTCCGTCATAGCGGAGGGGGTGCTCCTGCTCTGCAGTAGTCCAATGAACTTGATTGAGATCTTAAATCATATTTGATGGTTTTGTGGCCAACGTTTAGCCCTCTGGACATGTGAGTGTACCCTGAGGGGCCCCACCTTTTGTTGTGTGATTAAAAATGTCACCTTAAATGACATCACTGGTGACACTGAATATCAAAGCTACATCATCGGTGGCAATAGGGACAGAAAAAATGATTGCTTTTCCACAACTGTTTGCTGCCTGTCATAACCCTCACTTTTGCCTAAATTCATCCATTACTGTGACGTCTTTATGTTGAAGTGGGGGTACTGCCATCTCCCTTATACAAATAATATAATGTACATTAAGGGGTGTCCTATCAGACAAGAGCGTATAGCTACAGCACATTTTCTCTATATAATTTTTACAAGGACATATAATCACCGGTAACAGTACTGCATCTCTACAATCGCTCTTGAAGTAGTGATGTCACTAATGTTAATTGTGATGTGATATGCGATCACCATTGATGTCTCAGGGGAAGTCATGTGTGATGTCATCTCTGAAAACATGTGAGTTCATGAGCACTGCATTAGAGGCAGAGGTGTGTGTGTGTGTGTCCTTGCACCAGCACTTATTTTTGAGGGTCGGGACTTATTCTTCTGCCTCAAGCATTTGCTGCGAGCAAAAGACACATATGGGAAAGACGGAGGAAGAGAAAAACGAAAATGCGTAACAAAGGGAGAAAGCAGAAAGATGCAAGAGTGAGCTGAATGGGCAGGGAGTGGCTTTAAATGGATTGAAGAAGCCCAAGATGGCTTCAGGATTACGCTGCCTCAGTATTCCATGTTCCCACATTTAATTGCAGCAGCGGCATGTTTAAGAGGAGGGCTTTGAGCACCGGAACGTTTTTATTTACAAATTAAGCACTGAATCACAGTTGTAAAAAAAGAGAGGGTAAGATTATAGCATATTTGAGGTCTGAAGTCAGGAGCACAACAAACCACAAAAGGCAAGGAAATTGTCTAAAACACTCAAATTGCACCATCGAAAACGTAACATGTGATGTCCAAAGCGAAAAGAGTTAAAAAAGAATCCATATCGGAATTTTACAAAATGTGTAATCGTCATGTGTGTTGCTGATATGAGAGCTAGAAAGTGCCCCTTTCTTGATGCTGCAGATCAGAGTCAGAAGGGGTTATGAATGAATGAAAGTGTATTTGTAAAGTGGAACTGCTGCTTCATAAGTAGCATCCTGGTGCTGGAAGTAGGACAAGATTACACCTCTTGAAACAGAAAAGTCTTCAACTGGGCCTTAAACAAGCTTTCCTTAGAGATAAACCAGAGATACTCTGGTAAGGCATTCCAGAGGCTAGGAGCTAGAAAGGAAAAAGATCTGCCTCCTGCTCTGGCTTTATGAACTTTGGGCCAGATGTCCATAGCTTGACCTTTGCGATTTCCTAATAGCAAATTTTTGTGATTCACTATTAGGAAATCGCAAACAGCTGTGTACGACAATGTGTTTAACACTGTTTGTGATTCCCAAATGGGACGCAAAAGACCTTCCTCATTAATATTCATGAGGCAGGTCGTAATTTGCGAACCATTAGTGAATGGCCCAATCACAGAGATGGTGACCTGTTCGTGTCAGCAGACCACCATGACTGTGATTGTTTTTTTAATAAAGCAATCTTTTTTTTGTAGTGCAGGCCGTTTTCCCTAAAGGAAAAAGGGCTGCATTACAAAAAGAAAAATGTTACTTTTCATTTTTTAAGAGTAGGCAGTGGTTCGTGGGACCACTGCCTGCTCTTAAATAATATTGGCACCCACAATCACAAACCCCTTCTCGTTGCGAACGAGTTACCACTAACTTGAAGTTGGTGGTAATCTGCAAATGTTTTGTGACCGCATTCTGGCTGCAAAATATTCCTACATACCAGTGTGACCCGCTATTGGGAAGGGACGCCCTTGGCACGCCCCTTCCTAATAGCGAGTCACTAGCCCTATTTTGCGAGTCAGTAATAGGTTACCGACTCACAAAATAGGGTTGGTACATGGCAAAAAGCATTTGGGGCCATTTGTAACCAGTAAAAGGCTTTGTACATCAGGCCTTTTAGGTACTCAGAACATGTTTTGATTGGCAGAGCACAGTGTCCATGCAGGAAAATACTTTTTGAGTTTATCCTGGATATAGGGAATTGAGGCAGTGCCTGATGGGCTGCTCTGACAGGCTAATGTGTGGGCCATTTCTTATAGTAGTTTGTTGGCCGGTTATAAGGCCAGGTGATCCATTTTACTATTGAGTTCCCTGATATTATAACAAGCATTGGCTGCAGCATACACAAATGCATGCAGTCCTCCATAACTCGCAAAATACCAATACAGGGTGTCTTTCATGTTCTAAACTACCCTGATTTGCAAATGTGGACTACTATTTTAGCTGTCTGGTTCGCTAATGAGGGACACTTTATTCTGGACCTATTTTCTGTCGCAGTGCGACCCTGCTGCAGACAAAATATTAGCTTTTATATTAGCTCTCTGTAATAGTTCACTGTGGTTTCTATTGCAGGCTCTTTTAGGAAAATATTTTTCTTGGTGTTGTCTCTGTTTCCTACTTGTCCTTTTGTATGCCATAATGCATTACACGTCCCTTCACAATGCACATTATCAGCATTCATGCAAGGGAACTTGGGGGCTCTAGCTCTCTCTCTCATATGTCACAAGTTTGTCTTTCTTTCCATGTTTTTCATGAGGTAGACTGTAGAACATCCATGCAGAGTTTTCCTCCTCCTGTATGTATATCTCTAGGAACATATTTTTCATGAGGGAGACTGTGGTACATCATGCAGAGTTTTCCTCCTCCTGTATGTATATCTCTAGGAACATGTTTTTCATGAGGGAGACTGTGGTACATCATGCAGAGTTTTCCTCCTCCTGTGTGTATATCTCTAGGAACATGTTTTTCATGAGGGAGACTGTGGTACATCATGCAGAGTTTTTCTCCTCCAGTATGTATATCTCTAGGAACATGTTTTACATGTGGTAGACTGTGGCACATCCATGCAGAGTTTTTCTCCTCCTGTATGTATATCTCTAGGAACATGTTTTTCATGAGGTAGACTGTGGCACATCCATGCAGAGTTTTTCTCCTCCAGTATGTATATCTCTAGGAACATGTTTTACATGAGGTAGACTGTGGCACATCCATGCAGAGTTTTTCTCCTCCTGTATGTATATCTCTAGGAACATGTTTTTCATGAGGTAGACTGTGGCACATCCATGCAGAGTTTTTCTCCTCCAGTATGTATATCTCTAGGAACATGTTTTACATGTGGTAGACTGTGGCACATCCATGCAGAGTTTTTCTCCTCCTGTATGTATATCTCTAGGAACATGTTTTTCATGAGGTAGACTGTGGCACATCCATGCAGAGTTTTTCTCCTCCTGTATGTATATCTCTAGGAACATGTTTTTCATGAGGTAGACTGTGGTACATCACGCAGAGTGTTTGCCCTCCTGTCTGTAAATCTCCAGGAACATTCTATTGAAACTCCTCAAAACTATACTCATCTTGAGTTATGATTGAGAAGATGCCCCCAACGCTGATTTGTTCACCATCTAATATTTTGTGGATTCCCTCTGAGGGGCGGCGTACACCCAAGAACACAGCTCAGGCCACACCACTTTAAGTTAGGGCCCACACAAGACAATGGCAGAAGTTGCAAGTAGAGAGGGAGGTGATCTACCACCACGGAGGTCCTCCTTGCTCGTATGCGCCCATGGCCATCCTCAGAGCGGCCTCCCCGACTCCTGCAGAAGAATGTGGTAGGTAGAAATGCAGATGGTCAATGCACAGTGTAATTCATGCTGGCTTCCTTGGGCATGCAGCGGGAACCAGGGCTGTTAATAATTGCCCACTAGTGTTAATTACGCCGGTAGCCATGCTGTGTCGGGGTGATAGGTGGAATAATCACTGTACATACTAATGAGCCCCCAATGTGGTCAAACCCAATAGTTGTTGATCGGATACTCCTTGGAGCTCAAAAAAAAAATATCTGGTGGCATTTCTTCACAGGGGTATGTTTAATGACGAACAGGAGGCGTTCCTCTGTCGGCATTTGCATAATTGTAAAATATTCTGTACTATAGATAGTTATGGTAATTCACCTTCAGTAGAACATATAAAATGATGCAATTAATTTACTCCACGGGGGTTGAGGCAGAAACGTATTAGCCTTGAATAAAGTTGCCGTGTTCCTCACTCCCTTCAGTGTAGAAAAGTGGCAGCATCCCCCATAATGGCGGCGGTCACCGCTGCACGCTCCACATCCCTGCTGAGTGGCAAGAGCACATTCATCCCTACTGCTATGTTCTGCAGCAGTCCTGTGACCCAGTCTTGTCCTTGGATCCCCTCTGCCTGTCCAGGCAGTCGCCAACAGAGTTAGTGCGATTGCTGGGGACTTTCTCCATTACCATTCCTCTGGACAATATTGATATTTTTTTATGGGCGAGCACAAAGTGCTCCATCCATTCTGTAATCTCTCTTTGGGCTTGAAACCACGCCCAGGCCACGTCAGTCACTTACATTGGTTCGTGGGCTTGCCTTTTAAAATCCACTTGCTTTCATTTGTGAAAGGCATGCATACGTCATGCCTTTTCCGGTGTTCAGCCCACCTACACAGCACCGGTAAAGTACCAAAAACATACGAGGCTCGATGTCTTCAGCCTGGAGTCCGGACTACTTTATCTGTTTTTTTTCCACGCAGTGCGATCGCGCTGCATTTTACATAGCGCAATCGTGCTGCGTTTTTTTTTTGCTTGTCAACGCTAACAACTCTAACTTGAACAAATGTGAGACCCGTTGCATTGAAAATGCATGTTTTAAATGTTGCTGATAGGGCCTCATTAACACGTGCTGTCAATAGGAGTCCTTTTCCTCCATTGCAATACACGCGGTGCCGTCTGGCCTTTCTAAGATACATGCGACACCCATGAGCTAACCCAGCGGTTACAGCTGACTACAGCATTCCCCATGGCCAACAGTGATAAGCCCAGGTATTTTTTAAATCCATTTTATTTTATTTTTTAAAGTCTTTTGTATTTTTTGCAGAACCCAAGCAATATTCCAGCAGCTGCAAATGTGTGCAATGCAGGTAACCATCTGTTCATATTGGTTTTAAGTGGGAAGTGGAACAGGGTGATGCTTGCCTGTTGTGAGGTGCCTCTCGCTAACTGAGGACAGAGGCCCAATGGTGCTATCCAGCATCCCACAGCTACTCATGGTTTCACCGAGTCACCCGTGCTGTACCTACCTCTTAACCCGCTTACTCCCTGCATAGCCCCTCTGTGATGCTGCTTACCTGCTCCACATGGGAACAGAGTCACTTAATTCACTGTGGAACTTTAGAAAGATGTATAAACTCCTCAGGCTCCCACAAAGAAGGAGACGGCTCTGTGCAACATGGCTTAAAGCTTAAAAACAAAAAAGCACTGTGACCCAGTCAGCACCAGCCGCGTCATAGTGCTTTTTTTTATTGGCGACAGGAACAGAGGGAGGGTGCGCAACATGGAGGGTGAAGAAGCTCCCACTGCCTTCCCGCCAACAAAAAAAATAAAGCGCTACAACGCCACCAGTACCGGCTGCACAAAGCAGATTTTTTTTTCTAACTTTCTTCCATGCTGCACAGCAGCCATGTTGTTGAGCAAGATGGCTAACACATTGACAAATCCAATAGGTTGCATACGTGAGACCGATTGGCTTTGACAATGCTTGTTTGTTTTTTTTTTGTTTTTTCAAATTGGAACTAAAAAAACAGATTCTAGTCCAGCATTGGCTCAAAATCCTGTGATTCCGGGCAAATCACTTATTCTCTCCATGCCTAATAGAATGAATGCAACCTTGTGTAATGCAGCAGGTGATCACTTAAAGTTCTCCAATGCCCCTTAGTCGAGTTTAGCTAAAAGTAGTTTGTGGGAGACTTTAAAGCAAGGTACGGGATGTGGAGAAGGACACGATTGTGGTAAGTCATAACCTGTTCATTGATGGCCTCCAATTTTGGAACACTTTGGCAACGAGTGAGGATGACAATCCTCCTATCTAATACCGTCAAACAAACGCTCTTTCAAGTAGCATGAGCTAAGGTTTGTTTTCAAGGAATGGAATGTACAGCGCCTAGATGCTTCAGAGTATGGTGCACTGTAAATGTCAACCTTACCAGCTCAGACCTTGGAGGTTGGGCTCTGACTGGCTCATAAAACTCGGGTATGTGACCCCCTCAGAGCCAGTAGCTTTTCAGAAGCAGAAGGCTCAGCCAACATTTATTCATAAAATGAATGATGTTCATTTATTCATTAAAGCCAGTTATACTCTTGCATAGATATGTGGAATAATCCACTTTACATCAGGGCTGCCCAACGGAGCCCCCTGAATTCTGGAACCGTGCCAGATTATCAGGAAAAGCACGGGCTAACTAAATGATGCACTTTACTTACTCCATGTTCTGCATCTGTCTTGGAAATCCTCTATTGGTCCAACCCTCCTGAGCATACATTGGACACTGTTGCTCTAGATTAATAAAAAGGAGGAAAGGGAAAGGTTAGCGCTGTGATAAAACTCTCCATTAAGTCTAATCCACTGGTGCTGGGTTGTGAATGAAGCAAAGGTCACCAGGATTGCTCCATAATCCTGCGCCCACGAGAAGCAGTCACTCTCCAGCGGTCTGAGCCTCTTATCGCTGCCTGAGAGATGCATTTCTTTTTTGAATAATGCGGTCTGTGATCCGCTCAGACAGGGAGCGGGGCCCGGTAGCGCTTCCAGGGCTGAGCTGCTGCAAGAAGCGCTGAGGGGACTGGCTTTCGGGGGAGTGAACTTCATTAGAGGCCCAATCTGTGGTTTCCTTCCTCCCCCGGGAGCTATTGGGGTTTGTAACACTTTGTGTACATTAACACAGGGCCCCCTACCGCTGCCTTTCGCTAGGTTTGCGCTATACAAACACCCGTACATACTAACATACATAGATACATACGGGATTCATTAGTATGATAGTCCACACCTCGCCTCCCCATGGGACAAATACAGCTGTATAGATGGAACAATCTTAAGTGGGGGGGGGGAGAGACATGGTTGGATGCTCGTAACTAACATGGACTTGGAGACTTGGGGGCAAAAAGGAGACAGTAAACAGACCATCAGATTATGCCTCGTTCAAATGCCTTTTCCTTAGTAAACACATTGGGGCTTATATATGAAGGTATTTTAGAGCATCTGATGTACTACTTCTTCAGTAATCTTTTACGTATTATTAAATGCATTTGTTTACACAACTTTTTCCCAATCGTCATACCATATTTAGTTTAAGAATATTGTGTTTCCCCTCTTAAAAAGCCATGAGTACTGCGCTCTAGTAGTTACCTTTAAATTACAATGGAATGGGATGTGGCCCGAGTAATTACCAGTGGCTGAGATTAATTCAAGCATTCCATCCTTCACTTTTTGTATACCTTTGTTAGCAATGTTGGTCTCTTTCACAGAAAGTATAATGTTGCTTATTGATGATCCCGAAACCCGTTTTGGGATATTTCTTTCACATAAAGGTATATGCTCAAAAGTAGACATTATCCTCTGAAAGAGCAAAGCAGGACAACTTAGGCCAGGTGAGTGACGGGAGCTCAAAGCCCTCTGGAAGGCGTCTCCCCTAAGCCGGCAGTCTCTAACCTTGCATAGGTCCAAGCACTTCTGTGATTTAAGGAGAGTGTATTTAGCACCCCGTTCCTTCCCCCCTCTAGTTCCCTCTTCATCTGTTGTCTTGTGGGAAAAAGCATCTTTGAGACTGGAGTAAAGTCACTTGTTGACTGCATCCTTGCCTTTGCCCTCATACAGCTCTCTGCTGCCTTTGGCTAAGTTTGCTATTCAAATACCACACGCCTACAATAAAACAGCAACATTTATACAAAATGAATGAGAAAAATCAACAAGTAGGGCCTAGTGGCTTAACAAAACGTAAGGGGCTCCCCTGTAAAGTACATAGAGGGCCCCCCTGCCCGACCCACCACCTACCAGTTTTGCTGAGGCGGTCCCCTGGAGCTCAGGTCCCTTCCCGCACCACAGGGGTTCGGGGGCTTATGTTACACCACTGGCACTGCCATATACACACACAGGCGGTGTTTGGTCCCTGAGTATCTGATGGTCAGTGCACATTGGTGGCTTTGTGTTTGACACCTTGCACATGAATATATGTTGGTCTGTGCACATAGCTGCCTGCATATCATTGTCATTTCTAGTTCTGTATATCTGTTGGTTTGCACCAGTTTGTTTACCTTGCGTTTTACGCCTATGTAAGGCCTAGTTATGGGTCTGTGCGCAGGACTGCCTGCAGGTTGGGCAGAGGAGGTGGATGCCCGTGTCTCTGCTGGGTTGTGTGCACGTGTGCCACGGGTGTAGCATACATGTATGTTGGTTAGTCTGCGTGCACGGGTGTCTATAGCTCTGCTGCCCTGTGTGCTTAATGCAGCATGAATGCCCACGCTATATGCTGCCAGATGTATATACAAGGCCAACACTCCTGGCAAGGCTTTTCCTGAAGTTGTCCAATAAAAATTCAAACCTCTAAACTGTCCCATTTTCCTAGCACAGGGGTAACGCCTCTAAAGATGCATTTACAGGTCGCTATAGTATTTAAACCAATTTCACATCACACACTGCAAGAACAGAACGATGGCTGCAGCGGGAGAAGCGGTACCTTCGATGGGTATTTTTAAAGATCTGATCTGGAAAGACCGCGCGTCTTTGTGTTGTTGCTTGGAGAGCCTTCGGTGTCTGCAGAGTGGAAAACTACAGCGATAGCCTGGCTGTGCCTGTGATCGGCTGCTTTAATCAAGCTGTCACTTGGGCTCGCTTTGAATAATTCAGCCCCAGCACAGGAGCAGAACCGGCAGCTTTCGTCTCCTCTCTGCACCGGCTGCCAGGCAGCAACCACTCGGAGTCCAGTTGGACCAGGCTAACACCGGGGCCGTGTGCGGGTATCCGGCAATTAGAGCGGGATCATCCAATGCAATCTAAAAGAGATTAGGTCTGTCTCAAGAAAGCAATAGCTCTCTTGTATGATGACCTTATGTTAATGCCAAACGCGCATGCCTAGAATTCGTACTGTGCGAGGTGAAGTTTAAAGAGCAATAGCTGGGCCACTCCGTGGTACCTTCCTGTGTGTCTGTCAGAAGCAAATTACTAACATTAACGGCTTTAATATGAAACATTGCAAACAACCACTCCTTGCCAAAAAAGTGTGTCAGTCTTTGTAAACGATAGTTCGTGAAGCAGAAACTAAAACAATGTATGCTGCAAGTTTTGCCAAATAAGAAGTGCATATACAATACATAGGTAAAATGTATGCATTGTGATACACCGAGTACAGATATGAGCCAGAAGCAACTAATGGTCTGGATACATTCCTGCCTGGCGCACGTCAGATGCTCTAGGATATTTCCTGTGTAAGTGACTTCTTAAGCAAATAGTAGGAAAGCCAAAGCTTTAACGAGCCATTGTTTGTAAGGAAAGGCATGCACAAATATTGTCCAGTGCATGGAATTCAGACGTATTAGCCTTGCCAGAGCAAGACAAAATTAGCAAAACATGTCTGTGTTCCGAAACGAATAAATTTACAAGAAAAAGAACTGATCGTGGCAAATAATGTGGTTATTGAGTGTTGTTTTCAGGTGTAGAAAAGTCCATTTGGCATTCCAATGAAGCACTTCTTAAATGGCAGAGTGATACATCAAATAGCCGGTGGCATGAGGGTAATCAGTAACAGTCCTCCGGGTAGACCCAAAGCCCACTCTGTTTATTTATCCATATAGTGTACAGACAGCATAAGCTATGTGGGTTGTATAAGACCTAAAGTCAGCTTACCAGAACGTATATTTGGTGTAAAGCCTGCTGGTTGCTTATGATTGGTTGGATTCATTGTCACTCTCATGTGCTTGCTTCTTATGTGAAGACTTGCGTTGTATATCCTGAGCTTCTCCCTCCCTTGTAGCGTAGCCTCTTTACCTGCTCCTTCCATTGCTCAATTTTATACAATTACTTTTTTATTTTTTGCTTAGGCACTGCATGAGAAAGCATGTGTTTTCCAGCTGTCTCCCTCATGTGCTTCTGTCCCACCTACACTCTGTATTGATAGCTCTGCCTCTCTGATCCATGTGCTTCTCTTCCCCATGCAGCTCTCTCTCGCTCTTGTGCTTCCGTCCCCATGCACTGTGTTGCTCTTACCCATGCGTTTTCTCTTTGCCCTGTATCTCTTCATTGTGTGCATCCTCTATCCCTTGTTGCTCCCTCTTTCACATGCTTCTTTTCCCTACCCTCCACCCACTACCTCAAACTACTCCTCCATTGACCTCCTCGTCACTCGCATGGTCCAACTTTTTTATTTTTGGTTTGACTTTGTTTTGGATGGCTGTGCAGCAAATTGCCGCCAGCCATTAAATCTTACATGCTATTTTATTTTCATATTTTGTTTCTTATTTACTGGTCTATCTTGGATCACTAAATGACAAAAAAGGAGGCTTGCACCACTCGCAGGTGTCATGACACATGAGCATGCCTGCAAAACCATGTACTGGCTGCGTCAATCTGCCTTCTTTTTTTTTTGTTCATGTTGCACTGCATCAACATTTCTAATAATGCTGTACGATTTGACAAAAAGGCGTTGATTGAGCCAAATGGTTTCAAAAGCATACTTCTTGGTTTTGCCAATACTTCATAATACTTGGTACCAGTAGGTCAGGCTTACATCAAGACCTAAAACACGTTGTCGCCTGCCCCAAATGTTAATCAAATTAAAAAGCATTAACCTTATTATTAAAATAAATAAACAACATTTCGAAAACAAGCTCAACCTCAACTGAGGGGGGCAATGCTAAAAGTTAAAAAATATTGTACAATCCTGGAGAGTTGAAACTTTGAAGTATATTACAAACGTAATATAAAGTCTGAACGTACAATTGCAAACATTGGCAGCTGGTGCAGAAAAGAGGGAGTCCATTGCTGCCTGTATGTTTTTTCTCCTCTCTAAAACAATGGTTTATGTATTTGCGATGCTCACTTTGTAGTGACGGAATATGAATGGAATGAGTGATTGGTCTATTCCCCATTTTTCACTGAGGTAGCTCAGTCTCCCACTTTTTTTCTGCCAGAGCTGTTCAGATGACCAATTCCCATCTAACTTTCCTGCTTTACAACGTAGTACTTAACAGTGCACCTCTTTCAAAAGAATTACCAAATGCCTTGTATTGTCATACACATAACATAAAATATACTGTAGTGCTCAGTACACCGAATCTTTTCACAATAGACAAAGTTAGACCTACTGGTTTTGTCAATGCAGGTAAAATATCTCCTCCATTCTCTGTTAATGCTGATTTATATGACCCACATCTACAGCTGGTGTAGGCCCTTACTGCTGGGGACTCTCTGGAATGTGCCCCATAACATGGCTTTTGGTTGGTCTGAAGGTGAGTTGACACCTGGGTGTTGAGCGCGTGCGGACTGAGGCCCGAGGAAGCATGCATTGGTTTGGAATTGGTGTGTTGTCTTAAGTTGGTGGGAATGTGTGCATTCTATGCAATAATTGATGGTGTTTGTATGTGTTAAGCGCTTGTGTGTGTTTTGCAAGAATGTTTCAGGGCCATAGCAATCTCTGACATAGTGGATGACCAGGTGTATTTGTGACGTACAGTGTGATTGCCTGAGCATTGAAGAGTTTCTTAAATGCGTTAGTGTTGTGATGTGTGTTCGGGGAGCTATAAGGCCTGCTATTGACAAGCAACACCTCAAGCCTGGTATTGGAGCATACAGGAATTATGGTCAACTTGTGCAGGAGGACGAGAGCTGATTAATCGGTGCTTAATTTGTGCTTGTTGATTGCGGTGCGGGGCACCAGCACTTATTTTTGGGGGCCGGCGCTTAGTCTTCTGCCTCAAGCATTTGCTGCGAGCAAAAGACACCCATGGGAAGAGGGAGGAAGAGAAAAACGAAAACGCGTCACAAAGGGAGAAAGCAGAAAGCTGCAAGAGTGAGCTGAAGGGGCAGAGAGGGTCTTTAAATAAATTGAAGAGGTCTGAGATGGCTTCAGGATTACGCTGCCTCAGTATGCCGTGTTTGTACATTTAATTGCAGCATCTGCGTGTTTGAGGAGGGCTTTGGGGACCGGCAGGTTATTATTTATAAATTAAGCACTGTGGTTAATGAATGTGTGGGGTTGAGATAGACACGTTGCCAATTGGTTCGTGTTTGTTGCCTTTGCAACCTCTAAAGAAGTCAGCCAACAAACCTGGGTCCGCACAGAGAACTGGCTTTGTATTGCAGTTCTATAAAGATGCCTGTTTTACATAGATAGGTCAAATCTTTTGTCTCCTACGAACAGTCACTACAGCATAGAAAATGCCCAGAACTGGGAAGATTTACTAAGCAATGGCAAAGTCAAATGTAATTAGGCAAAAATTGTAGCTTTAAACAGAAATATCCATTGGGAACACTGACGTTCTGAAGATATTGTGTATCTTTTAACATTTGTTAGAACTACACATCTCAGAGAATATAACTAAACTGTTAAATGCATACATTTATAAAATGATACCCAAAACGACTCAGTTCACATACCATCCATGTACAGTTTACACTTTGGTCTTTAGGGCTTTTTGCTAAATGCAAAATTCAGGTTCCTTCTTTACAATGTATTCTTCCATTACCAAAACAATAACATCATTGTTACATTTAAATGAACAAATCAATCTACGTATTTACAATTTTTCTTACTAATAAGAGTTTAGGCATCGCCTGTTATTTTCTTTAATTTATGATTGTTCTATTGTCTACAAATTCAAAAAGAATTTCTCTCCAGGCTCATTCTTATGCATTTTTAACTAAATAAAAGTAAAGATAAATTGGTATTTACCCCTTTCTCTTATTGATGACTCTATTTCAGCCTCATTTACTTTGTGTTCGCTACGTGTCTTATTAGTCATGCAAAGTCGAAATGCAGATGAAGCAAAACAACTGGGTTCATGAATCTTTTTAACCAATGAATTATTTAGAGTCACTGAAAGGATTCATTTTTCTCTTTATAACCACACATCTTTATCCTTAGTACTATCTCTTTTACTGAGCTAAAATACTTAGAAATCTATATTTTCAGTTTGCTGTTTTCTTAATAACACTGAACTTATTTTTTTCATTTTAACAAACACCATTTTTTCTAATTGACAAAACAAAGTATGTGTCTGTTTAATTGCAATAAAGGAATGATCTGATTTTGTTTACTTTTTAAGGAGGTAAGGGCCAAATGTAGATGTTGGAGAATAGAGCAGAGGAGGCTGGGATGGCGGAGAACATTATCTTGGTCATCCCAAGGGTGCTCCACCCACCAAATTTAGAAATGGCCACCAGTCCTGCGGTCATCTCTGTACATTGACGGAGACCCCCATCACAGAAGTTCCTTTCAATGTACTAAAAGCTTGGTCTGCAACCGTCGGTGGTCGGCTTTGATGGCCATTCCTCAAACATTTTAATGTTTTTTAAAAACAGACTCCCAAAGCGGGAGCTTGTTTTTGGAATACAAAAAAAAATGAATGGCCCCCGCACCCTGGGAGTTTTCCTGGCAGTGACAGGCGAAATAATAAAAAGGTATTGCATTATCCACTCAAAATATGGTAGATGGTGTAATGTCCTTCCTCTTACAACCCCAACTCCATTGGGCCATTGGTGTAAGTATTCCAATGACGGAGACAACTGAGGCTTTTTTTTTAGGTAAATACTAAAGGTCTGATGATTCCAAAAGAGGCGGGAAGAGAAGGGATTGGCGGTCACAGTACTCCGACGTGGTTGCAACATAGTGCCTGTCCGCCAAACTTCAAAGCATGCTCTAGGGTCTTTATCCTGCGTCACTGTGTAACCCTGAAATTAATACTTCCTTATGTTACTTTTACAAGTTGTATTATGCAAGTTACGCCTCTCCTAGTTTAAATGAGGCAAATCATTCATGCCTACCTGTGCCCACATCTCAGGCAACTGCTTCTACCACAAAATAAAGCACTGGTGCAAAAAACACATGTAATACATTACACACTATTCTTGCAGCTTGTCTGACGGGGGATTGGGGTTTTCCGAGACCCTTCCGCAGTGATATAAGAAACAAAGCATCCCTACAAGCTGGCTTGACTTTGTGTGGAGAGACAATTAATTGTAATTTTTTCTGCCGACAGGAGTCTGCAATCGAAGTGTCTCTCAAACAAAAGCTCATCCTCAGTAACCAAAGCAGAACTGTTCCAATCGTACTAAAAGTAGGCCTGAGCGAAATGTATATTACACCTGTGGAATGCACGTAATTTTGGGAATGTCACATTACGCTTGTTACATATACTTTCTAAAATTACGCCATTACACTTCATATCATAACATCGTTGGCGCTGTAATAACTAGAATGGCCTAAATGTGAGTGGCAGGTGCTCACGACATTTGTGTTTTCCATGATTTTTCTTACCACAAATGTATCCTCGATCCAAAAATTGATGCAGGAAGACATTTCACAACAAAATATTGTAGTAGATGCTGAATTTGAATGTCACGTAATTATACATAATTTCACATACATTTCTGGAAGTCTCACGTAATGAAGCAAAAGCAAATTACACAAATGTCACTTTGGTAGTGTTAAAGCACAGGTACAACAATAAACAGTACAGCACTGTGTCTGATAAAATCCTAGACAAACAACCATGAGCTTAAACCCTATATATTGAACCCAAAGAACCTTGTATGTTGGAACTGAAGAGCCTCTTGTTGAAGGGCTCTCCCTATAAATGCATTGGGCATTCCACAAATAGTTTATAGATAAATGTGACATATCTTGAACAGGTATTGGATAAATGAATAAAGGACTTCATTAATAAATTGAAATGTTTTTGATGCATCATATATTACTGATGTCGAATTTACTTAGAGAAACTCTATTTTACGCACTAGGTGTGATATACGCTGTGCACTGGGAGTCACACTCCACTTTCTGAGTTGCCTTAAGAATAGTGAGTGGACAGTCGGGCCTGTCACTGGGTCAAAGACATCATGTGGGACTCCTTCTTAGTCCTCCGTTTTAAAACAGAAAGATGGCATTAATTGAGTGCAAAAGAAAACACTACAATTCTTTCATCTGACACCAGTTAGGGTTTGGTCAAGTTAGCTGCTACCGCATAAATAAACCATGTATCCAGTACTGCATTTGTGAATAAAAACGTGCCGGTGTGCAAAGCCCTCCTCTGAAAGACGTGGGTGCTGCAGTTAAATGTGTGAGCACCGAATACCGAGGCAGCGTAATCCTGAAGCCATCTTGGGCCTCTTTAATCCATTTACAGCCACTCCCTGCCCATTCACCTCGCTCTTGCAGCTTTCTCCCTTTGTGACACTTTTTGTCTTCCTCCGTCTTTCTCTTTACTCTCTTTTGCTCGCAGCAAATGCTTGAGGCACAAGAATTAGCGCCGGCCCTCAAAAATAAGTGCCGGTGCTCAGCACCAGAAACAACAAGCACAAATTAAGTACTGGGCGTATCACCGTAATCATAGCAATCAGTACTCTGAAGCCCTGTAGACAAGAACCACTCCTCTCTCGAGTGACTTGTCTTTGTCGGTATAAGGGGGCATAGTGGAGGAGGAGAGCATAGACCAACCAATAGTGGTGTTCTGAGAGTCAAACGAAAGCAGAGACGAACCATACCAAGCTCTAAGGAAAATATTTCTCACTCTGCAAAAGTTGAAAAATATGCAGAAGATACAGAAACAAACTCGGAAGTAGGACAAGTGTGGAAAGGGCGAGGCAATAATTAGAGTAAACTCTAAAAAGTAATTAGATGAAATAGACATCAGTATTTAAAGAAAGGTGGGAAGTTGGGGAAACCTACTTTATGCTATTTCTACCCAGGGCCAGTTTTAGCGCTGGTGGCGCCCAGTGCAACCATCTTTGTTGGTGCAACCCTCCCCCAAACCACCTTCTCTCACTGTCACGCTCCACCAGTGCCCCTTATCTCTCCATCGTCTCCGCCTCACAAGCATTTAATTTGTTTTGTAGCGCTACTCATACCAGTGTAGAGTGTCAGACCACTTTATATCACACACACATTGTACAGAGACAATTAATCATATGAGTATAAATCAGTCTATAGGAAATATTACATAAAACAATGAGGATTACAATGTGTAGGAGTCACATGTCACCTGATACTAGTAGGCAGTATATTTTAAGCATGTTTGTTCTAGAAAACTGCAAACTCAGGATTTAAAACGTACCAAAGTGGTTGCTATTACTAAACATAATGTATTTAAACCCAAATTACTCTTTTTGCATTATTAGGATAATGAAACAGAGGGTTAAAAAAACATACCGTTCTAAACCTATACCATGCAGTTTGCATGCAGCTCTTTAATGACATGTCATAGCTCACTGTGCTAGGGTTATAACTTATTATTTGCAAGTAACAAAGCAGTAACCCATAGAGAAATTCACATAAACTAGTTTGGTGAGTGGTACACCTTCTTTGCAGTAGGCACATTAACCCTCTACTACTTTGTCATGAGGAGAAACCACCACTAGACAAAAGATCTCTCTTTCCAGCAGGAACAATAATCACTAGTGTTATCTTGACATTTTTATTGTTGCCTGAAAACTGGTGGACACACAAGGAACTCGGCAACACATGCTTTTTAAACCTGTGTTATTTATGAACACGGTGTTGGCCCAGGTCTGCGCCAGGTGCGGCTGCACCAGTCTCACCGCCCCAGAGCCGGCCTTCTTTCTACCTTACAACACTGCGTCAAAGTGCTTCACGGAAATTTATTATTATCAATTTACAATTCCGGCCTACATTAATCAGTCACCCCCCTTGGCTAGCAGAGTACAAGTTTACAAAAAATGATTTTTGCTTCTTCCTGCACAGCCTCTTGGGAAGTGAACAGAGACATTAAATATGATGTGTCAGTGAACAAGTACACAATATACTTAATAAACTTATGCAAAATTATGCACATCTTCACTTCAAAACACAGCCTCCCACAATATTTTCAGGTCAAGACACGCAAACATGATTAGGCATTTTTATTTTCTCGAGAAATATGCAATTAAGCATTACTATGTAATTGGTATTCAATGTTTAATTTTTTTATTTTGTTTTATGGAACCACAGCTATCTGTTATAAGATGTAATAGCGGTCAAGTGTTCGCTGACTACCGAGATCTATGTGAGATCAGCAGACTACATTCTCAGTGACTTTCATCCTTCCAACATTGATAAACTTTTTTGTATTTAAACTGCACAGCTTTCTCCTCTTCTCCACTTCCAGCATCCTGTCTCCTCATCGATCTGTTCTGCTTCTTCCTCCATCTCTCTTTCTCCCTAATACCATCTTTTCACAAATATAAAATTTCTTATTGAGGTAAACATATAGTTTTATAACTATGTGCCTTCTCTGTTGCGTCCTAGCTCTCTGCAGTGGAGGAATGGAATTGGTCCTCTCTTGTCTCTGCAGCCATCAATAATTATGGAAATAGATCCATGCACAAAGGGGGATTTACACCGTAAATCAGACAAGCATTTGCAATGCAGTAGGTCTCACATTTAATTGAGTTGGAACTTTTGGCATTGTAAATGCATAACTGGACTTTTTTGCCACATTAATTGCCACATAATTCCAGTGGCCCTTCATATAACTAAAAGGCTAATAGGCCTACTGGAATATGTTTTTTAAACGAGGCCATTAAGAACCACAAACCACTCTCAGGTGCAAAACATATTTACTTGGCAGTTGGTTACAGGCGACATTGCCCACGGGGCAATTAATAAATAATTGTACTCCAAGAATGCATGCTTACTGGATCACTGTCCTTTTACTGCAGTCTGGGGAGTCAAACAAAACAGCCATGATTTTTCAAACACTCGAGTAGAGCCACCTCTCATGATGTCAATGATCCTCAGTTATACATGAACTGAAATATTAGTTATAAAATATTGACCTTTGTACAGCATTATCAACTATAAGCTCTCCTGGAGATTAGTTTCATAAATACAAGCGCACACAGTTCATGTTTCACAGATTGAAACGTGTGTAGTTTATCTAGTCAGGTTTCTGCTTTGTATTTGCAGCCTGTATCATGTTATAAAAATAAAACTACAATTCCCAGAATGCAAAACTGAACTAAATGAGTGAATCACACATCGAACTAGGGAGCTGGACAACTTTACGAATACTACTGCAAGGGCTGGCTTACAGCTTGTATCACGTTATAAAAATAAAACTACAGGTACCATAATGAATATTTGCTGCAAAGAATGTGTACTAAGCAGATCATGGTGCATATATTGTAAAAACAATACCCCCAATTGAGTTTGCGCTGTGAGCGCCATGGCAACCACAAAGTGCGGACAAGAGAAAAAAGTAGTTCACCCACACCATAGTATATCGTCAATCGTGCAATTATCCCTCTAATCAGGTTGGTGTCCAAGACGATAACCAAACCGCCCGAAGGCGGGATAAATGCAAAGCATTTACCAATGACATCAAGTGATTTTTGAAAGGCAAGCCCATTAACAAATGAAATTGATGGGTGTGAGGTGGGCGTGGTTAAAAGCCCACAATACTTACAATAGGTCGAAGCGCTTGCATGCTCGACCTAAAAAGAGCAGGATTGGGAGGCTGCCTTTTGCCTCTACAAGCCAGATTACTGTCTGTGGTCTACAATGAATCTGTAAAGGGATGAGCCAATGAATGATTCTACTGGGTGTTCAGTCCTGACCAGACACAGTTAATCAACCAGACCTCTTGGTATTCTTGTCCTTTGTGATTGCTGTGGATAAAGGACTGGGTAAAGCAAAATCAATTTCCTGGCCAGATGATGGATTCACTTAAATTATTCACCCCATTTGCTCCCCCGCAACCTCTGTTGACTTTTTCACTTTGGATTGTCCTGTTTGGTATTTGTGGCATTCATATATTCTACATAAGATGGTATAATGCAAGATGGGTCCAGCAAGGCTGAACTGTTGCAATATTTTCAGTGTAACCATTGATGATGCAAATTAGGTCTATTTACCTGCACTACATGTAAATATATCTCTTGCAGGTTCGTTGGGGAACCAAAAGCAGCTCTGTCAAAAATGCTCAAACCAGCCTCCCTCCTTTCCTCTTCTTGCTCTGTCCATCTCTTTCCATCCTTCCAGTCTTCCTTCTCCTCCTACCTCTCTCTCCCCTCTCTGCCGCCCTCACTCTCCTTTCCACCTTTAAACCCCCCTTTGGTGTGCAAATAACCTTAAGGAGCTGGGGTCAGTGACAGAGACATCAGGAGAGGCCCTGGGCTATCAAAACCGGCCTCCACTGGGTCCAGCCCACCTGGGAAATGCCTGATGGAATAAAAGTGCAGTGTGATCCTTTGTGGATATCCTGAAAATCTGGAATAGAAACACCTCATGGACCTATGTCATACATCTGCAGACCTGCCAACTTCACCAAAAACCTCACAGTGTAAGGAGGGGGCAGGGCCTTAGAGGGACGTGGCCTCGTGCTGAGAAGCACCGAAGAGGCACGCTTGCTGAGGCTGCTGCAGATGTCCTGGGGTGTTTTCACACCCATTAATGGGCATTGGCAGTAAAAGCCTTCGAAAGGAGGCTGAAAAGCACTGTTTATGTGACACCCATTCTGCCAGCCTTTCCCTGGTGCGGTGAACCACCAGGGAAAGGCTGGGGGAACCTGACATATTATTGCAGCGCTGCCTGTCGGATATGTAATTCCGCCACCACCAGGCTGCCTGGTGGCGGAAGCCTGGCGGTGGCAGAGTTACAAAAGTGGCGGTTCTGCCACATATATTATAAGGCGGTCCGAACCGCCATGCCGGTGGCGGTAATTGCCGCCACCGGCATGGCAGCCCATACCGTCATGTTCATAATGAGAGCCAATGTGTTATGTGTTCATGGGAATGAAGATGTTTCCAAACCTCCTGAAGCTGCTGGTCAATGACTTATAATAAGCGCAAAGATATTTACAGTTCTATATGTCAACCTATAGACATGCCATCTGACAGTGTAGATGGTTTTACTACTTCACAATTTTCCACCATAAGTCTGTAGAATTCCACAGTAGCAACCAACATGCCAGGGTGAGAAGTGGAAAGGAACAAGGTGTGATTTACCTTTTAAGTTTGTGAATGCCTCCAAACTTGTGATTTGTGGGAACTCACAAACTCTTACCATAATCTTCTCCCCCATGGATAGTACACATAACTCCCTTTTTAAGGTGAGAGGAGTGGACCCTCTCAGAATTAGTGGGCGTAAAGAGGAAAGGGTTTATCCACATGAAAAATGTTTTTTACTTTGGTGCAAAAAAGAAAAGAAATGTGCATTTGCACATCGAGCTGCCTTTCACCAGTGCATAATTGTGCATAATGACCTATTAGTATTTTGGAAAATGCGTTGTGAAATGCTAAAAAGTTTAAAAGCAAGATCAAGGAGAGATGTAACTTGCTACACACACTGTTACAATTTGTTCTGAATATCCAATCACTTTTGCTTAATTTGCAACTCTGAAGTGTTACGAGGTATTGCTTACTTAATGTGCTATTTGAGAGGGTATGAAACATGGAAAACAGGCAGGTAATGGATATAATTATAGGGCCTGATATTCTAAACACTTTTTGGTTGAAAGAATCCAAATCATTATTTGAGACCCGAAAAATGTGTTTTGTCATATACTAATGGCATTTTGGGAATAAGTAAAGTTTTACCATCTTCTAATAGCTATTTGTTGTTCAATACCGAGTTGTTATTTGGAAAGGCCGTGTTGAGGCATCCCTTGAAAACAGCAATCAGGTGTGGGATGTATCAATCTATTGCAGCCAAAATCTGATTGCAAAATATTGAAAAATGACTGCCTTCCACATTGGGGCCCCATCCCACTTCATGAGATAAAAATACATTTTTGTTGAGGGGTAGGCAGTGTCCCCAGGAATACTGACAACTCTCAATTAAAAAAAAATAATAATAACTTTTTATTCTAAATGCAGCCCTGTTTCCTATAAAGAAAATCGGCAACATTTAAAAAATAATGAAAACATTCTTTGTTTTAAAACAATCACATGCATGGTGGTCTACTGATCCTTCCATGCCAGGATCCCTGTTATCTTGTTCAATCGGATTGAGCCACAATTTGTGACCTACCTCATGAATATTAATGACTCAATTTGGATTGAGACTCGTGGAATTATGGGCCCTGGGCCAACATACTAAAATAAATGATGACACGGACTCTGAATGTGTGGTTATTCAACTGGCCCAGATCAGGTGGGCCCAGACCTTTTTAATATCAGTGTCAGCTAACTGGAGAGGGGCTGCATTAGTGCGTGCCTAGAAAGACACTGCGTCCCTTCCAAAATCCAAAGAAAAAGACAAGTCCATTCTGTGGAAAAGAAAGCAAAATAAACTGGAAACTATGTAGTCCATCAGTCTCTAGTCATTCAGCAGGACAGCAGTGAGTACATGGACTGATGATACTGGCTGCCCGATCATCTCTGCTCGCCTTCATAATTTAACTTGGGAGGTTCAGGACACAAACTCTGGCTTCGCCGATATTAGGGATATTCTGGCAGCATACCAGGTGGAATGGTGTCCCTCGTCCGGAGTTGGTCCACTCTGCTGATGCTGATTATGGTTCATTTTTGGTGTAGGTGGTTTGAAAACATGGTGCATCAGAAGCATTGTCAGAGTCCATTGTGCAGTGTAACAATAGTGATCCTTAATCCACTGAAGACCAACTTGCCGTGTTGTGTCATGTCAGAGTCTCCGCCATAGAGCTTTGCTACCTCCTGGAATCCATTGGTGGGGCAATGTCAATTCCATCTCTTGTGCTTGTGGAGGCCACGTGGTTGGTTTGCAATGGGACTGCTTGTGGGTTGTGCTGGGGCTGCATGTGTGCCATGTCTTTGCCACTGCAAGACCACTGAGGGGCCACTGCCTAGTCTCTCGTGCAACCAAAGGGGTACATGAGTCTTGGCCAAGACACGCTCTCGCCACTGTGATTAGGCTGCAGGCAGGGTGAGCAGGTAGTTACTGGTTCTGAAGAGCATCCCTGTTGCTTCTTGTCTGTTGGTATAGCTGTGGTGTAGGACTCAAGCCTGGTTGTTTGACAGTCCACTGAAGCACTGGACAGGGCCTGGCATGATGGAGTTGCCAGTCGTGGGGTTAACATGTACATCAGATGGAGATGACTTGCCTTGATAGTTGCAGGCTTTGTTTCTTGGGTCATCAACAGGTGGGAGTGATGTGACCCATTGTTACCATTATTCCTTTGTGGAGGATTCTTCATCCTTATGCCTGGATGTTTCAGGCTGCTGAGCCATTGATGACTGTGTCTGGATGATTACACTGGGAGGCCTGGGGCAAAAATATGGTTTGCGTATGCTTGCAGCTTATTCTCGGTTTTCGCCAGATCATCCTTGTTTCATCTCGGTGGCTTGTTGCATGAGTATCTAGATATGCTCCTTCAGCTGCTTGAGTTTTCTTGAGCTTGACTTTCAGACCAGGCCTCTCTGGATCTTCCCTCCTGGGCTTGGCTGATCATCAGGTTTCCCAGTGTTACCTGGTAGGCCGCACTTACACTTCCCCCTCCTCTTTCTCCTTGGTGTTTAAGCATGCACCTCCTTTCCAATGATGCTTTGAGACTTCTTCTTGTAAGCCTCTTCTTCAGGGTGCAGCAGCCTGCATCTTCTCCAGGTCAGCCAACAGGGCATCCCAGCAGTCGACGGGTCTCTGGACCACGCGGGTGAGACTTCTCACTTCAGTCTGTACTTACGGGTGCAGCAGCCTTCGTCTTTTCCAGGGTCGGCCAACAGGGCCTCGCGGTGGTCGATTGTCTCTGTAGTCCAGCCACCGGCCTTGGGTGTTGGGCTCCAGCTTCATGAAGATGAGGGCAGTCGCTGAACTCGTTCTCTTTTTTCTTCTTGAATGGCGTCCGACCACGTGTCTCGTGCTTCCTCTTCAGGCACTTTCTTGGAACTCCTACTTGGGGGGTGGATATGTGTGGGTGGCCCTCTGCTTTGAGTGTCTTCCCACTACCTGGCCCTCTTCCTGGGTCAGCGTGTGCAGCGTCTTGCCAGGTGCGTGCTCAGACCTTCATACTGTTAGGCTATTATTTTTGGATTCCGGAAATGATTGACAGGGCATATTTTTTTTTTATGCAATTTGATTGACAGAGTACACATTCTTTCTAAGGTTGAGCCAACATTCACTTGGCTGCTTTTTCACCTCCGTTTCCTGCCCGCGTGAGGAGCAGGTGCAGCCTATAGTGCTGGTCTCCCTGGTGTGCCTGCCACCAGTCCCCTGCCTGCCTGAGGTGCAGGTGCATCCTACCGTGCTGGTCTCCCTGGTGTGCTGGCCACCAGTCCCCTGCCTGCCTGAGGAGGCAGGTGCATCCTACCCTGCTGGTCTCCCTGGAGTGCGGCCCACGTGCTCTCGGCCCACGTTCCATCCGCTGCAGCTATAATTTGATAAAACATTAACTCGGAACTCGTGCTGTCCGCAGGTTTAGGAATATTTAGAATTAGGTAAGGTCTTTGTATTAGGAATGCACATTATATGCTACAGAGATGAGCCACGTGTTTTCTTTTCCTTTAATTTAGTCAAATGTGGTATGTTTGTAGTATGCACATGCAAACAGTGCTTCTTTTCAGAGCGTGATTGGTCGTGATATTAGTCTCAAAATATAATATTGTAAAGATAGCGGTTTTTCTGACTGCGTATGATTGTTTCTGTCGTGCCCCCGTTCCCTATTCTACTGTTATGCGTTTGTATCCTTTCATATTTAGCTTTATAAATTCTTACATTATCGTAGGCAAGAATGTTATTAAAATATAAATACATTTAAAGCAAGCAGAAGTCAAGGGACACAGTAGTAAACAAAATAAATAAATGCAAGTTAGTTAAATGAACAGCCACGTAGTTTATAATTTAACGCATTAAAAATTCTGTTCACTTTTCTTGTATTTTTGTAATTCATCTCCCTTCCCCCAGAGTGTAGCTTCTTCTTAGTTGCAGCTGATAATAATGTCCATTTTTGTATTGCGGGGACCATACCTTAGAGAAAGCCACCACCTGCATAGATGGCCTCACGTATGGAGACATAAACATTGGCAAGATAACACTGCTGTGGGCGTTACAGGTGGGAATGAGTGATATGATATCACTCATAGCTGCATAGGGCAGTGGTTCCCAACCTTTTGATTTCTGTGGACCACCACTTTAACATTAATGGAATCCAGGGACCCCCACTGAATCATCATTGAAATCTGGGGACCCCCGCCTGAGTCATTACTGGAAGCTGGGGACCTAATTTGTCAATATTTGTTAATATTTTTTAATGTTCTAGGCTCTCGCGGACCCCCTGAGAAGGTTTCGCGGACCCCCAGGGGTCCCCGGACCACAGGTTGGGAACCACTGGCATAGGGTAAATCATTGAAAATGGGGAGTCCACTTTCGGCGTTCGGCAAGTAGCCGTCGCTGGGAAGTTCAGGGGGGTCTGTGCTGCTGATGTGAGGGCACCTGAAGAGGTGATTTTGAAGAAAAACAACAAAAGAGCGTAGAATAAATGCAAAGATATGACTGTGCTGTGCCCGCTGTATTGCTTAATTGCTTCTAGGCACTTCAGCAGGCAACCAGGGCAATGAGATTACAGTGCTTTAAATGGAAATATAAAAGTGCAGGTACTCACTGTTTAGAGTACCTGTTTGCTCCTGAGACATGAAGGTATTCTCACAATAAAAGTATTGTAGGAGTGCTGAGAAGTGCTGGTACTCTCCCAATAAATGTATTGTAGGAGAAGTGACGGTACTCTCCCAAAAGTGCCGGTACTCTCCCAACAAATGTATTGTAGGAGTGCTGAGAAGTGCTGGTACCCTCCCAATAAATGTATTGTAGGAGTGCTGAGAAGTGCTGGTACCCTCCCAATAAATGTATAGTAGGAGTGCTGAGAAGTTCCGGTATTCTCCCAATAAATGTATTGTAGGAGTCCTGAGAAGTGCTGGTACTCTCCCAATAAATGTATAGTAGGAGTGCTGAGAAGTGCCGGTACTCTCCCAATAAATGTATTGTAGGAGAAGTGCCGGTACTCTCCCAATAAATGTATTGTAGGAGTGCTGAGAAGTGCTGGTACCCTCCCAATAAATGTATTGTAGGAGTGCTGAGAAGTGCTGGTACCCTCCCAATAAATGTATAGTAGGAGTGCTGAGAAGTTCCGGTATTCTCCCAATAAATGTATTGTAGGAGTGCTGAGAAGTGCTGGTACTCTCCCAATAAATGTATAGTAGGAGTGCTGAGAAGTGCCGGTACTCTCCCAATAAATGTATTGTAGGAGAAGTGCCGGTACTCTCCCAATAAATGTATTGTAGGAGTGCTGAGAAGTGCTGGTACTCTCCCAATAAATGTACAGTAGGAGTGCTGAGAAGTGCTGGTACTCTCCCAATAAATGTATTGTAGGAGTTCACTTTACTATCACTTTTATATCTGTCCTGTTCCAGTTTTTTGCTTAGTTTTATGATTGTGTGCCTATACATGTGTGTTTATATATATATATATATATATATATATATATATATATATATATATATATATATAAAATTAGCTACTGCTTGACCTCCCACCCTGCACCCCAACCCGCCCCCACCAACCTCTGTCTGCTCCCCACTCTGCCTCTCTGCTGGGAGCAGACTGGGGACTGTGATGCCTGACAGTAACAGATAAATTTCTTTAATTATTTCATACTTTGTAGGCCTCTTTAACTTATGCTTCCCTAGATGATCTGACCTTTGTCCCAAAAACCGGGACATTTATTTAATAATCTGACCTTTGTCCCAAAAACCGGGCATTTATTTAAAATTAAGAGAAGCTTCGGGACACCAGGACAGTCTTCTAAAAACCAGGACTGTCCAGGGAAATCCAGGACGTCTGCTCACCCTATCCATAGGTTATATAGGCTGGTTTTGGTAGCTACCGGCAGGACAGTTTGTGAGGCTGGGCTAGGGGGCGTGTGCTAGCATTGAAACAGGTGGGCTCTTAGTTTTCATCTGAAGGAAGCATGAGTGTGGCTGGGCTGCATATGTCTGAGGGAAGGTTGTTCCAGAGGATGGATGCTGTCATTGCATCTGCCCACCGACTTCGCTCTCCCATCGTGTTGTAAGCTACCTAGTAGTTTGCCTCTACGAGGAGAGAGGGAATGGGTGGTTGGCATTGTGTTATCTTTCCTTAGACATATAGGGGTACAGATATTTCCAGAATGTGTAGGTAAGG
The DNA here is from genome assembly GCF_031143425.1 of Pleurodeles waltl. Lineage (NCBI taxonomy): Eukaryota > Metazoa > Chordata > Amphibia > Caudata > Salamandridae > Pleurodeles > Pleurodeles waltl. The sequence goes on from NC_090445.1 coordinate 1,672,895,746, forward strand.
CAGATGACCACAATTGTTTTTTAGAGGAGGAACCGGTGAAGGCTTTTTGGCTGGGATGCCGTAGATCTGCCCTTCCTGGCCCGCAGAAAAGGCAGCCAGCTACCTGTTGGACTCTCTCCGAAGGTTTGATATGGCAGGCAAGGACCCCGGAATCTAAGGTGTCGCTGTAGTCAAGGCAAGAGATGTCCAACAAGCCCACCACCACTGCCTGTCATTCTGGGATATTGTAGGGAGGACCTTTTCGGGAATTTCCATTAAAAGAATGCTACTTTTAATACTATTCTCATCTGACAGTAGATGCTTAGGTCATCGTTGGAAAAGACAGCTCTTTGTTTTGTGGGGAGTGTTCAGGTGAACAAAATGGGGCAACAGGATCCGAGTTCATTTACTGGGGAGTTGTTGAGGGCCTTGGACAAGAATTGTGCCCCCCCCCCTCCCCCATTTATCTTCGAACATTTGTTCCTATCCAGGCTTCAGTGAATTGCTGGAAACTATATACAACTGTGAACGAGTCTGTGGATTGGTGTCTCCTCTGACATCCTTAGGTACATCTGGTTTTCATCTGAGAAGGGAATGTGATGGGCTAAGAGAAGACCAGTGAGGGAGTGGACATGCTTTATGTGCCTGGGTGCACTTTTAGATCACGACAGAACAACCACCTTTTAAGCAAGTCCTTCAGTGGTAGAATCTTCTAAACCACAGCAGGTAAGGAAATAAAAAGTGGAGAAAAAGATATCTACAAGTATGACTTGTCCTTGGGAACCAGGGGACATTATCAAGTGGGCGTTGCCTACATCTATTGACAAAACTTTCTAAAATATAAATAGAGGAAATACTGGATTAAAACAAAAACAGCATTGTGCATACTAGTGCTGGTCGAGGGAGCTGCATCCAAGCCAGATTTTCAAGATAACTAGTGACTATAAAAGAGTTCCTTTAGTTTTAATGTGTGTTAATTTATCGGGAAATCTGAAAATCTACCACTGCTCTGCCCAACTGCACTTGCTGCGGACTCTACATGTCTGCCCATTTTGGTAATTGACTGTGTGAATACCATAGAACCAGAACTCAGGTCCACCCATGTACGTGTGCACTGTGCATCCATGTTCGCTAAGACATGTCTTTGTATGTCCTGCTGATTCATAACACACATCAGGAGGAGGTTCCCAATTGAGTAGTGTTTTTTTTTTTTTAGCAAATTAGTCTGACACAATAAATGTCTCTATAGTTAGTTCATTCCAGCTTCATTAAATTGGCTTAAGGAGTGAATCCTCACTTTCAAGCATATTGTAACTACTTAATGAAAGCTCAGTTAAAAAAGGACACATTCTGGTCAGTGCGGGTGATGTTTTGGATATTCAGTCCCTGAAGCCCACATGTTCCAGCCCTTCCAGAGGAATCATAGATTTAAATGTGAAAGCCCGGTCTCTTGGGAGGTGAGATTTAAATGTGAATACATTATCGCTTAGGAGCTACAAGGTAACTCGATTTCCACGCCTGGTTCAGCCTCTGACCCATGGCCAGTCTGCATAATCCATTGCATTCAATAAGCATCATCTCATTTGTGTTATAGATTTTGCACCATTCTTCGTAGTTCTGACACAAAATCTTCATGGGCGGGTCAGAGGTGGAAGAAAAATCCGATCATCCCTCTGGTGAGAAGGCACCTGGAAAGGATATGTTAGGTGTAGTCACTGCAGTAAATATATTTTAATTAATCCCGCTGCTTACCCTTGGCCTGTATTATCGCCTCAGCCCATTACCCATAGGAACAATTGCCTGCCGCTTGGAAGCCGCCACCGAGAAGTGCTTACCGCAGCTGAATTTTGAGCAAGCCTCGCCATTTTCAGAGACACTAAGATTTTGAAAACAGACCACTCATTTTCTGGAGCTCTGCAGTACGACCTTGAAAAGCCATGATCAGGTTCCGTGTGTTGCGGACGCGGAAGGGCGTTCCAATGGAACCTTGGGTTTGAAGGATCATCTTCCATAATATTTGCACAATTAATGTTTTTAGACACCACTTATCCTTGTCTCACATCCCTTTAATCAGCAGTGATTTGAAAGTGATTAGAAATTGCTCTGTTAGTAAATTCTAATATATATATATATATATATATATATGTATATATTACTGCACCTGGATACCTCACAGGTGATAAGCTGTGCCATACAAATTTACGTAACATAAGATAGAGATAGATAGATGGATAGATCCTCTACTGCAAGATGAGAACTTAATAGGGAAGGGCTTTTAGTGTAGGACAAAGCCAAACATATCTACTGTCTCCTGCAAGAAATGGTGTACTAAATCCTGAAAGATCTAGTCGTTTGTTCCTTTTCACATTCCTTTTAATACATGAGGTCAAAACTATAACAATTTTATAAAAAGTAGAAACAGAAAAGAGACTTCCACTTGCAGCAGGGCAGAAGGTTGATAGCAGCAATGACAAAGGAAAGGTTTTACTCTGTGAATCCCTGATATTAGACCAGTATAAGATCTTGGCCCCATCCAATAAATGTATGGAAATATGTGCAATAAACTCGCATTGTCGGAAGTGTTCTGGAGGTAAATTCAAAGGTTAAATCATCATCGAAATCAGGTGGACAGGGGTCTGAATATTTTCGGGTGAAGTGTATTACCCATTAGTGGCCCTTCCTTACCTTTTAACCCCTCCAAAGTCAATCCTCACAAAGGTACATATTATTTCATCTAACTTCATATGTTTCTGATACATGGCTTCACAGAATTCTCATTTAAAAAATGTTCTTGGTGCTTAGGGGTAATTATGTTTCCCGCAGTGCTGCTAATTAGAAGATAAATCAAAACAAAAAAAATCTAAAGTCAAAAGCTCCTGGAAGGTCGTGGTTGGGACTGCATTTGCTTTTGTGGAAAGTCTTCTGTGTACAATGTAAAACCAGAGCTGCAGTGTTTAGTTATTGCCCTGTGGTACCTAGATTCACCTCTCTATACAATACATAATTTCTCCTGGAGTCTATCAATTTAGAATTAAAAATGTATATTCTGTGAGTTCACACTTGCCATTATTCTGTGTGCTTTCCTATCCAGGAAGTAAATGTGCATACATAAGTAAGAGGGTTTCTGAAAATTAATCTACAAAAAGAGTGAACAATGACAGATAGACACAATATTTAGAGAATCCATGTGCCTTGACAGCAAACCTGGGTGAGTCCTGCCTCCTCACTCACTCTGCGTTGATCACCATCTCATTGACAGGGCACCTTCACCTCAAAGGCCCATCTGCTTTCTTACCCAACTGGGCTCCAGGCTGCCAAAGTCCTCTTGCTTAAGGCCCTGTCCAGAACCTCTTGAGATATCATTGTGGGTTCTCGTAAATGTTCCAATAGTTCCAATATAAATTGCATAGCCCCCTTGTGACTCACTTGCCTTCTTCCTCCCTAGATATTTTGACTTTAACACCCGCACACTTCTCTTTGCCTGTTCACCACTCTATTTAATAAAACTATTCGCTCTCTACCTCTACTGTGTCCCTCTACTTAAGTTCTATTTACATCTCTTCTTCTTCTCTCTCATATCACCAAGTCTTCTGAAATGTCTCAAAATGAACCCTAACACCTCAACGCACAACATCAAAGATAAATCCCATCGTTTTTGATACTTAATACTTAATTGACGGTTCAGGGTGTTTCTTAGAATATCTAGATGTTTCTGTATATGTTCCATAGACACACCTGGAAGGTATGGTGCTGAAGAATCATATTGGGTTTCAAATATAGTACTAGTGTGCTTTTTGCTGCAAAACCGAGATAAAGATTTTCATGATGATGAAGAAGGTAAATATATGCAGGAAACTCTTAATCTGCTATCAAGAGCTCCAGTTACATAAACCTTGACGATATATATCATCAAGGTATGTTAATGTGGAGTTAAGAACAGTATATCTGTACTCAATATTACATACTTACCTCGATAATATTTGATTGTCAATAGTGTTCCTACTGTACTATTGTGGCACAGAATTCATGACTGGTACATAACACTGTGCAAATGGTACTGTTGTTCCAACACAGCTTCTTTCTAATTTGGAGCCTTGAGATCACTCCCAAGACACAAAGTGCAATGTTAAAAAAACTCTCAAACCTGACACGGATAATAGCTTTTTATGACTCCAAAAGATCAAGGCTGCACCACAAAAACACAACCATTGAAAGGAAGCAGCTATAGGTCTCCATTTGTGCCTATATGATGACCTTGAAACCCAAACCTACTATAAGCTTAAGTGTAGCAAGAGGAAGAACAGTGTCGGAATATCATAGATGGGCACAACCGTGATTCTGGGGGGCAGATTTATGGAAAGTGGTGCTGCTCTGAGTCAGTGCCACTTTCCCTGCGCCCTTTAGCGCTCCCTACCGCCACCTTGTGTGCGTCATATTTAAAACACGGTGCACCATGGCGCAGGGTAGAGGGCAACAGCGTCTTTTTTCATGACGCTATTGATGTACTCTGCAGGAGTAGCGCCAACATGTTGGTGCTACTCCTGCAGAGTACATAGGGGCCCATTATAAATAATACCCACTTTTAACGCCTGCTCTGAGCAGGCATTAAAAGTGCCGTACAAAATGATGCAAGGAACTCTCTTAGATTTCCTTGCACCATTTTTTCAGCTCCCCCTAAAAGGGAAACGCCCCCTTTGCATATATTATCCCTGGTGCAGCCATAATGTAGCGCAAAGGGTTACAAAGTCGCACAATGCATGGAATGCACCAATTTGTAAATATGGCGCTAGGATTTTGGCATCGTTGGGCCACATTAAAGTTTAAAAAATGGCACTAATGTGGCGCAAGATGGCGCTGGGGGCTTATAAATATGCCCCTAAGTGTGTGTGGCAGACAAAGCAGAGGATGGTGCACAGTGCTCAGGGCAGAATCCTTTCCTTTAAATGCAAACTGGGGCCCACGGGGAGAGTCCCACTTACTATGAATGACCCCCTAATGAGGCTGAAGGACATAGACATCTATTCCTTAGACTGGTCTTCGCAGGTGGTGCCATCAGAATGATTCATGAGCATTGAAGGATGGATGCCTGATGAGCCTCCTGGCCTACTGGCAGATGATATTGCAGTGTTGGTGTTAATTTGTTGATTACTTGGCGGTTTAAAGTTAAGCCTGCATTTAAACGTTAGAGTTATAGGAGATTCCTTGCCCATTGGGGACTAAGCTTTGAAGGGTGTGTTGGTTTCTGTGATTTGAAAACATAGACGGCCTTGGCGGCTCTTCACGTTTCACCCCATCTCTTGTTTGCATTGAAAGATTACCAGGTCGAGGATCATGGCTCACTGTCACATCTCGTCCAAATATTACCTTAATGATGCTCTAACACGTCACCCCTCCTGATCCTGTGCTTTGCAGGAAATTCGATTTTTTATGTTTCCAAAAGGTAACAGTGTTCTGTCCTTTCTCTTGCCCTGTGTTTACGAAGATCAATAGATGAATTAAAGTGTTTGGTAGATCAACTCATTCCTCAATATAAATGAATGGGGCAGCTCTTGACTTACCTGAGTTACAGGTCTGAAACGACACTGAGGGCCTGATGTTTCACTCGTCAGGTCTCACATAGTGCACACAAACTGTGTACCTACTGTTTGCAACCGAAGCAGTATTTACAAATGCCACTGATGTACTAATTGCAAAATGTGTGTCCGTAGAAGGTTGTAAAAACTATTGCCTGATGAATGCTAATAATGCAAGTCATCAACCCTATTAACTCATATTGAAGCCTATGAATGGCTGAAAACCAAGGATGGAGGCATTAGAACGATGGACCTCCGTTCATGCGTACACATTCCCAGATTTCCAACATTTGTTTTAAAAACAAGCATTTGCATTGCAACAGGTCTTGCATTACGTCGAGTTAGAGCTATTAGCGTTGTAAATTTCTAACTGGACTTTTCTTGCCACAATAAATGGAAGAAAAAAACCGAGCGTGCTGTGTAGATCACAGCGCGATAGCACTGCAAAATGAGGAGAAAAAGTAGTCCAGAAACTATACGGAAAACACAGAGCCTCGTATGTTTCCAGTAGTTTACTCGAGGAGGGCTAAACACCAGAAAATGCATGATGTATGCATGCCTTTCGCAAATGAAAACAAGTGGATTTTAAAAGGCAAGCCCACGAACCAATGAAAGTGACTGACGTGACATGGGCGTGATTAAAATCCCCCTAAAGAGAGATTAGAAGAGGGACAGGCGCTTTGCGCTCACCCCTAAAAAGTACCCCCAGTCCCATCAAAGAGATAGGGGCTGCTTTTTTGGGCAGACATCAGGGGAGGCTGCGGTGCTCCCTCTGAGGCCGCCTGACATGAGTCTCAAAGAGGAAACTGCCCCATGTGGACACATTTGTTAATCAGTAACCACCCAAGTTTGATAGCCTATAACTGATTTATGGTTTGCAACATTGCAGCTTACAAATAGAAGGGACACCCCCCACCTCACCCTCTTCGAAAAACATTTGCGAGTCAGATGGGATTATAAAAGCCCTTTTGGGAATGTAAATACGTTTCTGTCTTGTGAAAGGAATTTTGTACAATTTAACAAGGTATTTGGCTTTGCAAACTACTCAGTAAAATTGTGAACATCAGGTTTGATATATTTATGACAAATAATACAATCAATTACCAAACTTAGTGGTTCTCATTCTGTCTACTTGGAAAGATGAAAAGACGGTGTTTGAATCCGCTGGGATTCAACACGTTCTTTTGGTGCTAGACATGTGTTAATACACATGTTATATAGGCCTACTGAGTCACCCTGTGGACTTCAGGTCTGATGATGAACAGACTATAGAGTATAAACTTAATTAAAAGTGAAACAGAGAAAAAAAAAAGCTTTTTTAATCAACTTTAATGAATACACTGTATTTGGATTGTGATTATTGAAAGACGGTGTAGAGCTTCCAGAACTGTATTGGACTGAAATTGATTGGTATTTCTATCGGTTTTATAGAACTGTTTATCTCTTGAGGTGTTCAACATTCTTTCTCTGTGGTCCAATTACATTGTTTACCTACACAGCACTACTACCTCTGGATATATCCTGACCCACACCAACTTGTGTCAGATTCCGAGGCACCCTCATGCGTGCATGGTTGAAAGGGAGTGGATTAAAGTTCTGTCTTGCAACGACATTTCCTTGGAACTTCAGTCCCTTGACGAGCATCAAAGCACTTCAGGGGTGGGTGGAACTCTACTCCACATGTTTTGCACCCTGAGTGAGAACACAGTGAGATGAATGTGGACCTTGATTCTAAGCCCCAGACGGGTTTTAAAAAAATGCCCTCCTTCTCCAGTGACATGTGGATGAGCTCCAACACAAACTTTAGTTTCTAGTTTTGGGAATATTCATCGGCATCCTGAAGTGTGTGCGATAGAACCAGAATGTTTGGTTTATGTCTCAAGAATGTCATTGCTGTCCTTGTCGGCTGTACCTTCTGCAGACAAGGAGCTTCCTAGTAGGAAGACGATGGTCCAGATAGTGATTGCCTTTGACAATGACCCAGGGAACAGTCATACAATTGTTAATCTCTGTTCGCAAGGTGCTTCTTTCCCCAGTTTATCTGATGTGTCCGGGGGCCATTGTAGCTCTGCCTCCATCGTAATTACCTGACCTTGTGGGAAGATGCTTGTCTGCGAAAAGCCAATGCAACATTGTGCCTTGTCTCTCACACACATCTTTCATTACTTGATTCAACTGAAGTGAGACAAGATTGCATCTCCCAGGAAAGACTGGTTTGTTCAATGAAATCCAAGAACTGAAGCAGGACTTCTGCCAACATATACGGACCATGGAACCATAACTGCAGTTTGCCAAGAGAATTGGAGGCATCCCACTCATGACCAGGCAGACTTTGGTGGCTAAAGGCTCTTCAACCCATAGGATCAGAAGTCTAGAACACCCTCCAATGCAGAGGTGGTTTTTAGGCCCCCTTATTTGTTAATTCAGCATTCATTATTCATCCATGCACCACTGAACACAAAAGAAAATTTTCTCTATCATCATGGAGACAAGTATAGTAGTCGTGGTACACAATTGTGTACAAAGGTTGGCATTTTTATAAGATGAAAGAAGACAGCAACCTTTGAGTACCATTAAAAGTTTGATTTTCTTCTTGAAAATAAAAAAGATAATGCCCCCCTAGCCATGGAAGTCGCATCCCATGTGAGGGGCGAGGAGGTATTTTGTGTGTTTTACTATCTCTGTGTACCAGGGTTTGCCTGGCGGTGATGGACAGTAACAACACAGCTGTTTGTCTGTCCATTTGGGTTGATCGTCATATAGCCAATTCTCCGACGACCCTTCTGCATTGGGCCGTCGGATAAGTTTGGCTATGGTAGTGATGTAGTATTCACCACCATAGCTAAACATGTGGTCCGCTCGCATTTAAAATGGGCGAACGGACCGCTGTGTTAATGGGGAGGGTCCACCGTCACTACTGCAACTGAGTTCCCTCTCCGCCAACATGTAAATTGACCCTTAAGTGAGATTTCAAGGTAGGGACACATACAGACAATATGTGCCTAGAGTCCTTTGATAAATTCACTTTGCACACTTGTGGTACTGGGTCATTTCATAACAGTCTCTCCAACGTAGGTCAAATGGCTCATGGTGAAAGTACAATATAATGTGTAGTATGCAATGTACTCATGCTTAGAACGGGTTAGGCCAAGGTAAGAGTAGTGGGTAGATCTATGCAAAGTGGGGCACTACACTGCTAATGCGCAGAATGAAGAGGAGAAGGGTTTGTCAGAACAGCAAAAGGGATCATTGTTGATGGGATTGAAGAGAAGTAGGGGGGAAGAGAGTTAAGAGAAATGGGCCTTACTCCAAAACAGAAGAAACTCAGGAAGTGCCCTAACAAGTGTCTACAGGGGTCTTCACAGTGCCACCCTTAAGGCATTAACCAATTGCTTACCTCAGACATTTTCTTGAAAATGATTCCTGTGCCAGGTGAGATGTGCCAAGATGATCCTGAACCAGGGACTGGCCTACAGGCCAATCGGATAGTGCCCAACAGGCTTTCTGACAGGCCAGTGAGCGTCAGATGCTTATTTTTAGTGGTTTGTAGACCTGTTTTATGGCCAGGTGTGCCGGTTTTTACTGTTGATTTCCTGAAAATACTCAAACAGCCTGTCTTTACAAATTCAAACCTGCCCCGATTTGCAAACGTGGGCCTCTTTTCAGCTATATGGTTCGTAGTGGGGCCATTTTTTATTCTGGCCTATTTTTCTGTCCCAGTTGGGCTCGGTCCTGAACTGTAGGTACTGAAGAAAGTCCATAGCACAAGCAAGGCAAAACCTTCTCCAAACCTTGAGATGATCTACAGACCACCCAAGCCCCTGCAGCCCTCGATTGAGATATGTTACCCAGGACTGATGTTTGAGCAGATCTGCAAGTAGGCACATCACATGCTTACATAATACCCATAATACCCCCATCATGGAGCTTCGCCAATGAAGCATCTTTGTACTGAATTGTGAGGCTTGTTTTCTAAAGCTCCGGCTAATCTGGAGGTTGCCCTTGGCTCACTCAAAAAAACAGAAACTTCACTGTGTGTCCCATATCCCCTACATCTGACCGCCAACTCGTGGAACCCCAATGTCGTCCCTGGTCATACCTCGCTGATGTGCCAAAACGTTCTTCTATATCAATAGAATTGTTTTCTCATTAAAAATCTTCAAAAAATTAGGATTTAACATTGAAATAAGGAATTTAAACTTTATTCCTTGCTCAGGTTTTAAAAACTCTATCACAAAACTTTCCGTCAAATGCCAGAGGAAGCGCGCGTAGACCGGATTCATTTGAATTCAATTATTTTCAGGAAGGCAAGTAAAAATGGGAACTGGGTCAGCGTTCTGCATTTGCGCGCTAAGCTATTTATGTATGACAGACCCGCTCTGTTTATCTTCAGGCTATGTGCTGTGGCAGAGCACCAATTAAACCATGTCTGTTCTCTGAAGCATTGTGGGTAAACATGGTGCCTCCTTAAGTGAAGGATTCTGGTTCTTGCCACCGCCGCAGGACCGCAATCTGTCAGTGTCTTAAACATATTATCTATTTTTCTAGCACGGATTTCGAAAATATTATTCCATAGCTTGAGCAGCACCACGAGTATTCTAAACCCTAAACACCCTAGACCTTTTCAGCAAAAAAATGCAAATAGGTCCCATTCGCGGAAATTTCCATGGTGACCCTGAAACTCATCAGTCCCATGATGTGACTTTTAGGACCCATGGAGCCATGGGACCAAACATTTTGTTGCCTGATCTTGTGATGTATGAACCCCCACCCTCCCTCCGCGAGGTAGGATAGTATGGGGTTTTGTATCGTTTCTTTCTAGGAAAGTTTGCAGGTTCGTAGTATTTTATATGCTTGGTTTAGCAATAGCATTTCTGGTCACTTTGGATAATAGATTTGGCATAATTAGTGCAGTAGCACAATGGACAATAATGTGGCCGTCCTGCCGAATGTGAAGAGGGTTCCTTGAGCCTTCCATGCCTCTCAGATATCCTTTAAGTTGGGTTGTGTGGCCCTGAAAGTTTGGGGCTCACCATGTGCTGCAGGGGCCTGCGTTACGCCTTTGAGTTTGTGTTGTGTTTTATGCGCGTGCAAATCTCAGCAGTTCTTCTCTCAGAAAACATAATTAACAAAAACTGGACATCCACACTTATTTTTCTAATTGCAGAATAGTAAAAGAAGCCACTGTTCTCATTGTTAGTGAGGAAATGCAGTGCTGAGGGAGCCCAATCAAGGCAAATGTGCAATATACCCGGGAACATCTACCACAAAGCGAGGGATGCATATATTCAAGACAGCTGAGGCGTGCGCAGATTGGTACATCTGTCTCCAGATGTGCTAGAGATGTTCAAGTTAGGCCTAACACCCCGCTATGTACCACATTGGCACCACAGATGCTAGACCCGCCATGAATAGTCTTACAAGCCCTCCAAGAGTATTGTAACGTTGTTATGTTATGGTATGCAGATTTGTAGAGAGCACTGTCACTCAGGAGGGTTTACTGGCACTGAGTAAGTGTGAGTCTAGCCAAACCTAGTGCCTAGTGGGACTATTCAAAAAGCCAGGCCTTCAGCTTCTTGCAGAATTCAAGAAATGAGGAGGAGGCTCGTAAGTGTAGGAGCAGGCTAGACGAAGGCTTGACTGCTGATTTTCCGTATGTATGAGATTTGTGCAAGCAGAAGTCCAGGCAAGCATGTTTGTGAAAGCAGATGTGATTGTTGAGGTATGCTGGGCATGTTTTAAGTAGTGCCTTAAAGAAATGGGTGAGGAGTTTGAATTTTACTCATTTGTGAATGTGGGGAGCCATTGGAGACCTTCCGAAGTAAATGACAAAGGTGGCCAGAAAACTCACCTGTTTTTACGTTGCAGTGTATACGTACCCTAGCCAGGCTGAATGCTCTGTTATTGTTTCCGTTTGGAGTAAAAAATGCCTAATCATGTTTTTCAAGTGACCTACTTGCATATGTTTAGATTTGATGAAACACAATTGACTGATGTCACGCCCCTCAAGCCAAAACACTGCACTACATAAATGCATTGAAGGGCACCCAGTTATGCAACTTAAAGGCAGTGGAAGGAAGTGTGATAGGTTGGATTTAGACTTGCAGTCTTGTCCAATTTCTGTAGTTCCTTCTCTGAATCATTACTGCAAGCTGGAGACCCCCGCCTAAGTAATTTATACAAATTGAAGCTCAAAACAATACACACAAATAAAGAAAAAGTATACATATATAATATGCAAGTTATGAAATATTTTTATTTAATCCACAAATTAGAAATATAAAAAAATCGAAATTGTCATTTTAAAGACAAGAGGGAAGCATATCAAAATGTAGTTTTACTTCTTAAGGGAAAAGCAATACGATGTACAGTAGCAAATCACTTTGTCTTCTTTGATCCTAATGCATGTTCTCTTTTTGTCGAAACATATCAGTGCTTTAATTAGGACAAACAGAATGGCTTTGAGCTTTACCAGGGATAAGATTAAGAGTCATCAGGTCTTCCAGTTGACTGCAGGGCTCAGCTTTTTAGAACATGACAAGGTAAGGCAAATGATATGCTTCTGCAACAGAATATCAAAGCTGCATGGCCAGGCATGGAAGCTGGTGGACACTAGGCCTGCATTACGTATACAGCAAACTTCTCCTCTGCACTGTGACACTCACGTCTGGGTGCCAGGCACAGACTGGTACTGTGTACTGAATCACAGGAAATGCTTTGCTCCCCCTGCAGGTGCAATCTCGTGCCTGCACGGGGTAAAGCACCTTGGTGAAGGCCGGGCTGACTGTTTGAAGCTGCTGGTCCACCTCTCACTGTGTAGGTAGCAGTCCAGCCTCCAGAGACCCCCCTATAGGCATGGGCAGTTAATGATTGCACTGTGGAAGGGTGATGCCTGAGGCATCCATGGAAATACTGTTCCCCCACCAAAAGGTTCCTCTCTCGGGGCGCACTGTGGCAATCAGTCATTGCACCCCCTGATGGCGGCTTTGTTTTTGTGCCAGCATGTGTAATATAGTGATGGTGCAAAGGAGTCCTTTATCTGTATGCGCCCATTGACAGGCTTTAAAAACATCTGTATTACTGTGTAACATATAACATATCCACCCCACCTAACACACTCCCAGGTGGTTTCCTCTTTGTAGAACATTTTAAGTAGGAGTCGGGGTAGTAGCGTACAATGAGTAGCGCATTCTGCAAAGCCCCGAGCCCAGGGAGTCATGCAGAGCTCAAGAGGTAACCTGTGTGCTTGTACCTTAACCTGCGATCTTTCCAAAGTGACTATTGAAGAAAAGCCTTGGCGAGTCCAAGTTTTCCAAGAGCCCCTGAGACTGAGGGTAAGTTGATGAGAATTAAACAACTTGGCCTTAGATCCTTCAAGAGAAACCACATCATAGCTCTTCTTTCCAGGCCGGGAGAAGAAAGAGTGCCAGTGTCCGAAGCTTTGTTCAGAAGCCGGTGGCCACTGCAATTAAATGTCGGGGTGCCGAATACCAAGGCTGCTAGTCTTTAATCCACTACCAGACATCCCCTGTCCCTTTTTCACACTCTTTCAGGTTGCTGCTTTCTCCCTTTGTGGCAGTTTCATCATCTTTCTCCTCCTTCACCTTTCCAATCAGAAGGGCAGATTTACGAGAAAATGGTGCATCGGTCCTGATGCTCCACTTTTCTTGCATCCCTCCTGCCCCCCTAACAACAACATGGTTGCACCCTGTTCACTATATGGCGAACTATGACGGTCGCTACCACAACAGCATCAACATTTTTTAAGCTGGTGTGGCGCTTTGTTGCACTAGCGTCAAAAATGTTGACGCTTGTGCAGCAAAGCACAATGAGGCCCACAGATTATTATGCGTGCGTCACTTTAACACCGGCCCTAAGCAGGCGTAAAAAATTACAGAAAAAATGTCTCAGTGAAATCTTGTAAATTTCACTGCAACATTTTTTGGGGCCTTCCTGCATGGGAACACCCCCTTGCTTACATTATGCCCGACGCAGGCATAATGTGGTGCAAGGGGTTGAAGGTGGTGCAATGCGTGCATTGCACCACTTTGTAAATATGACGCGGGGAATGGCCACCTTGACGCAGCCTCCGCAACACAAAAATGATGCGAAGGCGGCGTTAAGGCAGCACTAGCGGCTTGTAAATTGGCCCCCAAGTGTTTTTACCTCTTTTGCACTTGGTAAACAAGTGGTGCTGAAAAAAAGTGCTGTTCCCCAAAAATAATTGTTGTTTGCCCCCACCAGTACCCACCGGTTAAAATTAAGCACTGCTCCAGGCGCATTACAGGAAACGTCATTTAGTATCTTCCAACCTCATGACAAACTGTACAAAGAGAAGAGAAGGTTGAAAGGTAAAGAGATCCTGCATGACGTGCCTGGTTCCATCTCGAAGCGCCCTACCTTCCTTTGTAATGTCTGTAACCTCTGCCTGAGGGCCCGAGGCGGCACTGCCGAGCCTCGATTCTGCACAGGGCCTGTTTTCTTGGCATCCACGAGAGGCAAGATTTCAAGGCTGGCCCTATCAAATGATGGCGTGGATTACCCGGGGTTTTGTTGTACTTACAAATGGGGGGTGCCTGCCCTTTGTAGACGCCCTTCTTGCGCAGAGCATGGTCCCTTTCTTCCGCTCTACTTCCGTGTCTGTTTCGAATTCGCGTTGATTTCTGCTTTTGCCGGCTGCGGGCTTTGAAGCCATATTGGGTTACTTAGAGAGCCAAATTCCCGGCCAAGGTAGACCTTCAGAGGCACTGAGAGCACGGAGCGTGTTTCCTCGACAGCAGCTGTGCTGAATCTGGGCTCTGTTGTGTGTGCAAGAAAGAGACGCAAACAGGAAATAGACGTGTGCGTCCTAACATCTGGGTGCTTTCACGACCCCCCACTCCAGTGCTTAATTTGGCTTCCTGTGCGGGGCACCAGCCCTCATTTTTGAGGGCCACTACTTAGTTTTCTGCATCAGGCATTTACTGCGAAAAAAAGACACATATGGGAAAGGTGGAGGAAGAGAAAAATGAAAAAGCGTCAGAAAAGAAGAAATCAGAAAGCTGCAAGAGTTAGCTGAAAGGGCACAGAGTGGTTGTAAATGGATTAGAGAGGCCCAAGCATGGCTCACACATTTAAATGCAACAACCACGGGTTTGAAAAGAGAGATTTGGGCACGGCACATTTTTATTTACAAATTAAGCACTGCCCCACTCTTGTGCTGGCTAGAAACCTCCCCCCCCCCATACCCTATTGTAATGATCAGGCTGTCACTATACTCCCTAAGGGGGCAGGGCTGACAAAATTTGTCATGGCTGCTGTGGGTTCCAAATCCGGCCTTGGTGATCCCACTGATTATGTGATCCCAAAAACCCTTAAGATGATGCTGTGTAGATTGACAGTCAGCGGTAGAAGTAGGCAGAGAGCTAGAGATGTTTAGGTGGAGAAATAGAATGGACAGAAATAAAATAGAGAGATATTTGGCTTTACCTGGGGGCTCCCTGGAAGGAGGGGGTCCTGAGCAATTGTCCACTTCCCCTGATCTGAAAAGTTCTCTGTAAAAATTGTTAACCTTTTAACCTGAGGACTGGGCTTAATTCTGGCTTTGGCAGTTCAAAAAGATGTGGGCAAATAATGTTATCTCCCTGACTCAAGTAGTAAATATGTGTAATGTAATATATGTGTAATCATATAACGCAATATAAAAAGTGTTATATATATATGCAGATGTGCTGCTTGCTACTGTTCTAGTTACGTTTCTGCCCCTCTCACCACGGCGTCCAGGTTCAACACATACATACATACGTACACACACCCTATACACAGCAACTCATGTCTAAGATGCTCCCAGAACCAGAAAATAATACAGGTGCTCTGAGTTGACAAAGAGGGGTGGACGTGCCCATATCTACGTAATTCTGCCCCGAGGCTTGAGGCATTCCTTCAGTCCATCACCCCATCCTCTTTTTGATTTACCCTGGAACAAGTCAGATGGTTTGTCCCTCGTGCCCCCTAGTAGATCACATAAGATGTTCTCTTGACAAGGTGTGCCAATGATCTTGTGGCACAAAGACCTGCTGCTTTCTTATGCATCCAGAGGTCGGGACTCATGTCACTTTCCCACTTAATGAATGAATGCACGAATGAGTGAATGAATGATGATGTGTAAATGGCACACACTTCATCAACCACATTATGTTCTTCTTCTACGAATTTTTCAGCTCTCTGACCTAAGGTAATTTCAATGCTTGATTCTTTCAAACTTTGCCTTTGAAAGGAAGTGTTCTTTTCTTAGAAGGGACTGGCTTTGACGTAATGTCTCCCATGGACAATTATACAGAAATGTCACTAATAAGGATAAAAGTGACAGTCTGCAGAGAATGTTGTGGTCCACAGAATGAATGAACATCTGACCTTGAAGCAATGGGCTTCGATCTTTTGATTTTATAATGTATAACAGACTTATTAAAGGGACTTGCAGCCCGCCCTTTTTATCCATCAGTCTGTTGTGTCATTTTCATTTTTCTTCCACTCACTACAGCATACACCCTGGGGCAGTGGGGCAGCTCACTGAAGCCATTGGCTGACTTCATTGTAAGTGATGCCATTCTGCCCTTGGACAAGGAGCACATCCGCCACAAAATAGTTCCCTTAAGTGCCAGGAACTTCATCTGTAATGTGTGCGGTGCGAAACCAAAGAATAGTTTTGCTTTTACCCAATGCTTTTAGATTGATTAGGGTCCAGCTGCTTCCCCAACAATAAGGTTTTGCAGAAACCATGACAGAATAAAACAAGCATTGACAAAGCCAAAGGACTAGCAGCAAAAACAGACCTCTTGGTCCCGTTTCTTGTTGGATTTCTTTTGGGCTTTTTTTGTTGTTTTTTTTCAATTGGGGCAGAGCGCTGATTTTTCTAACTAAGTTGTTGGAATGAATAGATTTTTAATCATGGTCTTGTGATATAAAGTAAATCTATACTTTTCTTTTTTTATGTTTGAATATAAACTCCTTCGGTGCAAATTTAATGTAGAGTCCATAATATTTTGAAAGCTGCCATGGAATGACCATAAATATATATTGGAAGAGATGGTGTTCTCTGACTGTGGAAAAGACAGACATGATTACTACTTGACTTTAATGATGTATAACACATTTAATGCATGTTTCATGGGTTCGTTTATGCTTCGTTTGGTCATCGCATTAGTGTTCTTCCATCTTCATGTGTGCAAAGCTATGACATGATTTCCACATTTATGCACTGGGAGAGCACCTGGAGAGCTTCTTTCATCTGTCCCCCAGCTCACCCCCACCGATCAGTAAAATAGACTACAGCATGATATTTTTTTTGCATACAAATTGTGTTATTGTATCACTGCACACTTACTAATAGCTTTTTGTTGCTCACAATTATTTTGAATGCCTGCGCATCATCTGACAGGCCTACCTTTTGGACGTTGTTTTCAGAGTACAATTTAATATTTTCCAATGTTTTGGTGGCACCTTCCAGATCTGTTTAAGGTATTTACACTTTCAGTTTTGTGTCAAGCAGTCATGTAGCGTGGGGGTCTACATTTGGGTACTGATGTAGGATTGCAATCCTCCCAACTATTGGATGGTAAAGATATTGAGGTCATGTGACCTCAAGCTCACCTTTCACTATTATTTGTGGTGTGCTTTTGTAACCAGAAAGGTATGGCAGGAAGTTAGAGCCCAGTGATGTCAATGTTTATGGGTATGGCAGGAGGAGAAATAACATTTTAAAATATTTTATCGTGACCATTCAGTTTCAAAATAGATGTATTTCTGCTGTGGTCTATGTCTCCGTTTTTGGTCAACATGTTTTAGGATGACAGCATTAGGGTGGGATGGCAATTGCCTACAATCTCAATTACATATTCTGAGTTTTGGCGTGGATGAAATTGCTCAAATAAGCACGTGCATGCTTATGCAAGATGAAGCAATTAATAATCTCCTAGAAAATACAAATCTGTTTTTTGTAAAGAATCGGAAATGGTAGCCAGCTTTTCAAACAATACTGTGCTCAAAAAATGCCATTCATGGTAAGCACTTTTTAAGAAGTGTCCTAAGGAGTGTCATGTCTGCTTTACCTATTATGCTAAAATAAATGTGTATTTCAGGTGTCATAGAGCCTGTGGACACTTTTTCTACTATAGTCCTAGTTAACAAATTTGGAAATATGAGATTGTGTATGGACCTAGGATTTGTGAATAAACACATTCTGTAGGACTGCTATCCTTTACTGCACATCCAGAATTTACTAGAAAAAATGGATGGTGCCACTTTGTTCAGCACTTTAGATCTCAGATTAGGCTGATAATCAGACCGAGTTGACAGGGGAGTCACAGCACATTAACACAGCTGTATTACTCCTAATGGACCTTTTAGGTATAGCAGTCTGCTGTTTGAGCTGGCATCAATCGCTCATGTGGTCCAGAAATTAATGCACAATTTGCCTGGGAACGCCGAAGGTGTGATGGCATTCCAGGGTGATATCCTGGTATTTGGGGATTACATATTCCCAATTTAAGGTAAAGTGTTGGCAGCACTTTAAGATAGGGATATAACATTGCAGCTAGACAAGAGCAAGCTTTTGTTCAGGAAAGGCCAAAATATCTCTGGCAATATTTTTCTGAAGGAGAATTTACACAATATAATTTAAGAAGTTACTACATCATGTAACACAGATCAACTCAGATCTTTTTCAAGTCTCTGTGAATGCTATTTGCACTTTGTCCGAAACTTTTCCACGATAGCTGCTCCATTAACAAGTCTTCTCAAGAAAGATGTCCAATGCAATTGGTCTAAAGGTCAAGATGAAGTGTTCAGTCTCCTTAAACAGGGCATTGGTCAAGTTGCACATTTTAGCCCCTTTTCTCAGGCTGGTAAGCGTATGTTACTATGGACACAAGTGCCAGAGAATTAGGTGCTGTGCTCGGTCAACTTAATTGGTTAGGAAGGAATCTATTGCATGTGCATTGAGACCATTAACTCAAGCAGAACTGAATTTTCTATGATAGAGAGAGAGGCACTGCCTTATGCTTGGAGTGTAGAACAATTTAAATGTTATATTGTGGCAAATAATTTGTGTTACGCACTGACCACAAACCACATTTGTCACTGTTGAACGGCAATGGCATAGAAAGGTGTCTTCATGCTTAGTCAACGTTCTCGCAAAACGATATGACTGTAATGTCATTGTCTCACATATTCCAAGACAGCTTAATGTCAGGATAGACTCTTTATCAAGAATGCCTTCTTAAAACCATGAGATCACCCTAGAAGATTGCATTGAAGAGTCTGTGGTTGCTTCAGTTCATGAACCTGTGTCAAATGTTTGTCAAGTCATCCCTGAGATGTCCTGGTTAGAAGCCTTGAAGCCATTTAACAATTAAGGTGAAAGCATTTATTTTGAATGGGTGGCCAAGAGGAAACAGTTAGTGTGCTTAACTAAGTAGTGTTGTTAAAGTTTGTGAAGGTTGTCTTTTGACCATGATCTCATTGTGAAAGTTGGGTGTTTCACTCCACCATGAAAATTTCACAGGCAAATCATTGCTGTATTCCACAACGGGAATATTGGCCAACCTGGTACCATAAATAAGAGGAGCTCTATTTACTTGTTCAAAACTGTGACCAGTGTGCTATTGCAGATAAAAGTTTGAAGACTTATCCAGTCAGTGTACAGGCAAATGACTTTACGAATGCCTCATGCAGTGAGCTTGCTACGGACATATTAGGCCCATATGAGTGGTATGTGGTGGCAAAGATATTTTGTCATTCCAATAGATCATTTCTCTGAATGGCAAGAACCCAAGTGGCTATAAATCCCCAATATTAAATCAGATTTTCATTTTTTAAAGAATGTTTCCATAGAGAAGGATTACCAAAATCAATAGGATCTGGTAATGGGGTGCAATTTATCTCTACTATGCTTACTATGTAAGATGTGCATCAAGCATATCAGCACTGCCCTCTGTCCCTCCAGCATGAACGGCTTGGTTGAAAGGTTCAAAAGAGTTGTCATGGAATGTGTCCACCTGGCATGAAATGGCTGGTTTAGGTTATGGGAGCTATATTACCAAATTGCACGAGGTCCTATCTTTGTATAATACATATTTCAACTGGGTTTACATTATCTGAGTTGGTCATGGAGAGAAAACCCCTGGGGCTGCTCGTCTGCTATGGCGGAGGAGCGTCGCCCCCCACCAGCAGCAGCAAACCTTTAAAAATAAAACGATAATAAATTATGTTTATTTTCATTTTATTTTTAATGGGGTGGGGCCATGAGGGGTGCCGAGCACTGAGGGGAGTGCACAGAGCACTCCCCTCAGTGCGCATGTATGTTTAGCCGGCTAAATGCACATGTGCACAAGGCTCTCTCCAACTTGGCACTGTGTTACCGGGCTGGAGACAGCAAGCCCAGGCTCCCGGAAAGCTGCCTTGGAGCGCCCAGCCAGGGCCCTCCAGCCAATCATAACGCTGCTCTGAGCAGTATCATAATGGGCAGGCTGGGAGCCTGTGCCTCCAGAGCCGGAGAGTGGTGGCACACTTAAGGTAATTTTTTTTTTTTTTTATCCTTGTTTTTTTCCCCCTGCTATTCTACTTTGCCCAGTTGCCAGCCGCAACTGGAAAACCCCAAGCAAGTTTAATTCCCGAATGGTTCATTGGTTCTCTAAAATATAATCCCTTGGTGAAGAAACAGAAAGGTTATTGGGCAGATAAGATGTATCTACTCGATGTTGGTCAGGAAAGCAAAATGGATGGTTGAGAGATCTAGTCAAAATTAAAAAGCCTACTTTTGTGAAGCAGGAAGAACCTAATTTTCCAATAGTTTTTAACATTGTGGGGAAACTTCTGCTGTGCTTACGGTGGTCTTGGTGCCACTCGATTTGAATGTACAAGATTTATCTGGCCCGGATTTTGCAAACTCATATGTCAATAGTTTTAAGAACTGAGGTATCTCCTTTTTAAAGTGATGTTGCTGTACAGTAAGGTGTTTGTTATGATTTACAACTGGGAAATAGCCCTTTAGCTAACATACACACATCTGTGAGCAAACGCTGTTTACCAAAATAAATTGAAGATTACTTTGTTTGCTACAAATGTTTTTTTTACCTTTTTTCACTTGATTGTTTAAAGGGAGGAGGTGTGTGGTATTGCATTATTCCTATTTGTAGCTATTGTGTGCCTTAATGTAACTGCATTATATGTACCTTTTCCCATTCTTTTCACTTGCCTCCTTGCTTTCCTTCTGGCCTTCTATATTCCATATTCAAGGTTTACCCTAAATTCTATACCTGTATTCCTTTTAAATTTCCATGACTCTATATGAGTTGTTGCTTCATTATCCGGTGTGTGGGCTTTATTAATAAAGACGTTTTACTTATTTTAATGTTGACTTTTATTACCACCCAAATCATGAATCTATTTGCACAGTATGAATTCTTAAAACATGTTTTACACTGGTTAAAGATCTGCTATCTGTCAATAATATTAACTTATTTTCTATGGCACTTTATAGGACACTTATGCTGAGTGTAAGAATTGCAAACAGGTATTACCCAATTTAATAGTTATTAATGTACTGACCTCAGAAGGATGGAAGTCTGGGTCGGCTTTGCCAGGATCAAACTTATGACCTACAAATAACAGCATGGGTTAGCGACAAGCATTTAAGCCAAGGGGACATCCTGTTGGCTGTTACTAATACCTCTGCTCCCGCACTTTGTTTTTAGATCCACATCTAGGCCGAAAATTGCCTCTGCACAATAGTTGACTACCTGAATCAAATATTGTCTCATCTCTGTTCAGTGCAAAGGCATTTAGGAGGAAGGATGTAGATCCCAGTTAATGCCTACCGACATCTTAGGTAGCAAGCAATACATTTTACATAAAGTATTGAACATATGGGTTCTCAGTAGAGGACCCATTCCCCCCCTGACTCTTTCAGTTATATTAAAACTCATGGGGTTCGTAATTATTTTTAGTTAGCGTTGATTTTCTCTCCGTTTCTTGTTTTCATTCACCTCAAATTCAAGATATGTTTAATAAGGGAGTGTTTGCAGTAGTGCAATCTATTCCTCATCTTCCTAGCTTGTCCCAAGTCGTCTCTTCTTTCATTTTTTAGGCTTTGTTAATGGTACTTGTCATCACATCATCTCCTTCCATTTTCCCAGTGAGTGAGTGTGTTACTTCATATTACATTGCACACAAAACTGCCCATCAATAGTCCCTGCTGAAAACAAACTTCTAAGGCACAATGGAGCAGAGCTTCTGAAATTGTAAGTGCAGTTGTTACAGTCCAGTTTTCCAGTCTCCCCCCACCTGCTACAAAGCAGCCAGTATGGTCTCTGCTGTTGTGGTGTGAGTGGATGGTCATGTCCCAGTCCCTCTTAGCTACAACTCCCTCACATGGCTTTCACCTTAATGCACAGTCTGTGAGTTGTGCATGCTTGAATAGTGCCAACTGTTAGTAAGGGTGGGAGGGAACGGGGGTGGAGGGACGTGGAGATAGGCCTGGGACAATGCTGCCCTTGTTCTGGTACATTATGTGGCAATGAAGAAATATTCTAGTTTTTGTGCATTAAATAGTGTGGCAGCACTGGTCTGTCTGTGGTACTTCTGCTGGGCAGTCATTAAATCGCAGGCCTTCCGTTTTTGCTTAATATTCTGTTGCTTTCTATGGCCCACTTGATGCGGTGGGCTACCAAACCCATGTGGTGCGGATAATGGTGATGATGTTTATGAGTAGGGGACCACCTCCTGGTGAGATTTCTGAACGCGAGTGGTCATGGCAGGTCACTGACGCTTGCATTGAGGAAGCTGCCGTTCGAATAGACAATCTACTCGAGAGGCAAAAAGAAGCAGCGCCCTCTTGCGTTGCGCATTGTGCCGCTCACGCTCATTTCACAGCTCGGGACAAACTCCTGGCATTAAAAATCAGCGCGAGCAGTGCGACTTACCGCACTCCTCCGCTCGCAGAACTCCGCGTACCAGAGTTTTTTCTGCACTTCGTGGAGTTCCACATAGCAGAACTTTGCAAACTCGCCCCAGGGCTATTTATGAGTTCACTATGGCTGTCTTGTAGAGTAGTCCTCAGACCAGGGCATGTAGACCTCTGAGACAACTACTGCTGCTTTTTCGAAAAAAAGAAAGGGAAGCACAACTGTGGGCACTGTGAGTGACGATGCGCGCCTGTGCACCAGTGGCAGCCCCTCACTGGACACCCAGACAATAACTGGGCACCAAACCCAAAAGGACAGGAAGTGGCTGTTCCAGTTTAAAATCAATCCCAGAGTGTGAAGGATGGCAGAATAACAACTTCCTTCTTCATAGATAGAAAAGGTGATGTTCAGTGGCAAAATAAATGCCAACTCAACAGTAATACAATTGAAGGCTGTAATCTAAGGCGCCACCATGAAAGCTGCGCAGGTGCCATTGACTTTATATGCAACATATGTGGTCCCATATCCAGCGCCCCAGGCAGTAAAATGTAAATTCTCCTAGGGTGAAAAATAATGTTACCTCTGCCCTGCTGCCTCAGTGCCCACTCAAGCAGTGACATAATTAATAAACAGGGGTCCGCATCCAAAATTTGGTAATGTCCCCTAGAATTTAATTTCTGTTGTCCACTTCATAGATATTCAGAGACAGTGGACTATGGTATGGAGAAATCCCCACCCCTCCTAAAGGTGGTGAAGGGGCATTTGTCACTGTGGGTTCTGTATATTAAGCCCTTACTTCATAATGAGGAGACCCAGTAACTTGTGTAAAACAGCGACAGTGAAGCTGTTTCTCTGGAAGTCTCATAGCAGGTGCCAAAGAAGTGGTCATCGGAGCTGAAAGTCACATTATTTTCATTCTTCGTTCTCATCTCATGTTCCCACAAAGTGTAAATCGTTAGATGTTTGTAAGACTGGTGACTGTCAAGAGGTAGGCCCGAATGAGGCAAAAAAAAAACTAATTCCTCCGTGAACCGGAAGTGATCAAATGGACTCCTCGCAGAGCAGAGATTTATGCATACAGCACCTGGGTCAAATAATTAAAAGTTCTTCAGGCTGCTCACATGGCCGGCGCGTTTCCTGGCGCCATGGCTCATAGCAATGTCCGGCATCTTCTTCAACGTCAACCTCAAGTTTTATAATGCCCCCGAGCCTGAGCCCACCAGTGTAACATGGCGGCCAGCACCGCAGAGCGGCTCGAGTAACATGTTGGTCTTATCGAAGGCCAGCGTGGCTACAGACGAGGGCAGGCAGCGTGCATTGCTCCAAAACTTTAGGAAGGGGAGAATATTGTTTTTTCCTGTTGAAAAAGAAACGTAAGTATTAATTCTCAGTTCATCATGATTGTGTACAAAGTGTTAAAAATGTGTTTTTAAAAATGGTGCCTTAGAGAAGCAATTCTATCTTTAGCTTGGATGAAAAGTAGCATTTTTATTTGGCAGAAGGCATTACAGCTTCATTTGAGAGGAGGTGTGATGTTTTCGTCTGAGAGCAGGAAGAGCAACGGAAGAGAGTGAAATTATGTTCTGTTAGGACATCCCTATCTAGGAGCAAGTGTGACATCTCTATATAGGCGATGCCCTTGTTATCTTGGAGAAGGCATAACATGTTCTTCTGGGTGGATGTGTGACATCTCATGGCAGCAGATGTGACATCGTTATCCCAGTGAAGGTATGACATCTTTACCTGGGATTAGGTCTGACAACTTTATGTGGGACTTGGTGTGATGCCTTTATCTTGAGAAGGAATGATGTCTTTATATGGAAAACGGCAAGACCTCACTGTTTTGACGAAGGTGCATCCTGTGTCTGAGATAAGCAGGGATCATGTTTTTCAGACGAGGTATGATATATCAATTTAGGAGTATTTAAGGTGCGGGAGAATATGTGCCCCCTTTGTGTCAGCGCGGGTGACACTGTAATCTGGCATAAAGTATAAAAACTTTGTTTATTATTAGCTGTGACCACTTTATTTTGAAAAACAGTGTGGCCACCGTATCTGTTATGTGTGAAGGGTTGAAATATTTATCTAAGAGATGTAATACCTTATTTTTAGGGGAGAGAGTTTGACATACTCCTCTGTTACAAGGACTTAGAGTGAAACATGGAGTTAAGAGTTTATCTGGGGTAAAATGTGGCATCTTTATGTACGAGAAGTGATGACATTTTGAGGGTATAAGATATACCTTCTATATGTGACATAATTATCTTGGGGACGGCTTGCTAACTTTCAGATGGAAGATGTGATGTATTTAGTTGAAAGTAGGTTCCTTCAAGGGGAGTCACCACTGTTGAGGCAGCTGATAGTCCTCGTATGTGCTTTCCTCAGTTTTAGCACTAGTAAGGAACAAGAGACTTCCACAGTTCGATTAGGTATTTACCCATAATTGAAGGTCATATCTAGGGGTGGGGAAAAAAAACCTGGCTCTGCTGGCAGAGTTCGCAAAGTTTTGTCCACTCCACATTCTGCTTGGAGCACGGAGTTCTGGCAAAACTCCACCAACCGCTGTGTGGCAGAGTTTTTTCTCAGGCGCGGCTCACCAACGTTAAGTTGGTGAGCGAGAAGTTGCATCCCCAGCACAATTTTTGGGCGCTAGAACGCCTCCTGAAGAGATTTCCCAGCGTGGGCAGTTGCAGCAGGTCGCAACCGTTCGCATTGAGAAATCTGATGTTCGAGTAGAAAATCTATTCGAGCGGCAGAAAGAAGCAGCGCCCTCTGGCGCACTGCGTGGTGGCATTCATGCTAAATTTACACCGCGGTACAAGCTCCTGGCGCTAAAAGTCAGCACGAGCAGCGCAGTGTGCCCGAATTCCGCCTGCTCCCGGAACTCTGTGGAATCTTATAGAGT
This sequence comes from Pleurodeles waltl, assembly GCF_031143425.1. NCBI lineage: Eukaryota > Metazoa > Chordata > Amphibia > Caudata > Salamandridae > Pleurodeles > Pleurodeles waltl. The sequence continues at coordinate 1,672,921,143 of NC_090445.1, forward strand.
TTTTATGTAACTCCGTGAGTTACGCCCACCCTTAGTCGTAGCATGGGCCAGACTTACTCCTTCCCACTCCCACTGCATGGAGACCGGGAGCCTCTTGCTCCCAAACTGTTATGTGAGAGGTATTTTCACAGTACATGTTATGGGGTTGTAGCAAGTGCTCACTCACTTACAGTTGGGAGCGTCCACTAAACTTACTCATATTTTCAGGGAGTAAAACAAAAGGGATTTCTCCATATGGGAAAACGTTTTCCATGTGCAGAAAACAGTGGTAAAATGTTTTTCCCTAACCCTTTGCCCTGCAGATGTTATCCACCAGTGGAGAAAATGGCAGGGATATGAACAGGCTCACCAGGGAAAACATCTGGAAATCTGTCACTTTTGTAGATTTCTGAGTGAATTCCAGAAAGTATATGAATTCTCACAAGAAGTGAGTGCAAACCTACAAGGTATTTTTTTAAATAAGTTGTTCATCGGGAGACTGTACATACTCGTCGAGCTCACAGACCAAGACGTGGTCACAATTGAGGCTGAAATACCCCGTAGGACCTCACACGGTGAGGGAATAGGTCGGTGTCTGTGGGCTGTTATAACTGAGGCAAGGAGGAAGCTGGACGATTGGCTGCACTGAACAGCATCTCCAGAGTCACCGGAGTCTTGCAGTGCACCCTGCATGAGTTCTGTAGCTGGGCTCATTCATCCAAGACCAGGCCATGCTGATGTGAGGTGATGTGCCTGTGTGTGCATTTCTATGAGAGTGGATGAGAGAGAGTGTTCCGGTGTGAGTGCCCAGGTGCATGTGTCTGCATATAGGAATCTGGGTGTTGACATGACCGTGAGTGTCTCTGTGCATAACTGGTACGAAGAGTTTCAGTGTTCCAGGCAAAATAGCAATTTGACTCTAGGGTGCTCAGCAACCACACAGATAAAGATGTTCTAAGGCAAGTTTTCATGAGATCCGCATAAATATACATTCAATTAATCTAAAAGGAAATCGTTTGCAAGTTCAGTGGTTAACCTGAAGTCCCTCTAGGTCCTACATTGACCAGCTATACATAAACCAATGTTTGCTTAAGTAGAGGTCATGCAGCTCTCAGCCCCGTCGTCCATGACAGCACAGATCGCTTCATATAGCCATATAGCACAGCTCAGCCACTTCATCCTACATATAATTTTACGGTATGGCGGTGGTTTTTTTTTTTATATATTTCTTTCTACCATAAAGGGAAGGCTAAATCTCGAAGAAGCATCAGGGTTGTGAATCTAGTGCAGTTGGTACAAGGCACGCGAGCGCCTACATTTCATTGTCTTTTCCTCTCCACAATTACTGCAAATCTTTCTTGCTGATATAGATGGTGGATAAACCATTGTCACAAGCGTAACCATTGTTAGCCCAAAAAAGAGGATGCAAACATTATTTAGGACAACTAGTTATCATACTCGGATTTTTTTTTATACTTTTACTAATATTTACACAGAACCAGTGCTTAATTTAAGCCGGTGGTTTCCGGTGCAGGGCACGGGCACTTATTCTTCTGCCTCAAACATTTCCTGCGAGCAAAAGACACTTATGGGAAAGACGGGGGAAGAGAAAAATGTCAAAAAGGAAGAAAACGGAAAGCTGCAGGAGTCAGCTGAAGGGGCAGGAAGTGGCTGTAAATGAATTAAAGAGGCCCGAGGTGGCTTCAGGATTACGCTGCCTCAGTGTTCCGTGCTCGCGCATTTAATTGCAGCAGCCGCGTGTTTCAGAGGAGGGCACTGGGCACCCGCAAGCTTTTATTTACAAATTAAGCACTGCACAGAACAATTCATCACCCTCCAGCGGCGGCACAGCCCTTCAAGGACACCTCTTTCCTGGTCCTGCGGCGCCAACAGGGCTTGTAAGTAACCCACCCGATGGGAGGTTTTCCGCAGCACGGCTGCTCACACCCTATGGAAAATCTATTCCTCGTAGCTCGGGCTGGACATGTGTCCGTCCAGCCTTAATGAAGGTGTTCTGCTCTGTTCTGCGGCTCCACGGGGCCCCTGATCAGCCGTGATGTGACCCACTTACATGCCAGGAATAATCAATGGCCTCTCATCTTTCAACAGCCATTTTAATCAAAGGCACGGGGGCAAGGAACAGTAGGTCATTAAAAGAGCATTTACTTCGTGCTTTTCACTACGTATCGAGCAGGATGAAGAGGCCGCCAGCAGACGTTTCCATCTAGAATATATTCCTGGTTAACTATTCCAAAGCTGTAAATCTCCCCGACGTTCAGACAGTGCTTTGACGAGGCAGGTCATCAAACGTGGCGCTTGAAGCTTATCTAGTGTATGGTTAGGGACTTTGTACGTTGCTTTCATTTCTTTAGCAATGCAGAGGTTAGCTGTGGTCCACAGAGTGTATTAAAGGGTGACTGATGCAATTAGTATCTCATTTAGTTTGTCAGTCTTCAGTCATTACACGGTGTCCCCTCGCGGTGAAGCAGGATGGTTCCTTCCACCTGTCATTTTGAATGACTTTTCTTTCGTCAAGTTCAATTTAAAATGAAAGTAAGGTGAAAGGCACGGCATCTGCAGAAATGTATTTATTTAGACGAGTTTCTGTAGCGCTGCCCACGCCTCCAGCGCGCTGAAGCGCTATACGGTAAAGAATACCACACTAGAAATAAGTCCTTGCTGTGGATAAGAAAACCCTTACAAGTGCATGATAGTGAAAAGGTAATTTAAAAAGAGATTTGCTATACACGCACGTGCCAAGTAGTAGTGTGTCTTTTTTTTTTAACAACACGTAGTATATTGTGAATCCTATAAAAAAAAAAAAAATGCTGAAACTTGTGGTATGCCCCTACTTCAAGCAGGTGGCGTAGAGAAACATATTCATATATATATATATATATATATATATATATATATATATATATAGGCAATACCCTTTCAGGCTTAAAGTGGCTCATAAATTATGCAAAAAATAAGTAAGAACTCTAGGTAGTTCCCAAGTTTAGGTGAGAGCAGCTTCAATATAGAGAGCCCTACAACACAAGTGAAATTTGCTCACCTCAAATGTCTGGTTTTATAGCAAAGTTTTTAAGCATAGTAGTAGCACAGTGCTATTCACACCAAGCTAGAAAGGGACAAATCCTTTTGCCATTTATGCAGCAAAGTATTTAAGTATAGGATAAGCACAGTGACATCCTTGCAGAGGTTAACTGACAAAAGACTTTCTCCACTCCAGCCACAGTATTACAGCTTTGGATAGGTAAAATAAAATCCAAGCCAACCTGCAATGAGCAAAAGCAACCTCTGACACATGTTTTGCTATCATTATAGCTCGTCAGAGAGGTTTAACTTTGTACAGGCACAAAGTAGCACCCAGTATAAGACAAAGCTATACCCTTGCAGGCATAGAATGACACATAAATTATGCAAAAAGGAAAGGAGAACTGTGGGTAGTTTCTAGTTTTGGTGGAGCAAAGCTCCAGTATATACCACCCTACAACACCAGCAACACTCTTAAGTTTGCTCACCTCAAATGTCTTTTTTTCTAGCAAAGGTTTTAAGCATAGGATTAGCACAGTGCAATGCGCACTGTTTTAGAAAGGGACAAAGTATTTTGCCATTTATACAGCAAAGTCTTTAAGTACAGGTTTGGCACAGTGCCATCCACCCAGTCTGTAAAATGACAAAACATATTCACCACTCCTGGCACAGTATTACAGCTTTTGATTAGTAAAATACTGTCCAAGCCAAACTGGAATGAGCAAAAAATACTGGGTGCTCCCCTGTGTCTGGACAAATCTAAACATCTCTGAAGAGTTATATTGATAGTGAAACACGTGTACGGGTTTGCTTTTGCTCATTCCAGGTTGGCTTGGCGATTGATGAATTTTCACAAAATGTTCCAACAAAAGTGCCCTACATGTCTAGTTCTGCATGGAATATTTTGGGGCGATCCATCAAGCGGGGGCCGAGAAAAGAGGGTGAGGTCAAAAATATGTGTTGTCCATGTTATTTCCCATAGAGATTTAAGACACAACTACAGCTCAATCCGCTGAACGTAATTACACCAAATTTGACAGAAAGCTAGATCTTGGTCCAGAAAGATCTTGTTTTGTAATTTGGTGTAAATCCGTTCCATAGTTTTGGCAATTTTAAAGGAAAAAGAAATGCAGACATGTAGGGACACAGATCCTTTGTGGAGCTGCAGATACCCGCGGGTGATCCTCGGGTGCCCGCGGTTCTGAAAACCAATGGGGGGAAAAAACCTCTCACCCACCCACTCACACACCATACCCCTGCTGCGCACTGATGAACGCTGTGGGGTTGGGTGCATGGGGGAGGGTTGGCTGCAGGCCCTGCGGCCAACATTCGGTGTGCACAGCCAAAGGGCGTGTGCCGCCATGGTTGTATTAACCTACAGTATTTATATATAACTTTATTTAAAAAAAACATAGAAATTCACTGGAAAAAACAAAGGTTTAGGGGTGTTGCAGTTAGGGTCACGTTTTACCTATACAATACCACAGAAATTCACCAGTTGTAGTTATACTTACCTGAAGAAACTATAACTTGTGCCGAAAATTAACTTTAGGCCACGGGTTATAGTTTCTTAACATAGGTATACTTATAAGTGTAACTATAACTGGTGAATTTCTATGGTTTTGTGAGGGTAAAACATGAACCGAACTATAACGTCCCGGTAACCTTTGTTTTTTTCAGTAAAAATATATAATAAATAAATATATGCAACAACTAGACTACAATATACAAGATGTATCAGGCAGCAGATGCTAATCAGTTGGGAGTCCAAATATGACACTATTGGACCCAAAATAGGAAATGACTTAAAATTGTAGGAAACTTACACATTTTGAGCCGTTGACCCATCTGCACCTGTTAGACCATGGCAGGAAGGATTTCAAATGCTTGAAACTGTTGCTTTGTCATAACATTATTGTGCATGCACCTAAAGTGTTCTGAGTGGGAGTTTTTCTCAGTGTGAAGCAGACAGTTCCAAAACTTTGAGGCCTCACCAGAGAAACCTGTTTGGAAGTTTTGTGTCACAGAGCTGGGAGGACTTTTAGTCATAAACCTCTTTTATTTCTAGAAATGTGCCCCAACCCGAAACCAAGAGTTTTTAGACAAGGTATTTCAGTGGACTGCCTTATAGGTGATGCATGCGTCTTTGTGAAAGAATCTTGCTTTAAACATGGTCGCAATGGCATACTCCTAATTCATATGCTTAATTTGCATGTAAGTCCCTAGGATATGGCACAAAATGTACCCAAGTGCCTGGGAGTTAAATGCCACTTGTGGACTCCATCACATGATGTGCCATCCGCTATAGTGGTTGGGCAAACATGGCTCCAGGTCTGCTTTAGTGACCTGACTGTAGCGGTATAAAAACTGCAATTCGACCTGTCAAAATAAACCCTGTTGAAAGGTCAGTACTTCCTTTTTAAATTTTAAGAAGTCACCCCTATGTAGCCCAGAAAGCAGGGTGTATGGTATGTAAACGTAGGACGTGTAGAAGTTTAATGTTGACATGTCTTTACAGTGACGAGGATCCAAAAGCTGTTTTCACTGTGACGGGCGTAGCTTTCCGATGCAGAAAACCAGGGTACAAGTTAACAACTACGTTTAATAGTTATTAAAAATCCAATCCAACGGTTAACTCTGATAAAAAAAAATAATAATAATAAAAAGTAACTTTTAGAAAGTTACCTTTTCGCAACCTGAAGATCCTGGAGACTGATTTGCATTGGCTCTCCAGCTTCTCCCAGACAGAATTAAGCCTCATATAGGTGTGAATAGATGTGAAATGCCTCCCAGGTTAAAACAATAGGCCTGCCAGGAAGGGAGTTGGCAGAGATGACTCCTCTGAACTTCACAGAATTTGCAGGCTGTGGATGTGGGCATCTTTTTTAACACTACAGTCAAATCCCGATTGAGTGTTAAATCCTATTTGACAAGTCTGCTGGGTTCACTTGGGCACTCTTGAATGGGAAGAGAACAGGGTCTACTGTCTGGTTGTTGAAGAACTTTGCTTCTGTCCTACCAGACTTCTTTCTCTGGGTTTACTTATAGCCACTGGAGCACACTTGAAAGGGGGAGCTACCAAGATGCCAAGACACTGTTTGTGGATCCACTGTCGAGTTGCTTAAGGGCTCTTCTCTTGTCCTACCGAACTTCTGTTTCTGGGTTTACTGTGGGTGCAGCGGCTGCCTCAGCCTGGATTTTAGTGCAAGATGTGGTGGGACACTATGATTAACAAAGTATGCCCCACGCGCAATCAGCCATCAGAGCCCAAGTTTAGTGTGCCTGAATATATTCGCCATGTTGAAAACACCCAACGTGGGTTGGGTTGGCCCTAGCAACAATTGCCCTATTGAATAGTGCCCACCCGGAAGAGGCAGGCTTCTGAGGAGAGGGGGAATTCTGCACCCTATGTGCAGAATAAGGTGCGTGAGGAGAGGGGCATTTCTGTACTTCAGAGAGGAGTAGTAGGCTCCTGAGGAGGTGGGGAGTTAGTCTGTACCTCAGATTGAGAGAAACAGTCTGCTAAGGAGATTGGGAGGTCTGTACCCGACATGCAGAATCAGGCCGTTTAGGAGAGGGGGATTGGTGTATCTCAGACAGGAGAAGCAGGGCCCTGAGGAGAGAGTGAGTTTTGCACCTGAGACCAGAGAAACAAGTCCCTGAACAGAGGGGGAGTCCTGTGCTCCATGTGCATTAGCAGGCTCCTGAGGAAAGGGGGATTGTTGTACCTCAGGCAGAAGATGCAGACTCCTGAGGACAGGGGGAAGTCTGCACTGAGACCAGAGAAGCAGGATCCTGAGTGGAGCGGGAGTCCAGCACCTGAGACCAGAGAAGCAGGATCCTGAGTGGAGCGGGAGTCCGGCACCTGAGACCAGAGAAGCAGGATCCTGAGTGGAGCGGGAGTCCGGCACCTGAGACCAGAGAAGGGGGCCCCTGAATAGAGGGGGTTTCTTGCAGCCCCCTGAGGAGAGGGGCAGTTCTGCGCCCCATGTGACAAAAGCATGAACCTTAGGAGGGAGGTATTTCAGTACCTCAGACAGGAGGGCAGGTCTCTGAGGAGTTATGCACCCCGCAGAAGCGGACCTCTGAGGAAAGGGGGAGATCTCCTCCCATCACCCGGAGAAGCAGGTCCCCGAGGAGAGGAAAAGTTCTGACCCATCCTCCCGTGACTCCCCACATACACCCAAGCAGGTCCCTGGGGGGGGAGGGGGGGGTGGAGAGTGGGTTCTGCGCCGCATTTGCCCTTGCTAGCCACGTCTCCACTGTGCTCTAGACCAGTGGTTCCCAACCTGTGGTCCGGGGACCCCTGGGGGTCGGCGAAGGCTCCTCAGGGAGTCCGTGACTGCTTATAAAAGTAAATATTAATAACAGATTAGGCCCTCAGGTTTCAGTAATGACTTAGTTGGGGGTCCCTGGTTTTCAATAATTATTCAGTGGGGGTCCCCGGTTTCCAGTAATGATAAAGTGGGGGTCCACAGATGTCAAAAGGTTGGGAACCACTGCTCTAGACACCACAGGGCTCACTCCTCAAACTACCCTGGGAGTCACATACATTTTATTACATGCTCCACACCATTGAAGAGATGCGGTATTTTTTTTGTCTGATGTCCCGCGTTGGGCTGGTGCAGCGGAATGCGGTGATCGCTTTCTGAGTGGCCGGATGTGATTTTAAACCCTTGTCAACACGTGGGGTGTATCACTCAAACAGAGCCAGTGTGGCCGTTCAGCTGTCCGCCCCTCCGTTCGCCCAATCATCACCAGAGGCCTGTGTTTACTCTGCAAACATCCCCGGCTCCGGCCCCGCCCACAGGTGGTTCTCCTGATAACAAACCCTTCCCCCGCAGAGTATGACAACGCGAAAGAAGATGGCGGGGCGGGGCTTCCAGATAAAGCAAATCCTCTCTGAAGCGGTGTTGGCAGATGGATTTCACACGCTGGTATTGCGGGGAAAGTGGAGTATAAATGTCATCACAGGCAGGGATCATCATGTAAACAGAGGAAAAGACAGGCTCATTAAGGGAACTGCACTGACAGTGGGAGTTGGAGCTTTGCACCATTAACTATACATCTGGAATGTCATCTATCATTGCAATCAGGGTGTTCTGTGACATCACAAGCCACGACCCTGACAGCCAAGGGGTTTATACAGCTCTACAGAACCCTGAAATGGCAGTATAGGGCCAATTAACAAATGTGGCCTGGTTCATATTAAATGTTCAATTTGGGGTAGATAGGTTGAAAATCTATATACTATAACATTTGATAAAATTGCATGACTTTTCCTAATCGAATAGCAACAGTGGCTACATTTTGGCATGTAACGTTTCATGTATATCCATCTAAGGGTAGGTATAAAGTAGGAAGAAAAAATATATACTTTCAATATGTACTCCTACAAAAAATGCTTAATGGAATTACACTAGCCTTTCTATTAAACAACAATATTCCTCAGAAAAGTAACTTTGGTGTAAACCCGTTCAGTAGTTTTTGAGAAATGTGTGCTATGAAAAGGAGCCTGGCTGGCTTTAAAGGATTAAATGAAAGAGGAACACTTGTATTGCTTCACTGTCAAATCACTGATAAATATATTAACATTTGTTTAAAAAAAAAACTGAAATGTTGTTAAAACCATAGCTAAAGTTGTTATTCTTAATAAACAGTACTAAAAAATGCTTGAAATTGGCCATTGATATCTAGCTGAGAAACCATAACTTTCACGTCCCAACTCAATCAAAACTCGTCCTCCAAATGTCATTCTCTTGACCTGACCCTAGCTCTACTAAAAAAATGAACAGGACATAGCAACACATTCATATCAAAACAAAACAATGTCACTGTCTCTATAGTAATGTCCACGACAGTGTAAAGTTGTATGGAATGTCAGCAATCATGCCCTCAATGTCACTTGCAATGTTATGTATCCCATCCCATCTGAAGCCATTAGCAATGAAATTGAGGTTTGAATTATGTTTTGCATGCAAGGGTGAAAGTTATGGTTTACTAATCGAACCACAACTTCCCATCTTCAGGAAGCGACAGCAAAAACGTATAATGGGTAATTGTACAAGATGGTCCAATATATGATGTATTTTTTATATTACATGCTCACATTGGGATAGTTAGGTCAGAAAAGCTGTTTCTTGAAAGTGTTGCTAACATGGTTTAGGTTATTTTAACGTTTTATTAATAAATAGATACAAAATGGACAATATTCAGGGCCAGTGGTTTTATGCAATTCTGTGGTTGCAGTGTTTGCCTAATAATTATGGATTTACTGTTTTGCCACATAATTTGCAACATAAATTATATGATTCCACAAACATGTTGTTTCTGGTTGAAATGGGTGAAAATAATACTGTGATAGAATGTGCTGCTTAATTTGCATTTTTGACAAAAAATTCAGATAATCTTGCTGCATAATTTGGTTCTCCATGCCTCATAATCTCAGTAGTATTGACAAATCTCTGCAGAGGGATTAGGGGCTGTCACTTTATAATGAAATCTAAACTTCACTGTGAAATTGAACTATTTTGCATAATTCATGGTTTCCTGTGAAATATTTGTTTCATACCTCTGCATTTTATGCTATAAAAGCACCTAAACATGTATATGTACATCCTTAGTTTACCAAGAATGACCAAGTAAAACGCTGTAATTTAATTGAGATCACTAAATGTTTGGTTCGTGGGAGTTTTTCATCATTGATCTCTGAGTATTTGGAAATTATCAGGTCAACATTGGAGGTGGGTGTAGCTCACGTAATTTGCTGTAGAGAAATCACACCGAACTAATGCAATATTCCTCGAGATTCCACATAATTACACAAGAAGAATTATTAGGCAGTTAGCTCTGTTTTCTTAGTGCAAAAATGCCTTCTGACTTCCTAAATGGACCGGAGGCTGTAAATTGTGCTACAATTTACTCCCGGCACTTAACGTAATTTCCTTTGCGCAAAATGCGTCTAAAAATGGAAATGAGGATGCATTTTGTGGCAAGAAAATAGCGCTAAATACAAGGCGCAGGTAGCTGTTTGCGCTCGCTATATTCTATGTTTCTGTACCTATTCCCCCACCCAAATTACTCTTAATTATACGGACAAGCTTATTAACATAATTATTGTTAACTCTGTGTCCCAGAGTAGAGTGGAATTACTGAAGTTACTCCAATTACGCCGGTGTTATTATAGTTACTCCCAGTCTAGTTAACACTATTCCAGATCTGGGTTTTTCTCTGCAAATCCAGGCATTCTGGGATATTTTGTGTATTTAGTTTCTTTGTAATTGTAGCAGTGCACTCAGTTTATTTACTGTATCTAGAGCTCACATTCTCTGAGTATTTCTAGTTACTGAGTGATTACATAGTAACAGTGGTTTGTAAAAAGAAATCCAGGACTAGAACTGTGGTGGCAAGAAGTGAATCAATTAATAATTAAGCACTTTAAAAAGCACCACTCATCATCTCTAGTAGCCTTCATTTAAAATTGCGGTACCAGTAAAGTTAGAATTTCTTTCTGACGACCGTTATGTTTCATTTACGATTTTAAAAGACCCTTGTGTGAGAAGGGAGGTGTCCTCTTCGAGTTGCACCACACAACCAGGAGGACCCACTGTGAGTCCAGGAGGGCTGGGGGGTGCCTCTCTCTCAGGATAATCCCTATGTAAATGATGCCCCTTTATATTATATTAGGTAAATGTTTCCCATGTGGATATCCTTAAAATCAGGCATTCTTCCTGACCCTTTTTACTTAACTTGGATACCAGCACCAAACCGTACCCTTGCCATTAAAACAATGCCAATTTGAAGATAAGGGGAAGTTTCCTGGTGTGCACTCTTACTAAAGATCAATTTCCTGTATTTTACTTTTAATGGTGGGTATGCACTCTTACTAAAGTTCGATTTCCTTGTTTTTAGATTTCATGTTGATGTTACTGTTCTTGCTAATGGAAGAGGCGGTCAACCCGCACTTTGAAATAAAACGCTTAAGAAATTCATCAATTTTAATGCTCTGTGAAGTACATAGGAAACTCTTAAAATAAGCATTGGTAAATCCAATAGGTCTGGCACTGACTGACTGCCTACCTTTAGGCTTATCAATTATTGCTTTCATTTATCATGTTTTTTTATAAACGTTATTGTTGGTGGGGGGGGGGGGGGGGATGCTGGGCACCCGCTAACAAAGTGAAAAATGTTGCAACCTCCATTAAGGAATGAAGTTTTTCTTTGAAAAGTATGCAAGAAAAATGCAACTTTGCACATCTCTTCTGTGAAGGATGGTCCGAGGCGAATGTTTTGAATAGAGGCAAGGCTCCAATAGGACAGGTGATTTAAGGGGCAGAAGTGTTATTGCTGCATCACCTGAAGAAGGCAACGATACTAATATACTGTGTGACCCCCTGAGAGATAGATACATGCAGGTCATGGCTTCTGTGTGAAACTGATTAAAACCTAACATTGTGGAGTTGGATGAAGTCCATTACAGGCTACCACTTGGAGCCTTTCTCTATAACACTGTGGTACATTTTCCTGGAACCTCCGAGTGACATTCCATCGGAAATTCCAGTTGTCCAGTGACAAATGGGCAGTACTTTATCCAGCAGCTACATATGGGTTCTTGCATCCATAGGACTACGTAGGACCAGCAGAAAAAAAAGTGAATTTTTAATGGCTATCAAAAGAACCAGTAGACACGATTAGGCACTATAATGATTTCTAAGAGACATGTGGAATCAAGTGGGATTTCCATTTTACAAGTTTTAGGTCCAAACCCCTTTATGCTAATATATAAATCCAGCAGAAGCCATTTGTAACTGGTGAAATAGACTGCCCATCAGGGTTTTACTGTAGCCCAGAAGCCGGTTTTCAATAAGATACTAATGACAGCCACTGGCTGTGCAGAGGAGGTCCACAAAATGTAAATGTACGCTACCTGCTTACCCTAGAACCTTTTGACCTCCGTGGATCCCCACTTTATCATTACTGGAACCCGGGACCCCCTCTGAATCAATATAGTAATCCGGGGACCCCCACTGAGTCATTACTGAAAGCTGGGGGACCTCATTTGTTAATATTATTTAATTTTCTAAGCAGTCGCGGACCCCCAGAGGAGGCTTTGTGGGCCCCCAGGGGTCCCTGGACCACAGGTTGGGAACCACTGGTCTATAATACTTCTGTAGGCCCACATTTGCTTTTTGTCATCATATGTCTGCATGGTGTGGTGTAGTTTGTGACTTGTCTGCACAAGTAATTGGAGCATCATTATGCACTATTGTGGTGAGGTACCCTACAAGAAATTCATCCCATATCTTCTGTGTGCTTTGGGAAATACTTCATTGTCATCACATTAGTGTCTGCTATTGTGCAATGTGTTGTTTCATGCAGCGAGTACACCCGGGGGTACCCAAAAGCTGAATATATTTTTTGAGAAATAATTTATATATTCTCAAATTGTGTGAGTAGCTGATCTAGCCTATGTTTTGGCTTTGCATTCAGGCTGTCGAAGCCACGTCTGATGCATTATAAAAACAGGACTGCAAGTCCCAGAATGCAAAGCAAAAACCTCACCTGGATCAGCTAATCGCACGTCCTTGGTTAGCTGAAGAATTCTCGTTAAAACACTAATGAATGCCCGGCACCCCACTGTGAAACAGAGAACGAAAAAGGTTCCCCTTGGTTTACCAAGAGAACATTTCTTATTTGTTGTACTGAAAGTCGCGGATGCCTTTGTTAGACCTCCAGAATGGGACTGTTAAAGGGTAACGCAGGGGCTTCCGAGCCGCGCAGCTCCTTTTTATTATGTAAAATGAGGCTCCGTTCCTTCGTGCCTTGAGGATATTAACAAAACAGCTTCTTGTTCCATACTGTCCCGGAGGTATGGAAGTGATTAATGCTTTAGTAAATCGCCTCTTCGCGTCTTGAGGCCCGCCCCTTCAGCCCCCCTTAAAATCTGTCTGCAGATGATGCAGACGCTCAGATGCACACAGAGGGGCGGGGAGGCGCCGGGAGCGGCAGATGCTCACCGTCCTCTCTGCGCCCACCCTCCTCGGGGCCTGGGAGACGAGCTGGGTACACCGGGAGTTAGAGTTCTGAGAGACAGCCCCTCTCACCCTAAAGGGAAAGAGACGGCCTGTGTTATACAGTGTAAAGAGAGAGACAGGAGAGAGTAGGTTTAAGCAGACACGCGTATAGGATATGTGTGATACAAGAGACAGACGGCCTCTCTCACCCTAAAGGGAACGAGACTGCCTGGGTTACACAGACTGTAACGAGAGACAGGAGAGAGTGGGTTTAAGCAGACAGATGGATAGGATGTGTGTGAGACAAGAGACAGCCTCTCTCGCGCACAAGGGAAAGAGACTGCCTGTGTTATACAGAGTGTAACGAGAGAGACAGGAGAGAGTGGGTTTAAGCAGACACACGGATAGGATATGTGTGAGACAAGAGACAGACGGCCTCTCTCACCCTAAAGGGAACGAGACTGCCTGGGTTACACAGACTGTAACGAGAGACAGGAGAGAGTGGGTTTAAGCAGACAGATGGATAGGATGTGTGTGAGACAAGAGACAGCCTCTCTCACGCAAGAGGGAAAGAGACTGCCTGTGTTACACAGAGTGTAAAGAAAGAGAGACAGAGAAGAGTGGGTTTAAGCAGACACACGGATAGGATATGTGTGAGACAAGAGAAAGACAGCCTCGCTCACCCTAGAGGGAAAGAGACTGTCTGTGTTACACAGAGTGTAACGAGAGAGACAGGAGAGAGTGGGTTTAAGCAGACACACGGATAGGATATGTGTGAGACAAGAGACAGCCTCTCTCGCGCACAAGGGAAAGAGACTGCCTGTGTTATACAGAGTGTAACGAGAGAGACAGGAGAGAGTGGGTTTAAGCAGACACACGGATAGGATATGAGACAGCCTCTCTCACCCTAGAGGGAAAGAGACGGCCTGTGTTACATACAGTGTAACGAGAGAGACAGAAGAGAGTGGGTTTCAGCAGACATACGAATAGGATATGTGAGACAAGAGACGGCCTCTCTCACGCAAGAGGGACAGAGATTGCCTGTGTTATACAGAGTGTAACGAGAGAGACAGGAGAGAGTGGGTTTAAGCAGACACACAGGTAGGATATGAGACAGCCTCTCTCACGCACGAGGGAAAGAGACGGCTTGTGTTACACAGAGTTTAACGAGAGAGACAGGAGAGAGTGGGTTTAAGCAGACACACAGATAGGATATGAGACAGCCTCTCTCACGCAAGGGGGAAAGAGACGGCTTGTGTTACACAGAGTGTAACCAGAGAGACAGGAGACAGTGGGTTTAAGCAGACATACGAATAGGATATGTGTGAGACAAGAGACAGCCTCTCTCACGCAAGAGGGACAGAGACTGCCTGGGTTACACAGAGTGTAACGAGAGAGACAGACGAGAGTGGGTTTAAGCAGACACACGGATAGGATATGAGACAGCCTCGCTCACCCTAGAGGGAACGAGACGGCCTGTGTTACACAGAGTGTAACGAGAGAGACAGGAGAGAGTGGGTTTAAGCAGACACACGGATAGGATATGTGTGAGTCAAGAGACAGCCTCTCTCGCGCACAAGGGAAAGAGACTGCCTGTGTTACACAGAGTGTAAAGAAAGAGAGACAGAGAAGAGGGGGTTTAAGCAGACGCACGGGAAGAATATGTGTGAGACAAGAGACAGCCTCTCTCGCGCACAAGGGAACGAGTCTGCCTGTGTTACACAGAGTGTAAAGAAAGAGAGAGAGACAGAGAAAAGTGGGTTTAAGCAGACACACGGATAGGATGTTTGTGACACAAGAGACAGACAGCCTCGCTCACCCTAGAGGGAACGAGACGGCCTGTGTTACACAGAGTGTAAAGAGAGAGCCAGCGGAGAGTGGGTTTAAGCAGACACACCGGAAGAATATGTGTGAGACAAGAGACAGCCTCTCTCGCGCACAAGGGAAAGAGACTGCCTGTGTTATACAGAGTGTAACGAGAGCGACAGGAGAGAGTGGGTTTAAGCAGACACACGGATAGGATATGAGACAGCCTCTCTCACCCTAGAGGGAAAGAGACGGCCTGTGTTACATACAGTGTAACGAGAGAGACAGAAGAGAGTGGGTTTCAGCAGACATACGAATAGGATATGTGAGACAAGAGACGGCCTCTCTCACGCAAGAGGGACAGAGATTGCCTGGGTTACACAGAGTGTAACGAGAGAGACAGACGAGAGTGGGTTTAAGCAGA
This sequence comes from Pleurodeles waltl, assembly GCF_031143425.1. Classification (NCBI taxonomy): domain Eukaryota; kingdom Metazoa; phylum Chordata; class Amphibia; order Caudata; family Salamandridae; genus Pleurodeles; species Pleurodeles waltl. Next base: position 1,672,936,404 of record NC_090445.1, read on the forward strand.
CACACAGGTAGGATATGAGACAGCCTCTCTCACGCACGAGGGAAAGAGACGGCTTGTGTTACACAGAGTTTAACGAGAGAGACAGGAGAGAGTGTGTTTAAGCAGACACACAGATAGGATATGAGACAGCCTCTCTCACGCAAGGGGGAAAGAGACGGCTTGTGTTACACAGAGTGTAACCAGAGAGACAGGAGACAGTGGGTTTAAGCAGACATACGAATAGGATATGTGTGAGACAAGAGACAGCCTCTCTCACGCAAGAGGGACAGAGACTGCCTGGGTTACACAGAGTGTAACGAGAGAGACAGACGAGAGTGGGTTTAAGCAGACACACGGATAGGATATGAGACAGCCTCGCTCACCCTAGAGGGAACGAGACGGCCTGTGTTACACAGAGTGTAACGAGAGAGACAGGAGAGAGTGGGTTTAAGCAGACACACGGATAGGATATGTGTGAGTCAAGAGACAGCCTCTCTCGCGCACAAGGGAAAGAGACTGCCTGTGTTACACAGAGTGTAAAGAAAGAGAGACAGAGAAGAGGGGGTTTAAGCAGACGCACGGGAAGAATATGTGTGAGACAAGAGACAGCCTCTCTCGCGCACAAGGGAAAGAGACTGCCTGTGTTACACAGAGTGTAAAGAAAGAGAGAGAGACAGAGAAAAGTGGGTTTAAGCAGACACACGGATAGGATGTTTGTGACACAAGAGACAGACAGCCTCGCTCACCCTAGAGGGAACGAGACGGCCTGTGTTACACAGAGTGTAAAGGGAGAGCCAGCGGAGAGTGGGTTTAAGCAGACACACCGGAAGAATATGTGTGAGACAAGAGACAGCCTCTCTCGCGCACAAGGGAAAGAGACTGCCTGTGTTATACAGAGTGTAACGAGAGAGACAGGAGAGAGTGGGTTTAAGCAGACACACAGGTAGGATATGAGACAGCCTCTCTCACGCACGAGGGAAAGAGACGGCTTGTGTTACACAGAGTTTAACGAGAGAGACAGGAGAGAGTGGGTTTAAGCAGACACACAGATAGGATATGAGACAGCCTCTCTCACGCAAGGGGGAAAGAGACGGCTTGTGTTACACAGAGTGTAACCAGAGAGACAGGAGACAGTGGGTTTAAGCAGACATACGAATAGGATATGTGTGAGACAAGAGACAGCCTCTCTCACGCAAGAGGGACAGAGACTGCCTGGGTTACACAGAGTGTAACGAGAGCGACAGGAGAGAGTGGGTTTAAGCAGACACACGGATAGGATATGAGACAGCCTCTCTCACCCTAGAGGGAAAGAGACGGCCTGTGTTACATACAGTGTAACGAGAGAGACAGAAGAGAGTGGGTTTCAGCAGACATACGAATAGGATATGTGAGACAAGAGACGGCCTCTCTCACGCAAGAGGGACAGAGATTGCCTGTGTTATACAGAGTGTAACGAGAGAGACAGGAGAGAGGGGGTTTAAGCAGACAGATGGATAGGATGTGTGTGAGACAAGAGACAGCCTCTCTCACGCAAGAGGGAAAGAGACTGCCTGTGTTACACAGATTGTAGAGGGACAGCGGAGTGTGTTTACGCAAACGTACAGACAGGATATGTGTGAGTCAAGAGCAGCCTCTGTCACGCAAGAGGGAAAGAGACTGTCAGTGTGTCGCAGAGTGTAAAGAGAGAGACAGCGTAGAGTGGGTTTCAGCAGACACACGGAAAGGATATGTGTGAAACAAGAGACAGCTTCTCTCACCAAAGAGAGGAAGAGACTGCCTGTGTCACAGAGGGTGTAAAGGAGGGTGGGATTAGGTAGACATACAGATAGGATATTTGTAAGGGAAGAGACCGCCTCTTCCACTCAAGGAGGCAGAGACTGTCTATGTTACACACTGTAAAGAACGAGAGAGACAGAGGAGTGTGGGGAGGGGGTGTAAGCAGATATGCGGGCAGGATATTTGTGATGCTAGAGACGGCTCCTTTCACTCAAGGGGGCAGAGACTGTTACACACAGTGTGAAGTTCGAGAGAGACAGGCGTTTGGAGAGGGGCTCTAAGCAGACATACAGACAGGATGTGTGTGAGAGACAGGCTGCCTGCTTTACATGATCAAGGATGGAGAGGGAGAGATCTCACACACCGAGAGGTCTGTGAGATGTAGAGAGATACCATCAGCTGGTTACAGAGACATGGGCGAGGGTCTGTAGACAACGCCTTTGTCTGTATTCCGACCAATCTAGAGGAGAGGGGTCGGTGAGACGGGCAGAGAGAGGGAGAGACTAAAGGCTGCTTACGCAGGCAGAGACAGCATGAGACATGAGACCACAGTCCGTGTCCGTTACACACAGATTACTGTAGGTCTGTGTTATGCCGACACGAGAGGTGGTCTGTGAGACAGAGGGAATGTGGGAGAATGAGTTACACACAGAGGAAGGAGAGCAGACATGAGATGCAGGGCCGTGTTGATTACACAAATGGTGGGTCTGTGTAACCCCGATAAATAGAGACGGTTACACCCGGAGAGGGGGGGTCTGTGTAGCAGTATGAGTGGCTTGCACGGGACGTAGATGTCTGTGTAACACAGTGAATTTATTTTATACTAGGTGGGGGTCTGAAAAACACACGGATTCAATCTTTGTTACGAAGTATGGTAGTGCGGTCTGTGAAATGTGGGTCACACCAGAGGGGAAGAGTCTGTGAAAGAACCAATCTTTGAAAGACGGGGGGGGGCAGTCTGTGAGGTGCAGAGCCTGCTGTAATACAAGTGAGAGATACAAAGTCAAGATGGGTTAGACGGGAGGGTCTGTGTGAGAGAGAACCAGACTGGGATACGCAGGAGAGGTGTATCGGGGGCATAGCCAGGCTGCTTGCTACCAAGTAGTGCAAAGGGTCTGGTTTAATTTGGGACGGGTCTTTGCGGAACAGATCCAGTCTATGTTACACAGAAGGAGAGAGGTCTGTGTGAAACGGAGAGCCAGTCTGTGCTGCGCGCACCCACGGAAGAGATCTGTTGGAGGCAGACTGGCCCGTGCACAGAGGCGGAGGGCGGGCTCGAATGGAGAGGTCTGTGCGGAACAGAGCCGGGCTGTGCTTCACAAGGACTGCAGGGCCTGTGTCTCTGTGATACACAGAGCCAGTCTGGGCTACACACTCCCCCCAAGGGGTCTGTGTGCGCCACAGAGCCGGGCTGGATTACACACAGAGAGAAGGGACCTAGGCGCCACATAGCCAGTTTGGGCTACACACTCCCACTAAGGGGTCTGTGTGCGCCGCAGAGCCAGTTTGGGCTACACACTCCCACCAAGGGGGTCTGTGTGCGCCACAGAGCCAGGCTGGGTTACACACTCCCACCAAGGGGTCTGTGTGCGCCACATAGCCGAGCTGGATTACACAGAGAGAGGGGCACCTGAGCGCCGCAGAGCCATTCTGGGCTACACACTCCCACCAAGGGGTCTGTGTGCGACACAGAGCCCGGCTGGGTTACACACTCCCACCAAGGGGTCTGTGTGCGCCACAGAGCCGGGCTGGATTACACAGAGAGAGAGGGGCACCCGAGCGCCGCAGAGCCAGTCTGGGCTACACACTCCCACCAAGGGGTCTGTGTGCGCCACAGAGCCAATCTGGGCTACACAGTCCCACCAAGGGGTCTGTGTGCGCCACAGAGCCGGGCTGGATTACAGAGAGAGAGGCACCTGAGCGCCGCAGAGCCGGTCTGGGCTACACACTCCCACCAAGGGGTCTGTGTGCGCCACAGAGCCAGTCTGGGCTACACACTCCCACCAAAGGGTCTGTGTGCGCCACAGAGCCGGGCTGGATTACACAGAGAGAGAGTCACCTGAGCGCCGCAGAGCCGGTCTGGGCTACACACTCCCACCAAGGGGTCTGTGTGCGCCACAGAGCCGGGCTGGATTACACAGAGAGAGAGGCACTTGAGCGCCGCACAGCCAGTCTGGGCTACACACTCCCACCAAGGTGTCGGTGTGCGCCACAGAGCCGGGCTGGATTACACAGAGAGAGGGGCACCCGAGCGCCACAGAGCCAGTCTGGGCTACACACTCCCACCAATGGATCTGTGTGCGCCACAGAGCCGGGCTGGATTACACAGAGACAGAGGCACCTGAGCGCCGCAGAGCCAGTCTGGGCTACACACTCCCACCAAGGGGTCTGTGTGCGCCGCAGAGCCGGTCTGAGCTACACACTCCCACCAAGGGGTCTGTGTGCGCCACAGAGCCGGGCTGGATTACACAGAGAGAGAGGCACCTGAGCGCCGCAGAGCCGGTCTGGGCTACACACTCCCACTAAGGGGTCTGTGTGCGCCGCAGAGCCAGTTTGGGCTACACACTCCCACCAAGGGGTCTGTGTGCGCCACAGAGCCAGGCTGGGTTACACACTCCCACCAAGGGGTCTGTGTGCGCCACATAGCCGAGCTGGATTACACAGAGAGAGGGGCACCTGAGCGCCGCAGAGCCAGTCTGGGCTACACACTCCCACCAAGGGGTCTGTGTGCGACACAGAGCCCGGCTGGGTTACACACTCCCACCAAGGGGTCTGTGTGTGCCACAGAGCCGGGCTGGATTACACAGAGAGAGAGGGGCACCCGAGCGCCGCAGAGCCAGTCTGGGCTACACACTCCCACCAAGGGGTCTGTGTGCGCCACAGAGCCAATCTGGGCTACACAGTCCCACCAAGGGGTCTGTGTGCGCCACAGAGCCGGGCTGGATTACAGAGAGAGAGGCACCTGAGCGCCGCAGAGCCGGTCTGGGCTACACACTCCCACCAAGGGGTCTGTGTGCGCCACAGAGCCAGTCTGGGCTACACACTCCCACCAAAGGGTCTGTGTGCGCCACAGAGCCGGGCTGGATTACACAGAGAGAGAGGCACCTGAGCGCCGCAGAGCCGGTCTGGGCTACACACTCCCACCAAGGGGTCTGTGTGCGCCACAGAGCCGGGCTGGATTACACACAGAGAGAGGCACTTGAGCGCCGCACAGCCAGTCTGGGCTACACACTCCCACCAAGGTGTCGGTGTGCGCCACAGAGCCGGGCTGGATTACACAGAGAGAGGGGCACCCGAGCGCCACAGAGCCAGTCTGGGCTACACACTCCCACCAATGGATCTGTGTGCGCCACAGAGCCGGGCTGGATTACACAGAGACAGAGGCACCTGAGCGCCGCAGAGCCAGTCTGGGCTACACACTCCCACCAAGGGGTCTGTGTGCGCCGCAGAGCCGGTCTGAGCTACACACTCCCACCAAGGGGTCTGTGTGCGCCACAGAGCCGGGCTGGATTACACAGAGAGAGAGGCACCTGAGCGCCGCAGAGCCGGTCTGGGCTACACACTCCCACCAAGGGGTCTGTGTGCGCAACAGAGCCAGGCTGGCTCATACACACTGAGGGAAACGACATGTGAGACAGAGGCAGTCTCGGAGGGGAGGAGTCTGTGAGAGACAGCGCCGGGCTGGATTACACACAGAGAGAAGGGACCTAGGCGCCACAGAGCCACATACGGAGGTGCTCTGTGAGCCACGGAGCCAGGCTGGCTATTACACCGAGAGACCCAATTTAGTGAAGAGGTCTGTGAGAGACAGAACCGGGCTGGATTAGAGAAAGAGGCACCTGAGCGCCACAGAGAAGATCTGTGATCTGCAGAGCCAGGCTGGCCTGTACACAGAGAGAAACAACACAGGGGAGGGGCCTGTGCGAGACAGAGCCGAGCTGGGTCACTGGGGGAGTGGAGGGCCTGTGTAACACAAATCCAGTCTCGACTACACACACCCACAGAGGAGATCTGTGATCTGCAGAGCCAGGCTGGCTTGTACTCAGAGAGAAACGACATAGGGGAGGGGCCTGTGCGAGACAGAGCCGAGCGGGGTCACTGGGGGAGTGGAGTGTCTGTGTAACACACAGCCAATCTCGACTGCACACACCCAGACAGAGATGTGGGCGCCACAGAGCCAGGCTGGCTCGTATGCAGATGCAGAGGAAAGGCTCGGAGGGAAGGGGGTCTGTGAGAGAGAGGGCCGTGGAGGATTCCACACAGAGTAGGGGTCTGCGCGCCACAGAGCCTGTGTGGGCTGCACACATCCACGGGGGAGATCTGTGAGCCACAGAGCCCGACTGGCTCATATACACAGAGGGACACGACATGTGAAGCACAGGGCAGGTTTGGGGGGGAGGGGGTCTGTGAGAGATAGGGCCGGGCTGGATTACACACAGAGCGGCGGGACCTGTGCGCCGCAGAGCTAAACTGAATTGTACACAGAGGATGGTAAAGACACGTGAAACGGGGAAGGCTGGATTACACACAGAGCTATGATCTGTGCGCCACAGAGCCATGCTGGGCTGCACTGTGCGCCACAGAGCTGATATGTGCGCCACAGAGGCCGTCTGGGCTATACATATCCACAGAGTCGATCTGTGAGCCACCGAGCCAGGCTGGGTCATATACACAGAGGGGAATCGGCATGTGAGGCACACATCAGGCTCGGAGGGGAGGAAGTCTGTGAAAGACACAGCTGGATTACACACAGAGCGGCGGGACCTGTGCGCCACAGAGCCATGCTGGGCTGCACAGTACGTTCGCGGAGGTGATCTGTGCTCCACAGAGCCCGGCTTGATCATGTACACAGACGGCATGTGAGGCACAGGGCAGGCTAGAAGGGGAGGGGTCTGTGAGAGACACAGCCGGGCTGAATTACACACACAGCCAGTCTGGGCGGCACTGTACATACGCGGAGGCGATCTGTGCGCCACAGAGGCAGTCTGGGTGATAAATATCCACGGAGTTGCTCTGTGAGCCTTAGAGCCTGGTTGATCAGATGCACAGTCGGCCTGTGAGGCACAGGGCAGGCTAGGAGGGGAGGGGTCTGTGCGAGGCACAGCCGGGCTGAATTACACACAGAGAGACGGGACCTGTGCGCCACAGAGCCATGCTGGGCTGCACAGTACGTTCGCGGAGGTGATCTGGGCTGAATTACACACAGGGACGAGACCTGTGCGCCACAGAGCCTGGCTGGATTGCACACAGAGGAGGCTGAGGACACGTGAGACGAGGGGCAGGCTGGATCACACACAGGAAGGAAGGGACGGCTGCCTGCTGGCTGGGAGAGAGAGCCCGCCTGCCTCCCAGCCGGCAGAGGAGGAAGCGAGGCAGCCTGGGAGCCAAGAGGCAGGAATGTGCCCGAGGACTCGCCGAGCTACACCAACCGGGAACAACAATAGCCGGACTGGAGCAGGCGGTGGCGGCATGGGGGAGCTGTGATCCTGCGCACAGCTGGATCTTCACTGGATTACACGGGCTTCATCACCGATCAGGAACGGGGGACGCAGCCTGGTGAGTCCAGCCTCCTGTTTACTCGTTCGCCGCTCCTTCGAGGCGCTGCCCCTAAACAAGCCCTTCCTCTTCCTGGTGCTGGGAAAAAGTTACTGGGAGCTGGAGTGACAGGGAGGTGTGACCTAGCGCCTACATTGGGGACTGCGAACAAGGGACCCCCGGGAGTCAATTCCCGATTATTTAATCCCCGTGTGCCTCTTTTCCGTGTGTTGCCCAAATTGAAGACGAATAGATACAAAAAAAAAATAGCTCCCATCAAGCGCTATTCTGGATGCAAATGCCCAGACAATGTGTATTGAATGGTCGCGACAGCATCGTGAAATGAGCCTTGGTTCTTTTTAAACACCCTCTATTGGAGCCCCGTATAACGTACAGCCACGTCCCTGGACTTTTAAACCCGACAAAGGGTAGAGGAAATGCTGTTAAGAGGGCCCTGGGGGCACCATGGAACTAGACACGTGTGCTGCAGCTGGACAGATGTTTTCACGGTGTTTGCGGCGGCTGTTGGCTTGGTTTAAGAATGAATGCATTCAGTCAGTCAGTCTCGTTAGCTGTTTGTACCTTGACTCAGTGTGTGATCAAAGGCTGTCTGGCCTCGAAGTAAAATGGAAACATCTCCCACAGGCCAGTGCTCTGAAATACCGGGACAGTGACAGTCATTCATATTTCAGACCCTGCTTCAGCACTGTGCCCTGTCAGGAGCATTAGGCTGGAGTCTGGTAACTGAGTAATAAAACACTCCCACCGCAGTGATCCGTGGACGACACGATCGCAGGTTCGAATCCTGGTGGGGCCGCCCAGCCTATCATCTTTACGGCGGCTACCACTCACATGAGTAAAGCAGCTATTGTGCATTCACATATTAGAAGTATAAAACATTACGGTGATCAGGGGTGATTGTGCCCTCGAGCCTCTGCGCAACTGCACCTGCTGAACCAGTGGAAGTTACGCCCATGTCTTACGTGCATCCTTTAGCCTTTCAGAGGCCATGGCCGGTGATGGATGGCCTTTAGGGCTTGGACAGAGCCATGCCCATGCAGTGTGTAGCGCTGGCCCTGAGCCAATAGGGTTTAGTCAGAATCACTTTCGCAAGTCCAGACCAGCCGTGAAAGGCCGGTAGGGCTGGGGCAGGATGGGTCGCAAGCCTCTGTTTGCCCCAGTCCAGTCGACCTACGAGAGGAGAGGGCTGTTGGGGACTCTCGCGATCGCCAAGTAGACCGACTTGTTTCCGGTCATAAATAAAAAAATACAATCTGAACGATTTCTTTCCAATACTCCTTGCCCACTGGGAGCCTCGAAACGTGGGAAACGGAAGTGATGGTTAAATATAGCGTTACGAAACAAACTAAGGAAAGTTGGGAGGTCGGAGGCAGCTTGGGAGCACAGTTATAAGAAAGCTAGTTAGGAGAGGAGTTCTCCTTGGCGAGGGTCTGTAAGCGACCCGACCTGTGAGGGTGAAACAACTCACTAAGTGTAGGGTGACCAGGTTTTGAGGAGTATAAACCGGGACAGGTCAGACATAAAAGAAGGACTAAAGACATTACTGTCACTTTTATATCTGGCGTGTCCCTTTTTTTGCGTAGCTTTGTGAATGTGTGAATGTTTGTGTACTATATATATACACACACACATACATATATATACACACACGCACTTGCAAGACTACATATATAAAATTAGCTATGTCTTGACATCCCTCCCACCCTGCACCCCTAACCACCTCTCTCTGCTCCCCATTCGTCTCTCTGCTGGGAGCAGACAGGGGCCTGTGTTGCCTGACAGTAACAGATAAAATACTTTCATTATTTAATACTTTTCATACTTTGTAGGCCTCTATAACTTATGCTTCCCTAGATGGGCTGATCTTTCTCCCCAAAACCGGGACATTTATTTAACAATCTGACCGTTGTCCCAAAAACGGGGACATTTATTTAGAATTAAGAGAGTCGTCGGGACACCGGGACAGTCCTCTAAAAATCTGGACGTCTGGTCACCCTAAATGTCTCTTAAAGACGAGGAGAGCTGCTGCAGGTGAGGCCGCAGTCTGACAGGTGCCTGGCCTCGCCCCAGTCCTACCGGCCTCACTGCGCATGCGCAAGCAGGTTCACCTGCAGCCAGTCAACATGACTGATTTCTAAGGTGGGCCCGACCTCTCTATCCCACTAAACAGGGATGGAAAGAGTACAAGAACATATCCTGCAGAAAAAGAAGGGACAGGCCCAGCCGCACTCATTGCTTCCGGGACTGACAGCTGAGTGATTTATCTGCTTGGAGGAAGGTTCAAGGCTCTGCTTTTAAGATGGGAGGGAATGCGCCACCTGTACAGGAAGCCGTGACAGGCTGTGAGCTGTATAAATGCCAACACCATAGTGTAACATTCTAACACCATGATTTGTGCTAATGTGCTATGCAGTTCCCCCCCCCCCACACACACACACCCTTCTAAGGCTTTGCACATCCTCTCTGTAGACAGTTACCTTTGCCAGATTGCGCCTAGAAAGCTCTCTCCCTCTTTTGGCTGCTAGAAGGTGCCCCCCACGGACATCCACAATGCTAGTTGATTATGGCACAGTCTCGGCGCAGGCAGGTGCACCCTGGGCCTTACCACCGGCCTTCCAGGACGCATTTTCCAATCAACGGGAAGTTCCCTTTCCAAACGCCTGACTCCCGTTTCAGGGCCGTTTCCCAAGCATGCCTCTCTCTATTGCTGGGACTGCACAAGGTTCACCAACTTACATAAGAAATGGGGCTCCCTTCAACAGAGTATAAAACACACAGCCATTCAAAAACTAAAGACAGCTGGACACTGAGGCCCTAATTCTCCCAGAAGTGTTTCGCCTCTGGCACATCCATCTTTTGGCCTTCAGCAGGAGCTCTCCCTCTGGTTATATATCGAGCAATCCCAGCCCCTGCATGGATACGGCTGGAGAGGGAGCAGTGCCATTTGTTGGCTTCATATAGGTTGTTTGGTGTGGGTGCTCCACAGACACGGGTTTTAGTTCTGTTTGCATCAGGAACTGCCATTCTAATTGTAAACGCAGCCAGAAAGCATGGGGACAGAGATTCAGTTTGTTTTTATTAACAAGGTAGTGCACGCCGAGATCCTCTGCCCCTAGCATGTTCTCTCTGCATATATGAGGCTATAAAGTCCAGAGACGAGGAGGCAGGCTGTGTAATACACGTACTTTCTTTAGGACTGTTTGAGCCCAGCATCATCCCAGCATCACCTGAAGCAGAGTCCTCCAGCCCACTTGTGAGGATGGGATGTGTTTAAAGGTCTGTTGGTAGATGTACAGCATTAACCTAGATAGAGAGGGGTGGAGGGCCCACATGCTTAGAAAGGTAATCAGAGGTAGTATTCAAGCTGGCGGGAAGAAGGTCTCTCCAAATGCAGTCCACTTGGGTTCTTCAAGTGCAACTCACTCAGGTGGTTCTATGGGGGATGGCTGTCACTAACAGTACTTAGAGGGTCATCTTAAAGTCTCTTGAAGACTGCCAGAAAGAAGCCCCGTAAGTGAACATTCACCACTGACGCATGCAGTGATATATGCTTTATGGGTTTGGATCCAGATGGGTCAACTCTGCCTTCCATTCTTCAGTGGTCCGTAAACTGAGTGCCAATATAGTGGGTAATTATAACACCTGTTATTTACAGTACATAGAGACAGAACAGAGGTACAGTACGAAAGGCTGGACAACACTTCACTACTTAGTGTCGAGCCTGCGTATCGCTTGCGAGACTCTGTAGGAGTTAGAAAAGGGCTCGGAGCCCCGCCCATGTCACGTCAGTGTCTTTCATTGGTTCGTGGACTTGCCTTTTAAAACGTGCTTGCTTTCATTAGTGGAAGGCATGCATACGTCATGCCTTTTCTGGTGTTTAGTCCTCCTCGAACGCAACGACCTGAAAACATACGAGGCTCGCTGTTTTCCGTCTGGTTTGTGGACTACTTTTTCTCTCTCGGCCTCAAACAACTGGTGAACACCGCCACCCACATCGCCGGACACACGCTCGACCCTATCTTCTCCGCCAGCAAACACGTCTTCTTCAGCCACACCTCTGCCCTACACTGGACCGACCACAGCTGCGTCCACTTCACATTCCGACGCGAGACCTCCCACCTACGCACTCAACCCATCCCTCATCGACAGTGGAACAAGATCCCTGAAGAGCAACTCTTCTCCGCTCTCGCCGCCAACCAACCCACCCTCACCACCGACCCCAACGACGCAGCTCTCAACCTCACAAACTGGATCTCCAACTGCGCTGACAACCTTGCTCCCCTCAAACGCACGCATCGACAGACCAACACCAAAAAACCTCTCTGGTTCTCTGACACCCTCAAAGAATCAAAGAAAACTTGTCGTGCCCTTGAGAAGGCCTGGCGCAAGGACCACACCGCTGACAACATGACCGCCCTCAAGAACGCTACACGCGAACACCACCACCTGATCCGCACTGCCAAAAGGAACTTTTTCACCGACAGACTAGACAAAAACAGCCACAACAGCAGAGAACTCTTCAGCATCATCAAAGAGTTCTCCAACCCCAGCGCCAGCGCCAACGCCGTCACGCCCTCACAGGATTTGTGCGAATCCCTCGCCACTTTCTTCCATCGCAAGATCAGCGACCTCCACGACAGCTTCGGACACCAGACCCAACCATACACCACTGAACCCGCTTCCCCGGACATCACCCTCAACAACTGGACCCACATCAACACGGAAGAAACCAAATCCATCATGAACTCTATCCACTCCGGCGCCCCTTCGGACCCCTGCCCGCACTTCATCTTTAACAAAGCCGACGACATCATCGCCCCGCACCTCCAGACCGTCATCAACTCTTCTTTTTCTTCTGCTACCTTCCCCGAATGCTGGAAGCACGCTGAAGTCAACGCCCTACTAAAGAAACCTACGGCTGACCCAAGCGACCTGAAAAACTTCCGCCCCATCTCTCTTCTACCTTTCCCAGCCAAGGTAATAGAAAAGACCGTCAACAAACAGCTGACCACCTTCCTGGAAGACAACAACCTGCTCGACCCTTCACAAACCGGATTCCGAACCAACCACAGCACGGAAACCGCCCTCATCTCAGTCACAGACGACATCAGAACCCTGATGGACAACGGTGAAACAGTCGCCCTCATTCTCCTCGACCTCTCGGCTGCCTTTGACACCGTCTGTCACCGCACCCTAATCACCCGCCTACGCTCCACCGGGATCCAAGGCCAGGCCCTGGACTGGATCGCCTCCTTCCTCGCTAACCGCTCCCAAAGAGTTTACCTCCCTCCGTTTCGCTCAGAACCCACCAAGATCATCTGCGGCGTACCTCAAGGCTCATCGCTCAGCCCGACACTCTTCAATGTCTACATGAGCCCCCTCGCCGACATCGTACGCAAGCACAACATCATCATCACCTCCTACGCCGACGACACCCAACTTGTACTCTCCCTCACCAAGGACCCCGCCAGCGCCAAGACCAACCTACAAGAGGGTATGAAGGACGTCGCAGATTGGATGAGGCTCAGCCGCCTAAAGCTGAACTCTGGAAAAAACGGAAGTCCTCATCCTCGGCAACACCCCGTCCGCCTGGGACGACTCCTGGTGGCCCACGGCCCTCGGCACCGCACCGACCCCCGCAGACCACGCCCGCAACCTCGGCTTCATCTTGGACCCTCTTCTCACCATGACCAAGCAAGTCAACGCCGTGTCCTCCGCCTGCTTCCTCACTCTCCGCATGCTCCGTAAGATCTTCCGCTGGATCCCCGCCGACACCAGAAAAACCGTGACCCACGCCCTCGTCACGAGCCGCCTGGACTACGGCAACACCCTCTACGCCGGGACCACAGCCAAACTCCAAAACCGCCTGCAACGCATCCAAAACGCCTCGGCCCGCCTCATCCTCGACGTACCCCGCAACAGCCACATCTCCGCACACCTGAGACACCTGCATTGGCTCCCAGTCAGCAAAAGGATCACCTTCCGTCTTCTCACCCACGCACACAAAGCCCTCCACAACAAGGGACCGGAATACCTCAACAGACGCCTCAGCTTCTACGTCCCCACCCGCCCCCTCCGCTCCGCTGGCCTCGCACTTGCTGCCGTCCCTCGCACCCGCCGCTCCACGGCGGGTGGGAGATCTTTCTCCTTCCTGGCGGCCAAGACCTGGAACTCCTTCCCCACCAGCCTCAGGACCACCCAGGACCACTCCGCTTTCCGGAGACTCCTAAAGACTTGGCTGTTCGAGCAGCGATAACCCCCCCTTTCCCCCCTAGCGCCTTGAGACCCGCACGGGTGAGTAGCGCGCTTTATAAATGTTAATGATTTGATTTGATTTGATTCTTTTTTAGCAGCACGATCTCATTTAGCAGCGCAATCACCCTTGTTTTTTTCCGTTTAATGAGGCAAGAAAAGTCCGGTTGGGAGTTTACAACGCTAATAGCTCCAACTCGGAGAAATGCGAGACCTGTTGCATTTCAAATGCCTATTATATATTCTCACCTGGTATACCTGTGGTTCCATCAAAGGAGGAAGAGGGATTCACGATTAGCAGTAGAGTAGGACGTTCTCGCCAGGGGTGGCCCATGTGGAACCATCGGTGGTACCTGAGGAGGAAGAAAGATAGGTTTTTAGCTCCTTCCTGAAGGGGTGATGTTTGATACTTTACTGCACATGCTGTTCCCCCTACAATCAGTTGAAATCTCTGTAGATACCGAGGTGGATCCATCAATTAGATCTAGGGTTGGAGAGTTTGAGAGTGAGAGAGAGAGAGAGCAAAAAAAATACTCCCCAAGGCATCTCATGTTCGGGCTTCCATATTGCTTTTGGAAGTCGGGAGAAGCTTTAACTAGAAGTCAGTGAAGTTTGATTGTCAGGGTGAAAGTAAACCAAATTTACTCCTAGTCTTATCCTCTCTGGAGTCTTTTCGGATCTATTCCAAGGTTTAAGATCTATGGAGTGTGATCCTCTCCTTGAAGAGCTTTCTGCTCCACTAGCGTTTTAAAAAGTTGCCCAGGCCTGGGACCAATATGGAGGTTTAAGGGCGCCATCTTGTGCAGGAGAGTGTTTCATTGAGTGGGATATCTCCCTCCCAACATAAAATATCAGCGGTAAGAGAGGGAAGTCGACTTGACTTTGTTTACCTCTTATGCCACTTTACTTCAAAATAACCTTTGCCCTAAAATCCAGGTCTATCTCTTGGCCACAGAGCCATCCCTTGCCCTATCATCATAACCGGACTCCGCTGCGCACCCTGAGCTAAAAGCTCAGCTTAACACAGTGATTTTCAAACTTTTTAATGCCGCACCCCCCAGTGGGAAAAAAAAATCATTGCACCCCCTTTAGAATTTTTCACAAATACTCTATTAAGTGGACAATGTTTAAATATGGCTAGACTTAGTTAAACATTGCATAGCAGAGCGCGACGTGTTGGTATGTATCTGGGCTTTTAACCACGCCCACCGCACACCCATTACTATCACTCGTTCATGGGCTTGCATTTCAAAAATCCTTTGTTTTCAATGGTAACTGCTTTACGTTTGTCCCTCCTTAGGGTGGTTTGGTACCACCCCTGTTACATGGATAATTGTACTTTTGCTGATAACTTTGACTGCAAGCAAACTTCTTTTTCCTTTTGCCTCTTTCTTCGCGCTCACAGTTGCGTTTTAACCGACCCCTTCTGTCAACTGTTTTACTTTTTATTTTCAGTTTGTGTGGCAAGAAAAGTCCGGTTAGGAAGCTAGAACGCTAATAGCTCTATCTAGAGCAAAGGCTAGACCCATTGTATTGCAAATGCTTTTTAAAAATGCAATTCATGTTTTTTTCTGCTAAAAACAAAGCACTGTTATCTGTATAATGCTTCTTTTGGCCAGAGCCTAGAGCCCAAAACTCCCCCTGTATCACTTGAGGCCCCCTAGGGGGGCACCTGACAGCCTTAACGTCATCCCTTTTCGTAGCCCTTTTTCATGACTCTGCCGGGCTCTTTCCATACTATAGTTTATTTAAAAAAATTAACTTGATTTTGTATATTTTAAATGTTCAGAAGCAGATGCGGAAATCACTTTTTTTCAAATTTAATTGCCTATTTTGTAAACCATATCCACAGTAAAGTACATTTGAGAAGCGTCATTTATATACTACATCTTTTTTTAATCACTACATTTTTATTTCAAACTGAACTCGGATAGGCTAAGGGAGTGATAAGACAACCTGTGGCTCGCACCATTTTTCTCTGGTTGTGAGTTCTGGCTCTTCAGTCATTCATCCATTGCCTATAGGCAGACCCCAGCAAGCCCTAAAATAACGCCCCTTGGTACCCAGCTGCGATTTATTTAAGTGATGGAGTCCACTGGTCGCTGGTGGATGCGCTCCTCTGACATAGGTCACCGAGCGGCCGCCAGCGCGGGGCTTTGTGACTAAAGGCCCCGTCTGAATTCAGAACAGAGCACAGAAAGCTCTTTAGTCCGAACAGTGTGCCATGAGGCGTGCCATCTAGATGAGATCAGGATGGCAGCGCCGTGGATGTGCCAATGCACCATGCTCTCCGGGAGTGGCAGGGTGACAGCACCCCATTGTGGCAATGTCTCATAAGCTCTGGGTGGGTTCAGAGTTACAACAGCGTGTGATGTGATAATGTCCCATGAGCCGTGCGCGCCAGGAGGGTACAGGGTGCTGCGCAGTGTGCCAATGTCCCATGAGCCGTGCGCGCCAGGAGGGTACAGGGTGCTGCGCAGTGTGCCAATGTCCCATGAGCCGTGCGCGCCAGGAGGGTACAGGGTGACAGTGCCGCGCAGTGTGCCAATGTCCCATGAGCCGTGCGCGCCAGGAGGGTACATGGTGACAGCGCAGTGTGTCAGTGCCCCATGAGCCGTGCGCTTCAGGAGGGTAGGGTGACCGCACCGCGCAGTGTGCCAATGTCCCAAGAGCCGTGCGCTCCAGGAGGGTACAGGGTGCCGCGCAGTGTGCCAATGTCCCATGAGCCCTGCGCTCCAGCAGGCTACAGGGTGCCGCGCAGTGCGCCAATGTCCCAGGAGCCGTGCGCACTGGGAGGGGTCAGAGTGACAGAACCGTACAGTGTGACATTATCTCATGAGCTGTGCGCCCCGAGAGCGTACAAAGTGTGATAGCCCCGCACAATCTGCGAATGTCTCATGAGTTCTGGGAGTCATTGGGGTCACAGCACCGCAGAATGTGCCAATGTCTCATGAGCCGTGCGCTCCAGGAGGGTACAGGGTGACAGCACCGCGCAGTGTGCCAGTGTCCCATGAGCCGTGCGCTCCAGGAGGTACAGGGTGACAGCACCGCGCAGTGTGCTAGTGTCCTATGAGCCGTGCGCTCCAGGAGGGTACAGGGTGACAGCACAGCGCAGTGTGACATTATCTCATGAGCTGTGCGCACTGGGAGGGGTCAGAGTTTAAGGTGACAGCTCCGCACAATCTGCCAATGTCTCATGGGTTCTGGGAGGGATCGGGGTGACAGCACCACTCAGTGTGCCACTGTCCCAAGAGTCGTGCGCTCTGGTACATAACAGGTAGACAGCAGCGTGGAAAGGTCCAGTGTCCCATGAGCCGTGCACTCCAGGAGGGTACATGGTGACAGCACCACTCAGTGTGCCACTGTCCCAAGAGTCGTGCGCTCTGGTACATAACAGGTAGACAGCAGCGTGGAAAGGACCAGTGTCCCATGAGCCGTGCGCTCCAGGAGGGTACATGGTGACAGCACCACTCAGTGTGCCACTGTCCCAAGAGTCGTGCGCTCTGGTACATAACAGGTAGACAGCAGCGTGGAAAGGACCAGTGTCCCATGAGCCGTGCGCACTGGGAGGGGTCAGGGTGACAGCACCGCGCAGTGTGACAATGTCTCATGGGTTCTGGGAGGGATCGGGGTGACAGCACCGCTCAGTGTGTCAGTGTCCCATGAGCCGTGCGCTCTGGTACATAACAGGTAGACAGCAGCGTGGAAAGGTCCAGTGTCCCATGAGCCGTGCGCTCTGGCAAGAATCCGAGTGACAAAACCGTATACAATAACCCAAAACCCAAAACACCCAGGCGCCGTGCACTGCCCGTGTGCCTACAGTACAGCAGGGCGACAGGGCCGTGCAGGCTGCCAAGACACCGAAGGAACAGGGTGGCCCAGTGCACCGGTACACCCGAGTCGTGCTCTCTCGCAGGGATGCGCAGCTAACAGCAGGGTGACCGCATCTTGTGGAAACCATTTCAGAATGCAGACAGCCATGAGAGGTCACGACCCCCGCAGTGCAGGGACCCCTGCGCACCGCCTGACCGTGCAGATTTGGAAATGGTCACAGGACTGCCGGTGTAGGGAAGCTGGCCCGCTTGGCCGAACCGTGTCCTGCGCTTAGATGGCTCGTCCAACGATAGTGTGTGTGCCATGTTACTGGTCTGTGAGATCTTCAAAAGAAAAGTATTACTCCCCTTTCGCCTGTATAGCGCCTATCACCCCATGGTTGTGGCACTTCGATGACGTCATACATTTTTTCATATGAGCAGGCCGTCTGGTAGTGGGTAGTTCCTGCCTGGACGAGGCACGGGGTGACAGAGCGGGGCTCCACTTGCGCCAGAAGACCCCCGCCCCCCTCCAGTCAGCAGATGGCCTTGCGCAGGTCCTCCTGCTCCTAGAGAAACTCCGCAGCTTCGTGAATAGCGACCTGACGTAGGGGATACAAAGGAGGATGTGGCGTCATGAGAGAATCACCGCTGTTGACGGGGACTCACTGCTGCACGAATATGACGTCACCACTGAGCGGACAGTGCACTACTGCCAATGCGGGCAGGCCTTTGTCGGTCCACACTGCAGGTGGCACAGTAGCCCATGCAAGACAACTAGTGGCCACTTCTCTGAGGGCTCGAATCGGGGGGAAGGGAGGACACCGATTCATTATAATAAATCGATTAGAAACGCAGATGGCTTTGGAGTCGGGTCTAGGCTGTACATTTATGTTTAAAGGTTTGTGCTCCAGGGACACTGGAACAAGTTAGTTTTTTATGTCACGTATAGGTTTAGTCTGTTAGGTGAAATAGCCACTCCATTGTCAGGCTAAATGACTTGTCAAGGTGACCGAAGACAGGTTTCATGGATCACTCAAGTCCGATTTATTGATTGAATTTCTGTGTGTTGTGTTCAACCACCTGGAAGAACTTGTCACAGATAATGGCACCCAGATGGTATTTGAGGAGACAGGACAGTCCTTGTTGTCTCTGGGCATCCATCTCACGAAGATCATTGAATGACCCTATGAGCACTAGCCTTGCATTAAAAGAGCAATTAAAGACCCTTTGCAAATGATCATAGTAAATGAGACTTGACCAAGAAGGGAACTAGAGGTTTCTTCGTGCTTTTTTTTTCTCCTGAATCAGTGTTCACTTCCAACAGAAACAAGGCATAGGCACAAATTAATCCTGTTTGGGGCTTACCTTATTCTCAAGTTGTCTAAAACTAACCGCATAGGTTTCTTATCCAAGAAACTCTTGATATCTTAGTTAAGAGGACAGAAAACCCTTACCCACTTGTTGTGGCATGCTTCATCATGGATTCCTCATCTCTGTGATCTGTACTTGGTGGTCCTCGAAGGGCTGGATAGTGGGGCTGCTCGGTGTTGAGGTCCGCTGATCGTCCAAATTGTAGAAGGCCAACTTAGTCAGCAAGTCAAGTCTTCCTTCATGTCACTCGCCATTTGGTGAGGATTGAACTGGTCACTAAAGTTAAAAAAAAGTGTTGGGGAGCCCCTGGACGGAATTAATTTTGATCATGCGTGGGTTATGTTCAGTTGTCTCAGGACTCGGAGGCCGCCATAGGGGCCTTACCCCAACACCGGTCATACACCAACCGACAAGACAGTTTTTGTTTGATGGAAGAAGTATTTATTTTTAAATATACTTTCATAGAAATTCATAAACACAATTCATGTAAGTCGTCATATGCACTTTACTCAACTAAAACATTTCACTGCAAACTTTAATATATATAAACTGCTATAGTCGCTACTTTGTAACCATATAATTTTGACAGGATCCCTTCCTGTCCTGAACCTCCTTTGGACCACACAGGGACTGATTGTCACCTGTATCCTTAGGGGGGCGGTATCCCTGCTTCCTCTGTTCCTTGCCCCCATGTTCAGGGTTCCGCCCCCTCTCCAAACACCAATCAACCAAGGGGTGTACCAGGGCGGCCCAGGGCATGAGCCCCGTGACCACCCCAGTGATCTGGGCTCCCTACCCCCAAACAGGTGTGTCCATCCGCAGGTTGGTCCAGGACTTCAGGATCCTATCTCTCTTGTTATACCGGGGCCCCCCCCTTGGGGTCCCCTCTGTTGCTTCCGGTTACTTTATTCTTTCTTTCTGCGCCCTTCCTCCAAGCCTAATAATAAGGAGAGGGTGGGTGGGAATCGCCAACAGGTCCGCCCGTCCCCGGCCGCCGCGCACGAAGTAAGAAGGCCGAGCCTTCTGGGGGGGGCGCTTTTATGCCCCCCCACCAGTGCGCGGCGGCCCAAACCGGTCCAGCCCTGCCCCGTCCACCGACGCTCTCCCAGCGTCGAACTTCCGCCCGCGCGTCTCGCGAGACGCGCGAGCGGAAGCCCATGGCCAGCCTGCGCACAACTAGTGCGAGGCTCGGCCCCGGCGTCCCCGATCCCTAAGGGGCCGCGCCCCCCCATGTTGGGGGGGGCGCTCTTCCACAGGACTCGGAGGCCGCCATAGGGGCCTTACCCCAACACCGGTCATACACCAACCGACAAGACAGTTTTTGTTTGATGGAAGAAGTATTTATTTTTAAATATACTTTCATAGAAATTCATAAACACAATTCATGTAAGTCGTCATATGCACTTTACTCAACTAAAACATTTCACTGCAAACTTTAATATATATAAACTGCTATAGTCGCTACTTTGTAACCATATAATTTTGACAGGATCCCTTCCTGTCCTGAACCTCCTTTGGACCACACAGGGACTGATTGTCACCTGTATCCTTAGGGGGGCGGTATCCCTGCTTCCTCTGTTCCTTGCCCCCATGTTCAGGGTTCCGCCCCCTCTCCAAACATCAATCAACCAAGGGGTGTACCAGGGCGGCCCAGGGCATGAGCCCCGTGACCACCCCAGTGATCTGGGCTCCCTACCCCCAAACAGGTGTGTCCATCCGCAGGTTGGTCCAGGACTTCAGGATCCTATCTCTCTTGTTATACCGGGGCCCCCCCCTTGGGGTCCCCTCTGTTGCTTCCGGTTACTTTATTCTTTCTTTCTGCGCCACGAGGGCGACCAGGGCCCCAGGGTCCTACGCCCTCCCCACCAGAAAACAAACACTTAGCAAAAAACCACATGTCTGCCATGAATTGGTCAGTACCTGCATCGGATAAATGAACCAAATCCCTATGAAACATTTCAGGACCTTTCAATTGTCTATGTGGGATGTTCCACAAACGGCCTGGACCAGGGCAAAGCTTTGAAATCTCTGCGTTAAGTCGCCTCACTGACACATTGATTGTTCTTGGTTTGATTCCTGGGCCCCATCTTTTCCGTGGCACCATGTGAGACCAGGCGATGGCTGCATGAGGAAATTGCTTAGCAAGCTTTGTTATTTCTAAGAATATCGCCTCTCTCAGGGCTTTTCGACCCAGATGTACCAGGTCATTGCCCCCCAGGTGAATGATGATGAGGTCCGGGGATTGGAGACCTGGACATCCGCGAGCCAAATCAACCAGCTGCTGTAGCTGTTTAATTCCTTTGCCGCCAACCCCGCACCACCTGAAGGCCACGTCTAAGCTTGTCGCCGGATTCGGTTTACGGAGCTGCTGCAACCGGTACGCCGCCCAACGAACGAATGAATGCCCCAGTACCCAAACCACACGCGGAGCCATCTACTGCAATAAAGGGAAAATTGTGTGAGGAATGGTACAGAATGTTAAGATACACCAACAATCCCAATTATACCAGCTCTGGCCTAACGTAACGCTTATAACAGTTAGACGACCATCTGCCAATGGCCTTAACTTCAGAGATGGGCATACCTGCACCCGCAGCTAACGTAGCCGCGCCAATCCTGAACGAGTGAGGAGAGTAACCCCGAGGCTCCAAGCCTGCTGCCTTTAATGATATTTTCATTACCTCTGTAAATTGGTAGCGCGACAGACAGTCCCCATTTGCGTGTATAAATAACGCCGTTGATTTTTCTAAAGGGCGCACCTTTAGATAAGCACCTAGGTTGGCAACCGGACAGATAAGAGACCCCCGCGCTGCCCGAAGATCAATCCTCGCCCCTTTACCTAACTGATCAGTCTTTGATTTGCGCAGCAGTATGGTGGCGGAGTTATTATTGATTATTACATCTGGCCATTGGAGACCCCCTGCATGGTCGTTCTTGGAAGTACCTAACATTTCGCCAATACGGAAGGCCCCATAAAAGGCCACCGAAAAAGCTGATGTGAATAAGGCAGTCTCGAAAGGGGAGGAAGAAACTACAGCAACTGCACCCAGCAATTTTTCTAATACCTGGGGGGTTATAGGCCGCCTAGAGTCTACTTTGGGGCCCTCCGCTTTTGACCACCCCACCAGTGCCTGCTTAATAATAAAGGCATTGAGTTTAGAGTCTTGCCCTCTTAGCTTGGCGAAAAAACGGATGGCTGCCAAGCTGGCCTTGGCGCACGAGACAGGTTTACCATTGCTTTTTAAATGTTGTAAAAAGGCACAGATTGCTTCGGATGAAAACCAATCTGAGGAGTTCACTGATTTCACAAACAGTCTATAATGCAAGAAGGCCCTTTCGTATGCCCCCTTTGTTCGTGTCGCCAAAGAAGCCCCTACTAGGGCTGACAGCGCGGGACACCAATCTTCCACAGTGATGTTGGAAACTCTGTCATCCTCTCCGACGCCTGAGGGTGGAACCTCTGAAAATCCTGCATTAATGATCGAGACAAAGCATCAGCTGCATTGTTATTTACCCCAGGAACATGTTTCGCCCGGAATGTGATGTTGAGTTTCAAACATTGCAGCACCAGATACTTAAGTAGTCTCAGCACCCATCTGCAGCTAGCTTTTTGTCTATTGATTGACTCCACGACTGCCATGTTGTCTGACCAAAATACTACTGTCTTGTTTCTCAATGCGTCCTCCCATACAGAAACCGCTACAATGATGGGAAATAATTCCAAGAATGCTATGTTTTTGGTGAGCCCCAACTCTACCCAATCAGTTGGCCAATCTGCCCGGCACCATGCAGAACCAAGTATAGCCCCAAAGCCCACACTGCCTGCAGCGTCCGTAAACAGGCCAAGAGAAGGGCTGTCGGCAGGGGGAAGAGGCCAGATCACCGCCCCGTTAAAGTCTTGTAGGAATGCTTCCCACACTCTCAAATCGTCCCTTACTTCCGCAGATAGCCTGGTGTGATGGTGTTTCTCGGTCAACCCTGCCATGGACCTAGCTATGGATCTGGAAAAGGGGCGGGCCATGGGAATAATCCTCAATGCGAAATTCAATTGACCCACCAATACTTGCAATTGGTGCAGGGTGACCTTGGTATGGGATAAGACTGTTCTGATGGACCCCTTAAAAACTTGAAGCTTGTCCAGAGGAAGGCGACACTCCCCCGCTATGGTGTCAATTTCTATGCCCAGGAAAGTGATGCATGTGGAGGGGCCTTCTGTTTTTTCCTGGGCTATTGGGACCCCGAATTCTCCAAACATGGTTGTCAGAGACTGCAGGGCCCAAATGCATTTGTTTGACTCAGGAGGGCCCAACACTAGGAAATCATCCAAATAATGAATAACATTTGCATGACTTGTACGTCTAGTGAAAATCCATTGCAAAGCAGAACTAAACTGTTCGAAATAACTGCAAGACACACTGCATCCCATGGGCATACATTTGTCATAAAAATACTCCCCATTAAATTGGAATCCCAAAAAATGGTAATCTTCAGGGTGAACTGGTAAAAGCCGGAAAGCTGCTTCGATATCTGTTTTTGCTAAGAGCGCACCCCGCCCCAGACCCCTCAGCAACACTAGTGCCTGGTCTACGGTAGCATAACGCACTGAACATAAAGTCGGGTCTATTGCCTCATTCACTGAGGCGCCGCGTGGGGCTGATAGATTATGAATCAATCTGAACTGTCCCGGCTCTTTTTTGGGTACTACTCCTAATGGGGAACAGACAAAATTAACTGTGGGTGGGGAAGTGAAGGGGCCAGCCAGCCTCCCTAGAGCGCGCTCTTTTGCAATTTTCTTAGCCACCACGCCAGGGTTTTTCACGGCAGACATAAGATTTCTGCAGTGACCTAGGGGGGGGACCTGGGATGCTGGAATTCTAAAACCCTGTGAAAAACCTTTAATCAGAAGTTCAGCTGAAGCCTTGACTGGGTAAACTTTCAGCCAAGGCAACAAAAACTCTAAGTGAATGGGAGTCGGCAAGGAAGAACTAGGTACTGGACTTACTCCCTTCCTTAGCTCTGTCCTTTGCTTTTTTAATGCATTTAAATTCGGGGTGAGAGGGGTGCCCACAAAATGCACAGGAGTGCCTGAATTTGCACGTCCCAGGGGGGCGTGAACATACTTTCTTGTTAAACGCCCAGCAAGACCCTTTTTTGTCGCTTGTATACTGTGCTCGAAAGGGCTGCTTGTTGGGTAATTTGTTGTTCACGCACTCCAGCCAAACATTTACTTCAGTCTGATCCCAACCAATTGCTGGATCCTCTACCTTTGCCCACCTGAAATCACGGTCATACTCCAGCCAAGCGTTCCCGCCGTACATATGATGAGCTTTTAAAAATTTTTTTCATAAAATATCATTGACAGGCCGATGTCAGGCTTCTTTTCCATCATGACTGACATAAACACATTAAAACCGAATAACCAATTTGTAATATTCTCTTCTATCTTAGGTTTTTTATCTGAGTATGCTGAAGTTTTAGCATCTTTATCCTTTGATTCAATTTCCCTTCTCTTAGCCCTTACCAGGCTAAAAATGTCCACAAAATCCCCTTTCCATATTTTCTCTTTGATTTCCGAAGCCACATGTGCAGCTAACTTTCCCGGCCTAGATAGCAATGTGTCTGCCCCCGTGACTTCAGCTGGGGCTGGTGTTACTATGGTGTTACCACCCTGTTCTATGACCTTACCATTTTCTTTTCCACCTGGAGGAGTCTGCAACAGCGGGCCCGGTGCCTGGCTGACACTGGGGCCCGAGGTCGCCACCTGCAATGAAGGAACATTACGCGCTGCTACCAACGCCTCCACCTGGCGCTTAAGTTCAAGTACGGAGTTCTGCAATGGGTCACTAGCCCATGGGGTCGTGGGGGGTGGGGCTGGCACTGGCACAGAGAGATTGGCCAACATCTGTGATACTGACACCAAAGTTTGAGTTGTCAGGTCCTGGGATGCCCCTGAATGGGCCCCCGCCGCCTGCCCCTGCTCTGTGACTGCGCCAACCCCTAGAGCCACTCCCTGCGCAATGGGTAATGGTTGCGTGGGTACATCCTTGGCTGGTGCTGCTAATGCTGCTACAGAACGCCGTATATCCGCCAGCATAGCTTCCACACCTCCCGCCGGGCCCGTGCTAGGCGACCTTACCCCTGCGTGATGCCCAGCAATTTCTTCAGAAGGCGCCGCCGCTGCAATACTGGGGGCCACCACTGTGACTAACTCAACCACAGGGGGAGGGGGGGCCAAAACTGCCTGAGGCGTAGGCTGTTGAACTACCACCCCCCCAGTCTGTTTTTTATTCCTACGCTTAACTGGAGGAAAAGCAACTGTCTGCGGCGTAGGCTGTTGAACTACCGCCCCCCCAGTCTGTTTTTTATTCCTACGCTTAACTGGAGGAAAAGCTGCAGGCGGTGCTACATTCGCACGGCGCGGGCGGGAAGCGCCTACCTCACCGTCATCTCCATCTGAAGGAGCAGCCTCCCCTTCTGAATCCCCGCCCCCTAACTTAGCTAGGACCAATTTTAGCAATTGGGCAAGATCAGGATCTGTGGCCTTCCTCTTACCTCCTCTCGCCCTATTAGTTGCCATAATGCTAATATTAGGTAAACAAGTTGCAAGCAGTGGTAAGACAAATTTCTCAATTAATTAACGCAAATGAATAATCCGTTAGCCCAATACCAACGTCACTTTTTGCAAAATTAAGTGGATAACAATCCTAGGACACTGACGCGCAATGCACCCTTAACACATTCAGATCAGTGACAAAATTACCCACCTAATGAATAGTCCGTTAGCCCAATGCCAACATCACTATTTGCAAAACACAGTGGATAACAGTCTTAGGACACTGACGCGCAATGCACCATTAACACATTCAGATTAGTGACAAAATTACCCACCTACTAATTCCACAATTATATGTGTAAATAAGCACTTTCAACAACTGATATGGCCCCCTTTCGCTTTACCACAAAGCTAACTATAATTGGGAGGAGAACAATATCTGTACCCTTAATACTTTTTTCCCCTGCACCACAGCCCTCTCCCACGTGGCACACAAAATTTTTAAACATTTAAAACAGAGAGAAACTTTTTAACTAATTGACCTGGGGTGTAAACCCCAAGCAGGTGAGAGTGCGCACAGAACAACCTCCTAACTACGGAGTCAGCCTCCGTGCGCTCACTCACCTCGCTTTCCTTTGCTTGCTGACGAAGTCGCTCCCCTGCGCCTGCCGCTACACGACCAATTTTTATGCACCCGACTCTACGAGGTCGCTCCCCTGCTATCTGATCCTCAGGGACCCTCTGATTCTTTGTCCACGACAAGGATTCCAGAACCCTGCTTCTCTCGAAGCAATTGTCCTCGACCTCGCCGCCGCGTTCCTAGGTCCTCTGGAACCTGGAATCAATCGCCAACAGGTCTGCCCGTCCCCGGCCTCCGCGCACGAAGTAAGAAGATGGAGAGGCCGAGCCTTCTGGGGGGGGCGCTTTTATGCCCCCCCACCAGTGCGCGGCGGCCCAAACCGGTCCAGCCCTGCCCCGTCCACCGACGCTCTCCCAGCGTCGAACTTCCGCCCGCGCGTCTCGCGAGACGCGCGAGCGGAAGCCCATGGCCAGCCTGCGCACAACTAGTGCGAGGCTCGGCCCCGGCGTCCCCGATCCCTAAGGGGCCGCGCCCCCCCATGTTGGGGGGGGCGCTCTTCCATAAGTGAAGATGGTGTGGATGGATTTAACATGGATGTATATACTTCTCCATATCATACTTCTGGAGACAACCCATTGTCCCGGTAAGAGGGAGGGCAGAAGGGTCCTTGATTAATAATGAATGGATGGATCGCAAACGAGTCAATGGAAAAAAGGTTGAGGGGAGTGGTTGATGTATGGCAGGCACTCCAGGAAAAGTACAGAGGCAACACTGGGAGAGAAGAGGGGGTGAAGGTAAGTGATTCTGGGAGGGCGAAGAGGGATAAGGTGTGACATGAATAGCTTCACCGCGCCTGCACCGCGGTTAGTGGTGGAAGCGAGGGGTGGTGTGGTGTGGGCGATGGTAAAGCGTAGAATAAGAACAAAGTGTAGTACAGGACAAGGGGAAGGAGGTTATGTGTGCAACAAAGGAAGTTTGTAGATGTGCGGGTTATATATGGTCCCTCCTTAGATTCTGAATTACAACATTGGAATGTTGGGTGCTCCACTGGAGACAAGGGCGTAGCCCGGACTTCTAATGGCCGACAGAAGCCCGGAGCTTCAACAATCTGTGTCTTTCATAGCTGCTGCTGTGAACAAAGGCCTCATGGAGCCAGAGGGGATCTTAACCCCTTTGGGCTCTGTGAGCCCTTTGTTTTACTATTTAAAACGTTCTCTAGGGGCAGGATGTTCTAATAGCATTATAGCTCATTGTTGCTGGGCTATAGCGACCACTAAAGTCCTTCTTCCTTGTTGAAGGTCCTCACCTTCGGCTTGGGCCTTTAACGCCGGAGCAGGACAATGGGCAGTGCCCCATCTTTAACCGCAATAGTCCTGCAGGACATAACCAGCATAGGGGCTCCGGAGTCATCCTGTGAGACCCACGTTTGAAAGGATTATGCTGTCGGATACCACAGCGTCCAGTGGTCATTGATTTTTTTCATGATACTCAGTTCTGTTGTTCTGAGGGTGCTAGGTACAGGGGTGTGCTGTCTAGGTAGAGTCCATGGAACACAGCAGTGGGTGCAAGTGTCTGGTTTCAGTCTAAACCAGATGCTGTCACTGGAAAGAGACATCCAAACGCAGGTGCTTGTCTGTATTAAACAACAATGGGTTTTCATCCTGCTCAAGTTTGTAGCTTCCTTTCACTTGGTCTCAGAACTGTAAATTAAATTGACTTGTACAATAGCACCAGGCTGGGAATAAAGCCAGAGCAGGCTTGGGATTTAGCCTGGAGCCCATTGTGAGTAACTCTGTGAAATACCTACTGATTAAAGCGGGAGTTACTGGGGCAAGGGTTCAAACTCATTGCCCTCAGCACTACTGGGGAAACATGGGACAAGGGTGGTCCTAGGGTGAGTGAGATGCCCTCTGGTATGCCTGTGCCCTCTGGTTGTGGGAGATGTCCACCAACACCGCTGGTTCTCTGTGAGATGGAGAGGCCTTCCATTAAACCTGTGGTTCTCTGGTCGTGGGAGATCTCCACCAACACACTGCTGGTTCTCTGGCTGGTGGAGGGGCCTTCCCTTAAACCTGTGGTTCTCTGGTTGTAGGAAATCCCCACCAACACACCGCTGGTTGACTATGAGATGGAGAGGCCTTCCCTTCACCCTGTGGTTCTCTGGTTCTGGGAGATGTCCACCAACACTGCTGGTTCTCTGTGAGATGGAGAGACTTTCCCTTCACCCTGTGGTTCTCTGGTTGTGGGATATCTCCACCAACACACCGCTGGTTGACTATGAGATGGAGAGGCCTTCCCTTCACCCTGTGGTTCTCTGGTTGTGGGAGATGTCCACCAACACTGCTGGTTCTCTGTGAGATGGAGAGACTTTCCCTTCGCCCTGTGGTTCTCTGGTTGTGGGATATCTCCACCAACACACTGCTGGTTCTCTGGCTGGTGGAGGGGCCTTCCCTTAAACCTGTGGTTCTCTGGTTGTAGGAAATCCCCACCAACACACCGCTGGTTGACTATGAGATGGAGAGGCCTTCCCTTCACCCTGTGGTTCTCTGGTTCTGGGAGATGTCCACCAACACTGCTGGTTCTCTGTGAGATGGAGAGACTTTCCCTTCGCCCTGTGGTTCTCTGGTTGTGGGATATCTCCACCAACACACCGCTGGTTGTCTATGAGATGGAGAGGCCTTCCCTTCACCCTGTGGTTCTCTGGTTCTGGGAGATGTCCACCAACACTGCTGGTTCTCTGTGAGATGGAGAGACTTTCCCTTCGCCCTGTGGTTCTCTGGTTGTGGGATATCTCCACCAACAAACCGCTGGTTGTCTATGAGATGGAGAGGCCTTCCCTTCAACCTGCGGTTCGTTGACTGTGGGAGATGTCCACTGATACACCGCTGGTTCTCTGGAGATGGAGAGGCCTTCCCTTAAAACTGTGGTTCTCTGGTTGTGGGAGATGCAGTTTGCTGTGCCTGTTGGTGGAGACACCCCTGGCACACCTGTGGTTCTCCAGTGTAGTAATGAGGCCTGTGACTTGTAGTGATCTGAAGTGTCTGACATGGAGCAGCAACCAGTATACGCGCACTGCACTGTTAATAAAGTTCCCCATACTAATATCTTATTTATTGTTCTGCATTAATGGTGGCATTGTTCGTTTTATTTTGTTTTCTCATTTGGTGAGACAATGTCGCATCATCTATAATACTTAGTGCTACTATTACTATTTTTGCTATTATTCCCCTTTTGATCTCATTGTGTTCTGAGTTTGTCCTTTATCTTTCTCCCTAAGACGTTTTGTGGCATATATTCTATATACATCCATGTATTTATATCTCTATACATCTGTGGCTTATTGTTTGTATTCATAATGGGCGCCCTTGGCCTGAAAGAGCTACGATGACGTACAGGATGGGTGCAACCGCTAAAGGAATGCACATAACAATACTGCATTCTTGTGACTGTAGTTCTGGATTTGTAATGGAAATGAAAACTACAAGTCCCAGAATGCAACAGAGGAAAGGAGTTAGTGACGCAGCTGATTACATCGGACATTGGAGAGTTTTGCATCTCGGGATTATATGCTCCAGGCAGTACAAGATCCCTCAGTGCCATTTACTTCACGCGAGCCCCATCTTGGCCTCCACGTCACCGGAGCCGAGGCATGCACTAGGCTGGGCCACGCCCACTTCTGTCACAATCGGGCTCTCAAAACCTGTCTGGGCCAAACTTAAGTT
Organism: Pleurodeles waltl; assembly: GCF_031143425.1. Taxonomy (NCBI): domain Eukaryota; kingdom Metazoa; phylum Chordata; class Amphibia; order Caudata; family Salamandridae; genus Pleurodeles; species Pleurodeles waltl. Next base: position 1,672,966,008 of record NC_090445.1, read on the forward strand.
TTGTTGCCTGGGGACACAGATTTTTGAAAGGATAGGGAGTGTCGCAAAAACACTCAGTTTTGTAAATTCTTCAAACCGGTGGAAAAAACACAGGAATAAAACAGTCTCTGCTGGAGGATGGGCCTCGGGCACGCTTGATGCACATGAATAGCTTTGGTATAAAACCCTCTGTTCTCAGAGCACACGAGCGATTAAGGAAATATTTCATACTATTTTAATCTCTATGTAACGTCAGAGTCGTGAATTATGTTTTTATGGCGCACAAAATGCAGTCGGAAAAACCATTATACACATTCTTGTGTAATAACACAGTGACCATTTTTTTTTCTTTTCAAAACGGGTAATGCGACATCTCAGTCAGACTCGTGAAAATTAAACTCTGATGCCATTGAGTTAGCTAATGGGCAGTCAGTCAATTGTCCCGGTTGTTTAGAGGCGTCTCTGTTAATGCTTTTTGTATTATAAACGTGGGACTACAAGTCACAGCATTCTAAGCGCTCCTGGCTGAAAAGCTAGGATCAGCTGTTTTTTAGGTCGAGCGCCCACGCGCTTCGACCTGTTGTGATCTATCTGTGGGCTTTTGACCACGCCCATCACTAGCACTCGTCCATGGATTTGCATTTGAAAAATCCTTTATCAGTGGTAAATGCTTTCCTTTTGTCCCTCCTTGGGGAGGGGTTGTTACCATCTTGCAGACTACCATTTTCATGGATAATTGCATGTTTGCCATACGTTTGATTGCAAGCGAACTTTTTATGTTGATCCTTCACGCTCATGGCGGTCGTGGCGCTTTGAATCGGCTCGCTTATGTCACCTGTTTTACTTTTCATTTTCAATGTATGTGGCAAGAAAAGTCCAGTTAGCAATTGAAAACGCTAATAGTTTTAACTTGAGCAAACGCGAGACCTATTGCATTGCAAATGCTTGTTCCCCTTTTTTTACCAAGTCCATGGGTGCTTGTGATGGCGGTGTCAGATAGAAACTGAGGCAGTTGGGTTGCGGGGGTGGGGGGGAGGGGAGTTGGGGGAGAGGGGTGGCATGGGAATTGTTTGTTTTAGTATTTCCTGTACCCTGGGCTGGCGATGAAAGAAGACAAGGCCTCATTCGCCAATAGATGTAATATGTCTGGGGAAATCATCTGCAGAGGTCGTTGTTGTGTCACACATATTTGTTCTGCCCACTGCAGAATACTGCCTGGGCAGTGGGTCAGCCCATTTTAGCCATTGGCTGCCTTCACTGTGAGTGACGTCATTCAACCTTTTCACAAGGAGCACATCCGCGCACAAAGTAGTTACCTTCAGTGCCAGGTATTACTGTGGCAACCTATGCTTTCGACACTACAAAAATAATTTTCCTTTTGGGCATTTTTTGTATTCACGAGTGCCCTGCACCTCCCACCAATAACATTTTACTACAACCTTAACGAAGCAGACAACAACAAGTAAAGTTGAGAGACTGGCAGCCAAATCTATGGGCTTTGCCAGTGCTTGCTTTCTGATGTTTTCCAAATCATCCTTCTGGGAGGGTCCGGGAGAATGTGTCTTTTCGACCCATTGACCTGTCCATAGATTTCATACCTGTTTTTATGATATCCCTGCAAAGCACACATGCTGTTATGTATATCATATTACGTACATTTCCGAATTACGATTACCAGAACGCTAATGTGTGCTCAGAATCCAAATGCTTTTCGAGGCCCTATAAATGATAAGTAGGCGCTAGGCAAATACATATAGCAGAACATGTGCGCATACTTTCAATAGCATCGCATGTCACCCTTGCTGTATTATTTCTAAATAATTAGCATAGTTTTGCATGCATTCATTAGCATTAACATTGTTTACCAGGCAGATATTACGTGCAACCATTACAAGAATGTGCCCATATGTCAAACACTGTCTCCCAGACAGACATGTTTGGATTGTAATGCAGAATTAGTGAGATGAGTTACCTTTTCTCTGGATCAAAGCATGATGTCACCCCAAAAGACGGCACCTTAATAAACACAGGCAGTGAGTGGTCTGCAGACCGGACAACATTTCCTAACCCAACCCCCTTAAAGCAACAGATGTGGCAGCCATTGTGGTAACCTTCGTTAAATAATTTACGCCCCCCCCCCCAATAAAAAAAGCATGGTTAGTTGTTCCTCTCTAGGCCAGTTACCAGCACACTGTGCTCGATTTCCAGGCTGTCACCCAGGCACTCAATGCAGTCTGGGTAGGGCGACCAGATGTCGAAAACCAAAAACTGGGACATTTAGCAAACGTAGAAGAAGGACTACACTTTTACTTGTGCCAAGGGGAACAAAATGAGTCACATGATAGCGTGCATCGACCTAGAAACACAGACAACGAGGCACTGAGGAATTACATTAAAAGCAACTTTTAAACTTAGTAGCATTAGTCTTATCTAAATTGTGCTGTGACAAAAGCTGCAAACCTGTCCTGCCTTTGAGCACATAAATACATGCCTTTTTTGTTTTGAGACGAATTTCTCAAAAAAACGGGCCATGAGCTACATTTCTCTAAATCTACAGGACAACTGGTGAAAACCGGGACTGTCCCGGCAAATCCGGGACGCCTGGTCCCCCTGTTTCTGGGGCACGTTTCACGTCACTTGAGGCAACCGAACTTGAAGCTAGGGTCACATTACCAGATGAATGCATGTCCGCACCTACCCACTGCCCCCTTTCTGGATTGTAGTTTAAAATGCCGAGCCTTATGGGGGCTGTTGTCCTGGTTCAACTCAAATCCATTTGAATACACCAGACAAAACTCATTTCTGAAGAAAAAAACAATACTGGAGCATTTGAACCTTGCTAACATGGCGTAATCTAGTAATTTTAATAAGGGTATTGCAGTCTGGTGCCGTATCACCGGGCTGGGACGTTGCCAGTCCTGGGATTATATTTCGTGGCCAGCTGTGTTCTTGGAGTTGTAGTCATGGCTGCTTCCACTGAACCAACGGTACAAACCCCCTTGACAACAAAGGTTTGTAACCAAAAACCCCAGGACTGGAAACACTGAGTCCTGATTCTATGGACTGTACAGATAAGCACATTCTGGAAGTGGAACATTGTGTCAGTGGTGGCATGGAGTCATCTGGACACCCCCACACCTCCTGTCTTTGATTCAGAGATCTCAAGCGTTGCTGCTTCATGAGTAAGTAGATTACCTAGTCCAGATTTGTGTTTTGCTTTCCAAGGTTTGTTGTCCTTATTTCAACAAACTACAAATCCCAGAATGCAAAGTAGAAATCTGGGATGGCTTAGCTACTCACTCATGGAAAAGTTGGGAGGGCATCTCTTTTCATGTTTTCGCCTTGACCCCTTTGCTACAAACGTCTCTTTCCTGAAGCGAAAAAGTGAGATGCAGTTTGTGTGAGTAAACCCGTGGGCTTCTGCGAATGACACGGTGCCTGATCATGGCTGGTTGGCGCGCGCATACAAGAGGAGTCTAGGTGTTCCGGGAGCTGACGTGGCATTTCCTAGAACCCTCAGATAGGCTGCTGTTTACCGCTGCAGTCACCGGAGACCGTGCTGTGTTTGAACTGGCTGCAGTGGTTTATGCAATATTAACTACACAAGGAGCTCTGGAACTTTTATGAAGCTTGTAAATGCTCGCATGCTTACCGTATGGCCCAAGGTTACTGGGAGGAAACTTCTGAGGCTTCCTTTCCTAAATGATTACTTTCAGCTGAATTAAAACAACACTGCAACTTTCAGAATGCAGCAACCTGTTAAACTGAAGCCTAGCACTGGAAACCAAGGCCCAGATTTAGACAGGACTTGCATCACCCTTGCGCCATGCAAGGGGACGCTGGGTGGCGCACAGCCTAGAATGAGATTTCCCAAGCCACGCAAGACCACCTTCCGTGGCCCTGCATACTTTGGTAAATCTGGAGTATTGCATGGCAGCAGAAGTTGCTGGCTCGCGTTAATCTGCATGGCGGGTGTGTTGCATGGGTGTTTCCACCTGTGTACTCTGACGCATTCCCAGATTTACCAATACTGGTACACCTTCCCACCAGAGGCGCAACACGGAGAAATCTCTTTATTTCAGCTATTTCTCCTGTTGTTTTCCTTGCGAGTGCGCTGTGTTCTGCAGCACACTTAAAATGAGTAAAACGCCTCCAAGGTTTGCTTTTGTGCAGACTGCACATTAACAAGCCTGCCTGTAACGCAGGCACTCGTGCTCCACGGCACAAGGGTGCATGCATTGCCACTGGGCTGCAGATTGTGCACAGCGCAGAGAGTGGACTGGAATGCACCATATCTTGATAGATATGTGGTAGTCCCGCCCTCTCACGCAGCGCTGTACGCTGTCTTCCTGCGTTGCATGAAAAATCATAAAGAAAGCCCTAGGTGTCCTGATCACATGGAGCTACCTGGCAACTCTAGTTAGCGTTGGTCTGGTCTATATTGTGGATTAGTCCTTGCCAGGTTTGTGAATGACTAGCTGTTTCAGTCCGGGAGTTCTATTTGTTTTTGGGCTTGTAAGCATGTTTATCTCATTATAAAAGCCATAACTACAAGTCCCAGAATGCAAAGAAAAGGCCTGGTCTGGCGTAGAAAGTCACGCACGGACACTGGAAACGCTGCAGCTATGTGGATGTGTTGGGATGATGCACGCATAGCCTTGCCAAGAGTGGTCGTCCCAGCATCTAAACACTCCTTATGCATGCGTAAATGTGCCCAAAAGGGGGTGTAGTCTATGCCTAATTGTATTCGCCATTGTGAACCTCTGCTCAGTCAATTCTTCTTTCATAATATATGAAAGCATAAATCACACTATTGTGGGTGTGATGGTGTAAAAGGCCACATGGCTTTCAAAGCGAAACAGGAAACGTCACTGCACTTTGGAAGAGAGAAGAGTGCAGTGAGCCAAGCACAGTTCAAATCACAGACCTACGGCTGTGCTCTGCACACACAGAAACATTACACTGACCACTTGGCTGCTAGGTGCATGTCTTTGGTAGTAGCCTTTGCATAAGGCTCCTATATTACTCCATGCCTCCAAAGGTGCAATGCTCATTTTCTGGCCTTTTAACAACCTAGTGCATTCTGGGATATGTAGTCCTTGTTAATATCTGTCAATCCAGTTGAACACACTGGAAAATAATGATCTGTAAAAGCACTGTACACTACCTCTCTGGCGACATGGACTGAACTTTCTGTATGCACGTCTTTAGAGGATATGCTTCTGCATATGAACTTATTTACACATGCAACATGCTTTAGTGAAGTCTACTTACAACCCGTCGTGAAGATGCAACTAGGTGTCTGTCTTCACCGGCTCAGATGTAACCACAGGTACTCCACCTTCATGAGAAGGTTCACTAAAGCTTTTTGAATCAGGACTTGCATCTTTTGTTCCTCTTCTTCCGGGTCACGCTTTTGGCTGCCGGTTTATATAGCACTTTAAAATGGCTACTCTCCTGATGGCACTCTCGAAGTCTATTAAATGCTTAGCATAGAACATGCTGCCTTTCGGCTGCTTCCGAGCTCTTCAGAAATCTCAATATATTCCATAATCAATGTGAAATGTTCACCAAATACTCTTTGTCCCCTTGGTTTTTGGTGTCAGTTTTGGTGCTAGTTTTTATCAGAAAGTGTAAAACTATAAGTGACAGGAGGCGCTACTTACACTCAATATGGTGTCATTTGTGATTTCTGGACGTTATATGCAATATCAGAGCCACTCTACTCCAGTCCACTCTACTTTACTCTACTCTACGCCACCAACTTTTAGCCATGCTGCACAACCCTGCTGCTGTACAACATGGCTAAAAGACATTGGCAAAGGCAATGTCTCTCACATAGGCAAGACCTGTTGGCTTTGCCTATAAGAAGCAAGCAAATGAGGGTGACAATAAAACCAAAAAAAAGTAAATAATGGGGCCAGTCTCAAAAAGAAAGATAATATCTTGCAACAGAGAGCTCATGTGCTGCCTTGTATGAGACCTAAAATTGAAACTAAGGCTCCCAGCAGGGAGTACAATCTTAAGGTGTTTCTCAAAAGCAGAAGATCACCATGTCAGGTAGGGGACGATGCACAACTCGTGTACCTGGACCCCAGTCTTGTGCTTTGCTCCAGCAGCCTGTGAGCTTGCTGGTAGTGAAGAAAGTGAAACTACTAGTCCCAAAAGTTAAACTTCTTTTAACTTTGAAGCCACAAGTTGCTGACGTGTCATGCAAAGAAGGGGTCCACTTGCCTGTGGCACTGTATTTGTGGACATCTGCTCACTGTGCAGAGATGACAGAGGGAAGTTTCACTAACCCCACATATGTAATGTTGTATGCTTTTGCTAGTGTTTCTACAATGTCCATGGTCACACAGCATGCTTCACAGGGAATGCTGGAAATATATTTCACCTAGCTGCCAAATGAGCCAATGTTGTGTATGCCTCCATCAGTTACTTTTGGATTTGAGGCACCGATAGCAGTTTGTGTTCAGAGTTCCCAGTATGGGGCTATACCTACAGGTCCCAGTATGCTTAGCACTGTTAGCTTAGAAAAAGCCAGGATTGGCTGAAGACCTCATTCATTACACATGACAGCCTGCCACTCATGTTGGAAAAGGGTCTCAAATATATATTATAGTGCATTTTTGGGACCCATAATGGAAAGGCTTTACATTTTTTTTTTTTTAACTGAGCAAACTTATCAGGTGAAATCATGTTCCCCACTTTGGCTTCTATTTACCAATTATTGCATTCTGGTAAGTGTGGTCTTACTGCATTTCAGATTGATCACTAGTCAAGGCCTTTAGTTACCATCTAATGCATGCTGGGAGTTGTAGTCTTGCTGGACTTTAATTCAACCATCGAGACTGCAGCACCAAATTCCAAAGGGACTGTGCAATTTAAGCCTGTGTCCCGAGAGACCAGGAGCCACTTAGTAACATTAAAGATGTCCTGCCCGCCATCCTCTCCCTCCCGAGGTTTCTCTTTCCTGCAGCTTGTCACAATGTTGCTCCAAAGATTCCTTCCGCACAGCTTGTGGAGGGGTTTAAGACCCCATCCCTGCAGTGTGCGGGGTGGGCTTCTGGTTAAGAGCAATTACAGCCCAAGTGGAGACGGAGCATGCTTTCCTCGGGGTAAATCCCCCACCCCCTGCGGTCACAGTGCTTTTTGCAGTAGAATAGCCCGAGGGGGAGGGGAGGGGGGGGCTCTGCAGAATACAATGAGGCAGTCCCAAGGCCGGAGGAAGTGGGCACAGGAAATGTCTAGCCTGGAATCCATTACGTTAATTACAGAGGAGAAAGCATGTAAAAACCTAAGTGTGTTGGGAACACTGCTTGGCCCCTTCTCCTTGAATCCGTGATGGATCCGCCTGGCTGCTGACATGGGGTAACACCATATGCATCTTACAGGACACAGTGTTTTGTATGGTAACACTTCCAGCCCCTTGGCTAGGATCCAAAGTGCTTTCTGATGGTTGAGTAAGGGGATACTCGGCTCCAAGTGGTTTGAGAAGGATTTTGGATGAAGTGACATCTATGAGTGGTGTGTTTGGTGTCATAGGTGAGACCGCGAGAATGTGCTCCAAACTTGCCATGGCTCAAGTGTCTCATTCCTGTGCATTGAGTGACATGCAGAAAATGGTGTGAAGGATAGTTTAATCCAACCAAAACAATTTGTGGTTTGATAGTCACCTGAGCAATGATTTTGGAAATGGCCAGGCCTTTATTTTCTACTTTCTAGGTGGCTTTTGATGATCCTCAATCTCTTTAGGGGCATCTTCCTGAGCTTGAATGTCTGTACGAAGAACCCCCAGCAAAGCTGGTTTATGGGGGGCATTAGTAGCGGTGACCCATCAGATTTGGGGAAGGGAGAAAATTGAGCTTGATAGCGTGGCCTGAGGCTCTCGCACCCTGCCTGGCAGTAGAAGAGCAGCAAAGGAGATGGGAGAGACACCCTGGACCTACAAGATGTGAGGCTTCATTAATCAGTATCAACCAATTTTGCATGCGGAGTGTGCGTCGTCGTGCCCTGAGCCCTGATGTGTGCCAACTCCTGCCATCTAAACCTCTTGGAACATCAGACCACGTCGTGGCACATTGTGCGCCTCTCTCCCTACCCTGACTACTCTGCTGTCATCCTTCTCCGTCTTACTGTAGTAGCGTGTCATTTATGCGTGTTTTACTGATAGCTTTTGTGTGTCCCTGTGCATGTGTGTAAAGGTGTGATATGTGTAGAAAGGCTGCTGTCTAAGGCCTGCCAACAATTTTCAAGCATCGCCAGTCACTCCGCTACGTTTGCCACCTCCTGCACCTGTGGACCCCAGAAGATAAGTGAGGAGAGAGAATGGGTCCTTGGTTGAGTGTTTGTGTGTGAAAATATGTTCTTGTGTATGAGTGTGTGAAAGCGCATGTCATTTGTACCTATGCTTCTGTGTTTGTATGATTGTGATACAGCTAGATAATGGGGAGCAAGCAGGGGGATGGGGTTGGGGGAGGTTGCTTTATCACCAGCCCCACATTTGCAAGGTTTATCAACTTCCACTAGTGTAGATTTTTACATGCACGGATGATGTTATCTCATCTCTACATGCTTAGGGCATGAGTGTGGCAGGTTCCTGGATACACAGTAGCTTGGTAATTAAGTTCCTTGAGAGTATAAATCAAAGCCTTTTGGTTTAATCATATTGTGACAATACTGGAGCCAGCAATGCCTTTATTGTGTAAGACAGACCTAACTGTTCTCATCGTCTATTGCATCTCTGGTCATTTTGTTGACCTGGGTTTGAAACAACAGCTTGGATTCCGTGACCACACTGAGGTTTTTCACCTCAGTCAGTGGTTGAATAGCCCCCATTTTACAGTCCTCCATGGGTGAGTTTTCCATTTTGAATGAGTAAAGTCTAAGATGGAACAACTGCTAAGAGGCATTTGCAGATATTAGAGGTCTTCCGGTCTGTTGGTTTGTCCCTCTTTGGGATCATCTAAGTGTGGTCACATTTTTTACTGATTAGGTTTGAAGGAGTTGATGAGATAAGGGAGTGGAGATGGGTACATATTGAAATGGATGGGTGAAGAGCTGAAATAAGGCAAGGAGAGAATTTGCTCTCTGTCTTTGAGGTAGGAATTATTGAATTGAAACATATGCCCTTGATTCATTTGATATTACGTTTTTGTGCAAGTAGTTGGTGGCCTACTGGGTCAAATGCCAATGATAGATGCAGTAGGGCATCCATTCTAGTAGAACCATCTGACTTTGTGAGGTCACGATAAATCAAAATTAATGCTGGTTTGCCTTCTTATCCGGGGTCAAATTTTGCCTTTCAGAGATGGGTTTCTTGATTTGCTGATGCTTGATATCTGGGGAAAAGATGCATTTTCAAAGTATTTGCCGAGGTACTGTCAATTGGACATTGGTCTGTAGCTTGCAGTGTCCAGCTGGTCAAGTTGTGCTGTATGATGTGAGATATTTGAAAGGTGCTCAGAGACCCCCACTTGACAAAGAGGAATTGATGGTCACTATTGTTTTCAGGGTTAGTCTCTCATGTAGATAATTCAAACCTCTGCATGTGAAATACATTGGGTGGAGAGCTCTGAAGTTTCACAGTTCTAATTGTCATCTGCTCCAAATTAGGCATTTTCTGTGCATTCTGGGACATGTAATTTATCTCATTATGAATCAGGAATACAACTACTGGAATGCAGAGGAAAAACAGTCTACACTGTAAAAGCCACTCATGCGTTAAGTTGTGCTGTTCCAGCAACAGGGAGAATGCTTCCAAGAGTACAAAATGTCTTGAAGAATTTTTTTTTTTTCTGAAATATACAGAAAAATTAGTAGTTGTTTTCATCCGTTCCTCAATCAGCTTTCTTTGCCATTTTATTGAACCATATTTATTTTCTGCTTACACAAATTTGTTTGTAAAATGATCAGCTAACTTTGTTCTGCCGCAGAATCTTGCCTTGAAACTATGCTATGTGTGATCTCTTCAAAGTGTTTACAGCTTGAACCGACTTAAAAATGTAAGTTTCTGTCTCCACAATGTATGTCAGCTTAAAGGGACTGAAGGGTCGTTTTCCTCAGGGACTTGAGTCCAGGTTGGCCTTTTGACTCCACCCTTCCTCTTATGATCTCCTTGTAATTTTCTCCTTGTTTGCCTATAACTCACATCGTCAGACACTAGCTGCAAATTTACACACGCGCTCAATGTAGACTCCGCACTATACATCTCCACATAGAGTAAGAAGCGTAAGTCTCCATCACCTGGGGGCTTCTTCACCTACCCCCTCCCAAGGTCCAGGCTACTCTTCGGCCCTCTTGCAGTCCTGTGACCACTCTGTGAACATTCCTTCTGGGAAGTGGGATTTGTAGCCGCGATCCAAGAGTTTCCTATCTCCTGATCGCTCAGGTTTCACCAATCAGGTGCCAGGGACTGGACGGCAGGTACCCGCCCGACTCTGTCATCTGTCCTCCATCCCTGACCTCAGGACATCTCAAGTAGCCGCTGGTATCCCCTGTGAGCCATTGGTACCCCAGTGCCTTGTAAGGCTCAACTGCATACGATGAGCGTGACTGAACATCTATCGCCGCCCAAAATATCGTAGATTATCACACAAAAAGACAAAATTGGGAACAGGTGAGACGGCCGCCCTGCCTCAGATCTACATTCCCAATACTAGGTCTTTCTTACATCTCTTTGGTTGCTAGCTGTTTTGCATAAATGCAGTCATGCGTAGCTGTGAACTTAAAACTACATCAATAAACGCATTAAATCTGTGAAATGAGATAAAATCTTATTACCCAATCGCGCCTTGAGGTAAGTAAAGCACGTCTTGGTTTGGCTCCTGGGGAGGTGCCAGGAAAATACTCCCTTCAAGTGGAGAGCCCGCCAAGCTCTCTGCATTAAGATGCCACGGCCGCCATTTTGTTTTCAGGCCTTGCCTCCCTTCGAGGGGCGCCAGTTCAGTAAACAATGTGCGCCAGTTTTAGGGGGAGCCCTGGCTGCTCCTGTAACGGGGCCTTTGCCCATGCCCACGCATCCTGCGTGAGCTAGGGAACAAACCGTGCAGATGGCAGGCGGAGACCCGCCCTCCACATTGCGACAGGCCCTGCAAGGCAGGTGGGAGGGATGGCCGCCGCACTGCATGCCGGGTCACGTCCGGGTGATATTGACAGCCTCCAACATTACCATGCACGAGCTTCTCCGACTACAACTAGAACAAATGTATCACTCTTTGCCAGGTCGAGGAGTTGTAAAGAAATGCCATGTTACTCAGCGCACGTCTGATAAGGGTACCTCGGAGCCTTGTGTTCCCCATTTATCTGTGCGCCTAACAAGAGGGATCGGCGGCAGAGGCGCGCCCCGTTTGTTTGCTATTCTGCTTACGTTGTCACTGGGTAAAGTTCACCATTAGCATTTCGACGAGCTTCCCAGTGGCCCAGTAACCTGCAGACAGACCGAGGAGCGGGCACGCGCAGCCTCGCGCCCGTGCGCTTTCACTTTGGCAATTGATATTGCTAATTAACACACTGGACCCTTGAGGTTAAAAATGAGGGTAAATCTTCAGCGTGCTCTCTTCAGCATGCCAGGGACATCTTAAGAATTTTGGGGAGCCCGGCAAAGTGTGTTTGTGAGGCCCCTATTTTTGAATTTATGGTCCAATTTCAGCTCCTTCACGTGTTATTTGGCCAGGTCACTGACATTGCACAGGCTCACTCATCCATATTCTAAATGTGTGCTAATAATCGGGTATAGAGACGTGAGTTTTCAATAATGTAACACAGTAGCAGATCACTGATATTATTTGGAATAATCTATGTGACACTCTTCCATGTCTCATATGTGAGGTCCTGTTTTGATCTAAAATATGTTTTATGGATGTTGCTTGAAACATAAACCCAACATTTCTCTGCAAAATGTCTGTAATAGACTAACACATCACCCACATTAAACATTAATTAAAGGAAAACTGTATTTTAAAAAGCATTTTTAAGAATGATTCACGGTCATTAGGGCAAGACTTTGCAGGACAGAGCTGGCTCCTTCAGGGGCTCCCCTGAAAGGCTGGGGTCCTGGGCCAGAGCCCACTTTGCAAATGCCTTAAAACTTCTCTGGGCCATGATGACATGACCAAACCTTACAAGCAAGCAGATAGAACCAATAAAGCATGGTCAAATATGCTGAAAGCCACACCTTGCGTTCAGAAGGTCCTTTCTATGTTTTTAGAAAAACAGCGGCCCAGTGCTTAATTTGTGCGGGAGCGGTGGGTCCAGATGGCGGGCAGCAGCACTCATCTTTGCCAGACTGGGACCCAGGACATAAGAGAGACAGGCAGAGAATGGAGGAATCGAAAGGTAAACAGTGACAACTCTAGAGAGCAGGCCTGAATTTGAACTCACAGAAATGATACGAGGATTTAGGAAGTGCAGGAAAATAAGGCGAGAGTTGAAATCAAGACCAAACAGCTTTGATATTCAGCAAAAACGCCACTAGGCAGGGCCGGCAGAGAGGGACATCTTAAGAATGTTGGGGGCCTTGGGCAAAACGTGCCTTAGGTGCCCCTCTTTGGAACATCTCTGTATTTATGATCCCTCTCTCATGCCCTCCTTGGCCAGGTTACAGACCGGGCACAGGCACATTACACCCAATATTCAGTGACACTGATGTGTGTACTCAATATTATAATAATGAAGCTGATCACTAATCGTATTGCAAATACTCTTTGTGACCCCCCACACCCCTCATTTCTCATATGTGAAGCTTTGTTTTGAGATAAAAGGCACTTGTTGGAAATCATAAATGTTTCTATGCAAAATGTCTGTAATCGACTCCCGTATCTCACCCATATTAAAAATAAATTAAAGGAAAACGGCAATCAGTTTACAAATAATTTAAGGTAATTGGGGCAATATTCTCTGAAGAGCAGGACTAGCTCTATGGGGGGGGGGGTAATGCAGTATAACCTTATATTTATCCCCTAAAGGGTGAAGTGCCTTACACATTTTCAGGTCTAGCAGGCCTACTGCAATAATATTACAAACACGGTCCTTAAAAACACAAACCTCTCCCAGCTGTAAAGAAAAATTCCAGCCATGGGATCTCTGCTGGCCGTGGGCTCCCATCAGAAAAACTTTAGGCTCCTTAGCTTATTTTTTTTTTTTTTTTTTTACAAGTTAATCACTGGCTCCCTATAATGAAACCGTTAAGGCAGTACGCAAAAGAGCTCTTAACGAGGCAAATACTAGGGGTCCGCAGACGCTTAGGTTGTCCATTGACCCATAAGAGCCACCATCACTCAGTAATGGATTTGAGTAAAGAAATGAAGGTTGAACCTTTATGCAAAGGGTGTGTTGACACCACGAGCAACGTCCTAAGCGGATAGTACCACAATATAATTGGGGTTATTACAACTTTGGAGGAGGTGTTAATCCGTCTCAAAAGTGACGGTAAAGTGACGGATATACCACCAGCCGTATTACGAGTCCATTATATCCTATGGAACTCGTAATACGGCTGGTGGTATATCCGTCACATTTGGGACGGATTAACACCTCCTCCAAAGTTGTAATAACCCCCAATGTCTACTAGTGATGCAGGAGTGGGCATTAATCAAGGTTATTGCCCTGAGCAGTGGGCATTAAAGGTAAATTAAGACCCATCCGTGAATGGCCACACCCTCGCTGCCTCCAGGTTACATAAGTTTGCAGGCTGATTCATAAGTTAAGTGAGATCTTTTCAGGTTTAAAGGTGTTACACGAATGCAATTGGTTGTTTTTCAGACGCAGCATCCGAGACCTGGATGCCTCGCTTTATCCCAGAGGCCTCGGGGCTGCTCCTTCTTGCCAGAGACTCGGCCCTTATTCGGCCCAGATGGCTTCCTTTTGGCTCCCAGGGCGCTTCGTGTGCGCTCCCCGTCCTGCAGCACCACACCACGGACCGTCTGCAGAGGCCCGGTCCTCGGCTGCGGCACATCACCACACTCGAGACACTCCCGGGAGGCAGTGAGTACAAATCAAACGCTGCAGTCCCGGCTTCACGAGAAAGAGCTCAGTGAAATGTAATTATGATAACAGAGCCACTGTGGAGTGGGTTCGGAACAAAGCGTGTTTTGACGTTGGGGAAAGGCTGTGGCATGTTGTGGTGACGGTGCCTAATGGGCGACAGAACACTTCCCGATCAAAACTTTTTATACGGAGGACACGTCATCCGTCAGCCACGGATCTGGATTGGAGTGGGCGATACATCCAGGCGCGTGCATCACTCAGAATCCAGAGATCTCTATAAAGACAAGAACCTTCCTAAAACAAGCTCATGTTCAGTGCAAGCAACATCCGTGTAGATGATTCTCGGACATTTCTTTTTCAACCGAAATGAACCAGGTCTCCGAAAACGAAAATCAGCCCTGACAAAATGTCCAAATGAGCCCTAAAGTGCAGGAGGCCATGATTTAGAATGTGGTCGTGGGCGTGTGGGTGGGTCCAGGCAGCCCATCCTGCTTTCGAAGGAAGCCCCTATGCACCCGTAGGGCCAGCAGCCCCTCCCACGTCCCCCCCCCTCCCCCGCAGCCGTGCCAGCTGGAAGAAAACGCTGATTGATGCCTGCTTACAGAGACCTACATTGATGTATTTTACGCGTTATCATCAAGCATTTTTATAGCTCACTTTCTACCCTTGGTATGACCTCAGGGCGCTAGAAAAGTCCCAGTGCCTTTCCAAAGCGGTTTTGAGGAGTTCGCCAAAGGCTGAAGTCTTTGGCCCTCATAATGAGTCTGGTGGTCTTGAAAATGCCAGACCCATGGGGGCGGTCAGACTGCCGCAGTCGTGGCAGTCTGACCGCCACATTATGACCGTGGCAGAGCTGCCACGGTCGGACCGCCAACACCGCCAGCCGGCAGTCTGGCGGCCCCTGAGGTTGTAATCTGACAGGGCAGCTCTGCACTCCGGATTACGAGTCCCCATACCACCAGCCTTTTCATGGCGATTCCACCGCATGGAAAGGCTGGCGGAATGGGGGCCCCTGCAGTGCCCATGCACTTGGCAGTGGAATGCGCGACAGGTGCTGCTGCACCTGCTGCACCCCTCACATTGCCGCCTGCTCCATTACGAGCCGGCTGCAATGTTCAGGCCCTGAAGTGATCTCCAGATAGAACTGACGGAGTGTGGACAGCACAGGTGGTCTCTCCGCGGTTTCAGTTTGGCGGGCGGCTTCCGCTGCCCTCCAAACTCATAATGAGGGGATTTATCTAGTGAGGGTCTGATGACATTGCTCTGTATAGATATATTATTGTTTTTGTTGAGCATGTCATAAGGATTGAGGTGTCTATGTATTATCTTACTTTTTACTGGATAACACACCGGAGCTTTACCTAATTACTTCGGTATTTTATTGTCTATGTTGTTTTTCATACCCATGGACCACCATGTAGAAGTGGCATACGGCACCTGGTGGTAGTGAGTACTTGAGGGGTGCTTTGATAATCACCCAATGCCCTTTCTGGGCAGTGGCAGATGTGTAGTAAGAGCACTATGTGATGTTTTCTTGTTGGAGGTTGTGCATTACTTACCATGTTGGGGAATACTGTTCTGATGATGTTGGCATATATGGCATATCAGCGCTGTTGTGTGAAATATTTTGACTGAAGTTTATTGTTGTAGATTGTGAACAGCAAACAACCATGACTTCCATTGAACCAGTTGGGCTCTTGAAATTGAGTTCACTGAAAACAATAAGGCACTGTTTCAAAAAGAGGTTTCAGAGGTGCATTTGTAGGTGCTTCCTGAAAGAGAGAAGGGTGTTTTTTGTTGTTTTTTTAGATCGCAGCCTACCAGACAGTGCAGCTGTCTGGTTTGCTAAAGACATATTGGGGACTTTCAGAAAGTTGACCTAGAAATGCATTCCTCTTGTTGATTACCATTGTCTTTGTGGTTTGTAACTCACACTTTCTGGCTTTCCTTTTGCTGGCTTTATTTGTTTTAGACTCTCTAGGTTCAGTTTGTCTCCCCAGTTACCTAAACCTTGTTTTCTGTATTCTTCCATGAACTTGCTTTCTGTTAACAGGCCCTACAATCTTGTTCTTATCTTGTCACGTTTGCTGTACATTCGAAGACAAAAATCAAATGTCAGGCGCTGTCTTCCAAGAGCGCTTGTTTACTTCTCTTTCTCAAACTTCAAAGTGAGAGGATATATGTGACAATCTTGCTGGAGGCAGGGGGTAGGAAAGAGTTTTTTTTATAGCACAGACAACATTTAAATGAACTGTGTAAGTATTCAAACGAAGCGCATTTTGTATTATTTTGCAAGTGTGTTTGGAACAAGATCTTTAATATGATTAAAACAAATCATTAAACTAGGGGATATAGTTTCCACACATTTTAGCATGTGCATTGTATAGTTTTATTAGTAAAACTGTGTGTCTGTGCAAATGCAAAGGTCAGTTCAATTGAAAATGTGTCTGTAATGGCAGTGTGCTACTACACCTTGAGTACTCCACTCTCTGCCACTCCACCCTACTCTGCACCACTCCACACCACTGTGCAATACTCTGCACCACTGCACTTTACACCACTGCACTCTATGCCACTTTACGTTATGCCTCTCTGCTCTACCCTTTACCACTCTACTCTACACCACTGCATTCTTCGCCACAGCACTCTTCACCATCCAATCCAGTCAAGGTCACACCAGTCTACTCTGCACAACTCCACTCTGCACCACTGTACTATGGCACTCTGCAACACTGCACTCTACGCCACTGTACTCTACGCCAATACACAATACCCAATGCACTTCACTCTATAACACTTAATTCTATGTCCCTGCACTCTACGCCACTCTACTCGGCAACACTGCACTGTACGCCACTGCACTCTACACCACTTTACTCTATCACTTTGCGCAACTGCACTCTACCCTGCACCACTCCACTCTATGCCACTTCGCTCTACTCTGACAAATCTATTCTATGCCACTCCACTCTGTGCCACTCTACTCCACTCTGTGCCCACTCCACTCTATGCCACTGAACTCTACACCACTCTACTCTTAACCAATGCACTCTATACAACAGCACTCTGTCACTGCACTCTATCAATCAATCAGGGAATTTGTAAAGCGCTCTACTCACCCGTGAGGCTCTCAAGGCGCTGATGGGAGGGGAGGGGCTGCTACTGCTCGAACAGCCATGTCTTGAGATGTCTCCTGAAAGTAAGTAGGTCCTTGGTCTGACGCAGTTGGGTGGGAAGAGTATTCTACTATGCAACTGCACTGTTCTCTGCATCACTATGCTCTGCCACTCCACTCCACTTTACACCAGTGCACTCTGACACTCTACTCTGCTCCATCTGCCACTGAACTGTTGCCACTGCATTCTGTCACTATACTCTACGCCACTGCCCTCTGCATCACTCAGCTCAATGCAACTTCTGTATGCATCACTCCACGCTACTCTACGCACTGCACTCTACGCCACTATACTGTACCCTAAACCACTCTAGCCTGCACCACTCCAATCTGTCCCCCTCCACTCTGCACCACTCATATCTACAGCATTGCATTCTATGACGCTGCGTTGTATACCAATTAATCTAATGCCACAGCACTCTACGCCACTATACTCTACAACACTCTACACCCATCCACTCTACTGTATGCCACTCCAATGTATGCCACTCCACACAACTCCACACTATGCCACTTCAATACATGACACTCTTTGCCACCCCACCATTGCGTAGGGGCTGCCCGCGGTCATTCCTGTCACCCCAACAAGGGTTGTTTGTAGACTAGGCACCCTGTCCTTGGGGCAATGTGGAACTAATACTTGGGGCCTTACTTAGAGCTTAGCTGACAGGATACTCTGTCACAAATGTGATGGATGTCCCTGCCACCGCATTACTAGAGCATTAATGCTTGTGGCGCTTGTAGGGTGGTTGACCGGATATCCGCCATATTTTGATGAAGTATCCCATGCAGCAAATCCTACATAAGGCCCTTCGTGTTTTTAGATTCAGCTAAGAACTGCTGCTAATTGTTGGGAATACATTTACACATGATTGCGACTGTCTCTGTGGTGCACCTAAGTGTGTATTCACGTGTGTGTAGGATGTCTCACACCACGCCCTTTTTATACTCATGGGGCCGCCCATGTGTGCAATAGAGGCTTAACATTCTGTGTTTGTTAGTAAGCTGCACAGAGGAACAGCTTACTTGTCCATATTGTAATCACACATCTGTGAACTATTATGTAATTTACTCTACCATAACATACACCAACTTTCCAGGTGTTAGTCAGACTTAATTCTATATTTTGATACACAGTTGGTTATTTTTTTTCTCATCGCCCAGTTGCGTGGCAAAAATGTCATGGTTCCTAGTACTAGGAAGGAAAGTGGCCCCTATGAGTACGAAAATACAGCAACCGTCAGGGTACTGCTGTACACTAACACCCCTGGGCTCCGGTGCCACTGCACCTGCTGCATCATGTGTCGATACATCCCTGCGTGGCTCTGATGCACTGCCTGCCCCCCTCCTTTCCCACACCCTACGGGTGATACAGTTCAAGCAGTACCCCCTCTGCGAGTTACCGGTGGTAATAGGAGCACGTGCCCTGCAGGCACAGATGATGCCACGCGCTGAGCAGGAGGGGGCAGGGAAGCCATTGCCGCAGCTGGCAGGTGCCAACGTCGGGGGATTAACCACACTTCCAAGGAGCTTGCTGCTGGATTATTTATAGATCTTTTGGGATTTGTGGTGTATAATGTGTCCTTGTGTGGCATTACCGCAGTTAAAAGGCAGGGTAGTGGGTCTTTTAAGAAGAAAATGGAAAAGTAGCAAAGAAAATGCCATCCGTGTTTTATTACAAGGTGTTCAGTCGCACAGTCACGTGGATCTGAGTAGGAGGTGGCACTGTTGCCTTGTATAGAAGGGGATTTAGTTGTTCTAGAAAGCAGTTTCCTCCCCCCCCCCCCCCCCCCCCCGTCTGACACATTTCACAAGCTCTTAGTCGGTCTCCTGGCCATTGCCATCACTTGACGTTAATTCTGTCTGTCTGACCAGAGCATGGAAGCCTTAAAGAAGTGAAACTGTCTTACCTTTCCTACCAGCTGAACTGCCCATGGGACTCTCTGGCTTGAATACCTACATTTCATGTCCGGTCGTCCAGCTGCTGGTGGAGTTGTGCAGTCGCTAGCGAGTTACACACTTGGCTTGCATTTTGCTTTCATACAATAATTCCTCATCTCTACCTGGCTGCTGTGTTCCTCAGTGTACCCGAAGGTGTATGATTCCATTGAGATGGCATTGCCTCAGCCTCACTAGCCTTGGAATATCAACGGCCTTGCCGGGCATTAGCCCAGCTTTTCTCACTTGTCTACAGATATCATAGACTGGTGCATGGGAAGCAGAGCTTCGGTAGTCCCCATGTTTCAAATTGCATCAAAGATCCTTTGTGAGCCTTGACCACCAACAAGGCTTACCGTAGCTTCCTGTACCGTAAATCCACCTCCACTGCTGGTAATGTCCAGGTGGGCTGCCTCAAAGATCTTTTGCGGGACTTAGCCACTGACAAGGCCTACCATAGCTCCCTGTACTGTAAATCCACCACTGCTGGTGAACGCCAGGTGGGCTGCTTCAAAGATCCTTTGCGGGACTTAAGCCACCGACAAGGCCCACCATAGAATCCACCTCTCCACTGCTGGTGATGTCCAGGTGGGCTGCCTCGCCTTACCTTCCTCTTGACCCGTCTCAGACTCTGTCGTAGGTCATCCTCAGGTTTTTATTATGAGTCCACAGTACACATTATACCAGACTTATCAATTAAAGCCAGGCTCCCATTGGGCCGTGGCTTGCTTCAACGTTTAAAAAAAATGTCTAGCAGGAAACGAGCAATAGTGACGTCAAGCTTTGCCATGATGTCTACGCTAAACCATAAGGACGACAATCGGTGCATCTAAAATGCATCTGTAGTAACTTTTGTTGCCTCGCGAAAAGTTTGAGCCATGGCAGTTCGGGCTAAGCTCCTTCTGGGGCATAGCCAAATCTGGTGTGCCTGTGGTTATGTCCTTTCTGTAGTGGTACTGCCGACAAATTGACTGTTGGGATTAGAATGCTAGCAATGAAAAAACTCGCTGGATGGTTAAAAAGCTTTTTCTTGTGCCTGTCTTTTCAAAACCTTTTTCTTTTTTAACAGCATGCTAACCTTCTTGCATTGTTCTTATTATTAGCACCTGATGCTACACTCTAGTCTGGGATGTCTTTCTCATGCCTCGCTCCCATCACAGATGACCACGGATTTGATTTATTGCCAGGTGTACTAACACATCACTCACAAAAAGGTGCTGCAAAATTCACATTGACCTTTTGTGACCAGTGTTTTATTTTGTAAACCAATCTGTGTCTTAATAGGTCACTATTCAAAATAAGGAATTACAGGGGACCACAGAGAGATCTACCTAATTAATATTCATGAGCCAGGTGGCAACTTGCAGCCCCCTCCCCTCATGATTGGCTGCAGTCACACGGATGATGTCCTGCAAGGGACAGCAGCCGCCATAACTGTTGTTTCAAACTGTCATAACATTTCAAAATTAAAAACATTTTTTCTGAAAGGAACTAATTTTCTTTGAGGAATTGGAACTGCTTTTTTTATATTTTAAAAACTTCAGTGTGAGTTTCAGTGACCACCGCCTACTCTCCCCAAAGATGCCACCCTCACTCCCAAAGGGAAGGGACACAAATCGTGCTCCTTCCGCTGCAAACCAGTTACACACTCAAACTAGTTACATACCTTGCCGACTTGCAATTTGGAAGGAATTCCCGAAACACGCCCCTTCTAAAATGCAATTCTGTGTGGATTTCTAATCCCATTTTGGGATTCAGATTTTTTTTAATGAATAGTAGAATTGAAGTGGAACATAAAAAGTAATTTAGCGGTCGTGAATGCTTTAATTTAGCTGTTTTCAGGGTTTGTGATGTCTAACTCACTTTGTAGAGTGGTTCCCAACCTGTGATCTGGGGACCCCTGGGGGTTCGCGAAGCCTCCTCAGGGGGGTCCAGGGCTTTCACTAACAAATTAGTGGGGGCTCCCCAGATTCCAAAAATGATTCACTGGGGGTCCCCGGGTTCCAATGGGGGTCCACGGAAGTCAAGAGGTTGGGAACCGCTGACTTAGTACATCTTCCCCTTAATTTATAGGGTGTGGAACCAGGAGACCTCAGTTCTGTTCCTAACATCCCCGTACCACCAAATGTTCTTATTGAAGTAAATCTCTTAATCTCCATCTACCGCAGCACCTTAGATGATCCAAACAATCCAATTGCAAAGGTTCCAAATTGCAGTATTAAGAAATATGAAAAAACATGCATTTACCGTACCTAAGGATGCAAATCAGGAAGATGAAAATGTGCGGTGCCCTCAAATACTCCTTCTGTGAGGACATAAGCTTCAGAGTGAGACGAGTATGATGAAAACTGTAGATCAGACAGGTGGTGATGAGATCCCGAGTCGGTAAAGGTAGGCGTTGAAGAGTTGAGGATTGAGTAAATATGCTTAGGGAATATCACGGCTTATGGTAATACTATCAGGCAGGCTTCAAAGAGACGTCTTCACTGGATGAGTGCAGTAATGCAGCGAGGGATCAGACGGTCTCTTTCACATGAGACACCAAGATTACTGCTTGTTCCATTGGTTTTAATTTTAAATGAGTTCAATTTGGAAATGAAATATATTGCTTGAAATGGAAGCTGGATCCCACAGCAACTCACAGTTTCAACCTTTACTTCACATCTCACTTCTGCGCACTGCAGACTGTGCTTGGGTTGTTGATAGGATATCGGAATGCAAATTAACAATATTTATTTTTTGGCTAGTGAAACAATGCAGCAGGGGGAGGCACACCAGCTTTTATGGTTTCTAACTGATGTGATTCTCTAAAGTACATCCTTGGTTGACTCTCAAACTCTTCTGATCTAATGTCACTCACCCACTAATCTTTGTCAACATTTATCTCTCAATATTTTAATTTGATGTGCTCCAAATCTTCTCTTTTGGGTTTGCTTACTTTATATTCTCCTGTCTGGTACTATCGTAGATCATCCCTGCTAATGTTACTGTTTTTCCTAAGCTATTACGCTTAAATTTCTTCCTTTGAGATAGCTCTCTAAATGTCCTCTGTAGATGCCTCTTAATGTTCTACAGAAATTTCTCTAAAATTGTGCATTGTTTCCCGCATGTTATTCCATTCCAGTGCACGAGTGGGTGCTTTGTATATTATAAACAAAGGATCATCCATTTTCAAAGGCCCATGGATAAGCAAAACTCAGTAGAACTGTGTCCCCCTCTCTCGTTCTTCTATTTTACTCCAGCGTGTATTTGGCTTAAATGATATCCTACTTGCTACTTAGATTTTCAACGGGATACTCTTTAGAAGATGCCGCCATTTTATAGCTAGGTGTGAAGAAACTGGCTTCCCATTTTCTGCCAAGGAAGAGAAAATCATTTGTTATAAATGTTGTTCACCCATTATGTTCACATTAAACCTTTACATGTTTGCCAAAGAATGTTTAATATGTTAATGTATCCTCAATGTACAAAAAGGTACTTATAATCGTTATAATTGTGTTGTTCATGCTGTTTCCAAGCCAGATCATTAATCCTACAATATGTAGTTTAAGACATTGGCTCATTAAGTCAAGACACATTTACCAAAAACAGCAATCCTTTATAGTATATAGTCCAAAACAACTATCCTTATAAGAACGTAAAAAAATGCAATAAAAAATTATCTAATGCATACATCCATGTCCACTAATACCAACAAGGAATGCCCTAGATACAGTTATAGAAATAATGATAACTGTTTAACATGGGCATATACGACTTAAAATGACATAGAGTGTCCGATTTTCAATATGTAGGATTTCCGTTGTTTCGGTCTTCCATCTCATTTCTGTTGGCCTTCATCAGGAACATATCTTTACTGCAATAATGTATAATGGCATGTGTCCATGTATGTTTTGTGACCATGATGCATTGATAATCCGTGCATTGGTATAACTCATGGTCTTATTGCTGACAGGGTTGATGTCAGCACTTACGTAGTCTGTGAGTCGGTTGCTCCAGATTAGAAAAACATGATCTGAGAAAAGGAGAAGATGCAAGGAATGTGTAGCAATCATCTGTGCACATAACAATTTCTTTGTGCTCATACAATTTTTACTTATATGTATTTTTGGCTTATTCCAGTTACATACCTCTGCTGTATCTGTTTGAGCGTACCTTCATTCTTTCAGTTCAGACGGCATGACCAAATCGAAAAGGTGCGTGGTGGAGTTAAAACAATCCTCACCGTGCACTGTGTTAGGAGAAATAAATAGTTGTTGTTTCTTCAATAATTAAAATAATTGAAAACATAGAAGGACTATAGGTGAGATACAGCACTGATTAACAAACTGAGTAGATCAACATACAAACCATTGAAACACGTGAATGGGAAGAAATTGTCATATGCAAGGGAGATTTCTGTGAGGATAATTCCAGTGCTGTTACAGCTGTTAGTACTATCTGCAAATAAGCAAGATCCCCCTTTTGTGTTCACCTGCCTTGTTGGCATGGAATTGAAAATGGTGGTCCAGGTTCTGAGCCATGCGCCAAGGCCTGATTCCCCAGATGTTTACACTTTTTTTTACCCCTTAACCTTGTATCATTGGTTTTGATGAAGACTTATCAAAAGCATTTATCTCTTATCCTTGATCAAAGTCGGGAGTCACAGAGTCAGATATCCCATTAAATTTGTTGGCTATGACCTTCCTTGGATGAAAGCATTCTAGTGCCAACTTAACCACCAATATTTATTTCATGAAGTTATAACACCACTAGTAAATTTACAAATCTGCTGTTGTTAATCCCCCCCAGTTTCCTCTTTTGTCGAAGGGATTACATCTGCTCTTACAGAGGAGTTCAGAACCCCTCCTTTCTAGAGTGAGCTGGGTGAGAAGCTGAGATGAGCTACTGAATTAAGTACTTTTTTTTACCCAGTTGTTTGGGCAGTCTGCTGCCCACACATTTGAAACCTTACAAAGCCGATTCAGCCCTTCATCCTTCTGAGGACAATAAAAGGTGCAACATTTAAATAAAAAGAGTGCGTAGTGTTTATAACATTACTCAATTGCAACTTTGTGTAGAACACTACGCAGAAAGCAAGATTCTGTTATTCCCAAAGGTTCATCCACTCCCTCAGGAGCCTACAATATCTTCTACCTGGATACATTTCCTTGTCCACCTTCAGTTTGGCCAGGTACAACCTCACTTTCTTCCACAAGCCGGCTAATATCCACCCCCTTCTGTGATATCTATTTATTTAATTTAATTATCCTGGAAAAGGAAGCGCAGGAATCCCTCTGGGTTTCCACCTTATGCAGAAAAGAATAAAAATTAAATTATGTCAGCCCCAGCTTGACACATTGGTTTCAAGGAAGCCATTTTAGACTTGAATCACTACCTAATATAAATAATTCATGTTTCCCAGAATGCATCTGTACGTGTAGTAAACACAGTTGAAGACACATGCCTGTCATTCCAACAGACTCATTTGGGGTAGGAAGAAACGGGGCACATGATTAATGATCCCACATCGGCTTCTCTTTGTAGCCCATTACTAAGAGTTTTCAAGTCAGGATGTATGTAGTTTGGTTATATATTTTACTCTTGCGGGTATTTTTTCATCCCTGTTATCACCCTATGTCACTATTCCAGTTTTTTCTCTCCCTTCTCCGTTCCTCCATTTGTATTTTAATTTTTTTCTTGCTTTATTTCCAAGCCTTAGGGGGAAATATAAGTGCAGGTCCCCACACATGAGTGTGGGAAGCTCACGCCAAGCCATGCTCTTGTTATATTGCGAAAGAACGGGAAGAGGGGTTAGGTTTGTACCGTTTAAGGTCAATTGGTCATGTGGGTCCTTTTTTGTGGGGGGTGTGTTGATGTTTCGTCATAAGGGATTTTGGAATTTATCTGACTTTATGGAGATTTTGGAAATGTGTGTCCAGTTTAGGGAGAGATGCACTTCTGGGGTTTGTTAAATAAAATGGGATGCCACTGTGCAATTTTTGGCTGCATATATCATCTAGGCCTGAGCGGAGTCCACAGAGTTGCGCTACACGGGGCTCCACAAACTGCCCAAAAAAAAATTCACTGCGCGAGGCGGAGTTCCACAAGCAGCGGAGTGTGTTAGGTCGCGCAGTTTCTGCTGATTTTTAGTGCCAGGTGTTTGTCCCATATTGAAAAATCAGCGCAAACGGCTTCCTGCGCAGCGCAACAGGGCAGCGCTTTTCTGCCGCTCCAGTTGATTTTCTACTCGAGCGACAGCTACCTCAAAGCAAACGGAAGGTTTCTCAACGCGAGTGGTCTCAACCATACCGCGACTGATAGGTTTGAGGAATCTCGCCGGGAGGTCGTCTTGAGTAAGATTTTCCTTGCTCGCACTCGCCAACTCAATGTTGACGAGTGCGAACGAGGAAAAATCTCCACTTCGCCCCACTACGCGGACTTTCTGGGGACTCCACACCCTACGCGGAGTGGGAAAAACTCTGCAAACCTCGCGAGCGGAGTGGAGTTCACCGCCCACCCCTACTATCATCCAGCAACCTCCTCTCTCCCTTTTGTTCCCCGAAAAATGTACACTGGTGCATTTCAGAGGGAGAGATATGGAAACATAGTTCAAGGGCATAAATAATCGATGATTATGAGCTTGTTATTTAAAATAACAGTTTGGAAAGTAACATCCTGTGTTGACCTGGTGTTGACCTGGGCTGTGCCTGTGTATAGTGTTAGCCTGTGTTGCAGCCTGTGCTCTTTGCAATTGGTGTCAGCCTATGATGCATTATGTGATGGATACTGTTTTCTTGTATTGCGTTTCGTGCTGTCTGTGATTTAGTGTTAGTCTGTGCTGCAACTTTGGCATTTTGTACTTCGTTGTTAACGTGTGTTGCATGCTGTGCAGTCAGGTATTTGTGCTAGCCTGTGCTGCAATTTTTGCATGTTCTGCTTCGTAGTTAATCTGTGTTGCAGCCTGTGCTGTCAGGTGTTTGTGTTAGTCTGTGCTGTCAAGTGTTTGTGTTAGCCCGTGCGGCATCCTGTAGTGAGTTGCAGTCTGTGCTGTCAGGTGTTTATGTTAGCCCGTGCTGCAATTTTTGCATTTTGTGCTTCGTAGTTAATCTGTGTTGCAGCCTGTGCTGTTAGGTGTTTGTGTTAGCCCGTACTGCATCCTGTAGTGAGTTGCAGTCTGTGCTGTCGGGTGTTTGTGTTAGCCCGTGCTGCATCCTGTAGTGAGTTTCAGTCTGTGCTGTCAGGTGTTTATGTTAGTCCGTGCTGCGTCTTGTAGTGAGTTGCAGCCTGTGCTGTCAGTGTTTGTGCTGGCCTGTGCTGCAATTTTTGAATTTTGTTCTTCGTTGTTAATCTGTGTTGCAGCCTGTGCTGTTGGGTGTTTGTTAGCCCGTGCTGCATCCTGTAGTGAGTTGCATTCTGTGCTGTCAGGTGTTTGTTAGCTCATGCTGCATTCTGTAGTGAGTTGCAGTCTGTGCTGTCAGGTGTTTTTGTTAGCCCGTGCTGCATCCTGAGGTGAGTCGCATCCTGTACCGTCGCGCGCATGCGTCCCGAAGGCCGCAGTTTAGTGTACACCGTGTCAGGGCGGCGAGGAGCCGCACGTGCACTGGGTGTGCGGGGTGTGGTGCACTCCAGACATCAGTTCATTGTGCATTTCTGCCCCCTACCCCTTCCTGCCCCTGGCCGGCATCACCCGAGGGCAACCAGCTCTCTCCAACAACCGTACTTTCAGGTGTGTGTGGAAGGGGACTTTACAAGCAGACACTCTGTTTCTGCCCCACTCCAGTTCTGCTGTGCAGGTGGTGCATTAACGCACTGAGCTATCGTGCTGACGTGCACCATGGGCGGGACCACTGGAATTATGCGATTGTGCGGCCCTGGCATTCTTCGCATAATTATAGATTTGCCGCATGTTCCACATAATCCACCATCTGCTACATAATCTGCAGATTTTATCAAAAACAATGTTGTTTCCAGCTCAAAACATTCAAACGTTACCGAAAATGCAACAACGTGCGGTGTTGCGCAGTGGAAGGCCCTTGCAACGCTGGACTAGTCCCCTTTCTGTTGCGTATTGCTTCTTTTGGATGTTAAACGGGTAGTAATTATGTGTAACCAATGCCCAGAGAGTATTACTAAATATAAAAATGATGAAGTCATACTATTTACAAAGTGTGCCTCATTATGCCGCATGCTTTGCCTTTTCTTGTCGTGTGATTTACTCATCTCTGCCCCATAAATTGGCACTCTCCTGCCGCATAATTACCGTGACCCTCCTTAGTAAGGCTGTTAGCTGGCCGCTGTTTAGCCCACCGCGTGCCGCACATGGGTTTCACGAAGTTAGGCGGAATGATTAATCCTGAGTTATGTTTGTTAACTGCTGATGTCAAAGATTGTAGAGTAAAACTCTGAGCTGAAATCCACACACGAAATCCGCCACTCGGGTATGTACACGCCACACTCATTGCACTCCCACCCACTGTTGAGACAGAGCTGGGCCGTGTGACAACACACACCCGAGACAGAGCAGGGCGTGTGACAACACACACCCTAGACAGAGCAGGGCCGTGTGACAACACACACACCCGAGACAGAGCAGGGCCGTGTGACAACACCCGAGATAGAGCAGGGACATGTGACAACACACACACCCGAGACAGAGCAGGGACATGTGACAACACACACACCCGAGACAGAGCAGTGTCATGTGACAATACACACACCCGAGATAGAGCCGGACCGTGTGAAAACACACACCCGAGACAGAGCAGGGATATGTGACAACACCCAAGACAGAGCAGGGCCGTGTGACAACACACCCACCCGAGACAGAGCAGGGCCGTGTGACAACACACACACCCGAGACAGAGCAGGGCGTGTGACAACACACACACCCGAGACTGAGCAGGGCCGTGTGACAAACACACACCCAAGACAGAGCAGGGACATGTGGCAACACGCACACCCGAGACAGAGCAGGGACATGTGACAACACATACACCCGAGACAGAGCAGGGCCGTATGACAACACACACCCGAGACAGAGCAGGGACATGTGACAACACCCAAGACAGAGCAGGGCCGTGTGACAACACACCCACCCGTGACAGAGCAGGGCCGTGTGACAACACACACTCGAGACAGACCACGGCCATTTGACAACACACAGTCGAGATAGACCTCGGTCGTGTGACAGCACACAACTGACATCGACCAGAACAGTGTGACAACACACACTCGAGACAGACCAGGATCGTGTGACAACACACACTCGAGACAGACCAGGATCGTGTGACAACATACAATCGAGACAGACCAAAGCACACAGACCAGGGCCGTGTGACAACACACTCGATCTAGACCTCGGCCGTGTGACAGCACACAACTGACACCGACCAGGGCAGTGTGACAACACACAACCGAGACAGACCAGAACCGTGTGAAAACACACACCTGAGACAGACCAGGATCGTCTGACAACACACACTCGAGACAGACCACAGCCGTGTGACAATATACAGTCGAGACAGACCAGAGTCGTGGTACGGCACAAAATCGAGATAGACCAGATTCGAGTGACAACACACAACAGAGACAGTTCAGAGCCGTGAATTTGTATGTGTCGTAGCCTGGGCTGTCTTTGGTTAGTGTTAATCTGTGTGTCTGGTTAGTATTCGCCTATGTTGTGTGTCTGGTTGGTGTTCGCCTGTGTTGTGTGTCTGGTTGGTGTTAGCCTGTGTTGTGTCTCTGGTCAATGTTCGCCTGTGTTGTGTGTCTGGTTGGAGTTAGCCTGTGTTGTTGTGTCTGGTTAGTATGCACCTGTGTTGTGTGTCTGGTTGGTGTTAGCCTGCGTTGTGTCTCGGGTTAGTGTTCACCTGTGTTGTGTCTTTGGTTGGTGTTAGCCTGTATTGTGTCTCTGGTTAGTGTTCGACTGTGTGGTGTGTCTAGTTGGTGTTAGCCCATGTTGTGTGTCTGGTTAGTGTTCGCATGTGTTGTGTGTCTGGTTGGTGTTAGCCTGTGGTGTTGTGTTTCTGGTTGGTGTTAGCCTGTGGTTTGTGTCTGCGTAGTGTTCGCCTGTGTTGTGTTTCTGGTTGGTGTTCGCCTGTATTGTGTGTCTGGTTAGTGTTCGCCTGTGTTGCGTGTCGGGTTGGTGTTCACCTGTGTTGTGTGTCTGGTTGGTGCTCGGCTGTGTTGCGTGTCGGGTTGGTGTTCGCCTGTGTTGTGTGTCTGGTTGGTGCTCGGCTGTGTTGCGTGTCGGGTTGGTGTTCGCCTGTGTTGTGTGTCTGGTTGGTGCTCGCCTGTGTTGCATGTCGGGTTGGTGTTAGCCTCGGCTGCCTGTAGTTAGCAGATAGGTTGTGTGACAACACACAGTCGAGACAGACACAACCGTGCGACAGTGATTACAACACGGAATCGGGACAGCTCTGACGTGTGTGACAGCACACAGGCAGCCCAGAATCGTGTGACACTGTTCAATCAGAGCACACGGTACCCAGAAGCCCAACTATTGAAAGATGTGAGCTATACAACGCAAATGTCGTGACATGCATCCTATGTCGTAGTCCAGATGCTGATTTGAAATATAAACTCTTTGTATATTGTGTGGATTTTGGTTAAAGCTACCCGGGCAGCATGGGAAGGGTGCCAAGGACCCTCATATCGCAATAATGGCGATAGTTGGGGGTGTCAGGTAGGCGCTATATAAAGCCTACGGAACGTAACTGAGGGGAGCTTAATTCGTCGCAACATGAATACATAATGCAGCAGACGGGGGTGGCCGGGGTGGGGGCTCGGGGGGCTGGAAGTGGAGGCGCGGCAGATGGCGCCCGAAGGCCCGGCCTGGTAAGTGCGCTCTGTACCTTTAAAAGAGGCCGCGTACGGGCTTTGTTTAAAGCGCTGGGATTGTTGCGCGCTGGAGTGCCGTGCACGGAGGCCAGAAGGGACCAGGGCTGCCGGCCAGCAGCCATCTCCCGGGTCCGGGCCCTCGCCTTACAAGCAGGAGAAGGAAGGGGCCAGTGGAGAGGCCTCCGCGCCGCCGGCCGCACAAGGCGCCTCTGTCTGCGGCCTGGGAGGGCGACTGGCAGAAGGAACCAGGCATGGTGAGTAAACAGGGGGCCTGCCCACCCGTGCCCACCGCCCGGGGATACAAAGAGATGGTGTGG
The DNA here is from genome assembly GCF_031143425.1 of Pleurodeles waltl. NCBI lineage: Eukaryota > Metazoa > Chordata > Amphibia > Caudata > Salamandridae > Pleurodeles > Pleurodeles waltl. The sequence goes on from NC_090445.1 coordinate 1,672,996,224, forward strand.
ACGAGGGAAGCTCGCGCGTTCCCTGCAGCCCCCGGGTGTCAAGGTCACCACTGTGTGCCACACAGGTCCAGTTCACGTGTCCTTCCAATTCCTTTCACTTTTGTCATGCACAATCTGGGTCTGGCCAGGAAAGGTACAACTCTCTACCTACAGGCAGACATCCAGGGATGTGACCCCTGTGACCTAGGGATGCCCCTTATCTCGTGCAAACACTCTTTCCCACTCGGACCGTCTGCATCTGCGCGGTCTTTGGGGATACTGAGACATATCACACACACCTTGTACTCTGCACTGATGGGGTTTATGAAATACGCTCCACTGTTCTGCCCCGTGTAAGGATTTCCAACACGCGCACACGCGTTTACAGTGGTTTCCAATCCACGCTGTCGGTGTGACTAGGCTAGAAACACAGCTAGATTGGCCTATTTAGTAAATTAAATTGACCAATTTCTATTTTTTGCTGTCTCTTATTTATTGCTATTTTCAAATCCCTTGTTGTTTTTTTACATTTACTTCTTTCTTGCAAAGTATGCCTTTTGTTTTTAAAAGCACATCCTTTTTTGCTTGCTACATAATTAGGAGTTGAAGCTGGTATGAGCCGCACAGTCGTTTTGCTGCCACTCTCAAATCATAACCTTATTGGCTAATGACATCATGCTTTAGCAAAGGCATTACTCTGTTGTCTCCTGATATTTCAGTGTTACCAGTACTAGCTCATTATCGACATCAGAAGAATGAATGTTAATTTTACTTGTCTGGGTTTCGAACTCAGATGGCCCAACATTTCATTCAGAGGTTCCTCTGACGTTATAACCTCGAGTCTGAAGGCCAAGCGGTTTGTAAACGTCAATAAGTTCCCGAGATGTCAACATAGGGTCATATGACCCACTGTCCATCATTTACTTTTTGGATTTCGTTTTTATTTTCATGGTTTTTAGTTTGAAAAAACGATACTCTACAAAGTGCAGCCAACAATGTGCATCGATTAGAGCAGTTCACTGTGAAATATGTTTTTATACCACTGCATTGTGTGCAATAAAATCACCTAAACGGTATATGATATATATTCTTTCTCTCCCCCTTACATTTTGTTCCTGAGGTGGCTTGACTTTTCCTGGACTGTAGGAATTGCACACCACTGGCATCTGCAGTGTTCAATATTGCAGCCAACGTTTTTAATGAAACTTTTACCCTTGTGTGCCTGGGTCTATTTTCTATTCAGAGACCATAGATGTTTGCTTTTAAGTGACATTTTGAAGTAATTTTTAACTGAAAGACATTAATACATTTGTAATTAAAAAAGGCAGTGGTAGTCATAGAAATAATGTTGCATGAAAACAAATCCCCTGGGTGATTAGCAAAACACAACAGACAAACCCAGCAGGCGGGAATCAGAGCTTAACTTGTGCTTGTTGTTGCCGGTGCTGAGCCCCGGCACTTATTTTTGAGGGCCGGGGCTTATTCTTCGGCCTCAAGCATTTGCTGTGAGCAAAAGACACATTTGGGAAAGACGGAGGAAGAGGAAAGCGAAAAAGCGTCACAAAGGGAGAAAACAGAAAGCTGCAAGAGTGAGCTGAAGGGGCAGGGAGTGGCTTTAAATGGATTTGACGAGGTCCGAGATGGCTTTTGGATTACCTGCCTCAGTATTCCATGTTCGCACATTTACTTGCAGCAGCCGCGTGTTTAAGATGAGGGCTTTGGGCACCGGCACCTCTGTATTTACAAATTAAGCACTGGCGGGAATTAGAACTCAAGACAGAACATGCGACCAAGGGGTCAGAAATGCACAAGGATTGTGTAAAAAAATAAGCTGCACCTTTGGTGTGATTCACAGAGGGACTTTTCACTCGACTACATTCCCCTGGCATGGGTGCATCGCCTTAATTATCTGCAGGCCTATGAGTGAATCCCGCTTGACGGCTGCGGAAGTGATGTTGACAGATGTTGGCAGGCCCAGGCTCTGCGAACATGATTTCCCCCAGCTCAGGATCCAGTCCGCGCCCGAGCTGTGGCTTAAATATCTGGAACAACTGTCAGAAAGTAGGCCATGTGGATGGGCGGTCGGTGGAAGGAGGCGCGCCGTGTCCCGGGGAGCTGCGCCTGCGCAGTGACGGAGGAGGTGATCGCTTCCATTGAAGGACTGACCTCTGCCTAGAGCATATGTCTCTTATGAGACAGCTGAGGCCTTTGTCACCGGCCTGAAATGAAACCCTCCCGGGACCTGCCACATAATCTGAAATGAAATCGTGTCTTTGTCTGACGCCCTCCCTTGGTCACGCCGTCGTTCCCTCAATTTCATGGCATGATTTCATTTCTTCTAACATGCCACCTAATAAAATAGGCCGGGGGATGTCATCTCACGGAGGCGCGGCTTTCTAACCACCCGTCCATTTTGCTGCGTGACTTTTTGAGCCCGGCAGATGGATTTTTGTTTAAGATGTCATCAGTGGCCCCAGTGAATGAGTCCTAGCGGTTCTTAGTACATAGTTCCTGGGAATGTTTGTGACTTGTCCTGTTTCATGCACCAGGGTGCACTGGATCTTGCGATCTGGAAATAAAAACACAAACGTTGTTTAATGAATTGCAGTTAATCAAGGGTGGCCGCTAACAGTGTAGATGTCTCCGTATGGCAGAAGAGAAAACGAGCTGGACCGCATTCCTTGTTTACTTAAGAGAACCTAGATTTCCTAGAGGGCCCCATGAGGGTTGAGGGTCAGGGAGGCGTGGGCGCACACGGGGCTTGGATCTTGGCACACTGGAGCATGTGAGTGTGCCCTGCGCTCTCAGCTCCCGTGAGTGTGCCCTCAGCTCCCGTGAGTGTGCCCTGAGCTTTCAGCTCCCGTGAGTGTGCCCTGAGCTCTCAGCTCCCGTGAGTCTGCCCTGAGCTCCCGTGAGTGTGCCCTGAGCTCTCAGCTCCCGTGAGTGTGCCCTGAGCTCTCAGCTCCCGTGAGTGTGCCCTGAGCTCTCAGCTCCCGTGAGTGTGCCCTGAGCTCTCAGCTCCCGTGAGTGTGCCCTGCGCTCTCAGCTCCCGTGAGTGTGCCCTGAGCTCTCAGCTCCCGTGAGTCTGCCCTGAGCTCCCGTGAGTGTGCCCTGAGCTCTCAGCTCCCGTGAGTGTGCCCTGAGCTCTCAGCTCCCGTGAGTGTGCCCTGAGCTCTCAGCTCCCGTGAGTGTGCTGTGGCCGCTCAGCTCCTGTGAGTGTGCTATGACCTCTCAGCTCCCGTGAGTGTGCCCTGAGCTCCCGTGAGTGTGCTCTAAGCTCCCAGCTCCCGTGAGTGTGCCTTGAGCTCCCGTGAGTGTGCTCTGAGCTCTCAGCTCCCGTGAGTGTGCTGTGACCGCTCAGCTCCCGTGATTGTGCCCTGAGCTCTCAGCTCTTGTGAGTGTGCTCTGAGCTCCCGTGAGTGTGCTCTGAGCTCTCAGCTCCCGTGAGTGTGCTCTGAGCTCTCAGCTCCCGTGAGTGTGCTCTGAGCTCTCAACTCCCGTGAGTGTGCTCTGAGCTCTCAGCTCCCGTGAGTGTGCTCTGACCTTTCAACTCCCGTGAGTGTGCTCTGACCTTTCAGCTCCCGTGAGTGTGCTGTGACAGCTCAGCTCCCGTGATTGTGCCCTGAGCTCTCAGCTCTTGTGAGTGTGCTCTGAGCTCCCGTGAGTGTGCTCTGAGCTCTCAGCTCCCGTGAGTGCGCTCTGAGCTCTCAGCTCCCGTGAGTGTGCTCTGAGCTCTGAGCTTCCGTGAGTGTGCCCTGAGCTCTCAGCTCCCGTGAGTGTGCTGTGACCGCTCAGCTCCTGTGAGTGTGCTAGGACCTCTCAGCTCCCGTGAGTGTGCCCTGAGCTCCCGTGAGTGTGCTCTGACCTCTCAGCTCCTGTGAGTGTGCTGTGACCGCTCAGCTCCCGTGAGTGTGCTGTGACCGCTCAGCTCCTGTGAGTGTGCTATGACCTCTCAGCTCACGTGAGTGTGCCCTGAGCTCCCGTGAGTGTGCCCTGAGCTCTCAGCTCCCTTGAGTGTGTCCTGAGCTCTCTGCTTCCGTGAGTGTGCCCTGAGCTCTCAGCTCCTCTGAGTGTGCCCTGAGCTCTCAGCTCCCGTGAATGTGCTATGACCTCTCAGCTCCCGTGAGTGTGCCCTGAGCTCCCGTGAGTGTGCTCTGACCTCTCAGCTCCCGTGAGTGTGCCCTGAGCTCTCAGCTCCCGTGAGTGTGCTGATCTTTTGTACTTCTGTATATTTCCCAATCGCTGCCTTTAACGCATAGTTCAATCTTTTTTGGCATCACGTGGCTTCAATTAAAATAAAATTGGTAATAACATTCAAAGTTGTTCTTGACAGGGCCACCCCCAAAAAAGATTGCCCTACGTCCCCAACATCCTTAAGATGACACTGCCTTGCGGCCTCATCCACAATGTCTGGGAGCTCAGACCAGCCTTACGGGGGCCAGGACAGGGCACAGTTACCCCGGCATCCCTGGGAGTGTGCCTGGAACACTCACTGACCTTTTGTGAGCAGAGTGTGCAAGCCTCACCCTCGGTTTCATCCTGTTGGTGTGCTGGGAGGGGGCACATGGCACCGCGCCCTCGGCGGCTCCCTCCAGGCTTGTCCAGCTGCGCACAGAACCGGAAGCGCATCCTTTGTGGGCAGGCTGGGAATTAATAGCATCTGCACTGTCCTCTAGTTCAAACCGAGCTTGTGTTAGTTATTATTGGAGATGATGCAAGCCTGTAGTTATTACAGCACAGTAACAAAGAGCTCTGATTCCACAGCGCGCACACCCGCGGCTCCTGGCCCAAGATCAGTCAGTGTTCACTGATGCAGAGGAGAAGCAGGCCGGATTTAAACTACCACTTTTTCCAATTAGTGGCACCCTCCTCCTTCTGACAGTGCAGATACCCGTGTACACGGTGAAGTGTTTGTTAATTTACAGTGTTTCTTGGTCTGATTCGGGACACTCTAATGCTCAGCAGAAAGGAACAGTTTAAAGACCTTTGTAGATGCTATGTGACTGCCCAGCCATGTCTCTGCTTCTGTGACATGCAGTAGCTGTGTATGCCATCATGTCAGCTGTAAGCTTGGAAATATAACCAACCAAGGTGCAGAGGGTACCAGGGCCTGTGAAGAGGGGTTCTTGGGTTACAATGGGACCACCTTTAAGAGTTTTCTGATGTAATCAAGTCTTGTCATGTTATCTTCATAAGATGTCCTGAAGCCTTAACTCAAACTTTGTGTGTCTAGCAGAACAGCTTTAATAAAAAATACCAGCTGAATGTATGCATTTCAGAGGCAGCTCAGTAACTAGCTCTTAGATGGTACCTTTGAAAGTTATCTTATGTTTTCATAACAGTGATTTGTATAGCGCTGTATTGGCATCAGGATGGCCTCAAAGCGCTATTGGTTCTGATGCCTTCTCACTCATATACTCCAGTATGGTGATCCGTGGCTTATGGAAGAGACATGGTAAAAGCAGAAAGCAGAAGTTGTAGCATTGTAGCACTGGGAAGAATTATCCTGAACTGTCCAAAGCTGCGCCCAGAAAGGAGCGAGGACCTCCCGGCCGTGGGAGTGGCTGGTTTCTGTTTGATTCCAGGTGGGATGGTTGTGCATGTTGGATTGGAGCAGAGTCAGCAGTAGAACTGAGCTGAAGCACCAAAGGGATGGTGCCTTCCGAGGTTCATTGATGGAGCCGTTCAAGGACCCCAACCTCTATTGCTGCTCACGTCCCAGTGACCTATCGCCCATCCAGGACATGATGCCCCCAGGTCCGGTGACTGCATGCCTTACTCTAACTACCAGAGGCCAGGAGTCCAGGCCCCACAGAGGCAGAGATGGGCTCTAGGCATAAGCATCCGTGACCATCACAGTAATCTCCATGCACTAACATGCTGGACCATTCACCTAACATGCTGGACCATCCAGTGGCCTGATGCCCCCATGTCCGGTGACTGCATGCCTTACTCTTACTGCCAGAGACCAGGAGTCTAGAGGCAGAGATGGGCTCTAGGCATAAGCATCAGTGACCATCACACTAATCTCCATGCACTAACATGCTGGACCATTCAGCGGCCTGATGCCCCCATGTCCGGTGACTGCATGCCTTACTCTAACTACCAGAGGCAGAGATGGGCTCTAGGCATAAGCATCAGTGACCATCACACTAATCTCCATGCACTAACATGCTGGGCCATTCAGTGGCCTGATGCACCCAGGTCCGGTGCCTGCATGCCTTACTCTAACTACCAGAGACCAGGAGTCCAGGCCCCACAGAGGCAGAGATGGGCTCTAAGCATAAGCATCCGTGACCATCACACCAATCTCCATGCACTAACGTGCTGGGCCATTCAGGACATGATGCCCCCATGTCCGGTGACTGCATGCCTTACTCTAACTACCAGAGGCAGAGATGGGCTCTAGGCATAAGCATCAGTGACCATCACAGTAATCTCCATGCACTAACATGCTGGACCATTCACCTAACATGCTGGGCCATTCAGTGGCCTGATGCCCCCATGTCCGGTGACTGCATGCCTTACTCTTACTGCCAGAGACCAGGACTCGGGGCCCCACAGAGGCAGAGATGGGCTCTAGGTATAAGCATCAGTGACCATCACACCAATCTCCATGCACTAACGTGCTGGGCCATTCAGCGGCCTGATGCCCCCATGTCCGGTGACTGCATGCCTTACTCTTACTGCCAGAGACCAGGAGTCCAGGCCCCACAGAGGCAGAGATGGGCTCTAGGCATAAGCATCCGTGACCATCACAGTAATCTCCATGCACTAACATGCTGGACCATTCACCTAACATGCTGGACCATCCAGTGGCCTGATGCCCCCATGTCCGGTGACTGCATGCCTTACTCTAACTACCAGAGACCAGGACTCGGGGCCCCACAGAGGCAGAGATGGGCTCTAGGCATAAGCATCCGTGACCATCACAGTAATCTCCATGCACTAATATGCTGGACCATTCACCTAACATGCTGGACCATCCAGTGGCCTGATGCCCCCATGTCCTGTGACTGCATGCCTTACTCTTACTGCCAGAGACCAGGAGTCTAGAGGCAGAGATGGGCACTAGGCATAAGCATCAGTGACCATCACACCAATCTCCATGCACTAACGTGCTGGACCATTCAGTGGCCTGATGCCCCCATGTCCTGTGACTGCATGCCTTACTCTAACTACCAAAGACCAGGAGTCCAGGCCCCACAGAGGCAGAGATGGGCTCTAGACACAAGCATCAGTGACCATCACAGTAATCTCCATGCACTAACGTGCTGGACCATTCACCTAACATGCTGGACCATTCAGTGGCCTGATGCACCCATGTCCGGTGACTGCATGCCTTACTCTAACTACCAGAGACCAGGACTCAGGGCCCCACAGAGGCAGAGATGGGCTCTAGGCATAAGCATCAGTGACCATCACACCAATCTCCATGCACTAACGTGCTGGGCCATTCAGCGGCCTGATGCACCCGTGCGGAGCTGGTACTTCAAGGCAGCGGCGTGTTGCACAGCATGGCCATCCTTGACTTTGAACCCATGGACATCACACGTGTTACCACATCCCTCAAGATCATTAACCCAACGTAGAAAAGGTACTGAAGCATTAACACCGGAGGAGAAAGCTGTTACCTCCTTATTTTCTTTACAATGATTTATTCATTGGAAGTTACATGTCCTACTCCGTGTTTATCTTGCCAATAGTCACCTGTAAACTTCGGTCTTCTTCCCCCATTTCACTTTGATGGTCTCTCTCAACCTGATGTTACACCCTCTCTGTTCTTGTGCCTCTTAATCTCGCATTCTTGTGCCTAGAAACTAGTTGTGTCTGGTATAAGTGGCGCATAAAAAGACATTAAAAAATACAAACACCTCAAAGATCTCACTGGCGTCTGTCGTAGGTGCTCTTGAGAAACCAAGGCTAGTGGTGCCTCCAAGCATCTTGTGATAGTCGTGCAAGCGCGCCTCCTGTCGCGACATGGACTTTATGTGCACGCCACCTGATATACTAATCGCCGAGTCCTCCAAGTGGCGTAAAACGCTGTGACGTGGCTCCTGGCCTGCATGAGTCGTTGGAAATTATATCCTTTCCAATTAATATATGAATTCAGTGCTAATATTAAATCCATGTGTATTACCACCAGAACATTCACATGTCAAAATCTGTATCAGGGTGCAACAATAATTCAGCAAAAAGGATCACAGAATGAATCAATCAACTATGTCACTAGCAATATGTAGAAACTAAAACTCTCTGATAGCTGGTCTTTGAAACTCAGAGTCCCTGGACTGTGGTCTCCCTCCCACCTCTCCTCCATCCAAAGGGGCACCTGCTGGATTGGAACAAAATTCTGAGACCCAGCAAAATCTTCCAGATGCAAGAGTTTTCGGGACATGCCTTAGACTGCCCTTGTAGGGCATTGGTGTCCAGTGTAGGTGCTAGAGCTTGAAGATATTTCATGAATACATGCTGAAATGCAGCGAGTAAGCAGGGCACTCATTTGCATAACCAGTTATCCTAAACACCTGGTCTGCATCCGGTCCTCCTTGTTGTATTCTAAATACTCGGGGCCTAGGGTGATGGCGCCCACAATGACAACATAACTTGACTGCGCTTGCAGCCATCTCTGTACCTTCTGAAAGTGATGCTCTCTTGCCAGGGATATCTGTACCCTTCCACTCTGTGTATCCTTGCAGGAAGCATGTGTCCCTTTCCCATGGAACTAAATTGGGAGAGTTTATTTCTTCACTTTGCTTCTTTTTTTTATTTTCATTGCACCACCTAGAAAATGTATAGCCACTTTGTAGCGCTTTAAATCTTTTATTTTAACCAAGGCACCAGTAAGGTTGTTTGGTCTGAATTGCCATTCTACATAGAATGTTGATCACAATGGCTGACTCTGAGCCTAGTAAAATGGTGCACAAATCCTTGTCACATTCATTGATTTTACATCTATCTATCTATCTATCTATCTATCTATCTATCTATCTATCTATCTATCTATCTATCTATATAGCTTCCTCCTACTACAGAATGGGCAGCCAGCTTCAGCTATTGACAAATTTGCCTGCGAGTGACGGCATTCTGCTCTTTCCCAAGAAGCACATGCGTTCACAATGCTGCTTCCTTCAGAATCAGGGATTACTATGGTAGTGCAAGCTTTTTGAGACCATAGGATTCCAATACTTTTAGCCAGTATTTATTTGTTACACCGGCGAGAGCCTGGCAGCTCCTCCAATAATAAGGTTTTGCAGGACCCATTGATACACAAGCATTGAGAAAGTCAAATGCAGTCACCCAATAGCAGACCTTTTGGCTTTGCCAATGCTTGTGTTATTTTGGCTAGGTCCCTACATGCACAGATACTCTGTGTATGGACAATTTGCTTGGTCTAGTGCTGTGCATTGGTCGCCGAAGCTCGAGCCACGCTGCACGGAGAATTAGACCCGCTCTTATTGGGCATCAGCAAAATATGGAAATGTGACATTAACATAATTGCGCTTCCTGCTGCAATGAGGATTACACTTTGGTCTGCTTTGTCCAGTAAAGCGTGATGCGCTGCTCCTACCATGCTGGTGCCAATCGGTTGGGTTAATTTGAATGCAAAAGTCCTTTGTGGTCATGGCGAGATGATGCTAAGCCCTGTGATTATCAGGCAGTTGAAATGTGTTCACAAAAAGGTTTTCAGTAGGAGTAAATGAGGGCTAAATGTACACAGATGCACACTTCTGAGTAATTCATTTACTTGGAATAGCCCATTTAAAGCAACCAGAGGTGGTGTCCCTGAAGTACGGCCTGATTACTTATGGGAAACCTTCATTACTTCAAACACAGGACTTCCTCGTCCCAATCCTTGAGGAAGCCACGGCTCATCTGCTATGGCGGAGGAGCATCGCCCCACTGCCAGCAGCAGCAGCTGCAAATTGAGAAATAAAAACAATAATAAACAATGTTTATTATTGTTTTTATTTTTCAAGGGGAGGGGCCATAGGGATGACGAGCACGGGGGGAATGGTGTGCACTCCTGTTAGTGCGCATGTGTGTTTGGCCGGCCAAACAGACATGAACATTGTGCTCTCTCCAACCCGGCTCTGTGTTGCGAGACAGCAGGCAGAGGCTCCCAGTCTGCCTCGGAGCGCCAAGCTAGGGTGCTCCAGCCAATCCTAACGTTGCTTTCATGCTGCCAGTAGCATGAGAGCAGCGTTAGGGTTTGCCGCCGGGCAGGCTGGGAGCCTGTGCCTGCTGTGAGTGAGGACTGGTGGAGGCAGCAAGTCAGGTAAGTATTTTTTTTTTTTTTTATTTGTAAAGTTTTTTTGGGCCCTGCACCCGTCGCTTTGCCAAGCCTGGAGCGGCCCCTGCCTCAGGGTCCCTCCGTTCCTAGGATGAGGTCAGATTTTACATTGGGTTGGTATTGTGTGGCATGTGCAGAATTGCTGTCGAGTCCCCCGGGTTCTTATAGGAACAGGAAGTCGTGGAGCTCAGTTTAAAAAATTGGATATGTTGAAAGGCATTTTTTTTTATTAAATGTGACAGGTGAGTGGCCTGTGTCTGGGGATGGGATCACACAGACAAGTAAAGGGTATGACGGAAAAGCCAATCGAGGTGGTGATGAAAGGATAATGCCTAACACTGATTGGCTGTATATCAGCGTCAGCAAGGAGAAAGCCAAAATAGAGGCCACCAGGCTTAGATATGGACATCAATTCACCAAATTGCCAGGTGTAGCGGAAGTGACATCACGCGCCATTTCATCGTTACTTTCACTCACACACATGCTTACACAAACACACATTTACTCATACACACATTCTTTTACATAAGCACAGTCTCACCCGCAAGCGTGTGCACAACATACATTTAAACAGGTTTTTTAGCTACAAAGGAGGGTCATATTGCTGCTAACTGTACTTAATTTTGTAATACACTATCAGTGGATAATATGTTGTTCATCATTAGTGTAATTAAAAAAACTGATTGAAAGCAAGGAAATGGAAGCCCAAGCAACACCCATAAGGAGGAGCTGTCCTGTGTTACTCGCCGTGATTTTGCCACCAGGGGTCGCAGAGACAGTGCCAGGGGTCGCAAGGGGAAAGCTGGGGGTCGCAGCTGCGACCCCCTAAATGACGTCCATTGGCTTAGATAGTAAAAAGACATGGCATTCCTTCTCTTTGTGATGCTGTAATCACAGCGAGTACTCTGTGTTTTGGTATTTTAACTAGGCCTATTTTTACGCACTCTGTGTGTATATGGTGTGTGTATGTATATGGTGCCTGCGGCATCCTTAAGCACCCTCATATTGCTATTTTTTCTTGACACCGACATAGCACACAATCTGACATTCCACTAGAACACAGCTACTCTTTCAGAAATATTTTCTTGGTTTTGACAATGTCTTTCCATCCTCATGTCTGCCCTCCACCTCGACCCTTGGCACTATGTCCCCACTCAGCATCAAACCCTAGCAGCGAAGACTGATATGCGAGGATGAAATAATGTTTGTAAATACTCCAGCTCATCTCGTGCACTATGAATGCACCACTCAGCACTGTTCTGCACTAATCATGCACTTTTCTACACCGTACGCTGAACACTGGCAGCGTAGCCCCAGAGGAGGATGAGCGTTCTGTCGGCCTCTGCAGAGGGACAGATGGTGGGTGTAATCTCCCCCACACAGTCTCCTCTCTCTTATGCCCACTCCTTGGCCAGTTGCAGCAAAGTGACCAAGCTGAATAACAATAGCTTGTTACTTTGCAGAGCTAGCCCCCAGTCCCCAGGCCTGTGAAGGATACTGCAGCCCAACTCAACGATGCTCCTGTTACTCATCTCAAGGCTGAGTTAGGCCCAGAAGATGTGACCTGCCACTTATACTTAGATTTGTACAACAGATGCATGAACCCACTGAGCTTTCTTTGGTACACTTGGCCCCGTAGGGCCTAGTGTACCACAGCTGGGAAAGATCAACAATTTTCAAACCACAGCTGTGTAACAATGTTCCTAATGATGATGTAAGACTCTTTCATCTGCAGCTGCCGAGCGTCGTGGGTTGAGGTGAGGTTCCGAGGAACAAAGGGCCCTTTTAAAAGAAAGACTTCCTCTGCTATAGGCTACGTCATCACCTGAAATGGACCCCTTCCTCGTGGCAGCCACCTTAGAGTGATTCATCGCTGCCTTGAGGGGGATCCAGTTTGCACATGCATACTTTTGCTGTGATGAAAAGCCAAATTTATTGCACAGATTGATTAACAAACACATCAGGAAGCCTTCGGGAATTCAGTTGCCAAAAGGCTGTAGATGCATTGTTTTTAGTTTTAATTCTGTTAATTTTATATGTTTTTGTTGCTCTGAGACCCGTATGGTGCTTATAGGTTAATATATTGATGTCTCCAACTCTCTTTGGAAATTGAGGATGCCTCCCTGCAGTCTGAGCTGGAATTTCTAAGGGTGGAGGTTCACACGTGGAGGACCACCCTTTAAAGAACTGTTTTCTAGCCTGTCTGGTGGCTTGCTGGATTTTGGCGAGTGCCCTCTGGAATCTGGTCATCTTGCACGGGTAAACGACCACCATAAGCTACTGTGGTGCTCGTCAACAACCCAATAACCCTGTATAGAATTTCAGGATGTCTTTGTGTAGATTGAGATGGAATTTGCCAGAGTGGAGTTTCGCGTGGTGTGGGAATGCCCTTTAAGCTTCTCCCTTCTTGCCCATCAGGTGGTTCGCAGGTTCACTGAGGATGACATCAGGAATCTGTCAACTTCTATGGTGAAAGACCATGGTGAGGTAGGAGGATGCTCCGAAATAAGTCTTCAACCCTCTGTGGAATCTCAGGATGCCTCCCTGTAGACTGAGGTGGAGGAACACATGAGGCAGGGATGCCCTTTAAATGACTTATTTCTAGCCGGTTGCATAGTTCTCTGGTAACAAGGGTGAAATATTGTGGGAGGTCAGATGGGGCTCTTGGATAAGTCTTTACACCCTGTGTGGAATCTCTGGAGGTCATCACCAATGCTTGGATAGCAGGGAGCAGAATTCTTGAGAGTAGAGATTCAGAGGACGGAAGAAATACCCTTTAAATCACTCATCTATGGTCCATCCGATGATGCTCTCAAAGTTTGACTATAGGAATCTGGTCAGCTGATGTGGGGAAAGAGCTGGTTGGGGTAGGTCAGCTCTCTTAGACAGCACACCTTATGTACTAGGGACACGCTAATATAGTTGTTCCAATAGCCCTCTTGATGAAGAAATGAAGGTGTGCGGTGTGATGCGTGCCATTGAAAATGCTACTCGTAAAAAAAATAAAACTCTCCAGTTCTATTAAAAGAACCAGGGGCGATCTGTCCCTGAGGCAGGTAATGCATGACACATGACAAGAAGTTGTGACATGATTCACAAGCAGCTAATTTATAATTTGCCAGAATAGAGTCTTGTTTGATCAGTGCGCGTCAGTTACTCCGTTCTTTAAAATTCCAAGCACTGGACGGCTCTACCACGGCTTATGAATGTTTAAAAATTGCTCTGTGCTCCCTCAAGTAATTTGACAACTCTGGCAGCTATTGATTAAAACCTGAAATTATTCAGAAGTGGAGATGGCTTGAGGGATTAGCGGTGAAGCTTTTTTCTTTCTTCTTCATATCTGAGTGGAGAAAAGACTCTGCAAAGTAAATATGTTTCTGGACATTTTGAGAATCCCATTAGAACCGTGAAATGAAATTGAAATGAAAAGAAATGAGAAGGCCACCCACATGCAGGTTTTTATTCGGTGGTGGATGAGTCCTGCGTCCCAACTCTGATAAATTTTGAGCCTGATCCCAGGAAAAACATTGAATAATCAGTAACACGACATCCTTCTTTTCACCAAAGATTGGTTTGAACCAGTGATTATCGTCCATTGATCCAAGCATTGGTGGCAGATGCAAATCAAACTTTTGGCATTATGAAAGTGACAGATGGGTTAGCACAAGAAACACTGTATCCCACTTTATCAATTCCCCTGCTTTGCGGGCTCATTTATTTTACACTAGGGTGGATCTTGGGAGTGCAGATAATTCCAAAGTTTTAGGAAAGTCTTTGTCTGCAAAGCAGGATGGGTTACATCAGCAGAAATACCACGTGACTAGCTTACCACTTGGGTGAAATCAAAATCCCATCTGGGGCAGTTATGCTTGCCACACACAAGCCTAAAAGAAACCTAATTTGGAAAAGATCAGAACACAGTAGAAATGGCAACCCACACAGGCAAGGCAAATATGTCTGGCATCAATGTGTGAAAGTATGCAGACAGCAGGTAGATTGGTAGCACCAATGCGTTTGTTTAAGGTATATTAAATGCTCAAGCGCACCAGATTTGAGTGTTGAGTAAAACAGCCTGCTCCTATCGTAAACATTGCTTTCTCTACCTGGAACATGTATAGCATTAAGAATAGGTGATGAGTCAGTGTATGTTTGAGTTGTTAAATAGCCCACTCATACTTTGCAAAGAAAGAACTCAATAGAAGGCGGAATAATACACCAAACAACCAATAGAAGTTTGTGAGAGAGTCTTTCTCCAACGGCCATAGATGGAGCCCACTTTTATGTATGTTTTAAAGAATTGGTTACAATTAGTCTTGCAACACCCTTTTCTGAGACCTCTTTATTAGTTCTTCATTGACAACATGCACAGAAAAAAAGGCGTTTAAACATTTGTAAGATTTACCATTTATGTAGCACTTAATTCAAACATCTTTTGCAGCCTGAGCAACTGGGCCCATCCTACCTTGTGTTGTAAAGATATCGAGCGATTTTAAAACGATAGTTTCAAAGACCAGTGCAAAAAGAACCCTGGCACTGCCTGAATATCGTGCATCGGTTGTGACCCTGCTGTGTATCGACCCTTTATTGGTCCTTCAGCCTTTGCACAGATCTTTGCAGTGCTTGTGTTAATCCGCAGACATACCGCAACCATTTAGCTGAATCTGCCTTAGCAGGAGCCATTCTCTCTTGTTGATCCAGTATTTACGTTTTTCCGATATTTTTGATGTTTTGGTATTTCGCCAAAAAACATAAGCAGTGAATGTTGCAAACAAACTAGCAGTGTTGGCACTGGGGTGCAACTTTGGGCTTTAAACTCCAGTCTTCCCTAGAAGTGTTTTTCCTGGGCTGGTGCCAGTTTCACACACTCTTGTTTTAAAAAGACTGCGTGTTAGTGGTCTTTTAAATATTGTTAGTATTGGAATTCGAAAACCAAATATTAAGTGGCAAAGGCGCAAACAAATTGAAATGTACTGTGTGAAGGGCTCTTGTGGTAATAAAGCGGTTACTTAGTGAACTCAAGATGGCCACCACGGAACGCCACACTCGCTCTGGGCACTGCACATCCAACACTGTGCACTAGTGCGTGCAGTGACTGTAGAGAAAAGGAAGCACAAGCATCTTCTTTGACATCTATGTGAGCGGCCATTTTCAAGTCCACAGTGGGTAATCCTAAATGATTTATTATTTTGACATTAGACAAATCGAGGTCTGAAATGTGCCCAATTTACTTTGTTGATGGTTCTTATTTTCGGACAGGACTGCATGCCTAAATCAGCCAGCGAAATACTCCTTGATTTGTTACTTACGTCTTGGTTAAGAATAAATCTAATTTAAAGCCTATATTGTCAGCTGCACACCAGAGACGAATCCTCTGCATTGCACTTTCTGAGATCCTCAACAAATTACAATATTAACCAATGTCTTACATTCCACTTTGGCCAACATTAGAAGTGCTTAGAAGAAAGTAAAATTGTATATTAAGCACTGTATTAAAAATTATACATGGTAAATTTTCATTGAATAAGAATCATGATGTCCAGCATTGTTCCAGGAGTGACAGTTACCTGCAGAATTACAGTCTATGAGATAAACATATGTTCAGTAAGCTGAACAGGAATCATTTAGGTGGGCGGAGGTTATATTAAAATGCTGACATGGTTTCTGTCCTTATGTATTAGCGTTAAACAACCTTAGTTAACCCAACATGCCGCTAAAACGGTATATACTTAACTCAAGGGATAATTTAATATCCGGTGTGTGCCTCATGTTATAATTTTGAAGTTATAATGAAAGAAAGGTCATGTCTGGGCTTCAGTTTTAAATGGGAGCATAACAATTTTTTTCACATGATCCTCTGAAACTCTAATTGGTGAATGTGAAAGGGCATGTGGGAGGAGACTTGATCTTGTAGCCATATTGTCATTGGTGGAGCAAGGGACCTGAGTCAAACCTCAGATCCCTCACTTGACCAAGGCTGTGCCTGATCCTGGATAAATCGTTTTTGTCTCTGTGCCTCCATTTCCTTATGTGTGGTAGTTGGTAATGCTTAGAATCGGTTGAGCTAAAGTATTAAGTGCTATATAGACAAGTGTTGGCAAAGCTGAAAGGTCTCATAGTTGAAAAGTGTTACTCAGTCTTTGAGCTTTGCCAATGCTTGATGCCAATGCAGAACAGCTCCAACAACAAAGAAAGTGTTTTTTTAGCTGATACTGAAAAGTGTGCGGTGGGAGTAGCAATGTACGAGCTGAAGGGAGCGAAATAGAGAGGGTGAGGGGAGTGGAGGCGGGGGCAGAGCAGCGCATGAGAGAGCAATGAAACACATTCTATCCAATGGAATGCTGTAATAAGAACAAAGTAGTTCCTTGATGTTAGCTGCGGAAGGATTCAAGTCAGCCAATCAAACGTTTTGTAAAGAGCAATGCTCCAGGGGAGGCGAAATCACTAGAAGAGGAGGGAAAAGCATCACAAGAGAAGCAAACAAATGATACAAGAACGACAACCAATGATATGGAAAGGGCTGACCCAGAGCCCACTGTAAGTGTTGGTACTGTGCACAATAGATGTTGCAGCAGCGAACAGCTGTCCGTAGGCAAGACCTAATAATTGGATCAAGCTCACCCCTACCACTTTTATGACCACTCTCCAGTGTCTGGGAATTTCCAAACATGGTGGTAAACAGGGAGCGAAACCCACTTAATCTTTATTATTAAAGGGCAAGAGTCCCCACAGGTGGGCCATAGCTGAGGGTTTGGTTAATAGAGACCCGAAAGGTAAGTACCCCAGAATGTCCTGACCCCCACTGTCAACCCATGCTTGTGAATGTTCTCGTCCATTGTTATTATAAAGTGGCTCCTGTCTGAGGAAGGAGCCAGTTTAGATGTATCTGGGGGAACTTCTCAGCCCCTAACTCTTCCTGGCCCAGTTTGCCTTATTGATTCTACAACAGGCCCGTAAAGGTGACACAGGTTTATTTACTAGAAACAGAAGTAGCAGAAACTGTGCTATGAAACCCTGAGCAGAACGAGGAGTGTCCCCGGTGTCTCCTCAACACAAGTGGATGGAGAATAAAAGCTTTATTTGCTGCTGCTTCCTTCATTATCCACATGGGAGCTGCTTGTGGGATCCCACAAGCAGCTCCCCCATAGCTATTGAGTTGCCAACAGCCAATTAAAATGCAATATTCTGATTAAACTTGAGAAGACCATCTGCATTTTCTGTCTCTGAAACACTTACATCCAAACTATGAAACAGGTATGGGTACTTTCTAAACATGATTCTTTATTGTTAATACTTTGATATTAATATAACGCCTCATGGTTTTAGGGCTGGTGTTAGCCTAGACCAGTGGTTCCCAACCTGTGGGCCGGGGACCCCTGGGGGTCCGCGAAGCCTCGTCAGGGGGTCCGCGGCAGCTTAAAAAATGTAATAATATTAGGTCCCAGCTATCAGTATTGACTCAGTGGGGGTCCCCCGGTTCCAATAATGATTCAGTGGGGGTCCCCGGGCTCCAGGATTGATAAAATGGGGGTCCACAGAAGTGAAAAGGTTGGGAACCACTGGCCTAGACCTCTTAATTTTACAACAAATGTATGTATAAAATACTTAGAGGAGCTTTCAGCCAGCCCTCTTCATACATTGGTCTGTTGTTGTTGTCATTCACATTGTCTTCCGCCCACTAAGGCATGCAGAATGAGGCAATGCAGCACTTAAGCCATTGGCTAATTCCAGTGCCAAATATAGCATTCCACCTTTTCACAAATGAGCACATCCGCACACAAAGTAGTTCACTTACCACCAGGGAGTACTCTGACAACATGTGCTTTTTGAGACTAAAAACATATTTTTTTTATAGATGAGATGGACACCAGCTTCCTCAACAATTAAGTTTTGCAAAAGCCACAATAAAGCAAAACACGCATGAACAAAGCCAACAGACTGACAGCCAATATTAGGCCTGTTGGCTTTGCCAATGCTTGTTCCTGTTGAATATAAAGTGAATAGCATTGTACTCCTCCTGCCCAAAGGCCTCGGTGCGCATCCGAGGAAAGGGAGCCCTGCACTGCAGCACGCCGTGCTTGCTGATGTCCAAGGTCAGGGCCACTGCCTACTGATGCCCACTGATGCGTAGAGATGCCATGGTACCCGGGAGTGCCCCAGGCGCTCGTGGGAAGGATATTTCAGGCTCTGTGCACGCGCTGGAAGGCGCTTGGCCTGTCAGGAAGGATTCTGCCGCACAGCTAATTAAGCACCCATCAATGGCCTGAGAACACTTGAATCGAACATGATTTGCTCTTTGTGTTGTATGTTGCTGTGTCATGCGTGGAGGCTTAATGTACGAGGTTCGTGTTTAGCATTGATTTGGGAACAGAGCCTTGATTCCTTGATATCCAGTTATTAGACTCGCCCGAGTGTACGTGGGCTACCACTTTGCAGTGGCCTGTCCCATTTGGAGCAGTGCTAAAGCCTGTTCGCGTAAAGTTGATCCCTGCCTGAGTTGACTCACCAGACTTAATGAGTGATGGAGCTAAATGTGACCAGAGTAATTACCAGATGTTGACATCGACGCCGGTGTTTCTGTTTATCACTGTTGTGGTAGCTGAGTGAGTGGCCCTCAGTGGCCTGGGTCACAAGGTTGCTGACAGGGTGGGACCCAAGTTCCACTTGAGTGTTTGGGCCACATGAGACTGACCCCTCTTTGGAAGGGAGGAGGAGGGGGTGAGCTTCTGATCCATTCAGATTGGCCCTGGGCCAGCAGTCACGATTGAACTGCCCCTTTAGGGCAACAGAGGTTTTATTCTGTGTGGTTTCTGTCTGTGGTATCACAGACCGAGTATGTCTCAGTGGAATGTGTCCAGACTAATTAGGAACTGTTCATAATCACTTAATCAACTGCATCCATCACATTTGTGGCCTTCCACTGAGCAGCATCCCGAGACACGGGTTCTGAATTCGCTGTGCCTTAGTGGTGTCGCTGTTCCTCGTGGATGGGGGCCAAAGAGGTTGAAATCAATATGGGAAGTTTACAAAATTAAAAAGTAAGTGTTGAAACCCAAGTTTGTCTTTGATTACCAGGCTACTTGCTAAGCCCACGCTGGGCATGTTTTTTAATCACATTTTTGTATCCACAGAAAACTATTTCTCTAAGGCAACCCATTTCCCCTGCACTCCGGTGAAATGCGGAGCTGTTGCCTTTCAGTGGTGTAAGGGGGCCCCTGCTGGATGTCACTAGGGACCCCTGAGTCTACTGTATCAGAGATGTTCATTGACCATTGGCGGGATAGGAGACCCCCTTGAAGGGTTTGTGGCCCCCTGGAGGTCCCCCCCCCGCCCCCCCATCCCTCCCTGCGCCGCGGGGGCTGCAAGAGCTTACCTTACACCCCTATTGCCTTTGCCTTTCCCACGAGGAAATAGCACTTTCTGCCACGGGAGTACAGCAAACTGTGTTTCAAACAAGATCAGCGAATCAGGGGCGGAGCTGCCATTGGTGCAGCAGGAGCAGCGCCACCAGGGCCCGGAGGTTCGAGGGGCCCATTGAACCCTGACAATGTTGTATTTTACTATCACAGCAGTCAAAGGGGCCATTGTCCTTGCTTGCACCGGACCCAAGGCATCCTTGGTACCCTAGGGTTGGGAATACCTCAAAGTTCATAGTTCATATTCTGTGTATCTTCGCATGGTATTCTATGGCCAGTGAAACTACTCTTGCCTTATTACCGTACCCCTAATTTACTCCTGCAGAAAAATCCATCAAGCAGGCGCGCGTGATGCTGAATTTCTGCAGGAAACACTTGGTTCTGTGAATCCAGTTCCATCTTTTCCCTCCTGATTTTCGGTTTTCCAAGCTAATGTTTGACACCTACGTCCTTGAAAAACATTGTACTATTAGTTTCTCTCTCCGAGGTCCTGTTGCAGGGCGCAGTGTTATATTTACCCCTTCTGCTGAGGACAGTGTTATCTTTACTCCTGCTGCTGAGGACAGTGTTATCTTTACTCCTGCTGCTGAGGACAGCGTTGTCTTTACTCCTGCTGCTGAGGACAGCGTGTTATCTTTACTCCTGCTGCAGGGCGCAGTCTTATCTTTACTCCTGCTGCTGAGGACAGCGTTGTCTTTACTCCTGCTACTGAGGACAGCGGTGTCTTCACTCCTGCTGCAGGGCGCAGTCTTATCTTTACTCCTGCTGCTGAGGACAGCGTTGTCTTTACTCCTGCTGCTGAGGACAGTGTTGTCTTACTCCTGCTGCTGAGGACAGTGTTATCTTTACTCCTGCTGCAGGGCGCAGTCTTATCTTTACTCCTGCTGCTGAGGACAGCGTGTTATCTTTACTCCTGCTGCGGAGCGCAGTCTTATCTTTACTCCTGCTGCTGAGGACAGCGTGTTATCTTTACTCCTGCTGCAGGGCGCAGTTTTATCTTTACTCCTGCTGCTGAGGACAGCGTTATCTTTACTCCTGCTGCAGGGCGCAGTTTTATCTTTACTCCTGCTGCTGAGGACAGCGTTATCTTTACTCCTGCTGCAGGGCGCAGTTTTATCTTTACTCCTGCTGCTGAGGACAGCGTGTTATCTTTACTCCTGCTGCTGAGGACAGTGTTGTCTTTACTCCTGCTGCTGAGGACAGTGTTGTCTTTACTCCTGCTACTAAGGACAGTGTTATCTCTATACTTTTTTCTTTCGGATCCACCAAGCCAAAGCGCACAGACTGTTCGAATTGAGAGCTAGAAAACATGGCGAGGAGTTACATATCTGATAGACGGGAAGGTGCGGCTAGCATCGGCAGGCCCTCGTCATATAGTCTGATATAAACAATATGACCTTATCTGCCGAGAGTCAAAGCCTCCTTAAGCCTGACCTAAGTGTGAAACTGTTCTGTGTGTTCGTAGTGCAGCTGCACAAAAGACCAGTACTAGCCTGCGGTGACAGAAAGCTCCCTTTAATGCCAGGCTGCTTCCAGTGCCACGTTTTCCACCTCGGCTCACCATGTCTTGTAGTCTGTTCCCAAGAGCTCCCAGTTTTGAGAAGAGAAGTCTCCTCAGGTCGCAGAAGATGAGGTGTTTGCACAGACTCACACAACTTGTTTAAAAGTCAGTCGACAACGTAGCCCCTATAGAGCATCTTCTCCTTCCTCAGGACAAGCTAAGGGTGCGGTTACAAACTGGGTGGGCGGTATCCCCTATGAGGGGAGGTACGGCTCTGCCCAATCAAAGTGCCCCATTGTCCCCGCACCTGGACTTGCAGCTGGTAAACGCGAGTGCCCCCTGTCCAGGGACTGCCAGCACTATCACAGCCTGGCATCGCCCAGCTCCCTCCTCTTGCAGAGGGGGCCAGGAACGCCCCTCCTCCCTGCCGGCTGCCTCCTCTGTCGCAGATACCCTTATCGCACACCTTTTCAGTCACACTGCCAAGGATTTACCTCTCTCGTTTACCACCTGCTCAAGATGTTGGTTAATGAGAGCCGAAAAGGCCCAATGTTCAGCATGTAACAGGGGTCCACGTGTGAGCTATCAACCAGTAAACCAGGACTACATCGTATTAACCAGTGCCACTGCAATTATGTGGCAGGAAGAGGCCAAATTATGCAGCAAGAAAATCCAAATTATGCGGCATAATGCAGCACATTTTATAAAAGTTCATTACTTTGGCATTTTTAAACTTGGTAACCGTGCATGGACATTGTTTGCACCCTATTAGAACCAGTTTAAAACCCAATTATAGCAATAAGCAAAAGAAAGCTCTTTGCAAATGTACCTTACACTGCGTTGTCACACGTGTCGCTGTATTTTTTAGTGACTTTTGATCAGTTATAGCTAGAAACATTTTTTTGTTAAAATCAGCAGATTATCCGGCAGTTGATGGATTATTTGGCAAATGCAGCAAATCTACAATTATGCGAACATTGCTGCTGCCACACAGTCGCATAATTCTACTGGCCCTGGTATTAACCCTAGCTCATTCTTCCTGTTTATTTACTCCAGAGACCCGCACATGTTGTACTTGTACGTCATTATGCAAGACAATAATATGTTCAACTCCCATTGACTGTTTATCAGCCAGGCTTAGGCAGCCTTGACTTCACCCATTGCATTTTCATTCACTTTCCTGGTAGCTCCGGTGGGTGTCTGTAAGGAACTGTGTAATGGTGTCCTTTATGATCAGTCTTAAACATACATGTTTTAGCAGAATGCGTTTCACGGACTGGTGAGATTGGTCGAAATGTATGCTTTTTGTGTTTATAGATTATGCACTCAGCATCATCTCGGTGGGTGTTTTTTACTAGAAGGAAAGTTTCCTTTTGCGAGTATTGGTAGCATGAAACTGATTGCTAAACGTGACTCATGATATTACAATCAATATGGTGGTAAAGAGATGTTTCAACTCACTATTAGTTTTACAGAGAGACTTCGTCAGGGTGCATAAACAAATATTATTTTA
The DNA here is from genome assembly GCF_031143425.1 of Pleurodeles waltl. NCBI lineage: Eukaryota > Metazoa > Chordata > Amphibia > Caudata > Salamandridae > Pleurodeles > Pleurodeles waltl. Next base: position 1,673,018,924 of record NC_090445.1, read on the forward strand.
TATTATGTGTGTGGTAATTTTTAAACAACAACAGGAAGCAGAACATGGTGTTTAGATATTTCTTTTTTTCTGGATTTTCTGGGATAATATTGGACCGAAGATAGAAGCCATGCATATTTCGCTTTTGGTTTGATTAAGAGGCTGGCACTTGTAGTCGATGAGAAGGGAATATGACTTTTAACTCGCCGTTATGTGTTGTATTATATAATATATTTAATCAGACTCGTGAAACTTGATTTGGCTTCAGTGATATTGTGAAAATATGTTTACTTATTTGCTGTAGTAATAATGATCATTTAATTGGTTGATTTCAATATTGCACCTTAAATGACCAAATGTCCAGACATAGTGCATGGGGGCCACATCATTTGATCACGTGGTTTAGTTGTAGGTTTTGTGAAATTCACATACTCGGGAAATAGGTAGATTTTCTTTTTATTTTTTAATGAGGACTAGTTTCTGATTGTTAACTTTTGACAAGGATCCTGAATGTCTTCCAAATATACTTTGTTTGATTTTTACTTCACTGAATAAATTATAATTTGAAAATAGTCCAAGTACTGCCTCTTCCTGGCTGAGGCCTAGTTGCTTTTTATTATGTGTTCAAAATGCAAAAACAAATCCTGTGTGTGGCATGGCAGATATCACATTTCCCAGTAAATAACAGATGCAAGGCTGTAATAACAGATGTCATACTGTAAAATAAAACACGTGTAAGGCACTAAATTGCTTTTGTTAGGGAGTCAGAGCAGAAACAGTCTTGTCGCACACGTCTGCATGATTTCTGGCACAACACATATCAGTTCCCCTAGAAAAAAATGACAATTTGTGTCTGTAGAAGCTCTTCGTGTTGCAACTATCTTGGAACAAAATTCTCAGATAATCATAGGTTACTCTATTGTTTTGCATCATTTGCAAAGTGCATTGACCCTTGGACAAAGTGGTGTGTATTTGAATAACTGACTGCCTGTGATCTATACATGCCAGACTATTTTTTTGCATAGATCGCAAGTAACACAGGTAAGTAAGCTGGCGAGGTCTCTCAAGGTGGAGTACCTACTAAGAGACATCTGTGTAACCAAACACACACCATGCATCGAACATCCAATTGCTTATTGTCTAAATGTGTTGCCAGCCTCTAAAGATGTGTGGATCAAACGCGCCACCCTATTACCAGTTTTTGAGATAGGGTGGGAGAGAGCTACCTGTCAACACAGTTTTCGTGCTCAAGAGCTGGTGATTATCAGGCTAACCATTGACTATGTTAGTTCAGTTTCAGTTCACTCCATGCACATTTATTTCGTGTGGACAGCCGGGCAAACTGGCATGGATCTGGCCCCTCCGGTGCCAATGTTGGGCATTTTTATTTAATGGAGTGTAGAATAAAAACTAACACCCTTATACTATCCGGTGATCTCAGTAGCCGAATACGGAACCAAGGAAGAGAGGGGCAACGTAAAAATGTTGAAGGGTGATCGATGCTTGGGAATGGAAGAATTGAGAAATCTAATAAAAAAATAACAAAAGTACACAAAGCCTTCACACAGACATGTCATCAATCAAGTTCTTCCTTACCCCATGCAGGGATTGGCTGCTAGTCTCCTCGCCTTGAAATTGCCCAGCAGTTGCCTTGAAATTGACATTCCAGTCTGTTCGTGGTTGATGATACCTACGATTTCTGGGAATAGGCTGATCCAGCTTCAGTACTCCTGACCCCAATGTTAACACAGCATCACCCAACCCTCAATATATTGTAGTATCAGGTGTCAGTGTTACCCAACTCCATGCCACTCCAGCTGGGACTCGAACCTGTGACCTACAGGGTACACATCCATGCCACTCCTGCTGGGACTCGAACCTGTGACCTACAGGGTACACATCCATGCCACTGCTGCTGGGACTCGAACCTGTGACCTACAAGGTACACATACATCTCTGCAGTGGGTGCATCCATCCACTCAGCTATTCTTTCAACATGTTATATTCCAGAATCCCCTCGCGGCTCTTAAACAATGAATTTTCTCAAAACATCTTTTTTTCATTGCTCCTTAATTTTGCAATCTGAAAAATGTCTGTCAAGCCCCAGGCTGGCCACCTAGGTTTTGTGGTTCATTTGCCCTCACAGTGGCCAATACTTCCACCTCCTCAGCCGCTTTCCCAACCCGTAAGGTTTGATAGTTTCTCGCCTCGTTGGCTCTCGCGGTATCTGGCCTCGTTTTCATGTTGGCTTCTCAAGGCCGCCTCTTCCCTCCTACCGTTTGTCCTTTGGTGCCAGCGACAAAGCGTTGATGTCCTTCCCTTGTGCGCAGAATTTATTCCGACTGTCAGATTTCCCTGCGTGCCATTATTGCTCGCATTACTATCTCTGTACCAATGACAGCAGCAACAAAGGGGTCAACAGGGTCTGGTAAATTGTCAGTTCTGAAATTACATTCCCCACTGTTGGGAAAGTCATACTCACTGTTGTTGAAGAGGTCACCTCCCCCAGAGGCGACAAAGAGATTGTTTCCTGAATGAGAGGAGCACAAGTTATCTCTATAGAGATGCTTGTGCATATAGTGAGTCAGAGCGTAAAATGACCCAATGATACCCTTTGTTAAGTGAGCGATGGAAGAGTCTTGCGCCATCGTCAACATGGTGGAACAGGCTCCTAGGTGTAGCATCTATTAAGGTGAGTTGTCGACTGCCCTAGAATGACTACAAGGAGTTTCTTTAGAGGAGGACACACATTCCTCAGCACAAAATGCACCAAACACTAGAGTTTGATGATTGCCACGTGCTGTCTGTGCGACTTCTTTGTAAGTTGCAGGTATTTCAGGGAAGAAGAAGTGAGGGATGTAGGCACAACTGTGTAGGGCCCCTCTTCCTTGCTTAGGTGGTTGGATTCAGGGTCCCATCAGAAGCTGTAGTCCTCTGGGCCTGTACATAGTGGCACCTTGCACTCTCCAGCATGTGGTGATGCACAACTCTAAGTTATCAGACGCCAGCACCACAAATAAAGCATACATGGGTAGTAAATACAATACATTTTAATGATTAACAAGATGTGTGCTCTGTCAAATGTGCACAGTTTATGTTCTTTTGTGAGAAGGAAAACTACAGGCTTTGTCGATAAAATTGGAGTAGCCCGAGAGGTCTCAGTTTACTCCTCTACCCCCGACACTACCACACTCACCATACGCCAGTGTCATAGGGTTAGCCGACCCCCGGACCCTCTGCTCACATGTACATGCTCACATGTGATCAATGGCTTGGATCTGGCAAACCATGGCCAACCACCACACACCTTACTTTGGTGTGTGGTGATTAGTTGTGTTGCATGCCATGCACTGTCAGTCAAACTGCTTTGTAGGGTTGGGAGGGGGTCAGCAGGATGCAATTTAGTGGTACAATTTAAATGTGATAGCAAGCCACCAAGTAGATGTCCAGTTGTAGTATGGTGAGGCCGGATTCTTGTTCAAATTGTGTTTTAGGAGGTAGTTTGCCAGATAAAGAATTGATTTGAAGGAAGGAAAATAGGCACAACACATGGTAGTTTGTTTGAATGGTGGAAGGTGGCAGAGTAACAGGCTGGACTTTGTACCTGTTGGTTGTAGGAAGGTCTTTCAAAGAAGAACTCTAATCAGATGCGTCATTTCCCAAAAACCACGTAGAGGTGACATCACTCTCAGACCCCTTTTGTGAAATCACAGGAAGTAACATCACGCAACACTTTGTCCCAACGAGGGACAATTGTGCTCCTTTTTTTGCACAAACAATGATTCCTAAAAATAGTGATGCTACAGCAACCTGGTACACGGTGAACTTAAACACCAATTAATACCTGACAGCTAACAAGGGATAAACTCATACTTGCTTTTTAGAGTCGAGCCTGTGAGTGCATGCGCTTGGGCATGCGTCTCGGTTGCGAGACGCTGTTGTGTTCAAAAGGGCTTGGAGCCCGCCTGTCGCTCACCATTTGTTGGTTTGCGTAGCACTGTTCTTTACAGCCTCTTAATTCGTCAAGGCATGTCTGCCATCATTTCCGTTCCTCTGTGTGGAGCAGGGATCAAGCACTAATTGATTTCAATTTAATTAGTGCCCGTCCACGATGTGATTAAGGTACTAGTTCTAACTTCCAGTGCCCTGCAAACTGAAGGCTTGTGATTGGCAAAAACGTGCCTAGCAGGGCAAACAAAATTGCAAAGTTTTATTTTTTATAGCTAACTTTATTTTATTTTGTTAATTTGTCTTTTCTCAGTTTCCACTCATGTTTTTTTGGTTTTTGCTCGTGGGTGAGTTCTGTAGTCACAAACCAGTCACATGGGTGCAGGGACACCATAGCATTTGTTAACCCAGCTAAGAATAAATACCATCCCTTGACTCGAACGTGCACTGCAACCATTTGACTTCCGGATCCCAAAAATGATTCAGTGGGGGTCCCCAGGATCCAGTAATGATAAAGTGGGGGTCCACGGAAGTCAAATGGTTGGGAACCACTGTTCCACAGAATTTATAGTTTTATAGATATCTTTAGGTCTGTTGTACACAGAGCCTCCCACCCCCTTCTCGAAAGCCCCCCTCAAGTCTTAGTGAAGTGATCCAGGCCAGAGAATCTCTATTTTTGACCGGAGTCACATTTGTCGACTTTCCCTGTTCCCACATCACATCCTCCCTCCCTCCCACACCGATTCCAAATTCCGTTTGTTTTTCCTGCACTATTTAAAGCTTGTTAAGCGCTCTGGAACGCGGGCGTTGTCGGACATGTTTATTTCCCTCTGCTGTACATTTTTCGAACTCTGGGCTCGATAAGGTTGGCCATGTGTACCAGCTGCCCTCATCTCCCTGGTTCAACCCTTGGACTGGGTGTTGGCAATCTCGGGATATCAACGCTTTTCAGTGATCGTGTTTTAATCAAAACTTACAATTTCCATGTGAAGTTTACTCTTACCAAGTCCCTGGTGAGCAGATGTAAGTTACTCAACAGTTTATAATCTGAGAGTAACTGTGGTTTAGTTCACAAAAACAAACTACACTGCTAGAAACCCTGATAAGTTTATTTTAAGTCCAGGAGCCCTATATATCGTGATAACGTGAATCAATAAATGTAGTGATACAATGGATCAATAAATAATGTTGAGGCAATTTTTTTGGCACATGGGATAGGGCTTCTAACTAGATGAGAATATGTAGCTTGTACTTGGCCTTGTGTGCCACAAAGTTACACATTCGACGAAGAGCTACACAGTGCCTCGTGTTCTCTAGTTTTCTCCCTGGCATTTCTTTCCTGCATGTGTTTGCTCTTCAGTGGTTGTCATAAGACCCCTACTTGAACTGTGGTGCATACACACAACACACTATAAATGTACAATAGACAATTGATTTCTAATCATTGAAAAAAGAAAAATCATTGGGCACACCACTTCCACCCATACACATAAAAGATCACAACGACTTCCATGGTAAACCTTGTTTTACTTTCAAGGCTAGCTCACACAAACCTTTTTGAAACCTTACACACAACAAACCCTCTACTAAACACACACAACCAAAGACCAACAAAACATCAGGCACCTTCAAGTAATGGTTTCTCCAGCTCTTTTGGTGACCTTCCCAGATCTATACAATAGGAAGTCCAGATAGCGAAGCGCTATGATGACATAACTTTGATGGTTGGCACTACACAACTGCAAAAAACAAAACCTGGCTGAAATTGTTTGCTACAGATCAATGAAACTTATTAAGGAGCTGAGACTACTCAGCACAGGTCACAAGCAATTTCGGATGACACTATTTTATTGTTAATTAGTGGTAGTATGTAAAAGCCACTTTATGTATGGAATGAGCAAATATGTTCCTTAGTTTTCTTGTGGTGATTTTTGGAGAGTAGAATTTAAGTTATAGTGTTTGATAAGCCTTTTGATTATATTTTGTGAAAGATTTTGGTGCAACATTATTTTTGAAAAACGTGGATCATGTATGTTTCTAACATTATACTGGCTGGGTATTTACCTATTAATCATGTTATTAACATGTTTGTATACCCATTTATTATCTTTGTTCTATATATGGTTTTATACAAATCTTTTGAAGTCCTTGAAAAAATTGCTTTATTTAATGGACGTCAGGTGTGATTTTTATTTTCAGAAATATATGAATTTTGGTTTGAATGGATAAGCAAAAAGAATGTGTCTTTGTTCCCCTTTTTTAAGTGTTAATGAACACTATTTGTATTCTTGTGGTCTTGGAGGTGATGAAGCATGCCAATGCACGATTATCTTTTGTGGAGCAAAGAATAGAAGCTTAATACATCACCACACTCTTTATGATACAATCAACAGGTATTTCAACCAGTGATTCCATACATTTCCAGGTACATTCAAATCAGCCATACCATTGGCTGTAACGAAGCCACGCCCACGAAAAACAAATCCAATGCTTAGTGTTTTTACTATCTCTATCTGTGTTCCATGCGCGATTGTACATCATCTACAGATGTTGTTGTGACAACATAGCTGAAATTGTTTGCTTCACATTGATACATTTTAGTGCATATCTGAGAATTGTTTTGACCTGTGGTGGGTGAGCACTTCAGCTTGAAAATCAACATTAAAATAGAACATGGTGCCAGTGATGAAATCCTTCCATTAAGAATTATTTGCCCAATATAGGACAGAAACAATAGGTGCGTTGGCACTCTATTATTACAACGATCTAGGCCATTGGTTCCCAACCTTTTTACTTCTGTGAACCCCCCTTTATCAATACTGGAACCGTGGGGGCCCCGAATGAATCATTAATGGAATCTCGGGACCTCCCACTGAGTCATTACTGAAAGCTGGGGACCTAATCTGTTTATATCACTGAATTTTCTAAGCAGTCGTGGACCCCTTGAGGAGGCTTCATGAACCCCCAGGGGTCTCCGGACTACAGGTTGGGATCCACTGATCTAGGCCACTAACACCCAATTTTAGTGTCACTCGTTATGCCCATTATATTGCACATGGCAAGGCTTATTCAATTGATAATGTCATGTAACGGGATCCGTTTTTCTTGTGGTCATATTCGCGCTAGTGATGCTTTCACTAGCTTGCCATATCATTAAAGGTTTTTTGCTCCAATCACAGATCGCGTGGCTTCCATCATCTCCTTTGTTCTACGCCAACAGGCTCCATGACTGGCTTGATTAAAGAGATCTATGCTCCTTGACAGTGACACCTTATCGAAAGTAGTTGAGGGCCCTTCCTGGCCATGATGACCACACAACTTGTGAGTTGGTCCTTCAGACCAGCTTCACTACCTTTAATGCTGCACAAAAATGGGTAATAAATAAGGTAGGTGTCTGGCTACTGGTCAGATTACATCATTAGCATAAATACATCTGGAAGGGGCCAACCAGTGAAAGTCGTCACCGTACATAAGCGCCCATCATCGAACAAAAAGCAACATTCTACAATGCCAGTTGTTGCTGGTTGTTGGGCGTGCATGGCTGAGTAAGGAGAACTGTTTTTTTCACTTTACTTGTATTTTTTGTGAACCTGTGACTTATAAAGGATTATGAAAACCAAATTCACTTGTATCCTATGGCGCCTTACCGCAGAGCCTCCCTTGAATGAAGAAAATCAAACGACCTAGTGCCAAAATACCAACTCTGAAAAATAGTTTGACTTCTCTGGCAAACTTGATGGGCGATGAAACGGCTTGAAGGATCAACTCACAGATACAGCCAACACGTGTATACGCCAAGGAAGAAATAATGTCTCACTTAAAAACATCTCACTAACACTGTGGGTTTTGACAGGTCAGCAGAATGAGACAGGACAAACATTTACATATTTTCAGGGCAGTTGGAATTATGCGGCAGGGCAGGCCAAAATATGAGGCAGGGTTGATTAAATTATGTTGTAAGAAAAGGCAAATCATGCCGCAGAATACAGCACATTTTGTGTTGGTGTTACCTCATTGTTTTGGCATTTTTACTCAATAACACCTTCTGGGCAAAGGTTTCAACTCATTAGTACCTCTTTGACACCCGAATACAGAAATAAGCAACCAAAGGTGACAAGTCAACATTAGTGAAGGAGCTTCCTCTGCACGGCACAGCCTGTTTCTACTTTTTTTTTAGTAACTTTTGCTCCTTTTGAGCTAGAACCACTTTTGGCTGAAATCTGCATATCATGCAGCAGATGATGGATTATTTGCAAGATGTGGCGAATCCATAATTATGCGGCAAATGATTCATCTATAAAACCACGCAGTGCAATTGGCCCTATATATCTGCCACAGGCACCGTTTCTTTATAGGATGTAGTGTCACTCGATGGCCCGGGTTCTGGCCTCAAGAAAAGTCGGATTACTCACACCAGCAAACAAGGGAGAGTACATTTTGGTGCACCATTTCAGCCTGTGGAGCTATCATTTCCACATAAATGAGGCTGTCACTCTGATGACACTGAGGAGGAGGACTGGCTGCTCTACTTGCTTGTAGCAGTTCTGTGATCTGTAAGTAATGGAAGCCTTTGGGACGAGGAAACGGAGAAGCAGAGAATAAAAAGTGCAGGCAGCTGTGAAGCCTTGCATTTACTGCGACTGTTTATCTTAAATGTGATCCGGGTCCGGCAGCGCTGAGCCGCTCCTCTCCTGGGAGTTCGAGGAAGAGTTTACTATATAAGGCATCAGAGGAGCAGTGAAACCAAGCATCCAAATGAGAAAAAAATAAATCTAAAAACCACACAGATTTATTTGAAAATTTCCTCTGGTGCCACGATGTGTGAGCTTGGCACACAGCTGTATGTATATGTACATATATACATGTGTGTGTGTGTAAAGAGAGAGACTGCTATATATGAAAGAGAGTCAATTGCCAATAGTATAAAGTGGCATAAGGTAAATTGTGCGGTAGATACTGTTCATCCTTCCTTAAACGTAGCTGTTTTTTCCACCGCATAGACATACATACACACATTCACACATGGTCAAGGCAGGCCTACGAGCTCAGATGAGCCCCTGGAAGTGTTTTAATTCAGCTCCTGTATTGTTTTGAGCAGCGAGTGAACTGATCCCTGCCCAGGAGAGTTGTCAGATGCTCTTTGCCCAAGTATTGTAGGTCTGGCCTTGACACCGTTCAGCTGTCTCACCAGCCTCACTTTGTGTAAGTGTTTCTCATGCAGGTGTGTTCTGCTCCAAAGCAGCAGTGGGTTGGTTGAGTACCCTCCATCCATCTCTCAAGAAGCCGCTGTCCTGCCTGCTGGATGTTCTCACTGCGTTCTGTCACTTCTCGCATGATCCTTTCCATGGACGTCCAAGCATCAGTCATGCCTGTTTCTGTTCCAGAAAGGAAGCACTGAGTGCTGGGACTCCTCAGTTGTGCACACAATTAGAACATTAGTCCCCCAACGTGAACAGAAGGTCAGGAAACAGACGTCGGACGGTGTCCACCCTGTTCTTTCTCATGCAGCAGTGACCTCCAGTTGTCCTCTACAGGGCGAGGGAGTGGTGGGGTCCTCCCCCGCTCCAAGCATGATCCCATTAGGTTCCCATCCACTGATTCCTAGGTCTGTTTCACCTGGAAGCTCATGAGGGCCGAGGTGCTGCATCGAAGACGATTCATCCCATCCGAAGTGATGAATGAAGCAAGGAACATCTGGAACAACGTTCCTAAATGTATAGTCTACCCCACGCAATAACTTTTTATAGGCACTGTACTGCTGACTCCTAGAGTTCTGCAGGCTTTTTTGGCTACCGTGATTGCGTGTAACTCGTATAGCCGGCGCAGAGCCTTGCTTAATCCTAATCCAGAACTAGAGCGGTTGCTAGATTAGCACAGATGTTTGATTTATTTTATTTATAGGAGCTAATAAAGGGCCACAAAGCTCCAAAAGGCAGGTACATAGTGCTTAGACAGCAAATATTGTACTGAAAATAAGCATCCCAAGGTACTATATATATATATATATATATATATATATATATATATATATATATATATATATATATATATAAAATTAATTTCAAAATCACCTCAGGCTTTGGAGATATACTGTGACCCAACGTGGAATAAGATTGCATACTTTATACCATGTGCGGAATAACCATGACATTTAACTATTCGTAGAGAATGGAAGCGTAATGGTTGGCATACCAGCCTTTCTGGCCGAAAACTTGTCAACCTCAAAGAGACCAGTGAAGACATAGGAACCATAACATCAAGTCACAAAATCATGATACCAGGAGACGGGCCTTCTCGTCATCTGTGGAGGATCAGGAACAACATTCCTCCACCTGTCGAGCTTGCCTCATTAACTTTTGAAGTTCAGAAAAGAGCTAAAGACCCATCTCTGAAGAGGCACCTTGCAAGACACTGATAAGGACCCCCAAGGTCCTTCACGGCTATTGTATATTGATGAATGAAGTAAAAGGCTACTTCTGTGTAGTCGGAAGGTGTCCACATTCCTGAAGAAAGGAGAAGTTTCCCGATTTCACTGAGTGCAGTTTGGAGTTATTTCCAGTTGCTGGATGTGCCGGCCCGAATCGAGGGGTTTCAGGCTGCAAGATGCTGTGGTCCTGATTTGGAACTCTGCGGATGGGTTACTTCGACTCAACGGTGATGGATATCCCGTCCGCTGAAATCTAAATCCCATAGGATAGACTGGGATTTAGATTTCGAGAGACAGGATAGCCGTCAACGTTGTGAAGGAATAACTCGTCCGTCGAGTTTTAAATCGGGTCCTATATGTCCACAGAGCCCACGCCCTGAGTGGCCACCAGAAAAATAGCTCCTTATGGGAAGTCTCCCATTCCCTGCTTCCCAAGCTCCGCACAGGGACGTGAGCAGCAGGGAATGGGAAGTACACGGCTCCACAAGAGACAGAGCGACTAGGATGCTGGGGTCCCTACATGCTCCCACTGAAGCACATTGAGTCTTCTTCGCACGCCTTCCTTGATTAAGCTACTTGAGCATCACACTTCAAGAAACTGAAAAATAAATTGCAAAATGGTGAGGTGTTAAACTTCACAACTATGTACAATCTGATCAACCAGGAACTCCCCCCTTGTTCACTCACCCCTCCTTTTGTACACGGTCCCTAACCATTCCCGTACTTCAGCTACTGCTGGCACAGTACTGCCTTCTTCACCAGCCGATGATTGCAGAGTCCGTGTCCCATCAGTCTGAACTCCTGCAAGCAAGATTTAACAACTAAAAGTTTACTTTCAGTGGTTGGGCACACCGTCCAGCTTAAAGACATATGAATGCCACCTCTGAAAGCATGAACAGACACATTACAAGATGTGAAAGTGTCACAGGAATAGAATGTTCCACAACCTCTCCAAAAGACACATTTCAAGGTCTCCAGAGCTCTGTGCATGAAAGATCATTTTGCACCAAGCGTCGAACCCTTTGCTGTCTGCAGCTGGCTAAGATAATTTCAAATGCATTTCCTTAATATTTTTAGCATTGATTTTTGCCTTCTCTGTCTATCTTGATCTTTCTTTTCAACCTTTTTCTCACTGCCAATTGGAAAGATGTCAACCACAGAGACTGATTTAATTGTATCTTCAGTTGATTTAATGTTGTAAAAAATATTTATTGTCTACCTACCACATTCCTCCCAGTATTATCTAAAAAGGAGCATCCGTTTTAGGTCTTTGCTTTGAGACAATTTTAGGCGTCTCGCCATAGTATTATTATGAAAAAAAATGAAAACATAATATGCATAGATGAAAGGGCCTTTGCCGGTACCCTTCATTCATTGGTCGGTTAAACTGGCATTCGCATTTTGCTTCCACCCACCACGGCATACAGTATGGTTAAAGGGGCAGGTCAACTTACCCACTGAGTTCACCTGCTTAAAAATGGTTGTTTTCTCTTCGGTGTTAAAGTAGTTCAAAGTGGGCTTTTTTTTTAAAACATTTAATATCGGGTATTTATGTGGCTTGCATTTTGGAAGCCTGGTTAAATGAGGATTTATTTTCTGTCTGCCATTTAAGTTGCTGTTATAAAAGGCGCAAGTGACATTCCCACATTGCAGCTGCCTGAGATTTGACTGCTTGCTTAAGTTGTGATTAATTCTTGTCTCTGTCACAAAATAACAATACTAAGAACATGCAAGGAACAGATGGAGGGTTTGCAATTTAAAACAAGCATTTGCAATGCAACGGGTCTTGCGTTATGTCGAGTTAGAGCTATTAGTGTTGTAAAATCCTAACCGGACTTTTCTTGCCACCTTAAATAAAAAAAAATAAAAAAACGAGCGCGATCGCACTGCGAAATAAAGAGAAAAAGTAGTCCAGAAACCATACAGAAAACATGGAGCCTCGTATGTTTCCAGTAGTTTACTGGTGCTCTCGAGGAGGGCTAAATGCCAGAAAAGGCATGTATGCATGCCTTTCACTAATGAAAACAAGCGAATTTTAAAAGGCAAGCCCACAAACCAATGAAAGTGACTGACGTAAAATGGGCGTTGTTAAAATCCCCCTAAAGACAGATTAGAAGAGGGACGGAACGCTTTGCACCCACCCCTAAACATCATGAGTAAAATAAATTAATCACAGAATGTTTGTTAAAATTAAACTTTTAAGCATAGGTTTAGCTGGCAGCATATTATTTTCTTTTATTTCCTTTTCATTTGTCTCACATATGTTTTCAGGTTAAAAAATGAATATTGGTATAATCACTGCACCACTCTGCCAAGGCCAGGCCTATTGGCCTTGCAAATGTTTCTTCTTTTTGTACAGGAAGACTAGGTAATTTCCATTTTTAATGTTCACTTGATTGTCTACAGCGACCACTTCAGAGCAAGGGTCAGCAACAAAGTGAAACTGAAAATTGGTGACTCCCTCCCTGCCCTTCAAACTAGCCCCTTGGCACCCACCTCGTCAGTGGAAAACCTGAAGAAGATTCTTTCCCAGCTGCCAACACATAATGCGGATTACATTTAAATGTTATATATATATTTTTTTTTTTTGCAAAGCCAGGAGTTCTGCTTGTACATTCATTAAAATGAAGAGTCTTTAGCGCAACCTCTGGTCTTTTCTAGACTGTGATTCATTGTGCTCAAAAGTATATTAGAAAAAACAACTTGGCTAACATATAGGGCTTCTGCTGGAGCTACATCTCCTCTCTTCGGTAGATAATCTATTTGCTGCTTTCACAGACAATATAGACTTTGGGTCAGCTTATTGATTTGACACTGTACCCTTACAGCATGTGTAGAGCATGGTTGGGAGGCGGATGGGTATCAGCGGCTAGCGTAGAAAACAGCTTAGTTATTGACAGCTAGAGCAATTGATAATCGATGGATGCAGGGTGATAATGTGGGCATGGTATTATTATGGATGACCAATGGATTACTCCTCTCAATGGTGGATGTGACTCTACTCATGTGGACATGGTGCTAGTATGGATATCACTTCTCATGGATTGATGCAAGACTACTCATGTAGACATGGTGTAGTATGGATGGCCAATGGATAACTCTTCTCATGGATGGATGCAAGGCTACTCATGTAGACATGGTGCTCGTATGGATGGCCAATGGATAACACTTCTCATGGATGGATGCAAGGCTACTCATGTAGACATGGTGCTAGTATGGATGGCCATTGGATAATTCATCTCATGGATGGATGCAAAGCTACTCATGTAGACATGGTGCTAGTATAGATGGATAATGGATAACTCTTCTCATGGAAGGATGCAAGACTACTCATGTAGACACAGTGCTAGTTTAGATGGGTAATGAATAAATCTTCTCATCGATGGATGCAATGCTACTCGTGTACATGGTGCTAGTATGGATGGATAATGGATAACTCTTCTCATGGATGGATGCAAGGCCACTCATGTGGATATGGTGCCAGTATGGATGGCCATTGGATAACACTTCTCATGGATGGATGCAAGGCTACTCATGTAGGGATGGTGCTAGTATGGATGGCCATTGGATAATTCATCTCATGGATGGATGCAAAGCTACTCATGTAGACATGGTGCCAGTATAGATGGATAATGGATAACTTCTCATGGATGGATGCAAAGCTACTCATGTAGACATGGTGCTAGTATGGATGGATAATGGATAACTCTTCTTATGGATTGATGCAAGGCTAATCGTGGACATGATGCCAGTATGGATGGATAATGTATAACTCTTCTCATGGATGGATGCAAGGCTACTGATGTGGACATGGTGCTAGGATGGATGACCAATGGATAACTCTTCTCAAGGATAGTTTTAAGGCCACTCATTTTGCGACAGTGCAAATACAAATGGATTACTTGTCTCGGTGATGGATCTGAGGCTAAATATGTAGCTAGTATGGAAGGCCTGTAGATAACCATTGGATCTAATGCTACTCATTTGGTCTAGGTGCATCTAGTGATGGGCAGTAAATTGCAATAGAACCAAACTGATAAATCCAAGTTATCAGGTTTGCACTATAACTTTTAAACTGCTTGAGCCTGTTTTTAAGTTCTTTTCAATCATTCTGGTGCAAACAAATAGACTGATGGGGAGCGTTTCTACTAGGAAGGACTTTTCTAAAAAGAAATGTACAGCTTGTGAACCAGCTCCGGTTAATGCAGTGGCAAAGATAATGGCAACTTTGCGACTAATCTTTCCACAAAGGCAAGAGAAGTGGCAATATAGTACCACTTCCAAAATGACCCCATGAAGGCCACATTTCCCCTCACACATTCTTTTATATCTAAATATTTATTTTTCTCTATTCCCTCTTATTAAACCACCTGTCTCTTACTCCTCTATTTGTCCAGCAGATGCTCCTCTGTGTCGGTCGGTCCGTCCATTCATCCATTCACCATCCATCCATCTTCCTATGTATCGCTAAAGTTTGTTCTGTATTGTCCTTAATTTCCACTCCAGTGTGATACGATCACCTCTATACATAAACGACACATTACACCCGCCACAGCACAGGTGAAAAGTCTTCTCTGGTGGGAGTTCCGGTGGGAGACCACCTGCTGATGTCCAGGCTGCTCACTTGGAACAAAAGGTGTCTAGATTTGTTTTAGGCTAAAACTGTAATTTCAAAGGCCAGACCACCCGGAGCGTAAATGGAACAGGGAAAAGGTCAAAGTCTTGTACAGTTCTAAAAAGCTACCGCCCAGGGAGAGCCTGTCTCCCTCCGCGCCGGCTCTGCGGGTGACGCACTCTTTTCCAGTGTGCCCAGCTGTCTGCAGAAAATGTGTTTACAGTTCATGTGGTCTAAAAACAATTTCTCTAATGGTTCAGCGTGGGTTCTAAAAGTACCATAAACCAAGAGAAGCAGCAGTAATGATGCCGCGAGGTGCTCTGAAAGGAACTTTAATGCGCCGCCAAATCGGCCTTTTATCTGATCGGGATTATAGGCGACGGAGGCCCGCTTCCTGCCTTAATTGCAGAAATGTTTTAAATGCCCCCAGTTCTGAGAAGCACGACATGTTCCTGTCTGGTGGCGGGTCTCTTTTAGACTTTTGTAACGGAATCTAGGACAAAAAGTTGAAAAATGTGACTTTCAATAACGCCTCTGGCTGTCAAATGTCTGCTTTGATGATATAGTTTGAGTTCATCATTTTTTCACTTAATTTGTGGTACATCATGGTGATTCACTACCAGCAAAAAAGGAAAAGTTCTTCATGGATAATATTAAGAGTATAATCCACATTTGTCCTACGTTCATTTAAAACATCTAAAAAACTTTTAACAGTGACTCTTGTCAGTCCTGGGAAATATTTGAACAATAGAATAAAGGAGTAAATATTTTTAGAAATATAGTTTTTTAAGTTAGTACTTGACTACTGTAACTCTCTGCTGCTTAATTTGGATAAAATGTCACTAAGAAAGCTCCAACTGATTCAAAATAATGCGACCCGTCTGATTTTAGATCTCCCTCGCTCGGCCTCAGCCAGCAATAGCCTTAAATGATTGCGTTGGCTTCCGGTTGCGAAGCGGATTATATTTAAAACTCTATATTTAACATTCAAGTCGGTACGTGGAGGCGGAGCTGATTATTTAGCTTCTAGGCTAGCTGGTATAGGCCAAGTTGGCAACTCAGATCAAAAGAAGTATGTCGTACTCGTAGGGCTAGATGGGGAGATAAGACATTTACGTTGCTGCAGCTAAGCATTCAAACTCGCTCCCTCTTGACATAAGGAAGGAGCACAATTTCATGATTTTCAGGAGCTTGGTAAAAAACCTGGCTTTTTCCGAGATAATGCTCTGTCTTCCTGCTTTTTGACACTCATTATTCTCTCTCTAGCGCTTCGGTGCCAAGGCTGGAATGTGGAATGCGCTTTATAAATACTAAATACATACAAATACACACACAGAATTATCTCTCTCTCGTGAACTCTATAGCGAACTCCCCTCAATCGCTCTCTCTGGCGCGTTTGCACTCACACACTCTTGCTCTCCCTCTCTCCCCTACCTCTCTCTGTCTCTCTCTCTCATTTTCGTCACTATTTGCTCCATAAATCTGGAAATCTGGCCTTGTCTCCTTTCCGTATTGGACACGATGATGACGTCACTGCTGGCTCCCTCTACCCTACCTCTGACAACAAAGACTAGAAATCAGATAAAACGCTTCTGAAACCTACTTACTCCTCCTCGTTTGGAGCTCAGAGTGGGAAAGATCATGGTAGTAGTATAAGGTGCCATGAAGTGAAGGAAAGAAGATGTCTAATGGCACTAGCCATTGTAGGCCTTCTGCACCAGTAATGGCCAAAGTACAAAAGTTGGTTCCAGGAGGGCTCGATGCATGACTGATTTTCAGGTCATCCCTTGACTTCATAAGTAAGTTCGATTGAGATTCATTGTATTCTTATTTATCTCATATGGATAACCTAAACCCGTGATATGGATTTGCACTCCTTGGAGGTATGTTGGGCATATTCTGTACAAAGCAACATAATGTTATGCGGATTAATATGCTTATTGTGTGGCTTACTATGCATGTGCAAAGGCACCAAATGCAAAGGGGCTATCTTCGACGCGTCAGAGGTAGTAAGCGCTATATAAATACAATACAATTTGGAACACTGTTTGTAATTTATGCACTAACTGTATGCACGTTTGGTTAGAGGGGTCAGAGTGCAACTGCAGCAGATGAGTTCTATCATTACAGCTCCTTCAGGTAATGCAGATGATGGAAGCGGCTGTGGCTTTGCTAGAGTTTGTTTCAGCATCCGCTGAAGGATGCCCTAACATGTACAACACTTCTGCCATGTTGTGTTCATGCCCCATCAATTCACCGCACCGCCCTGCTGCACTTTTCTCCGCAAGTCCTGACTGTGCGGGTCTGAGGTACCGAGTGATACCTCCACTAGCCGCTGTGTGAGAGCATCAGGCAGACTTTCAAACTTCAGATCCACCTTTAATAGATTGTGATAACAAGTCCAGATTAATTAGACGAGCTCAGGTGATGGTGACTGAACGCTATTGCTGCCGCTTTATCCATTTCCCAGCTGAATTGTTTTTTCTCCCAGCTTCCAGCAGCCTCGCTTTACTTTAAACAAGCATTGGCACTCTAAAGGAAATAGGGTTTTTTACCTTGACTTCATTTCCAGCAAGCTCAATACTCAGGGCCTCATTTTGAGTTTGGCGGGTGGCGGAGGCTGCTCACCAAACTCTTTAGGACGGAAGACCGCCACTCTGGTTTTCCAACCGCTGGCCCTATTATGAGTTTTTTGGTGGGTCTGCTGGCGGAAACAGTGTCTCCGCCTGCTGGCCCAGCGGAAAACTCACCACAACATTGATTCCGGCTCGTAATCGAGCCGGCGGCAATGTTGCAGTGCACCAGGAGCAACAGCACCTGTTGCGCTTTTCACTGCCCGTAATTCGGGCAGTGAAAAGCGTGACAGGCTGTCCATGGGGCCGCACTGCCCATGCCAAGTGCATGGGCTGTGCAGGGGCCCCCATGGGGCCCCCGGCACCCCACCATTCAAAAGCCAGTAGAGAGGGGACTCTTAATCCCCAGGGCAGCACTTCGTGTAGTGCTGCCCTGGCAGATTAAGACCGCCGGCACTGCCAGGCTATCGACTGATGACAACCTGGCAGTGCCGGCGGTCCGACCTTGGCGGCTCCGCTAGGGTCGTAATGTGGAGGCAGGACCGCTGCTTTGGTGGCGGTCTGAATTCCACTGCTAGTCTGGCGGTCTCTGGGCTGCCAGACTCGTAATGAGACCCTGAGTGTCATTCTGTCGGTGGTTCTTAAGCACCGACCAGCACATTATATGAGTCTGCTGTTGTCTTCGCCTCCACCCTTCACATGCGGAGGTCATTCAGACCAGCAAAGCTCTAACGTCCAGTCTTCATGTGTTTGCGGGGATTCTACTGCTGAGAACCCCTCACTAGAAGATAGTGCAGATTTCACCCCTAGTGGACGATACTGTTTGCACCATGCAGCTCCTGCGAGGGAGGAGAACTTTAAAGGTGCACAACTTACTAGATGAATTTTGACAATCACGATTATGGAGGAGGAATTTCCTACTGTCCTTATGTAGACCGTAGTTAGTAGTGAGTAATATGTCAATAAAGGGAATATATAGTGGGATGGAAGTAGAATCTACACATTGTGGGCCACTAGCAAGTGATTTACACCATCACTGTGAGGTGTGACCTCTCTCTGGCATTGTTTAGTTACCATATCTCGAGTTCTCAGTGTCTGAAGGAAAGAAGATGTGCATTGTACCAGGAGGGCTCGCATACGCATCATCAGAGGAGAGTACCCTTGGGTTGGCACATCAAAGGCATACATACTGAGTGACCTGTCCTGACTCTCCATAAAGTATGATGTCATTTGCCTGGCTCTCCTGGAGTTGGATTGTGAGATGGTATCCAGGGCCTTCTTAGAGACTAGGGTAGAGTTGACGGTATCAACCACACTCTGAAAGCCATGGACTTTTCGGTTGGACTCCAGGCCAATCACATAGGCATGGAATGTGAGGCCGTGTCTGCTGCAGTGACATACGGATGGAATGTGGGTGGCCATCCACCCTGCTGGACAAGGCCAAGAATGTGGGATGGAATCTAGTATGCTCTCAAAGTTGAGTAGAACAGAATGGCACACACTACAATGTTGTAAGAGAGAAGGACAATGACGTCACTGGGCTCGTTTGGGCATGGAATATGGCATGCAAGAACATTCTGTAGTTGGAGTGGCGTACACCATCATGTCTGAGGCACAAAAGATGGGCTGTGGTTTATTGCATTTCTTCAACCAGTGCACAGTATGAAATCTATCCTCT
Source organism: Pleurodeles waltl (assembly GCF_031143425.1). NCBI lineage: Eukaryota > Metazoa > Chordata > Amphibia > Caudata > Salamandridae > Pleurodeles > Pleurodeles waltl. The sequence continues at coordinate 1,673,038,144 of NC_090445.1, forward strand.
GTTAGTTGTATTTGTGATATAGTATAGGTAGTTGGTAATAGAGAACATTAGATTTCTCTAGTTATTTACAACTGTGGGTGTAGATGGAGTTCTATAACGAATAGCTATAGATTTCCTCAAATGGCATCTTATTGAATTGTAGCGGCATTTATATACCTTCCGCGAGGTGCCAAATCGCATTGTGGTAGGGGCCATTCTCAGAAGGAAGCGTGTGAGTCAATGGATGGAGTCTGGGTCTTGGGTCAGTGGCATAACTAAGGCCCCCACAGCCCCGCAGTGCAGGGAATCCCTGAGATCCAGGGGACCTCCTCAGCACAGTACACTGACCTGGGACTTACCAAGTGAATCCGGAGAGGAGGCCCCCCATGTACTGTGCAGGGGCGCCCCCTCAAGTTTAGTTACACCACTGCCTTGGGTGTGGCGTATACAGGAGGTGCTCTGATGCTATGTGTGGTTTGTGCACTTGTACCCGTACCGTGGTTTTGTCACTGCACTGTGCACATATGGATGTGAAATCAGTGACAGACAGGACGCCTATGCCCACAAAAGTACAGTATGATGGAGCGGTGGGTGGCTGTGGCGTGGTGTACGTGAGACGTGTTGTGCATGTACTGCAGAAGATGCTCTCATTTCGTTGCTACAAAGGTTTAGCTGCACCTGTGCATGAAGTGGAGCATAGGAAACTGAACGATGACTGCACCCGTGGATGTTCCACCCTGACCTGGGGCGTGATTTGAGTTGCTTTTGTAGGATAAGATCCTGAGGAATGCACCTACAACTAATCCTGCAAAATGCAGGAGTTGGTGTATTCCCATGGGAATGAATGAGCACATATTTCAGATGTGTAAGAAAAGAGGTTTCTACATTTGGGAAAATATTTTCCGCATGAAAAAAACCCACCAGAAATCAAAATTATTTTTCTTTTGTTGGCAATCGTCTGATGCACGCCTGCAAATAATGGGTTTTGTTATTATTCAGTTACAGCATGCGCAGTAATTCAAAATTAACAAAGATAAAACATTTTGAATATATATATATATATATATACATATATATACATTATGGTATATCAGTGTCACTAAGTAATTACAGTTTCACAGACACTGAATGTAAATTACACTAAACATTCAGCACTGCAAAAAATATCTCTGTTATATCTCCTTGTGTACTCCTTTAAGGATTTGCACCTGGGCAGAAGGGAATATGTTTGTGAATGAGAGCCCCTTGTGTGCAGCATCTTAGACAGTTAACCTACTGTGTGTTAAACCATCCTCCCTGCTGGTACAAAGAACCATTAATGTCTCACCTTGTAGGATGGAGCCAGCATTTGATAGTGTGTAACCTGATCTAAAGTCTCCCTCTCACCTTTGACCTTTGCACCCCATTCATTGGTTTTCATTTAATCATGAGCTCTGCTGTCAGGGAGCAATAAATTGCCTGTAATGTGGGAGCCGATGACAGCAGCTTGTCTGAGGGGACGAGCAGGCCGTGCTGCCGGAAAGGTCACCTCGCAGCCGGTGGCAGAGCTTGTCTCCTCCCCGCGACAAGTCCTGCTGGATGGGGGACAAATTAACTCGGGTTCATTCGAAGCTGCGCTCTTGAATTACCCTTTTACTGGGCACAGCTTCAGAGCTCGTCATCCCCTTTCAAACTGGTCGAAAGGCGTGGAAACCAGACGCAGCAAATATCTGCTAGCCAAAACAATGTTTGTGTTATTTTGAAAGTTGATTTGTTTACTTAGATGTTTACCTAGATGTTTTAAATTTCTGTTGTTATGCACTAATTATATATTCATTCCGTTTTTTTTCGTCTTTTTCTATAGGACGACCATTATCCTTGAATATTGGAGCTTTTTACCTCCAAGGGATGAAATCTTTGAATACAATAGTTAACTTGATTATATTAAATTCTTCCAATGCATATTGTTTCGAGATATTCATTGGTTACATAGGTATATTGAAGTATTCATTGAGCTTCCGAATTAGGATTTTCCACTTTCTGTGGCGTGTGAGCGCGGATCAGCTTTTGAGTAGTGAGTAGGTTCTCGGGGATGTAAGGGTCCTGTTTTAATCTGATGCGATGTTATTCCACAGCTTCGGAGCTAACCATGAGATGGACTGTAATGATGTCAAGGTCTTGTTGCATGGTTTAGTTTCTTGGACAAAAGAATTGATACTGAAAAGATGTCCGTGTTTCCTTAAATTTGCAGTCTGCTTCCCAAGGTAGTCAGGTTAGGTATGTTGAGTTTCAGTGCTTAAAATGCCATCCTAAAAATGCTGCGAGTCTGAAGAGTGGACCGTTTTAATTTTAGGATTGATGTAATATGTTCATATTTTCCTATCTCAGGAGTCAATCAGGCTTAATCTGGAAGGCCTTTCTTTGTTGTGATACCATATTCCAGCCATTTGTTTCAGATCTTCAGCAGATATAAACCTATTGATTGATTTCAGTTCTGTTATCTGGTGGTCTGTACCTTTTGCCATGTCTGTGTATGTACCCCCCCCCAGCGCCTTGAGACCCTAACGGGTGAGTAGCGTGCTTTTTAAATTGTTTGATTGATTGATTGATTGATGTACATTGAATTTTCTGTTGAGTTTGAAGAATTTATTCAACTGATTCTTTTCTGATCCTATTTGTTCTTTAAGGAAGGTGGCTTTGGGCTTTGGTGATCAGTGTGTTGCATTTATACTTTCTTTGGAGTTATAATTTTTTAGTTGGAGAGGGCATATGTTGTTCATTCTATGTTGATTCTAGTGTGCTGGTGCGGTGCCTTCTTGTTTTAGGGAGAGTGTAAACCATCCTCTGGAAACTATTCTCTTTTGCCTTTTGGAAATTGGAGCTAAGGTGACCATAATGTTAAGCACAGAGTGGTAATATTGGATCTCCTAGGTGTTTTGGAGTACTTGTTTGAGGAACTTGAGGCGATAACCATGGAGATTAGGTTACCTAGTATTCTTTTTTAGTCCCGGGCGGAGCTCACAGAGTTCTACTGCTCAGAATTCCACAGAGTTGGTCAAAAAATATGTGGACTTACATGGTGTTCTGATTGTGGCATAGTGCCGCCTGGCTACCACCCTGGTTATGTGCAAGATCTCGGAAGTGCTAAGCAGCTTTGGACGGCCCGACCCTGCTTAGTGCTTCCAAGATTGGGCCCAAGTCTCCACGTGCACACTAGCTTTCTCCACCTGCCCTCCTTCACAAATTTACTACGGAGGCCCAAGCACACAAGGTCTTGCACCATCCTTGAAATCGCTTCCTCTGCACACAGCCTCAGACCGCCTTTTCTTTAGATCCTAGCACTAGGACTCAGCACACCCCTATTCTTTGTGTTCGTGTTCCATTCATTCTTAGGTTTGAGATGTGCCTCATGGCTTACTTTTATGATGTCCATCTGGAGCAGTGCGATGGAATGAGTAAACCATCAGTTTTAATTGCATTGTCCACTGTTGCAGTGTGTTGGACTTTCTTTAATGCGACCAAGGATAGCTCCTTTACTGTGAGTGCGATTAAGTGTGAGTTGTGATAAGTTCTTATCTCACAAGAATGAGGACAGCGCAGAGAATGTTACATCTTCGTTGTTACTCCAGTGCAGGTTAAACTCACTCAGCTGTAGGGAATCTTTGGGAGACAAGTGAGCTCAAAAGTGAGGTAGATCAGTGCCTCAATAAATGCTTTATGTTACTTGCTGTGTGGTCAGACGTTAGGAAAGTGACTTTCATGAAGTTAGGCCGTCTGGATGTGAAAGTGCTACTACAGTGCAGATAATGGATAGATATATCACCAGGCCCGTCTGGATTAAAGCAATGAATGAATAAGTCGAGATGTAATACCAACTGGTATTTCATAAGGCCCATAAACTACTTTAAAATACTAATAACGATAAAGTGCCAATGCATAGCAAGCTTGATGGGTGACCAAATCTTAGACCCTCGTTGCTGGGCCTTACACGTATACACATTGATTTCAAGATTGTATATTGCCATCAATCTAGAACTCCATTCTGCAAATGTTGGGGGTGCGAATTTAACCAGCCGATGGAATGCACAGTCCCACAACCTCTATGTCGATTAATAAAAAAGTAGGTTCCCTGTTTAAGTGCTTAATATTAGGAGAGTTCTCTGACATCCCCAGTAACATCATCAAAGGGGTAATTGATCCTGTTGCCCGATAATCAGTCCAAAAAAAGTTGCAAAGTCCCTTGAAAAGGAGATCAGGGCTGGCATGAAAAAAACGTAAAATTTTGGCTTGATCGGCCACTCATTGATGACAACTACTATCTGATCTCCTGCCCCATTTACAAAGCTTAGCCAGTGTATAGTAAAGATCAAATATGGTCCTAAAATGTTGACTCTTCAAACCTGCTGTCAACAATATTTTCCTGCCAACATCTAACGTCTACTGAGGAAGCAATTCCTCAACCCCAAGTCTAGCTTCCCATTTGAGGTTTTGGGGCTCAAGATGGTCAGGATTTGATGGATTGTGCCTAAGCCACTCCCAGTTCTGTCATCTGCAGGTTCACCTCAGATTGTGTGGTGAGCCAGTCCATCCAGCAGAGGATAACCTATGTGGAGGCTCAGTCTCTGGTAGGAGGAGTATGCGGTTTGATCAGTGCCTTGAGCAGTGTAAGTATGAAAGCATGTGGGCCACAAAAATAATCATAAAAGAATCACTTGTTTCCATATATAACGCTTCATACAACTCTTCTCTCATTCCTTGTAATTGAAAAGTACAAGTTTCTCTGAAGGATGAAAGACTGAGTCATCCTTGCAAGGACTGAACATTGCAGCAGCAAACTCTCCTCTCACTGAGCCGTCCTGCCGGCTGAAACTCGCAAGACACATAATTGGTGTGTTTGTTTAATGTACACTCATCTATTTTTGTGTATTTTTTTGTAGTTCGAATTGAATAAATTGGTCAGGCCAGGGTCCTCGGCCTCCAGTTCGGATGCAGTGGGGGGTCCACAGAAATCAAAAGGCTGAGAATCACCGCTCTAGCGATACCAGCATTTTCATTTAAAACATCCTAGCATTTAAAGGTCTTCTTTTCCTTGGGAAAGCTTTTATTTTAAACAGCAGGAGCTGTCCATACACTGAGGGCATTTTGAACTAGATTTCTTCATAGATGAAGGAAATCTTAGAATGCTTTTACATTTTGAAATGCTTGGTGGCGCCCGACTTTTCACAAAGCCCTGTTCTTTGCGCGTGCCTTTCAAGTATAACCCCTTTTCATGATGGCTCATTTTCAGCCTTCCTGTTATTGTGATGCTGTGGGTAACTGGCCACTCTATTTAGTTCTGTGTAATCTTGTAAACGTCTTGCTGTGATGACTCAACTTTAATTGGGTAATAACATATGTCTTTCTCTTCTGGGACACCCACCATGTTGCATCCTGTTCCATGTTTGGATGAAACCCCTGGTACAATTTAAGGCACCTGCAGTGCATTCCAGAATCTTGGCATGTCTAGGGGAGTGTCCAGGCCTTTTTAGGGTCGAGCGCAAAGCGCTCCGTCCCTGGTGTAATCTCTTTGTGGGCTTTTAACCGCGCCCATGTCAAGCCCATCAGTTGTGTTGGTTCATGGGCTTGCCTTTTAAAATTAGCTTGATTTAATTAGTGAAAGGCATGCATAGGCCGTGCCTTTTCAGGTGTTTAGCCCACCTCAAGCGCAGCATCCAACTACTGAAAACATACGAGGCTCCATGTTTGCTGTATGGTTTCTGCACTATTTTTTCTCTTTATTTTGTAGGCAGCGTGATCTCGCTGTGCAGTAGTCGAGCATGACATCGACCCTGTTACATGGATATTTGCACTTTTGCCGGTTACATGGATAATTGCACTTTTGCTGGTTACATGGAAAATTGCACTTTTGCCGATATGCTTCACTGCGAGCGAACTTCTGTTTCCTTTTGTGTGTTTGCTCTGCGCTCATGGTGGCCGTCAACTCGCTTATGTGGAACTGTTTTACTTTTCAGTTTATATGGCAAGAAAAGTTCAGTTAGGAGTTTACAACGCTAATAGCTTTAACTCTAGCAAATGGGAGACCCATTGCATTGCAGATGCTTGTTAGTGTCTGGTGGAAGTGATTGGGTGGTGTATCTTCCACAGAGAGTTCAAGCGAGCATTTTCTGCTGGTCATAAACAGGGTAAAAATGCGTCTGTGACTGCTGGATATCTTTGGGACATGGCTGGCTGGATGGACACAGTTGCATATAAAGTGTCCTTGTCTTCATAACGTGATATTAACCTGAGGTTCTGGAACATGTGAAGCCACAGACTGGTTTCCATTGTCAGAATTTAAATATCTATACCTTCTATATGTACTCGATTCCTGGTTGAAACGCCTTGTTAATGTGGCTTTGTGTGCATGTTTCTCTGCATTAATGTAAATGTTTCTTCCATTTCCCCTGTTTGCCGAGTAGGGTCAGTCTGTTGTTATATCGAGTTGCGAGCTTTATGCGCCATTTTGTAGCCCTTAGCGAGAGTTTGGGTTAATATCTGGACAGTAAACAGCTGCGTGTTAATTTAAAGCTCTAACAGAAAGTTTAAGAGGTCTGGCTTAAAATGCCTTTAACTTTTTTTTGTACGATTTTGGAGCAGTGATCATATGATGGGAGCTGGTCAGTCTGCAGCAAATCTTTTCTAGCCACATTTCTGTGTCTGTTGGTGGTGTGCTTGTACCAGAGAAAAGTGCATTGCCATGCTTGGCTGAGAAGGGAAAGTACTGCATGAAAGGGTACACATGCTGGCTCTCAAAGGTTTTTAGGGTTGAGCTCAAAACGCTCCGTCCCTGTTGTTACCTCTTTCCGGGCTTGTAACCTTGCCCATGGCCTGCCCATCAGTTTCATTGGTTTGTCGGCTTGCCTTCTACAATTCTCTTGATTTCGTTATTGAAAGGCATGCATACGTCATACCTTTTCCAGTGTTTAGCCCGCCTCAAGCGCACCGGCCAACTACTGAAAACATACGAGGGTCCATGTTTTCCGTATGGTTTCTGGACTACTTTTTCTCTTTAGTTCATAGGCAGCATGATCTCACTGGGCAGTAGTCGAGCATTTTGCATGATGTTGACTGGTTACGTGGCTATTTGCACTTTTGCCAGTTAGATAATTGCTCTTTTGCGGATACGTTTCACTGCAAGCGAACTTATGTTTCCATTTGTATGTTTGCCTTGCGCTAATGGTGGCCGTGGGCTCGCTTATGTGAAACTGTTTTACTTTTCAGTTCATGTTGCAAAAAAAGTCCGGTTAGAAGTCTACAACGCTAATAGCTTTAACTCGAGTAAACGCGAGACCCATTGCATTGCAAATGCATGTTTTTTTTTAACAAAAAAAGTGCGGACAGCTAATGTCAGTTCAGCATGTGGCTGGGCTGGGCTCATTATTTAGAGCCTGTGAAGCACATTGCAAGGGTGCATCAGTGAGCACTTTTTCAACTACTCAGTTGAATATATATCGAGGCACAGCAGGACAATGAAGACCAATGAAAGCCTCCTTGGGAATATCAGCGGCGTGCTGCCCCGTCTGCTGCAACTTTGAGGATAGTGGTTCGATTCCAGCCACTTCTCTGAGTCTACAAGTGGGACTATTTAATTATTCCCCTGTACTAATGAAAATTCCTAAACACATATATCCCCTTTCACGTTATTGCCCTTCACGACTAATTACCATTCACAATCGTAAGCTTACACCAACAAAAAATACCAACATCCCGCAAAGCAACGTAAAAAAACGGAAAAAAATCATTACTCATTAGCTATGAAAACACTGCCAGGCCTATTGGCTTTGTTAGTGACTAATGAATTTGCCATTAGGGAGGAATTTCTTATTAATGGCTAGAAAGGATCTACCGCGAAACGATAATATTCATTACATTGTTATATAGTCCTGTTTCGAAGACGTTGATGCGGAAAGGAAAGAAGTGGCCTGGCCAAGGATGCCCACAGTGACCAACAGCCCTATCTGGTATTTGAGCGCACACGAAAGTCTCCAGAGCCCATAACTGTGAGGCAGTCCGCCATTTTCTTTCTGAGACCGGCCCAGAGTATGAGCAAACCTTGTACTTTTATGCTCAAGTTGGCTCCTGATTGTATCTGGAAGAACTGAAATGAGCCAAGAAGATTGCGTAGTGCTTGGAAAAGGTCGTTCATTTAACGTTTCTGGCTTTAAAATTCGAAGGAAGGCCTACCTCAGGGCGTGGGATTGTCCATAATCTTGTGGCATTTTTACCAAATAAATCATGACTGGTTGTTTCTCAGGTCATTTGAATGCCGGGCCTGCACTGAGGAGAAGAGAGGGCGAATAACGGCTGTTATGGCCCCCCTGCCCTATCATTGCACTTGTTCCCTTTGTGGAGTTTAGGTTTAGTTTAGGATATTCTGCCATCACTGGGGAGAATGTTGTAAGAGCATTAAAGCCGTCTGCCTCGTGCTGGAGTAGCTGGGAGATGTATTTTCTCCCATTACAGGCCCCTAGTTGTTGCTCAGGTCCCTAACACAAGGAGAAAGCATTTTACCGAATGGTGCAGCCCTCATTAGTGGGCTGCTATGCAAAAAAACGATGAATGAAGCTAGCTTTCCAGGTTAGACCCCGGCGCACATCAGAGTCATTGGCCTGCGTCCGACCTCTTTAAGACCCTAACAGACCTGCTTTGGAATTGAACCGCCACAGTGACTAGTTTTTAATTTTTTGAGCCTTATAATTCTTGCTTTGGGTTATGCGAAAGAAAACAATTGTGCATCTAAATATATATCCTAGAATCCTGTGTTTTTAAGGCTGGTCAGGTGACGCACCAGTCGTTCATAAGTTACTAAGCGCTCCCAGTGCATTAGCTGTACCCGAGGCAGGATTGCTCATCCATACATTCATCGCTGGAGGTGTGGCCGGTGACATATCCTAGAATCCTATGTTTTTGAGGCAGGGGAGATGACGGACCAGTCATTGATAAGTTTCTAGGCACTCGCTATCCATTAGCTGTACCTGAGGCAGGACTGCTCATCCATACATTCATCGCTGGAGTTGCGACCGGTGACATACGACATATCCTATAATCTTATGTTTTTAAGGCAGGTCACGTGACACACCAGTCCTTGATAAGTTTCTAGGCACTCCCTATCCATTAGTTGTACCTGAGGCAGGACTGCTCATCCATACATTCATCGCTGGAGTTGTGACCGGTGACATACGACATATCCTATGATCTTATGTTTTTAAGACAGGTCACGTGACACACCAGTCCTTGATAAGGTTCTAGGCACTCTCAGTCCATTTAGCTGTACGTGAGGAGGGATTGCTCATCTATACATTCATTGATGGAGGTGGGACCGGTGACATATGACATAGCCTATAATCCTATGTTTTTAAGACAGGTCACGTGACACACCGGTCCATGATAAGTTTCTAGGCAGTCGCTATATTAGCTGTACCTGAGGCAGGACTGCTCATCCATACATTCATTATTGGAGGTGTGACCGGTGACATATCCTAGAATCCTATATTACTCAGCACTCTCAGTCCATTAGGTGTACCTGAGGCAGGTTTGCTCATCCATACATTCATCGCTGGAGGTGTGGCCGGTGACATACGACATATCCTATAATCTTATGTTTTTAAGACAGGGCACGTGACACACCAGTCCTTGATAAGGTTCTAGGTACTCACAGTCCATTTAGCTGTACCTGAGGAGGGATTGCTCATCTATACATTCATTGATGGAGGTGTGACATATGACATAGCCTATAATCCTATGTTTTTAAGGCAGGTCACGTGACACACCGGTCCTTGATAGGTTTCCAGGCACTCGCTATCCATTAGCTGTACCTGAGGCAGGATTGCTCATCCATACATTCATTGCTGGAGATGTGGCCGGTGACAGATAACATATCCTAGAATCCTATGTTTTTGAGGCAGGAGAGATGACGCACCAGTCATTGATAAGTTTCTAGGCACTCACAGTCCATTAGCTGTACCTGAGGCAGGATTGCTCATCCATACATTCATTGCTGGAGGTGTGACCGGTCACACTGAGACCTGCTTGAGCTGTACGGTAGTAAAAGGCTCTCAGACACTGCGAGCTTTAGGCAGTCTCAGCCGAGGTTTGACATTCCAGTCCGGGGCACAGCTGACGAGCGCCTCGCAGGTCCGGACAGGTACCTGCCTTTATGTGGCGCCTCGGGTCAGGATTCCTCTCTGGGGAGCAGAACAGCCTCTGAAACTGCTGCGCGCAGCCCGAGTGTGCTAGCTGTCAGAAGCAGGGGCCGCGAGGGCGCCCCCATATTTAGATCACGTCGAACTGGGGGGAATAAGGGGCCCGTTGGAGAGCAGAAGCGCCACGACACGTTATGGCGCTATACACTGGCGCAGAGCAGAGAGCTCGCGGCTGGTTCTTCAGACACATGACCCGGGCTGAGCAGTGATGCTTCGGCGTCAGGCCGGATTCAGGTAAGATCAAAGGGTGGGGTCACCTTCATATCACTGAAAATCGGCGTGGGTTCATTGGCGTGGCCAGTCTGTCTGACTGTGGGTCTCATTTAAAGGTGCACAAAGCGGGTGGTAAACGCGTAGGACGCACTATCCGGCAATTTAATGTGACGTGGCTTTACCGTTATAGTAATTAAGCTTTTCTCAAAAGAGTACCGCGTTATAGCGCAGAAATGCTGTGACCTTCACCAAAAAGGAGGTGCTTAGGCCAAAAGCGGAAAAGTTAGAGGCAGCCGTGGTGCACCCGCGGCACTAAATTCGAAGCTAATTTTGCAGTATTATCATGATTACAGAACGCAGTAACGTAATTATCGATTTGTTGTCTTACTGTAGATTTAACGAAACATTTTAAAAGAGCAAACGCTCCCCGCCCCCACTCACTTGGCCCAAATGTGTGACAACTTGGCCCTCCACTCAGTTGGTGCAGATGTGAGATAGCTGGGCCACTCCACACACTTGGTACAGATGTGCGATAGCTGGGCCACTCCACACACTTGGTACAGTTGTGCGATAGCTGGGCCCCCCACTCACCTGGTACAGATGTGCGATAGCTGGGCCCTCCACTCACTTGGTACAGATGTGCGATAGCTGGGCCCTCCACTCAGTTGGTGCAGATGTGAGATAGCTGGGCCACTCCACACACTTGGTACAGATGTGCAATAGCTGGGTCCTCCTCTCAGTTGGTACAGATGTGCGATAGCTGGGCCCTCCACTCAGTTGGTACAGATGCGCGATAGCTGGGCCCTCCACTCATTTGGTACAGATGCGCGATAGCTGGGCCACTCCACACACTTGGTTCAGATGTGCGATAGCTGGGCCCTCCACTCACTTGGTACAGATGTGCGATAGCTGGTCCCCCTCCACACACTTGGTACAGCTGTGCGATAGCTGGGCCTTCCACTCACTTGGTACAGATGTGCGATAGCTAGACCCTCCACTCACTTGGTACAGATGTGCGATAGCTGGGCCCTCTACTCACTTGCCCCAGCTGTGTGAAAGCTTGCCCCAGCTGTGTGAAAGATTGACCTTCCATTCACTTGGCACAGCTTTGAGATTGGTTGGCCCTCCACTCACTTGGCCAGACGTCATGGGTGTCTTTTCGGGGCCGCCATTGGTCGCTGCTGCAACCCTCAGCTTGCCCTTGCGCATCCTGGCAGTGTCTCTGTGACCCCTGGCCTCAGAGTTTGCAAAATCAGTGCCAGAAACACAGGGGCAGCTCGCCCTTATGGATGTTGCATGGGCCTCCACTTCCTTGTTTTCAATCAGTCTTTCTATTACACTAATAGTGAATAATGTCTTATAATATATTATTCACTATTAGTGTAAAGAGAGTGTGTGTATGAGTGAATGTGTTTTTGTGTGGGCATATGTGTCTGAGTGAAAGTAAAGATGAAATGACGTGAGATGTCACTTTTGCTACCCCTGGCATTGTGGTGAATTGACGTTCATGCCAGACGTAAGTGTCCAAAAGTTTGCCCTCCATTCCCTTGGCCCAGCTGTGCAAATGCTTGGCCGTTCACTCACCTGGCCTAGCTGTGCAAAAGATTGGCCCTTCACTCACTTGGCTCAGCCGTGCAATTGCTTGGCACCCCACTCACTTGCTCAAGCTGTGTGAAAGCTTGTACCGCCTACTCACTTGGCCTAGATGTTTGATAACTTGACTTTCCACCCACTTGGCCAAGCTGTCCAAATACTTAGCTCTCTATTCCCTTGGCCCCACTGTGGGAAAGTTTGGCCCTCCACTCACTCGGCCCAGCTATGCGAAAGAAGTGTGAATCAATTGGTGAGCGGTTTCACTTCGCCCTTTTTGCAGTAACACGGCCCAGCAACATTGGATTCTGGTGCGCCAAGATCAAAAACATCTGGTTGCCATTCAAAGTGCCTTTTTATGGTGTGTCAATTGCTCAAAAACTCGATCTGTACCTCTAAAGAGCTATCTGTGGGTACCTATTGGCGGAATCAATATAACGAGTGGACAAATATATATTTCAGCAAATCTTTAGGACATTTTTATCTTAAAGTTATTTGTAAGGCACCGAGCGCCCCACTGGCCAAAGTACTTTCAACCTTGAAAGCCTGGTAGTTTTCTCTCAAGGGTAGGCTTAAAGTGTTCCAGATGGAAGATCCCAGCAGTGAGAAAGCCTGTCCTCCTTTTCTGGCCTAATTGAAATGATTGATCATTGAAAAAGACAAGGCCACATCAGTATTAGAGGCCATGAATGGTGTCAGATTTGAATATCAAAGAAGTGATATTATTGTCAATGTATGAAACATGCATCTCAAGCTGAAAGTTTACCTTGGTCCTGGACTCACCACTATGCAATTCAATGCGAATTATGCAACTCAGTACTACTTCATATAAGAGCCTGGGAAGGATGACAGTCTAAAACAGTCAATCCAAAATACCTGCCTGTGAGTAATGGCTTTCACAAGGATGCTGGCAGAGATGAGAGCATGAAATGATTGACTGTTACTACAAGATGCACGTTTAGTCCTTGATCCTTCAAGTTGGGCTGCATCTTCCCTTTGACTGTATTGAAGAATTGTTCAGTGTTTTGAAAAGTTGGACAGCTGTCCCAGCATGAAATGTTGCTATGCCACAAGCCTTCCACCTCCAGGTACACCGGTTCGATCCCACCCGGTGCCATGAGGTATTAGCTTGGCAGGCTCAGACCAGCTCCTGCTCGTGGGCTGCCATGTCTTTGTGAGTAAAGACACACACACATCTGTAAAAGGAAACGCATGGACTTATCTGCTAAAGTGTGATTCTTGGCGTTTTTGTGAGCTTGCTGCGAGACCTTTCAATCAATCAATCAATTTGTAAAGCGCGCTACATACCCGTGAGGGTTTCAAGGCGCTGGGAGGGGGGGGAGAGGGTGCTGCTACTGAAGAGCCAAGTCTTGAGGAGTTTTCTGAAGGAAAGAAGGTCCTGGGTCTGTCGTAGATCCGACGGGAGGGTGTTCCAGGTCTTGGCGGCGAGGTACGAGAATGATCTGCCGCCGGAAGATTTGCGCCGGATGCGGGGGATGAGGGCGAGGTTGGCGGAGCGGAGTTGCCGGGTGGGGGTGTAGAAGCTGAGTCTGTTGTTCGTGTATGTTGGTCCGGTGTTGAGGAGTGCCTTGTGTGCGTGGGTGAGGAGCTTGAAGGTGATCCTCTTGTTGATGGGGAGCCAGTGCAGGTCACTTAGGTGGGGGGTGATGTGGCAGTGGCGAGGGATGTTGAGGATGAGTCGGGCGGAGGCGTTTTGGATGCGTTGGAGGCGTTGTAGGAGTTTGGATGAGATACCGGTGTAGAGGGCGTTGCCATAGTCGAGTCTGCTGCTGACGAGGGCCTGGGTTACTGTTTTTCTTGTTTCTGTTAGGATCCATTTGTAAGCTCTGCGGAGCATGCAGAGGGTGTTGTAGCAGGAGGAGGAGATGGCGCTGACCCACCACTTCAAACCACTGTAACTATTTTGGCACATGTACTCAGTCACGCTGTAGTTTTTTCATTCAAATACCACACTTTGTTAAGGCACACATTGACTCACATCTCAGATGCTGGGACTGTGTTACTCCTACTGGGGGTAAATAAATTCCTGAAAAATGAGTAGGACTTTCTTACAGACTGACTGCTCTGCTCTACACTGAGCTGCGGTTTGTGTTGCAACATTTGCCAGCAGTAAAGTTGATGTGCTGCAACTGGGGGAGGATGAAAGAGACGAGAATAACTGGGAGGCGGGTGGGCATGAGGGCAGATCCAGCTAGAATGGCATGATGCCAGTGGCTGACTCAGAGGCCAGGTGTTGCACCCCTTCCTGGATGTTCCAGTCCAGCAGTGCCGGATTAAATCTTGTGGAGGACCCTGGGCAGTCGAAATTTCGCCCCCCTCGCAAATTATCTCCTAATTCGTTTTTAATTTTACCAACCAATAATTGTCGGGAACTTGCGACAAACTAACTCACAGAAATCTTCGGTTCTGGAGGTTAGAGTCACTACATTTTACAGAGTACCACTAACAATGTCCAAACAATGTCTGTGTAAGACAGAGAAGGAATGATTTCTCACACAAAATGGCAGTTTTGAAAATAGTTAATTGTGATACCAATTAAAAATCGAATCATTTAACAATATATTTAAATTCAAGTTTACTCATTTTTGTCATTACATTTATTTATATAAAATGCTAAAATATAAAATCATTTACTTACAAATTCTTTATTATTATTATGAGGTTATTTTCACTATTTTGACACTTGATTTACTTTAACATTAGAGGGGCTACTATTCAATATGTAGAAAATTGACAGTGATGGTGTTACAACCTACACACATTTACAGCTTTAAAACAGAACCAAAGCGGCAGTCGTTTGCGGTACTCTGTAAAATGTAGTGACTGTACTGGAGGTTTCTCATGCACGCGCTCTACTGGGATAACATTGAACTAAGTAGTGTGCACTTAACTGCTAGATGGAGATGTCTGACCATCAGTAGTGTACGGTGCACATGCATAGTTTGCACCAAAAGTTTCTACAAACTGACAGCTGACAGAAGGTTAGCATTTAAGAGACAAACTGTTACGTGAATCTGAGGTCTATGGTTTATGTACTTTGAGTTGTTAGTGGTATATTACAATAATACAGTATTTTCCCAATAAATTCTTTAATGTAAAGTTTTCGTTTCTTTGAGTTGATAATTTTTTTTTCTATCTTTTGGAAACAATTTAAGAAAGCTTGATTGTAATTTTCTTTCAAGATCAAATCAATATTATTTAGATCCATTGTTGTGGGGCCCCCAAAAGGAGTTAGGACCCTAGGCTGTGCCTTCTTTGCCTATTTGGTAATCCGGCACTGCTGTCCAGGGTGGATGAATGCAGAATTTAGCCCTGATTAGAACTTATTTGAAGTTCAAGAGATACCATCTTAAAGGGCCCACATTGGAAATAAAATCTATACTTCCATTGAACCATTCCTGCCTCACCAGTAAGTACCAACATTCAGGGTTTCGTAAAAGATCTTTCTTTGATATCAGGGTGGGTTTTAGACTTAATATGACATCATCATAGTGTTGGCCCTTTACAGACACAATCCATTGCCTATGTGTTGCTTCCCACCTCAAAATGCTAAAAATGTGTAAAACCAATGCCTCCCCCTCCAATTCATGGATACTTGTCAACACCACCTCACAATGCTCGATGAAGCATCATTCATCTGAGACAGCAAGTCTATTCCAATTCTCAAGCCTTTGTTTCGGCATCTTACATCCCGTTGTTGTACATATTGCACCTGGTATCCAGGCGTGTGCTTTGTGGCACCTTCCCCCATTCCTGAAATGACACCAGTCTGAGGACTTCATTAGAAGGCGTAAATATTTCTACCTAAGTGAGTAAACTAAGCCGATCTTGGAGAAATCTGATGACATTACCGCGTCACGAAAGAGCTATGCTGGCTTTCAGAACAGCACGTAATCAGTATAAGAAATGTTTTTCACTGTCTATAAAGAGTGCAGGAGAGAATGGTGCTGCTATATGACAAGGAGTATTGACATGTGCCACCATGGTCGCTTCCTAATACCATTAATGTACGGATTAGTCTCATAAGGAACCTCAAAAGCAAGAAATATGGGGCGAACAGTCTGAGATCTAGGCCCAGGACTCAGGAGTGCTCTAAACGTGACACTATGGGCTGGGCATGTGTACGTGGGTAGCACCGCAGGTTTCCTTTTGGTCCCACAGCTCTTGCAGAGGATTACCTTAACTGCTTCTGGTAGTGCCACGGTTCCGCTGTACAAAGCTCTCGTGATTCCACTCTGTTCCCCACAGTTCCCAAGCTCCTCCTCCTCTCATTTTAAATGGTGTCCAGGGCTGTTGGTACAGTGCAACCTCCTTATCTGTCAGGGTCTCGGTGACTCCTAAACCTTCCACACTGCTAATTCTCTCCTGAAGCAGATTGACTCTCAGGGTTCGCCGTTTGAGACCTTTCGGAGCTACGCTTCACCAGCAGGATAAAGTTTGGAGCAATCTAAAGTTGACGTGTACATGGGAGTCTCCTCTGCAATGAAATCAGAAGGGCCTTGGATAACTGATTCCTCTGTATCTTTGAGCACGTTCCTCAGTTCCACCTGTGGGTGGGTCCACGTGTCTGGCCACTCCCCTCTCTACCGTAGTGGGCAGAGGAGCGTAGCTTGGTCAGTAAGATTGGGGGGTGGGTGAGCTTCAGATATCCCAACAATCAGACTGGTTACATTTTATGGGAAGCAGGGCAGGAGAGGGGCCTTAAGGAACATTAGGAAGGGTGAGGATTGTGGATTGTGAGGGGAACTTATAACTCAATAAGTTATAAAATAACTATTTTTAAGAGCTTTAAAACAGAGACAAACTTGTGTGTGCGTTTTGTCTGCATGTGTGTGTAAAAATCACAAATGAAATCCAAGAAACACCACACCATGCCCAACTTCAAGCAGCTGTACCCATACTACAGAAGACATTTATTAGGGGAGTGCAACACAAAAAAACACCACCCCGAAGGTGTGCCCCTGAATGGGCAAATCAGGCAATAATAGACAAGATAAATGTTACTACAGGTTTAGGTAAGGGACGCAGGCATGATTCATTCCTCTTTAGTCTCTAGCATGTTCCTCTAAAAGGTAGACCCAAAACTGTAATGGGGGCTCCTTTTCTGAACTTACGTCTGCTCTCAGCAAGCACTTTCCTTGGCAACATCTTAACCTAAAGAACCAGAAGAGTGTTTGGGTGTGAGCCACAAATCAAGATGCTCCCCAAGAATAGTCATTTCCCCCAATTACCTTAAAATGCATGATCCAGAAAGGGGTTTTAAAAAATTTTGTACTGCCTCTTGGTGTCTCTTACTCCTCTTATCCTAGTCACCAAACCTCTATCCAGAAGTACCCCGTCCGACATCTTTCAAGAGAGCCCTGAATATGAGTCTATCGAAGGAGGCTTTCAGCTCCCAAACACCCACTGGTGCAGCACCAGCCCCCTCTACAAGAAATGACAGAGCTCCCCAAACTGCGTTCAGAGACATGTTCTGATTTGCATTAGGCAAGCCTCTCTCTAGAACGGCACACTGGATGAAAAGCAATGGGCTGGGATGGTATCCAGAGCAGAGCACAGTGGTTTAGCTATTTGCAGGCATTGCTCACACCTGCTTCTTTGTCTGAAGTTACCCAGTATCGTCTGATGAAAATACTTTCTAAATGCTGGTACCACAGTTCATGCTCTTCTGTCAGTTTGATCTTACTGATTGTAGATATGACCAAGTTGCAAAAGAGTGAGGCAGTTCCAGATATGACCAACATTTACAAAAAAAAAGGCAATTCTTATACAATCAGGTTTTAGAAGAGTAAGGCAATCTGAGACAAAATCAAGATGTAGAAGAATAGGGCAATTCTAGATATGATCAAGATGTAGAATTGTAAGGAACTCATCAGAAGATGTTTTGTTCTCAGAGTTAATATCAGTTGTGATGCTCTCGAGTATACTCCATCTATCTTCCACTACCAGTCCGTGGCCTTAGGGAGTCCGAGAGAAAGAGGAAAGAAAGGAGAGAGAGAGTTTTCAGTTCAATATTTTATAAACGATAAGACCTAAATTGCCTCTAGGCCTACAACAAGTGAAGGCATCTTGTGACTTTGGCTTCCATTTTCAGCTCATGACTCAGAGAATTAAATCAAGCAGACACAGATAAAAACCCTTTCCCGTAATAGTCTAAATGCTCCCTTTATTAAAACCACTCATTAGTTGTTTTGATGGCATGCGCATGAGGGGGAGTGAGCATCCGTATACTTCACTGAGGCCAGGAAATTCAAAACAGAAGAAAAAGTGTATGTTGCTTAGTAATCACATACCGATTAACTCATCCCTATGTCCAGGCTGCGACTCTAGTTGGACTCGTAGTCACCCTCCAGAAGACCAGAAAGTCTTCCATGGATGTCAGTGAGATCCCCCACCCTCTACACCTTCCTCACTCACTCCTGAAACATGGTTTTATCTCCTTGTTTTAGTGACTTCACCCTCCAAAGCCACTCAGTTGCACCCCTTATGGGGTCTCAAAGAGTTGAGAGGGAGGTAATGACGACGTCACAGTGGAAAGCTCATCCGACTGGCCAGGACTCGTACCTGAACTGTTTATTGTTATATTGGTCTCTTATATAATTTGTACAAATCTAAGAGATTGTGTGTGACGTAGTAGAGCTCTTACATCTCAGGTATAGTTAGTAAAGAGGAAGTCTAATAAATACTTTGTGGCCATTTAACTTCAATTGAGAAGTATGAGCAGGACATACCTTGGTTGAACAACAAAGCCATCTCTGGTTCGGTATGTCAGGAAAGCATCTGCAGAGTTTGTAGAATTCACACTTACAAGGCGGCCACATATCCCGAAACCTCTTGGTCTTACTCAAAACCCTTTGTGTGTTGTTTAGTGTACCATTCTACTGCAAAATGTTGAATTTATGGTCAGAATTAGAAGATTTTGGGCAATTTTACAACTCTAAATCACACTTACAGCTCTAGAAATGCAATCAGCATGGGGGTTTCTGTATTTGGAATTACAGGGCTGATGGTGGGAATTCCTGGGATAGTGGTGGGGTGGCCATTAAGAACACCTGGGTCAGTTACACCTACATGCCACTCTTAATTTTATCAGTAAAAATATTTGGAGGCAATTCCGAAAGAGGTGGAAGACTTAACTCCTGAACCCCTATTTTAAGGAGATGTAAAGGAAAGATTTTTCCCAAATGGAAGCATTTTTCCATGTGGATAAAGTAGGAGGAAAAACTGTGCAAATGAGCATGTCCACCACACTCACTCCTGTGGGTGGACCGCATGATGGCGGAGTTTGAGGATGCTTGGATAACTTGCCTAACATTACAAGGTATACTTTTAAGAAGTTTATGAATCTTGGAAAATGTAGTTGCTAAAATCAACGGTGGAATAATAGTGCATAAAGGTTGTCCTTTTTTAAACTCATGCTTCCATGTGCACTTTGTGTCCAGAGAACAAGCCTACATCACCCTGACATCTGATGCACTTAAAGGGGAGAAGCCTTGGAGATACAGGACACCCTCTATTTTGGTGGTCCCTTTCCAGATATGAAGTTGCCTCTAAGTATAATTTGTCTCGGTGCCCACAGGACTCCTGCCCCCGCAGCAGCATTGCAAACGAACAGCAATATGTTATTTTCCTGTACAGCCTAATTAAAAACGAGCCCTCCCCTGTAAATAGCCTGCAGAGTCATGCTGAGACTAATAACAGGCCCTTTGATTTGGGACCAGAAATGCTTAGAAAGCTAGATGCAGGAATAACTCCAAGGAATGTTTGTCATCTCATTGGGGAGTGAAGGAGAGGTTGGACATGTACATTTTTAGGGCAGTGGAGATACATGGTGGGTTTTCCTGATATTGTACAACACAGACCAGAACATTCCAAAGCCAGAGATCCTCAAATAGAGTATATATATGTGTACTAACAGAGTGCCTAGACGTAAATCATTGCCTGTTGTGCTGGTTGTCTGGCGGGCAAAATGTAAATTCCATGCGTAAAGTTTTGTGACTTTACAAACTAAGCACTTTCAAGATGGAATAGCTTTGCAATTCTCATAAAAATCAGCCCGAGCTTACCAAATTTATCACTTTGAGAAAGTTGCAAAGTTTTGCAAGTTCTGCAAACTTTGCTAAACTTTGTCAGAGTTTATAAAGTTATCCCTTAGCGAAGATTGCTGAGTTTTGTAAACTTCCATAAACTTTGCCTGAGATTACAGTGACGACTTTGTAAAGTCTGTGGAGTTCGGTAAACTATGATAAATGTCGCAATTCACAAAGGTTGCAGCGTTTTCTATACTTTGGTAACCTTTCCCGGAATTTGAAAAGTTAGAAAAATTTGCAAAATTTTACTACATTTTTCCTGAGTTTGCAAACGTAGAGATTCAAGAATATTGCAGAGTTTTAAAACTTTGCTAAATGTTGTTTGTAAGGAAATATTCGTGCCAAAAATGTGTTTGCAAACGTGTCTAACGAAAAATTATTTTACTAGAGAATTGTCCAAATAAAGGCATGGTTTTATAGTTCCTGGAAAACCTACATTTTGGGATTTTTTTCCCATAACTTAAGATTTTCAGCCTGTTTAAAAATTTCGAAGCTTGCAAAGTTTTGAATGTAAAAAAATTGCAAAAGAAACTGCAACTTCACACATTTTCATTATTTCCCCTTGAGGTTCCAGTGGGTACCCCTTCATGAGCCCCTGCCCTTACCTCTCTTGTGACCCCCACCTACAGCCATAGATATCTTGCTATCTCAATAAAAACAAGCCTCAGGAGGTGGTGAGACCTTGGAGAGGGTGGGGCACTCTGCCGAAAATGACCTAAAAGCACTTTTGCTCCCTGAGTTGTTGAGGCTGGTGCTGATGTCCTGGGTATTTTGGTTGTTCAAAGCCTTGAAAGACAAGCTAGAAATCCACTATTTTTCAATGTTTTCCAGCCTTTTTAAGTCGAGCGTGCAAACGCTCTGATGTGTTGTAATCTATCTGTGGTCTTTTAACCACGCCCACCGCACAGCCATCAACATCACTCATTCATGTGCTTTCCTTTCAAAAATCCTTTGTTATCATTTGTAAATGCTTTATGTTTTTCCCTCTTTGGGGCAGTTTTGTTACCGCCTTGGCCATCGACCCTGTTACATGGATGCATGTTTGCAGATATGTTTGACTGCGAGTGAACTTCTTTTTCCTTTTTTGTCTCTCCTTTATGCTCACGGCGGCCTTGGCGCTTTGAATTGGCTCGCTTATTTCAACTGTTTTACCTTTCATTTTCAATTCATGTGGCAAGAAAAGTCCTGTTAGGGATTGACAATGCCAATAGCCTAAACTCGAGCAAACGCGAGACCCATTAAATTGTGAATGCTTGTTTTTTTCCCTGCCACTGTCTGATATTCACTCTTCAGTGGGAGATCGTGTGAATGGAGCAGATATTCTGTGACACACGGTGGTACTGTGTAAGTTGACAGGTCTGTCAGTGTTAGAGAACGTAGCACACTGCTATGCAAAGACATTTCAGCTGTTAGGTGGATAGATCAGACATTATATAAAACCTCTAGCTCCATAAATAAATTCCTAGAGTAACTGGTAATATGTGCTAAATTTATTGATAATACCTTTTGAAATAGGGTGTGGTTTTGAAAAGAGAGAAACCAAAAACTGAACAGAGCCACAGTCTGTCTCTCTTTGTTTCTCTCCCGGTCTCTTTTCGTGGCCCATAGAATGAGCAAAAACAAAAATTGCAACAAAAAAAAAGAAAAAACATTTGCGTGTAACTTCAATGAATGTTGGTCTTGCTTGCTGTGTCAATTTATGTTTGCGTTTCGTAGAAAAATCAAACAAATGTCCAGTTTAGGTACACAAACCTTGAACCACTGAGCTACAGATTACGGTTGAGGTTGAAATGGCGGCTCCGTGTGCAGGAAGTGGCGGTTTAGGTTGAAATGGCGGCTCCGTGTGCAGGAAGTGGCGGTTTAGGTTGAAATGGTGGCTCCGCGTGCAGGAAGTGGCGGTTTAGGTTGAAATGGTGGCTCCGCGTGCAGGAAGTGGCGGTTTAGGTTGAAATGGTGGCTCCGCGTGCAGGAAGTGGCGGTTTAGGTTGAAATGGCGGCTCCGTGTGCAGGAAGTGGCGGTTTAGGTTGAAATGGTGGCTCCGCATGCAGGAAGTGGCGGTTTAGGTTGAAATGGTGGCTCCGCATGCAGGAAGTGGCGGTTTAGGTTGAAATGGTGGCTCCGCGTGCAGGAAGTGGCGGTTTAGGTTGAAATGGCGGCTCCGTGTGCAGGAAGTGGCGGTTGAGGTTGAAATGGCGGCTCCCTGTGCAGGAAGTGGCGGTTGAGGTTGAAATGGTGGCTCCGCGTGCAGGAAGTGGCGGTTTAGGTTGAAATGGCGGCTCCGTGTGCAGGAAGTGGCGGTTTAGGTTGAAATGGCGGCTCCGTGTGCAGGAAGTGGCGGTTTAGGTTGAAATGGTGGCTCCGTGTGCAGGAAGTGGCGGTTTAGGTTGAAATGGCGGCTCCGTGTGCAGGAAGTGGCAGTTGAGGTTGAAATGGCGGCTCCGTGTGCAGGAAGTGGCGGTTTAGGTTGAAATGGTGGCTCCGCGTGCAGGAAGTGGCGGTTTAGGTTGAAATGGTGGCTCCGCGTGCAGGAAGTGGCGGTTTAGGTTGAAATGGTGGCTCCGCGTGCAGGAAGTGGCGGTTTAGGTTGAAATGGCGGCTCCGCGTGCAGGAAGTGGCGGTTTAGGTTGAAATGGCGGCTCCGTGTGCAGGAAGTGGCGGTTTAGGTTGAAATGGTGGCTCCGCGTGCAGGAAGTGGCGGTTTAGGTTGAAATGGTGGCTCCGCGTGCAGGAAGTGGCGGTTTAGGTTGAAATGGCGGCTCCGTGTGCAGGAAGTGGCGGTTGAGGTTGAAATGGCGGCTCCGTGTGCAGGAAGTGGCGGTTGAGGTTGAAATGGCGGCTCCGCGTGCAGGAAGTGGCGGTTTAGGTTGAAATGGCGGCTCCGTGTGCAGGAAGTGGCGGTTGAGGTTGAAATGGCGGCTCCGCGTGCAGGAAGTGGCGGTTTAGGTTGAAATGGTGGCTCCGTGTGCAGGAAGTGGCGGTTTTGGTTGAAATGGCGGCTCCGTGTGCAGGAAGTGGCGGTTTAGGTTGAAATGGCGGCTCCGTGTGCAGGAAGTGGCAGTTGAGGTTGAAATGGCGGCTCCGTGTGCAGGAAGTGGCGGTTTAGGTTGAAATGGCGGCTCCGTGTGCAGGAAGTGGCGGTTTAGGTTGAAATGGTGGCTCCGTGTGCAGGAAGTGGCGGTTTAGGTTGAAATGGCGGCTCCGTGTGCAGGAAGTGGCAGTTGAGGTTGAAATGGCGTCTCCGTGTGCAGGAAGTGGCGGTTGAGGTTGAAATGGCGGCTCCACGTGCAGGAAGTGGCGGTTTAGGTTGAAATGGCGGCTCCGTGTGCAGGAAGTGGCGGTTTAGGTTGAAATGGTGGCTCCGTGTGCAGGAAGTGGCGGTTTAGGTTGAAATGGTGGCTCCGCATGCAGGAAGTGGCGGTTTAGGTTGAAATGGTGGCTCCGCATGCAGGAAGAGGCTTTCTTCCCTCTATACATCAGCTTTTTGGCCACGTGGAGCCATGCGTCTGTGCAGGTGGTAAATTAACACTGAGTGACCGTAAATGTTTTCTATGCACTTACTTCTATATGGCAAACTAAGATTCAGTGAATATTGTAGGAAATGGCTTTTCTGTAATGTGCATAACATGCCAGTGCATGTGATGTCGGTAAAGGTTCTGTCAGAACGTCTTGGTGAGAAGATAAACTTAATATTTGTTGGTTCTTTTGCTAATTCTAATTCATACATATGTTTTGATGCAGTATGAAGTAGACAATTTTTGTCATTTTTAAATTCGGCATCACTTCTGCGCATGGTCAAATTTGTTGCAGAAATTTTTGATACATTTTTGATACATTTGTTGCAGATGGAAACCATGTACGAGTAAATTCGGTAGATCACTGGTGTTTTAAAGTTTGTTTTTTTAATGTACGAGACCTTAGACCACTTCACCAAATGTCAACTGGTAGAGATATGTGCCAAATCCTGCAATGATAGCTTTTGATGAATTGTGTTCCGCTGTTTATATGTTGTCAGGCAATAATAAATATTTCTACAAGCACACATATTTGGGTCATGTGTACCTTTGTGCGCATGTACATACACCGTGAAGCCATCTAGGACGTAGGATGCAGACCTTTTCCATTTATTGCATTTTATTTTTGTGCAACTGGTGTTAGTGATGTCTACCCTGGTTAAATGGTTGCAGAGAGGAGTTGAAGTACTTGCTTGGCACTTGCAAAAAAAATAATTCTGCAAAGTTTAGATTTTTATTGTTAATCAGGATCTTTTGTGGAAAACAGTCAAAAATCAAACTTTATTATCAAATAACCTAGATTTTTTCGTCAGGACAATATTTACACACAGTACACCCATTTCTTTTAGTTCTTGCATGAAGTGTGTGTGCTCCACATAAATAAAGTTACCTAACTTCACAAAACAGGGGTGTAGCTTGGTCAGTCAGATTCAGGGAGTGTGAGCTTCAGATCTTCCCAACAATCACGCTGGCACATAATGTAAAAGTACTTTATAAGGGGGCAGGGCTCATGAGAAGGGTTTAAGGGACAGTGAAGTGGGCGAGGAATGCAGATTGGTAGGGGTACTAAGTGAGGGAAAACTCAGTATTTTTTAAACTTATCAACATTTTTGATGACTTTCAAAACAGAGAAAGGGAGGAGGTACGTGCTTGTTTTTGTTTGTGCGTTTTTAAAAATGTGCGGTGAAATCCAACATATACCGGCCCATACCCGACTGAAAGCACCTGTATCCAACTATTTACCAGAAAAGAAATGTATTAGTGTGTATACCACCTAAAACACACCGCATGAAGCTACACCCCTGGACAAACCTCCTAGGAGCAGAAAAAGAGCGGCATAAAAGGATCACACCTATATCTGGGATTAGATTTACTCTCACAAAAATGCACTAGATGAGCTTTCCAGGAGCACACACGTGCATAAGTAGTTACATACGTGTAATTGGCATGGTGTAGAATTACGTGTTTTAAAATACTTACAAGCATTAGCCCATCTTTGTTTTTAGGGTTGAGCTCAAAGCACTCTGTCCCTAGTGTAATCTCTCTCTGGGCTTTTAACCATGTTCATGTCCCACCCATCAGTTTGGTTGGTTCGTGGGCTTGTCTATTAAAATTCACTTGATTTAATTAGTGAAAGGCATGCATATGTCATGCCTTTTCCAGTGTTTAGCTCACCTCGAGCGCACCAGCCAAGTACTGAAAACATCAAGGCTACATGTTTTTGGTATGGTTTCTGCACTACTTTTTCTTTTTATTTTGTAGGCAGCGTGATCTCGCCTGGCAGTAGTCAAGCGCTTTGCATGACATCGACCCTGTGACATGGATATTTGCACTCCTGCCGGTTACATGGTTAATTGTACTTTTGCCAGTTGCATGGCTAATTGCACTTTTGCCGATACGTATCACTGCGAGCAAACTTCTGTTTCCTTTGTGTGTCTGCTTCCCACTCATGGAGGCTGCCGGCTCGCTTAAGTGAAACTGTTTTATCTTTCATTTTCAGTTTATGTGTCAAAAAAAGTCGGTTAGTTACTTGAAACTGTTTTCCTTTTCATTTTCAGTTTATGTGGCAAGAAAAGTGTGGTTAGGAGTTTACAACGCTAACAGCTTTACACTCGAGCAAACGCGAGACGCATTGCATTGCAAATGCTTGTTTCTTCTTGAGAGGAAAACTGGCAGAGGGAGGCACTTAGGGGCGTGAGAAGCACAAAGCATTGAGAGAAATGTGTATTTTTATATGGCCCTATTGAAGGAAACAGTAAACAAACAAACATAATAGCCACAATTTAAGGACTATTTGTGCTTTCCCCTCTTGGAGTTACATTTCTCATTGCAAGATACAGAATGCTAGTGAATTATATTTCTTATTACTTATTCTTTTGAAAAAATTACTCTGATGAAAGTATATCACAAGTAAGTAAAAGTTCATGCTCTCTCCGAGCCCAGATATTTCTCCCTTTAATAATAAATGTTAATTTAATCTTTTGTTTCCCAGTTTCTATGGAAACGTGCCTGAATTTTGCAATCTGAATTTTGCAATCTGAATATTCACTTTATAAACCCCTCATTAGACCTATGTGGCCCTGCTAGTCAAGGCAGCCTCTGGAATTCGATTTCTCGCTATCATGGGGAATTCACAAGGGATCTCAAGAGAATTCATGAATCCAGGAAAGTCGTCTATTCCCTGAATTAATTGATACCGTACATTTTATGCATGCAGATTTTACTTCAGGAGAAACACCTACATTCATAATTGTGACTCAAATGTGCCTTTTCACGTGCAACTTTTTTTGTTTTTCTGTGTGAAAACATTACCCCCAGGAGAATCAATTTCCCTACACTCGGGTAACGCACTTGGTAATGCCTTTGAAAGCAACAGATGTGTTTGCCTTACCTTTATAGAAACAGCCACCAAGAGGTGTTTGAATTTCCTAAGATTGATGACTTTGGGAGGTCACCTACTTTTGCAGGTCAGACCAACCAGACATATCCTCAGGCCCGCCGCTAACACTTAACCTCCAAATATATCAGTGTTGTCAGACTGCTGCATTCCCAAGCAGCCAGTGAACCAGGATGGGAACCTATGTTTGCAAAGTGTTTTACTTAGCTGAGCAATACAACACTGCAAACATAAGTGTGCAAACCACATGGTGAAAAAGGCTCTGGATGGGTCATATTGGTTTATGGACAAATAACTGCATTAGTGAGATATGAGGACCTCTTGTGTAAGTGAGCAGAGAAGGATGGTGGAAGGAGAGAGGGAGAGGAGAGCCGGGTCCAAGCTGGGGTGAGAGAGATGTGTTCTATGCAAGAAGCTTTGCATCTGAATGTTCTAAGCAGCGATGGCCCTGCTTTGCATAGATATTGCTTTCTGATGAGTAATGCGCTGTTGCGATTCTGCTGGTGTTGCACGCGGGCCGGCCTAAATGCTACAGAACAACAACTCTTAAATTAAAAAGAACATAATGCACATTTTAAGATCCCAGTGTTATAGTCTCACTTAAAGATGAATATATCCATTCATGGCCGCTGCTTCATTCTGAAAGTACGCCCCACTAACTTTTATTGGGCTGCACCACTTGGCGACTTGGGCCCCATTCCAATGAGCGGGATGCACACCATAATGTCAGCATCCACAGTCCCCTCCTTCCACCCTCAGCGACTTCCTGTCCTAAGTATCATATCCTGGCAACCGCTGGTATCCGGCACAGCTATTGGATACAATCTTATTGTTGTAAGCGTGAATATCTGCATAACCAACCATGATAATATCCATCAATATGCCTTACTCTAATGAGAGATATAAAGAAACAGCTGGGTTAATCTACACATAATCTGGTGGTAAATCTTTTTATATACCTAGTTTTAAGAAGCCAACCTATCAGAAATGTGCACCTCTGTCCTTCATCCGCTTGGGTTTTATGATGCCAGCCTCTCTTCTCTCTGCACACGACGAGCTTCAGACCTCTTACCCTAATGTATTTGAGACCCCGGAACACATGCGTGTTTGCCATGCTCGCTATTATGAATGAGGGGCTAGCTGGGCAGTCTCCAGCTTTATGGTTGAGGAGAGAGCTCCAGTGGGTGGCTGAGTAACAAGTTAGACACCTTCCCCGCAAAGAGTACTAAGCAAGTGCCTTCTGCTCAGACTATCCTGGAGCATCCCTGGGCTAGTGATGACACTTTAATATAATGCTCCTCCCCCTGGACTCCAGGTAGTCTCTCCTTCCTTCCTTGTTTTTGCTTTTGACCTATTCCTGCCCTTTCTCCTGGCCTTCGGTTAGGCTTTCCTTTATTTCTAATTCTTTTTACCAGTTTCTGCCCCCAACTCATGGCCTCCAGTGAGTCCTTTCTTCTTTTCCAATGTTCTGGACCTCTTTGTAGCCATCCTGTCGAACTCTAGATAGTCTTTCCTTCATTTCTAATGCTTTTGTACTCTTCTTTCTTTTTGCGGTGCTGCACAGGCACAAAAAGGGGAAATTCCATACCCAGATGAATAAATATGTGGGTAATTCATAAATTTCGAAATAATAGGTAATTAGGAAATCTGTGCTAATTAAACTGACTGCACTACTGATTTGAGCTTTGCCAATCAGAAATAAGAATTGGTAAAATGGTAGCAATTTTGCATGGATTTTGCCACATAATGTGGTGTACTTCAGTAAGAGTGGTCTACTTGTAGCCGTAGTTCTTAATTTCTAAAGACCTCAAGTGTCCCATCAGTATGTTTCAAATGCCTATATAGTGCTTTATGGGCAAGCGAGGACCATTCAGGCGCTTAGCTGCACTGCTGGAGCTGGACTACTACCTTTGCCAATCACCTCTGAAAATGTATAACTGAATAAAGTTCTCTAGGATGGCACAAATCGTAAAGCAATGGCTGACCTACATTAGCCAATGGCTGGAGGGAGCTGATGAAAAGAAGCCAATAGCTGATGGGTGCAAAATGTGTCCTCACGTCAAGACATTGTGCACTTAAAAAAAAGTGCAAAAAGTGTAACAGGACCACAAACAATAGCCATTTACATTATGCTGTTCCTGTATATTTGTGGTAAATTTTTATAGTCAATTGCTTGTTCTAATTGTATCGTGAATAGGACATAATTACGCAAAATGATGAAATGGTTAATTTCAGGAATTTATATAATGCAAAAATTCCCACAATTATGCAGATTACACCAGTGTAATTTCATCCAGGTTTACAATTTCCGGTCAAGGGAACTCGAGGGATTATTAAATTGTTTTCTTTAAAATAATATAGCCTTAGAAGTGGAATGATAATGGGTCATGAACAAGCAGGCAAGCTTGATCAGTGAGTTAATGGTGACCACTGGGATCTGCACTGATGGGAAGATCAAGATTTTGAATCCCTGCTGGCAAATACATCCTCCCAAGGTTCGTAAACTGAATACTGCTAAACTGGGTCCCAGTGATACCTGTCCTTCGTGTTGTTTTGAAACAGAAGTGTGGTATAAGCTATTACAGTGTTGAAAGCTCCATGGAAGACAATGAATTAGTTCAGGGCTGATAATGCCCGGTATAAGCCCTTGCTTCAAAATCCCAGTGTTTGTCTCTGTTTCTCCCTTTTTAATTTAGAACTTTCTACCCTCAGTGAGCGGAATGTTCTAACAGCCTTGTACCCCTTGTGGCTTTGGTTATAGTGGTTGTTGAAGACCCTCTCCGTCACTATAGGTCATAGCCTGGGGCTCGGGTCCATAACTCGGGTTCAGGGCCATTAACAACCAGTACCTC
The DNA here is from genome assembly GCF_031143425.1 of Pleurodeles waltl. NCBI lineage: Eukaryota > Metazoa > Chordata > Amphibia > Caudata > Salamandridae > Pleurodeles > Pleurodeles waltl. The sequence goes on from NC_090445.1 coordinate 1,673,067,518, forward strand.
CCTCGGCTCGGGCTGTAAGGATGTAGTAATATTTCCTGGTCATGGAAGCAGTGAATAGACTGTGTAGCTGCAGTTACTGCCGGAGTACTTGGGAGCACACTGTACCAACCCGAGCCCGTGAACTTGGAGGATGCTAGTGTCCGCCGGAGCTGCTTGCGTGGTGTTACCATTGTGATGTTGTGTTCATCCTTCCCTCCTCTTGCTCTGTATGCCCCTCCCCTCCCTCGTCACGCCTGGTTTAATCCAGCAAGCTACAGAGAGTGTGATGAATTGCTACTGTAAGCAAAACACAGTTACATCTTGAGGCGACGATACAGTTAAGTAACAAGCCGTGACAAGGGGCGATGCGCTCTGAATGTCATTACCTCTGGGGGGCATGCGTGAGAGGCCACCTTGTACCCAACGCATTCACATTACCTCTGGGGGGCATGCGTGAGAGGCCACCTTGTACCCAACGCATTCACATTACCTCTGGGGGGCATGCATGAGAGGCCACCTTGTACCCAACGCATTCACATTACCTCTGGGGGGCATGCATGAGAGGCCACCTTGTACCCAACGCATTCACATTACCTCTGGAGGGCATGCGCGAGAGGCCACCTTGTACCCAACGCATTCACATTACCTCTGGGGGGCATGCGCGAGAGGCCACCTTGTACCCAACGCATTCACATTACCTCTGGGGGGCATGCATGAGAGGCCACCTTGTACCCAACGCATTCACATTACCTCTGGGGGGCATGCATGAGAGGCCACCTTGTACCCAACGCATTCACATTACCTCTGGAGGGCATGCGCGAGAGGCCACCTTGTACCCAACGCATTCACATTACCTCTGGGGGGCATGCGTGAGAGGCCACCTTGTACCCAACGCATTCACATTACCTCGGGGGGGGGGCATGGCCACCTTGTACCCAGCGATTCACATTACCTCTGGGGGGCATGCATGAGAGGCCAACTTGTACCCAATGCATTCACATTACCTCGGGGGAGGGGGGATGGCATGGCCACCATGTACCCAACGATTCACATTACCTCTGGGGGGACATGCTCGATGGCCGCCTTGTACCCAAACGTATTCACATTACCTCTGGGGGGCATGGCCACCTTGTACCCAACGATGCACTTTACCTCTGTTGAGGGATGCGCGATGGGGCACCTCGTACCCCATACAGTCAAATTACTGCTGGGGGACATGCTCGATAGAGCACCTTGTACCCAACGCATTCACATTACCTATGGGGGGCATGCATGAAAGGCCACCTCGTACCCAACGCAATCACATTCCCCCCCGGGGGGGGGGGCATAGCCACCTTGTACCCAACGCATTCACATTACCTCTGGGAGGGCATGCGTGAGAGGCCACCCTGTACCCAACGCATTCACATTACCTCTGGGGGGCATGCATGAGAGGCCACCTTGTACCCAACGCATTCACATTACCTCTGGGAGGGCATGCGTGAGATGCCACCCTGTACCCAACGCATTCACATTACCTCTGGGGGGCATGCATGAGAGGCCACCTTGTACCCAATGCATTCACATTACCTCTGGGGGGCATGCATGAGAGGCCACTTTGTACCCAACGCATTCACATTACCTCGAGGGGGGGGGGGCATGGCCACCTTGTACCCAGCGATTCACATTACCTCTGGGGGGCATGCATGAGAGGCCAACTTGTACCCAATGCATTCACATTACCTCGGGGGAGGGGGGATGGCATGGCCACCTTGTACCCAACGATTCACATTACCTCTGGGGGGACATGCTCGATGGCCACCTTGTACCCAAACGTATTCACATTACCTCTGGGGGGCATGGCCACCTTGTACCCAACGATGCACTTTACCTCTGTTGAGGGATGCGCGATGGGGCACCTCGTACCCCATACAGTCAAATTACTTCTGGGGGGACATGCTCGATGGAGCACCTTGTACCCAACGCATTCACATTACCTATGGGGGGCATGCATGAAAGGCCACCTCGTACCCAACGCATTCACATTCCCCCCGGGGGTGGGGGGAGGCATAGCCACCTTGTACCCAACGCATTCACATTACCTCTGGGAGGGCATGCGTGAGAGGCCACCCTGTACCCAACGCATTCACATTACCTCTGGGGGGCATGCATGAGAGGCCACCTTGTCCCCAATGCATTCACATTACCTCTGGGGGGCATGCATGAGAGGCCACTTTGTACCCAACGCATTCACATTACCTCGGGGGGGGGCATGGCCACCTTGTACCCAGCGATTCACATTACCTCTGGGGGGGACATGCTCGATGGGCCACCTTGTACCCAAACGTATTCACATTACCTCTGGGGGGCATGGCCACCTTGTACCCAACGATGCACTTTACCTCTGAGGAGGGATGCGCGATGGGGCACCTCGTACCCCATACAGTCAAATTACTTCTGGGGGGACATGCTCGATGGAGCACCTTGTACCCAACGCATTCACATTACCTATGGGGGGCATGCATGAAAGGCCACCTCGTACCAAACGCATTCACATTACCCCCGGGGCAGGGGGGGAGAGTGGGCATAGCCACCTTGTACCCAACGCATTCACATTACCTCTGGGGGCATGGCGACCACGTACCCAATGCATTCACATTACCTCTGGGGGGCATGCTCAATGGGGCACCTGGTACCCGATGCAGTCACATTACATCGGGGAGGGGGGGCATGTTCGATGGGCCACCTTGTACCCGTCGCATTCACATTATCTCTGGATGGCACATACGATGGACACCGTGCACCCGATGCTGTCACATTACCTACCTCTGGGGGACATGCTCGATGGCCACCTTGTACCCAAACGTATTCACATTACCTCTGGGGGGCATGGCCACCTTGTACCCAACGATGCACTTTACCTCTGTTGAGGGATGCGCGATGGGGCACCTCGTACCCCATACAGTCAAATTACTTCTGGGGGACATGCTCGATAGAGCACCTTGTACCCAACGCATTCACATTACCTATGGGGGGCATGCATGAAAGGCCACCTCGTACCCAACGCATTCACATTCCCCCCGGGGGGGGGGGTGGCATAGCCACCTTGTACCCAACGCATTCACATTACCTCTGGGAGGGCATGCGTGAGAGGCCACCCTGTACCCAACGCATTCACATTACCTCTGGGGGGCATGCATGAGAGGCCACCTTGTACCCAACGCATTCACATTACCTCTGGGAGGGCATGCGTGAGATGCCACCCTGTACCCAACGCATTCACATTACCTCTGGGGGGCATGCATGAGAGGCCACCTTGTACCCAATGCATTCACATTACCTCTGGGGGGGCATGCATGAGAGGCCACTTTGTACCCAACGCATTCACATTACCTCGAGGGGGGGGGGGGGGCATGGCCACCTTGTACCCAGCGATTCACATTACCTCTGGGGGGCATGCATGAGAGGCCAACTTGTACCCAATGCATTCACATTACCTCGGGGGAGGGGGGATGGCATGGCCACCTTGTACCCAACGATTCACATTACCTCTGGGGGGACATGCTCGATGGCCACCTTGTACCCAAACGTATTCACATTACCTCTGGGGGGCATGGCCACCTTGTACCCAACGATGCACTTTACCTCTGTTGAGGGATGCGCGATGGGTCACCTCGTACCCCATACAGTCAAATTACTTCTGGGGGGACATGCTCGATGGAGCACCTTGTACCCAACGCATTCACATTACCTATGGGGGGCATGCATGAAAGGCCACCTCGTACCCAACGCATTCACATTCCCCCCGGGGGGGGGGGGGGGAGGCATAGCCACCTTGTACCCAACGCATTCACATTACCTCTGGGAGGGCATGCGTGAGAGGCCACCCTGTACCCAACGCATTCACATTACCTCTGGGGGGCATGCATGAGAGGCCACCTTGTACCCAATGCATTCACATTACCTCTGGGGGGCATGCATGAGAGGCCACTTTGTACCCAACGCATTCACATTACCTCGGGGGGGGGGGCATGGCCACCTTGTACCCAGCGATTCACATTACCTCTGGGGGGACATGCTCGATGGGCCACCTTGTACCCAAACGTATGCACATTACCTCTGGGGGGCATGGCCACCTTGTACCCAACGATGCACTTTACCTCTGAGGAGGGATGCGCGATGGGGCACCTCGTACCCCATACAGTCAAATTACTTCTGGGGGGACATGCTCGATGGAGCACCTTGTACCCAGCGCATTCACATTACCTATGGGGGGCATGCATGAAAGGCCACCTCGTACCAAACGCATTCACATTACCCCCGGGGCAGGGGGGTGGAGTGGGCATAGCCACCTTGTACCCAACGCATTCACATTACCTCTGGGGGCATGGCCACCACGTACCCAATGCATTCACATTACCTCTGGGGGGCATGCTCAATGGGGCACCTGGTACCCGATGCAGTCACATTACATCGGGGAGGGGGGGCATGTTCGATGGGCCACCTTGTACCCGTCGCATTCACATTATCTCTGGATGGCACATACGATGGACACCGTGTACCCGATGCTGTCACATTACCTACCTCTGGGGGGCATGGTCGATGGGGCACCTTGTACCTGATGCATTGACTCCGCGTGCATGATCGATGGGGCACCTTGTACCTGATGCATGAACTCCGCGTGAACCACAGCCAAACCCCGCCCAGCGCATTCCTGGGCCGCGCCAGTGTTATCAAGCAAGCCCTTGTTCAGTAGCGTAACGAAACTTGAGGGGGCCCCTGCAAATTTCCTGAAGGAGGGCCCCTCCCCCTTGAACCCAGCCAGGGGCCTGCAGTTCGTGCACACTGTACTGTGCTGAGGGCCCCCACACTGCAGGTGCTGCGGCGGCCTTTGTTACGCCACTTCCCAGATTGTGAGGTCTTCTGTATAAACTTTTGTTTGTCGACCAAGCACCAGTCTAGAAAGACTCCGCAGGTTGTTCCTGGGCCGAATGACAGACATTGCGCAGGTGATGCTGGTTTGCATTGAAGTTCAGTTCTGCGTCTTGTTACACATTGTAAGCACGGATCGCTTTGTGCTTCCTTTCGCTTTGGTTATGGACGTCAGTGCTGTTTTGCAGCAGCAAAAATCGATATTTGTATTTGTGTCAACATTTTTTGTTGTCGGTTGTGACTTGCCTAGGATTTGTGTTTGCTTTGTTTGCGATTGTGGGTGGAATGAATGACTGCCCAGCAGCCAGTCCGATTGCATCATTCAGACAATGTCGTCTGAGACCCTTTATTCACATTCACATAAACTGATGGCCCTCTGGCCCTGCCAACACCTGGTTTCCGTGGTCTACTTAGATATAGGAAAAACGCTGGGTTAATTTCGGCGGTGCACCCCCGGGCTCCGCCGGCATTGACCTTTGACCCACAAGTCAGCCACTGGACCAAAGTACAGTGGGGCGACCTGTTATGTGCATGCAGTATCCACCCTGCGAGGCATGGCAGAAACGGGCAGAGAAAAGGTTTCATGGCCCCCGTGCAGGGCACAAGTCGGGGGAACTTGGGTGGACAGTGTCCACCCACTATTTTCACAGGGTGGACGCCGCCCACCCTGCCAAGAAGAAGGTGGGCCCTACTGTAAAATGGTGAACATGTTTCGATGCAATTTTCAGACACCCTCAAGGTGCAGGGGGCTTTTATAATTTTAAGTCCAGCTGGGCCCCTAACGAAGGCCAAATTTAAAGGTCTTCAGGCCTGCTTTTGTTGGAGTATCCTGCATTGCACATATCTGGAGCCTAACATGTGGATGGAAACGCAGTGGAGGGGACACAAAGACCCAGAGCCTTTTAATACTTTACAGGTCCTTAAGACTGGCACACTTTGACCTTGTGTAGTCCCTGCATATGAGTGATATGCATGCTTTTCTGCAAGAATCTCAGATGTGTTGGTGTGTCCTGGTATTTACACCAAATAACAATTTAAATACTGCTATTTTTTAATTCTGTTAAAGTGCTACTCTAAAGAATACAGGATGTCTGAGCGCTTTAAATCAAACACACTCCTTACATTGACAGTCAGTCACACACATTTGTAAATCACACACATTTGTAAATCAATGTGCAGGATGTTACTTAAGACAGTGAGGGTTACAAGGCGTAAGAGCTACATACCATAGCTCACTGCACTATATTAGATGGAATACAATTTATGAACTGCAAGTAACATAAGTATCTCTATGTTAAAAGCAGTAATCCACTTACCTATCTACATAAAAAATCTATGTCACTTTGAGTTAAAAGGGGCACTAGGCAAAACACAGATCTTTCCAGCAAATGTGTTAACCACCACTGTTATCTCACCAGTAATCATATTCTCTCAGATTTATGAGGAACTCAAAGATCTCTGCAGCAGGTGTATTAACCTTATAAGATATTTAAAAATTCACACTTTGCCACCAATTAAGCAGAACAGATTTACTGTCCTGTTTCTCCTTGTTGCCAATTTCTTTGTGGGAGAGTTGAAAAAAAAATGTAGAAATTGAGGCGCAGATTTTGCGTTAGGGTTGCATCATTGTTCTGGTGCAAACCTGACGCAAAAAATATTTTGGGATTTATAGTGAAAAAACAAATCCTGGTTGAGTTAATTTGTTAAAAAAACATAAACACAAGGCAGCACATTGCCCTGCATTGCGTTACCTTGCGTCAGGTACGCGTTACATGCGAGGAGTGTTTGTATGTATTCTCATAATGCACTCATGATAGACCTACTAAACATATGTGTGAGGTCTTTAGATCTAATGCCACTTCCTGTAAAGTAATGGGTTCTGATGTCACTTCTTGTGATGCCACGTGCGAAGTCATGCGCCGTGATGTCACTTGCATTTGCTTAACTTGGTAGTCTCACCACTTTTTGTTTTAGGACTTCTGCCTGCCACCTTGCACAGGGAAAAGGTTCCTTGTGCATCCAAACAATTTGCTTTTTGTTCAGAATAAATAAACACCTGCTCTGCTGTTTTCTTTGAACAAAACAGTTTGCTGATGGCTTGAATTTTTGCTAGTGGCTCACTTCTCAGCAGAGAGATCCCCAGAGAGATCCCCGCTAGACAAGTGGGGATTTCTAAATTCTAAGGGCGACCCTCTGTCAGGGAAGCAAATGTCATGACATACACCCTCCTGAAGTCGCGTAATGAATCTTGAGGGGGCCCCCCACAAAGTACATGGAGGGACCCTGTACCAGACTCTATCAGGAGCTCTCAGACCAGGGTACTTAGCTGAAGGGGCCTTGTGGAGTTCCCCCCCCCCCAACTGGCGTAACAAAACTTGAGAGGGCCCCCCTGAAAAGTACATGGAGGGGCCCCATTTCCACACAGTGCTGTGCTGAGGAGCGCCCCTGCGACTCGGGGGGGGGGCGCACCACAGGGACTGCAGGGGCTCATGTTACACCACTGCCCTCCTGGTGGAACAGTGGGCTTTGAGATCTGCATTTGTTACTAGGATGCCCCTTGAAAGCTAGCTCCACGTGTATGTTCCTTGAGTGCTTTTATGGTTAAGTAGGCACGTGAGTGACTAAATTGAGGGTATTTCCTAATCAGTGGTACGAAAACTGAATTGCTTCCATTTGCCATATTCATTTCCTTTGGGGATATAGAAAATGACGCCATAATAAAGTTACCGGGATCTAGAAAACAACGCCATAATAAAGTTAACAGGATCTAGAAAATGATATCATAGTAAATTTACCTCATGCACCACAGATTTAAGTCGCTAACAATAAGCACGAGGAAATTGCCAAAAGTTGGCATTTAAGGCAGTAACAATGGTACACCTTCTGCATGACACTCATATTTCTTAAACCTTTGCATTTTCTGTTTTGATGACTCAATGGAGGAGTGATTTTCTCTGGCTCCACCAATATTCACCCGCCCACTCTAACCTTTACTAATTTCTTGCCTAATTGCTTCTCCTCTGCCTCCATCAGCACAATCACCATCCAATTAGAGCATGATTAAGACAAGACATAGCGGGTAGTTTGTGGGCTTCCAGCTGTGAATCCAGCCGAGGCCTCTCCAGCACAATCCATCAATCAACAGGGCTCTTTTCAGCCCATTTTCACATCTGATCAGGGCAGGAGCCAAGACCTTACCTATAATAGGCCTGGTTCTCATTCAGCACGGGTGCGGGCTCTGATGAAGGCCACGTCTGAGGGTCCCACCGTGCACACTATGTACAGGGTCTGGGAGGTCACAGCATGACTTTACAGGACAAGCTACTGCTTATGTGACACTGGCCAACTAAATGGCACAGAAGGTAAGGAGATGCCTTTACAACAAGACACCTATTCCAAGAAATGCAGTCATTTCTATGTGGTGTGACCATATCAGATTTTCCATGCACAATTTTTGCAAGGTGAAACTTTGCAGAATTATGCCTGGAAAAGCACCCAATTTGAGAATTTCCAGTGAAAAACTGCAAACTAATGCTGATATATTCAGTAAGTCGCCATTCCGTTGGCGAAACATGGAATACTATGGTAATTTCACAGCGCCTTATTTCCAGCACTTCTCGTGTATCAGTCTTTTTGGGCGCGAAAATACTTTTGCGGTATTTCTTCTAAATCACAACGAGGATCTGCAATTCATAGGGCAGTGGGCATAAAGGAAGCACAGGTTGTATTGAAATGCCTACGTCATCGTATGCTTGAAGGGAGTAAACACCGTGGGGTACTACGAGCATGCATGGTCTTTGGCACAAATGCACAGCTTTATCTAACTTCCCATATGTCCTAGTTATGCCTCTCTAGTCCCCATGTCTTGCCCTCAGGCTGACAATTTCATTTGGCTGTTGAAAGCGTAGCCGGTGATGAAATGGCCTAGAAGAGACAGTATGGATTTTGGAGAATTTGCTTGATTAGTGATCACTAATACTTGTTTACTCAGATTGCTATCCTCACCGAAGACTTTGCTACACGAGGTCTAAGGCAGAAGCAAGTTCAGGCCCCCAGGTGACTCCTTTGTACAACAAAACCAGAGAACATAGTTCATGGGAAAATCCCACCGGTCAGGATCAGAACCTTTTGAACAAGGAGAGCACCAGATCAAAAAACTGCGGAGTGCACATGTCCTTCACTGAAACACGTAGCATGATTCACAGTTTCTCCAAACTCCAAAGATCCTTACCTGTGTGTTGTGTGTTGTGTGTTTGAGTTACCAGTATTGTGATGTATGAATGGTACAAAGACATTTTGATATCACAAGATGATTGGCCCTATGCGTGGTAACGCCGTTGCATCTTCACTGTCGAAGATACCTTCCTTGAGGTTGCCCACCGAGAGACCATCCTTGTTTCATTTTCAGTCACAATACACATTCAGTCCGTAGGCCTTGAAGGACAGGAAAAAACTGATCTACTGTGGTTCAGCTGTTTGGCATCATGTGTGCCTGCAGATAAACTAACCGCTGCTCAGTGTGTCCAGTTTGTGAGTGGCTACATCGTATGGTCTCTCCCTTTTATCCTCTGCCAAGGACTGTCTGGGAATTTCAGATATCACATTCCGATAGCCCGCCCTACATACCGTGGAATGTAACTTTTCTCAGCCACTCAGTGTCTGGCCATGCTAGTCTTTTAAACACCTGTGAATACATACGGAGTTGATGCTCTCGAATGTTGTTGGCTGGAGTTAGGAGTTTTGATCTTGGCACCCCAACTTGATTGATCATAAAATCCAGCATGCCCCCCCGTGCCAGATATATTGGTCCCCTGGGTCAGGTAGCTTATATTGATCTGGTCTTTTGTAGAAGCTCCTCTGTGCAGCACAGAGGTACTTCAACCAGAAGGTAACAGTTTTTCCCAATGCTTGAAAAAAATCAAACGATTTTGGAAGCAGTTAAGTCGATGTGACATTCCAGAGGTAAAAACAAAGTTGTACCACTAAGTGCATGAAAAGGGAGTGACTCCAAACCAGAAAGAAAAGGGACATGGCTCAGGTGAGCTGAGACCTCATGGGGTTCACCTTGCGAAACCACCCTGCAGCTAGAATGACCTTCTAACATGACTAAATAGAACCAAACTAAAGATGTTTGTTTCACAGGAGAACCAATGAACTTCAGGATACATCCAGGTCTGCTATTGTGGCCAGTTTGGATTGTACTGACCCACTCTGTACCATTCCCTGCTTTCGTGGGAGATTGTATCAATCCTTTCCCTACCTGAGAGTGACTCCAGGCATTCCTGCTTTACTGTAGGAAAGGTTTATCTAAGATGAGGCTAGTCTTCAGGTCCATTAATGATTTGCAGATATTATAGTTTATTATAGTTTAAAGCTACTAAATAAAACTAAATTACAGTTCCCTAATTGTACCTTGGTACCAGTAAGATCCCTTGGTATCCCTGGCACCTAGAAATGTGGGCCACAACCAATCATTGGCAAGACATGGGCTCCAATGGCCTGTAGCAACCAGTAGTGGCGTCAAAGTCACAAAATCATAAATTGTGAGATTGGCGCCATTTTGAAGTCAGGCAGATAACCTAGAGCCTTGGGGCTCCTTTCACTCACACACGTCGTGAGCCCCCCTTATCATTCAAAATACCACACTGTAACCCCTCATCTTCTGTGAATATCAAAGAAGCACTTGGCAAATAAGGGAAGGGACACATGCTCCAGGCATCCTGCCAACTACAGATGTTCTGTGAAGGGGCACCCAGGCACCTGCCATTTGCTCCTCGCTCCATAAAGCTCTGCCTGGAGAATTAGCAATAATGTCACACAGCACCACCCAAAATGCCTCCTGGAGAAAGGCAGGAAACCTAAATTAGGAAAGAAGTTACATTTAAGAGATGACATTACCTCAGTAAAATCAAACTTAGCCTACTCTATTGTATTAGAGCCATAAAGGGATATGGGAAAATAAATGGTTTCCAACAACTCATCTGACCTAACTAAAACACCAGATTGTAGCGGTATGTAAAAGAAAAGTCTAAAGATAGAACCTGGAGTCTGTATGGGAGTGAGTCGCCATCACTAGCCATTCTCGAGTAATGAGCTTTGTAAATCTGCTCCCTATCAAACATAGAAGACGTGGAAAATGCATGATAGGACTGACGTCACCAGCAGGAGGGTCATAGACCCTGTCTGACAGCTGCTGATTCAGAGGTCATGATGGGGAAAAATGGGTGAGCGATTCGTGTGGAGCTGCATGGGAAAGACGCCGTGTGACAACGTCTCATTTTTTCAGCCCTCATCATTTTCTTGCAGAGTGACAGCAAGGTTGTCTTTATATTTCTGAAGCTAGAGGCTAGAAAGTACAGTGAGCTGCTTTGCTCAGATACTGCGGTATTCTTTTGTTTGAATAAAACACATTCAATCACTTGGCAATGATTTTATATATATATATATATATATATATATATATACATCAGTTATGTAGATGTGGACGACTTAATAATAGTAAAATCAGAATATCGATTATCATTACACCATTAATTAAAGATACGTTAAGTATTATAGATTTACTGTTATTACCTATATATATTTCTCAGTATTTTTTCATGATGTGTAGAACGTACATCTAGAGTTAAAAAGTACTCCATCTATACTTACTTATAAATACTTATGTTAGCTCTCTATTTTTGTTGATATTCTGCAGTCCCTATTTTTGTAGGCGATATATAAAACAATATTTTGGCATGCAACGATCCAGAAACAGGTCGCCTTCCTAGGAAAACAACAGCCTATCTCAGAGTGTCTCCATTTTTGTCAATGGATATATAACACTCGATATTTTGAGATCCATAACAGGTTGCCATTCTAGACCCAAGGGCATCCAATCTTTCACCTTGGAAAACTCTTCATTGCCACCTGGTTGGCATTGGGTAGTGGGCTTAGTACGTTGCCCTATGTGTTTGAAGGACATTCCAAACTCATGATTATCGTCCTTGCTTGAAAGCTGAGGCTGGCAAACTCTCTCGCTTATGAGTGCCCAATGGATGCCAACAGCATTTTGTTAGTGTATGTTCATGAGTGTCCCTGGTGGTTGAAGACATTTTTGTGTATTCCATATATTCTAAATTTGTGGTGCCCAAAGATTTGCATGGGCCCTCTCATTGTCCCACAACTGTACTTTCAGCTGACTTCATTCCCTGTTCTTCTCTTATTCAAGTAAAAAGGTCTTCCAGAAAGGACATATCTGCTTGAGTTACGCTATGCTCTTGCAGAAACACTGATTTTAATAATGAGTTTCATTTTAGAAGCACCTTCAATGCCTAAAGGTTTATGAATGTTGTTCTAGGCCAGAGGTCTTCAAACTGGGGGGCGGGCCCCCCTAGGGGGGCCTGAAGTGATCCCAGGGGGGGGCCCCAGACTCTGGCCAAAATAAATATTATACAGATAAAAGGCCTTTGTTTTAAGCAGAAGCATGTTATTGCAGTTTTGAAAGGGTAACAGTACTTAACTGCAATGTTTAAATAGGTTTAGACATATTTAAACATTGCCATGTTTATAAAATAATTGTGAAACATTCTGAGGGGGGCCCAATGATTTTTATTTTTCAACTGGGGGGGGCGCTGCATTAAAAAGTTTGAAGACCTCTGTTCTAGGCTGTTAGCATTGAGATTCAGGGAACTGTTCCAAGTAGATATCCACGTGCAGAAAGAACCCGAACTCTGATTCTAAAAGCCAGAATAGTGCAAACAACTGAGAATCATAGTTTCAAAAACAAAGTGAATAACAAAATAGTCTGAAATTCAAAATAGACAAACTAAGTTTTTTTGCATCCTCAGCATCTACCAAGTCCTTTAAGTATTGTTCACATTGTTTGCTTCATATAGGTCTTCAGGTCTGTTCATCTCCAAGTCTCCCCTAATCATCTTCTTGTTGTTCTTATTGTCCAGGTCCCAAATATGTCTTGAATTCATTCTATAAGACTTCTAGGACCCTTTATTTATTCATTCATTCATTCATTCATAGACAGTGCTTTTCTAGTGCACATCTTCGCAGAGCAGGGGCTTTCGGAAGGTTTGGGTGTAACAAAATGGACGAGGGAAAAGAAAATGCTGAAAAAATTGTAAATGTCCAATTTGAGGGCGGGGGAGAACCAGGTATTTAGTGGGAAGACGAGTGCGGGAGACGGCACATTGTTACAAACCAAGAGAAGATAGTTCCAAGAATAGCAGCTGGGGTGGGCATCTTAGATGTACGTGTGAAATGTTGTCCGAGGTGTCCAAAGCAGCAGAATTTAGGATCTACACAACGGTTTCTAGGGCACAGTAACAATATGAAAGGATCAATTGGTCCCAAACATTTATTTCCTAATTACATCATACAAAAGCACAGGTGACATCATAGTTAATATTGTCTATGACACCAGCAATGACAGAATCACTGTTGTTATTCTGTGCCACTCACCCAGCTGATGAAATACATATTTTGTGCATTTCAGGTCATACTTTAGAATTGTAAACACACACCAGGGCTTTGAAGGACTGACCCACGCACTGAAAGCAAATGCTTCCTCTCGATTCCACGTGACTCACAACAGAAGACTTTTCTACTCAGTTTTGTGCGGGGTTTATAAAGCTAAACCCAGAATATGTGATGGAACACCTAGGTCCTAAACAACTATAGCCTAAACCACTACTGCAAAAAAACTAAAAAGTCTCTACAACTAAGTACTGGACAACTACTGTCTAAACAACAATTGTGCCTGAATAACAATTGCCTGAACAACTAATATATATATATTTATATATATATATATATATAGATATATATATATATATATATATATATATATATATATCTATATATATATATATTCTAAACAACTAATAAACCATAAAAACCAAAAAGAAAACCTTATCTTAAAATTAGTTGTTCAGGCAATTGTTGTTCAGGCACAATTGTTGTTTAGACAGTAGCTGTTCAGTACTTAGTTGTAGAGAATCTTTAGTTGTTTAGCAGTAGTGGTTCAGGCAAGAAGTGGTTTAGACCTAGTTGTTCAGGATGTTTCCCATTGTGTACATTACTTCTTATTGCCTGCACTGCAGATCCTGGCTGGGTTTGCCCCTCCACGCTGGGCCTGACTCTCCACACCATAGCACAGAAACAAATATTTTAGTAACATGGTATCCACTGGGTGTTGGCTTCCACTAGCCTTTAGCTGTGAAGCTATTTTAATAAATCATATTATTATTATTACAACCCAGTGCTTTGCAGAAGGAATGGTTGAGTCCCGCCCCAAGACCTGAACCTGTAAGAAGATTGCACACACACCTCAGCAGCAAACATTCACTCACTGAACTATCTTGATGACGTATACACAGCATCATCAGTGAATCCAACTTGGTCTCATGTGATGTACTGCAACCTTCTTACTGGTTTATAAGGGATACGTTTATCGTGATCACTTTGGTTGCTAACTTCAATGCCACTTTAGCTTTCAGGACCAAAATGTAGACTTTTATTTCAATAAATGTACAGATTTGTATAATATAGAACTGGGCAGTAGTAAGTCAGCTTGTGGTATTTAGTCTTCTCTTGTCCCCCTTACTGTATTGAAAATGATACAGAGAAGCTTTCCTATCAAAGCATGATTACACTTTTGGTTGTCGTATTAAAGGAATTGCATGTTGTAATCCTCTCCAGATGTAATCTTCAAATCTTTACATACTGTATATTCCCCCCTTGATGCCAGACTTACGAGTACTATATATATAGGACTCGTTTGATGGAGTTCATATTGTAGAAATCTATTAAAATCATCTGATGTAATGTAGAACTTATGAGACAAACAGTTGATTGACCTGGAAGTGTTTTGTCTCTCTTTCCTCTGCAGATCCCAACTAATGCCGAGATTGAAAGAATCGCGGTCTCACGAGTCGCTGCTCAGTCCCAGTAGTGCCGCTGAAGCCCTCGATCTAAGCATGGAGGAGGAGGTGGTTATCAAACCCGTTCACAGCAGCATCCTGGGACAGGATTACTGTTTCGAGGTAAGACCAATCAATCTTTTGTGCAATCCGTCAAACCTGCATTGATTATTGGAATTCAGTGTCATGACACACAGGGTTCTAAATTATAAAAACATTTGAGAAATCCAAGGCTAGACAGCAGCTTAGGGTACCAGCAGCAGAGGACACCAGATGTTATATATAAAAAAAGCGTATTAAAAAACTGTGACCACTTTATCAGGGAGACTGGCCTCACTATACCCCTTTGCATGGCACAGGATTGGCCTCGCCCTGGCGATGTTACAGCCGCCCAGCATGAGGCGACACTGATAGGCACTTCCAGGGCGGATCCTCCGCAATGGCGGAGAAGCTTCACCCCCCTGGCCAACAGCCAGGAGATGAAAAATGAAACAATAGTTCCACTATTGTTTCATTTTTCATCTCGGGGCTGGGCCACGGGAGGTGGGGGGGGAGAGGAAAGAGTACTCCTAAGTGCGCATGTGTGTGAGTCAGGCCGCCTGAGGCCAGTCAAACACACATGCGCACTTAGGTTTCTCCAGCCTGGATGTGTTTAACAGCGGGCGGGAGGAATTGCACAGACCCCAGGGCTGTGTCTGAGTGGCAGTCCAAACCGCTCAGACCAATCCTAGCGTTGCTTTCATGCTAGCTTTAGCATGAAAGCAGCAGCAGGATTGCTGGGGAGCCTGTGCTGGTGTCCCAGTAAATGTTGGGACACCAAATGAAGAGGAGCAACAAGCGAGACGTCTGGAGACGGCGGCGGCAGAAGGTATATGTCTTTTATAAAACATTTTTCTTTGTTCTTGCCCCCGTCCCTTTCGTCCCCCCCATTGAGATTTGCGGCGGCCGCCACTGACTCCCGCCTGCCATTTCCACTTGCATTTCCTTGCTGTACTTATTCAGCAGTTTAATGCATAATCTCGAGGCAGTAGATTCATTTGTTTACATTCATTACATCCACTGCCTGTTTGCATTAGTTGTTTATAACTTTGCCGTATTGTTTATTCTGCTGACGCGCAGTGCTCGTCTATTGCTTTTTGTGCACTTGTCACTCATGTTTACTCTTATGTTGCTTCATAATTATATTTAGGTTATTTTGCCATAAAATTGTCATAATGTTTATCAGGATCCTTATTAAAACCAATGTGAGATCTAGAAGATCCTTGTTGTAAAGGAAATGTGACATGAAGAAGGGTCCTTGGTAAAAACATTATATATATTATATGTATGCAACTTTTGATATTTCTAAAGTGAAAACCTAGCTGGCTAGCAATTGAGCACAAGCCCCACTGGAGATACTTGGGTGGGAAGGGAGGAAGAGTTATTGGAAGTGATGAGAAGCAGCCTATCTGATGGAGTGTTCCTTGAAAAAAGTAAATTTTAGCTTATTCCTGAACTGTAGGTGAATTGTGCTGTTCTGATGTTGGAGGGGTGTTGTTTCAAATCCTGGTGGCACAGGCCGAAAAGGTGTGTTTTCTCTTTCCTGCATTGTTTCATCTCTAATCTGGCGATGTCAGACCTGGTCATCTAGTGTTCACCGTTAGATATTGTTAATTTGTTAGCTAGTTAAAGAGTGCTCTTGACCTAGGTGTAGTTGATTTTGAAGATGATTGACGCTTGTGGTTGGACCCTTTAGCACTAGTGTCATAGTTCTTCAGTCCCTTGATGGGCCCTGCTGTTGCTTGAAGGATACCTTTAAGGGGAGCAAGGGAAGTCTCTAGGGTTCCATTGAGTAGGGTGTTGCCTCCCTCTAGGTGGGAGAGAATTAAGGCTTAAATGCTTTCAGTAACGAGAGTTGCAACTAAGCTGTTTTGGTCTCCATAGCAATGTGTTCCTTGACTGCCGTTCGAGTCGAGGGGAAGTCGAGGGGTTTGGCCTGTTCTGTCAGTTGCAATGAAGCCCATTAGGAAGCTGAGAATGTTTGGTCTTGTTGGAAAACTGGAGGAATTCATTCTCCGTGGGGTTTAGCGTCTGGAAGTTTGTTGACCTCCAAGTTTGGATGCTTTCGAGGCAGGCTTTGAATCACTGTATCTCATTGGCTGAGGAGCTATTGAGATAGAGGTGGGTGTCGTTAGCGTTACCATACTCTTGATGTTGCTGTCTTCAGTAATATGAAATTTAGCAGAATTATTTGCAAAACCTTTAAGTGATATCAAGCAGGATCAATGGCAAAACAGAAACTCAAGAGACATGTCCACTGGCCTGCAGGGATTCAAGATGGCTTGCAACCACTTACCCTGTATATTTATTTTGCTAATACATTCCACTGTACACACAAAGTGATGGTTGCGTAGGTCAGTACCACCCCAATAAATGGTCCTCTCCTCATTCTCCCTGGAAAGATGAAAGGCTGAATTTGTCATGCTGGACTGGGACTTGTGACCAGCTGGAACACAGATCTCCACAGCTGTTTCTCAAACTGAACTATCTTCCTTCTTAGAGGACTAGAGGCATGTGAGGCATTTGTCTGCATGCCTGCCTTTGCCATGTGCCCCATATGCCTCCTCCAAGACACATAGCTACTTAACATTAGCCACATTAACGGCACATACATAGCAAGTTATATTCCTAGTTCATGCCACACTAACAAGACTTATGCCCAACTCAGCTTGACTCCTTATTGTTGACCATGCATTTGCAACCTCAACAACTCGTCAATGAACTGTCAACAAGCCTTATATGAACCATCTACAATAAATGTGCTTAAATATATAACAACCACTCTCACAAAGTATTGAATCAAGGACTTGTACTGTGCAATGATCAGGGCCAGGCCAGCTGTTTATTCCACTGGGCATGTCAGCAGGGGATCATATTCATTTAAGTGTGGTGTTTGAATGCCCATGGCCACTGCTTCTCTCTCCATCTCTCCAACGTGAATGACAGCATGTGAAAAGAGCTGAAGACAGATCAAGCAAGAGAGTGAGGTTGAAAAAAAAAAAAACAGCAAGGGAGTGTAGACTGGATTGGCTCGTTTGAACATTTTTGCCAGGCCTGCTTTAGATTCCTGGCTCTGGCACAGATAACCTGGCAATCAGTGGCGGCTCGCAGTGCTGTAAAATGGTGGGATGGCGCGTGGCGGGAGGGGGAGAGCCTGGGGGGCAATGACAAAACAAACAAAAAAAATAAACAAACCTACCTGACTGCTCGACGCATCACTGGTCTTCAGGCTGCAATGAAGGCACAGGCTCCCAGCCTGCTCTGTGGCCAATCCTGATGCTGCTCTCATGCAGCATCAGGATTGGCCTCAGTGCCCTGGCTTTGTGCTCCCAGGCAGACTGGGAGCCTGTGCCTGGTGTCCCCAACCCGGCAACACAGTGCTGGGTTGGAGAGAGCTCAGTGCGCATGTGTGTTTGGCCATCCTGAGGTGGCCGGCTGAAACACACATGCGCGCTGAGAGGAGTGCACACCACTCCCCCTCCGTCCCTGTCATCTCCCAAGGCCCGCTCCTTTAAAAATAAAATGATAATAAACATAGTATATTATCATTTTATTTTTAAAGTTTTGCAGATGCTGCTGCTGGCGGAGGTCGACACTCCTCCACCATAGCGGAGGAGCTGCCCCTGCTGACAACATAAGAGTTACCCAAAGCCAAGCAATGGACAACCGTACAGTGTAGCAGAAAGAAACAAATGGCAGTGTTGTACGGCACACGTATCCATGCACACAGTGACCCATATACAGTGGATTAATCAGGACCACTCCATCGCTGCTCCAATTTAGGAAAGAGTTGAACACTCCCCTCTTTTACGAACACTACATCACAATGCATTAACCATCCACGACCCATGTTCATCTGTTACTACCTGGTGACTTTATACTTGACTTTGACCATGTACAGCACTCTGCTGCCTTTTGGCAAGGCTTGTACTATAGATATACAATATACTTCCATTCATACATGCATCTGTAACAGGACGTGGCCAGTCACCAATTCAGTAATCCATCTCTACTGAATAGGGCCGCCTCTTCTGGCCTTTACCTATTCAAAGCTCGCTGGCCATTGGACAGTATGACTCATCGCTCAACAATAAATTCCATGTACAGAGGCCTCTGTGACTCTAGTCAGAGAGAATACTAGAGTCTATAGGGGCATCCACGTTCAGAAAGGACGCAAGCACCTTAACAAGGGCACCCATTCTCTACACAAGAGGACTTAAAGTAACATTCTGGCTCTCCAAAATGCAGGGAAAATACTGAACGCACTGAAGCTCCCTCTATTCCTTCCTCAAAGGAAAAAATACAGGTCATCCACTTGTGCTCTCAAAGCAGAAAAGGCCTCTTCATCTCTTTAGACAATATCTGGGAGGAACCTTTCATCTAGAGGAAGAGAGAGGCCAGTGAAGGGCTCCTAACTGCTGATATTATCAGCCAGGGCTGTGCTCCCCTCTTGAGCAAACAAAGGGGCTTGAAGCAGTTTTCAGAAATGTTTTTTTTGTCTACAAAGATGAAATACAAAGATTGGGCTGGCGATCAATTCTTACAAGTAATTAGCCATTGATTTTTCTCCCTTGTTAAAGCTCGGAATTAACCACCAGGCCCCTCGTTGGTGATCGCAGCCCGAGATGCTGTTTGGCGGCTGTCACAATTTATTTATCACCATAACAGTTCAACTGTGTGCAAAGCGTAGAGGGGCTTCTTGGCATCTGCTGGTAGAAGCCCTTAGAGCGATTTGCTGCAGACGTGTGATGGGAAGAGGGGCGTGCTAGGGATATACCTGAACGTGATACTTTGTAACTTGCTTTTTTAAATAGCGCTATTTTCCATACTTCGGCCATTTCAAAGCACTGTAAATAGCATATATTGGTACACCCATTATAGTGGTATTCATTTTACTGACCTATTAAGAATTTGAAGACTAAATTGCACTTGCACTCGAAGTCCTTACCTCTGGATCTCATGACGAGTCCTGTATGAAAATGGTTAGCATGCTTGTATAATTCCCGCATTATGCTATATGTGAACATTTTTCAACGTAATGTATAGCACATCATTTTGCAGACGTTTGCCTGGGTTTGAGTAGATGATATCTCACCATGAGACATCTTGTGCTTGAAGGAAATATCTTGTCTTCGACCCATCCTCTTGCAGGTTTCGTACTTGGCCTTTTTTGCGTGCAGCATACCTGTGGTGGGCATGTATTTCCTTTGAAAGGTTCTCATATGTTTCACACCCCGAACCCTAATCTGCAATAATCAGTTAGCCCACTGAGCCATTTTGCAGGTTTGAACAATACAAAATAGGAAGAGCGCAGCTCCAAAAAAGGCAGCAGCATATTTGTGCATGCATGTGTGGCGCAGTCGCGGCTTGCTTTGTTCTAAAGGAGCGGGGCTGGTTCAGCGCATGCGGGGGGGGTGGGAGGGGGACCTAAAATTTTATAAAATTAAGCAAAAAAAAAAAAAAAAAAATCACTTACCTTTTCGACGGCATCCCACGCCACGCTCCTCTTCCCTGCTGGCTGAACGCAGGCACAGGCTCCCAGCCTGCCCTGCGGCCAATCCTGATGCTGCTCAGAGCAGACTGGGAGCCTGTGCAGACTCTCTCCAGCCCAGCAACTGTGTTGCTGGGCTGGAGAGAGCCTACTACGCATGTGTGTTTGGCCGGCCCAGACGGCCGGCCGAACATACATGTGCAATGAGGGGGAGTGCTGAGCACTCCCCCTCACACCTTCTCATCCCAGATGCCGCCCCTTTCACAACGAGGGGATAATAAACATGGTTTATTATCCCCTCGTTGTGAAAGTTTTGCAGATTCTGCTGCTGGCGGGGGGTGACGCTCCTCCGCCGTAACGGAGGAGCCGCCCCTGGTGTGGAGTACGATGGAAATAAATAGGGTTCATGGATAGAAACAGCGTACGCAAAAGCATACAGATAGAAAAGGGCTTTTGGTCCACCCATTTCAACCATTGGCCTCTGTGATTTAGCTAGCTTTAATCATTGGCTCAAGAGGTTGTCCATCTGCATGTCACAGATGTGAACATCTTAAAAAATGAGCCCACATCTCATTCCCTTTAATTTCTTTAAAAAAAAAAAAAACATTATGAGGGTCCTTAGTGCCCCAATCAGTGATAGCCCGGGTGGAGGACTGCCCTACCCCATCACCCGTCCAGGGCTTCCCTGAAGGCCCTGATATTTTTGGTATGTATTCTTTTTTTAAATCAGGACCCTCTAGCTGTGAAGTGTTGTCGGCCACTTGCTCTATTTTAAGCACTCCTGTGGGGTGTTTCATTTTTATTTTATCATTTTAACAAGCCATCGGCCCACCTGCCAACGGAAAAAGTATCACTGTGTGTCACATGATGTCAGCCCCTTCACAGTGTCACCTGGTGAGGAGCCGATATCACATGGAGGGAGACAAAGAGCGATGGAGACCCTCCAGAGGGTTTTCCAACTCCTGTGAAATGTCCATTATGGATGTTTAAAGCTCCCCAGGAGATCAGCTGCACTCTCAGGAGCTTTTGTATGTTTTTATTTTGGTGTTTTGCAGTGGCGGCTTGCAGGAGGGAAGAAGGGCAGGGGTGGCGCGTGGCAGGGAGGTGGGGGGCTGGAGGCAACAAAAAAAAAATACATAATAATAAAAAAAAAATAGAACGTACCTTACGCGCTGCTCCGATCTGCACCGCACCTCTCCTGTCTTCCACTGCAGGCTCCCAGCCTGCCCTGCATCCAATCCTAATGCTGCTTTCATGGTGCTGGCAGCATGAAAGCAGCGTTAGTATTGGACGGAGCGCCCAGCCATGGCGCTTCGAGGCAGACTGGAGAGAGCCGAGTGCGCATGTATGTTTGGCCGGCCCAAGATGGCCTTGTCACAGTCCGTGGCCCCGCCCCTTTTACAAGAAAATGATAATAAACAAATGTTATTATTGTTTTCTTGTAAAGGGTTTGCAGCAGCTGCTGCTGGAGTGGGGGCGACGCTCCTCTGCCATAGTGGAGGAGCCGCCCCTGGTGTGGTGGGGATAGGGGTTTAGGCTGTCACTCACTCTCTCTCTCTCTGCCTCCCACCACCTCCCCCCCAGCTATGGTGGGTCGTATGCCCACATATGTGTTATGACCCATAAGTATGAATGCATTCTGATGCACCACAAGGTCACAAATAACCACTGGCAAAGTCAATAGGTCAGTACTCGGTTTTAAATGCGAGGCATACTGGCTGTGCTGGTACCTGTTCAAGTATGGCTTTGTCATGAGAAGGAAAAAGTTAACATTTTTCAGAATTTTAGTTGCATGCATAGTGCCCTCATCATTAGAAAGTATAACATATGCAGACTAGGATGAGCGCCAGACAGCGTCATAGTTCCCTTCTATTTGTATGTATTTAAGTATAAGTATTTATAGAGCGCAAGCCCAGCCGGAGGCAGATGGAGGGTTGCTCAAGGCGGGCACCCACTCAGGATTGTTTACACTGGAGCAGGATGCTTGTGGGTGTTGAATCCTATCCCGCGGAGATGCACTGTTCTTTGAACACTGCTCTCTGGCACTGACTGACATGAGAGAGGGAGTGCTGCCAACTAGAACAGAATGACTCCCACTGAGTTAGTGTTGGTTTCTCAATCTTGTTCAAACCCAATGGGGTGAGCCAGTTGCAATATTGATTTATGAGGCCTGATAATTAAATTATAGGTTGTAACAACTTTATTTTGTTGTAAGTGGGGATTGCAGGCTCAAAATGTTGTCAATAGCAAGACTGACAGACAGAGTTTCTCTTATAAATTTCTCAAGATCGAAGAGCACAGGGGCATCAGGGTGTAATTCAGGTGTCCATAAGATATGCGTCAAATACTGTATAAAGGGTGGGTACCACATTTCTAATGCCAACAGCATACAGATGGGGGGGTGCATCTTTGAGTTGAGTCATAGGACAGGGGGACAATAGCTGTAGAACTCAAGCACAGACAGTGAAACCAATCTGTACCAAGCGTGAGGGTCAGAGGACACAGATGAGAGATGACTCCCGCTAAGGAGGCATTTCAAGTCTTTTTGAATGGTGCATGAGAGGGCCTACCTGAAGCTCAGGGCGAGAGAGGCCCACATCTTAGGTCACAGCCTGTGACAGATGCATTCGCATGGGGATGGTCCACAGGTGATCCGGGGCTGCTCATTTCACAGAACTCCAGGCCTTGCTGTGTACAACGCCCAACTTTGACAACAACTACACATCACGAAAAAAGTGTTGTAGAAGCTACTCCAGCACCCTCAGGGTATGACATTCACGCTAGGAACATTCAATTCATTGTGTACAATTAAGCACTGCCTCCCTGCAGAGGACACCTGGCTTTTATATCCCCAGACTCCAAAAAGATTAAACTTTCTTGTGAAATCCACGGTAGGGCATACACACAATGAGGCTGTCAGCCATTTTTAGACCGTCAAGAAGAAAAGAAACGGAGAGGGCCCCCGAGATCTCTTCCCATGCTCTGTTTATCAGTGCCTTCAAAACAATGGGAGCCTGGGGACCCGAGCTCCAGATGTTCGCTTAAGGATTACTGCTGGTTATAGCACCAGCGAAATACATACTCAAGAGGCTCTTACTTCTACCATCCAAGCCCCTCGGCATCCTGGGAGAAATATACATGCTGATCTTCACATAAAATAAGTAAGTGAGGCACCATGTTCTGCATTACCAAAGTGTTTCATCTCCCTACCTGAAATCAGATAAAGTTATCCCTTAATAGTCTCCATCAAGGGAACTCCTTTTTTCCTTGCATGCACTTTTTAACCATGTTATGACTAGAATTGATTATTGCATCCAGCACACCTGATTGGATGTTATTTGATGTGTGTAGTCCAGTAGCATTATCCCATGTCACATATGACTAGCACGACCATCAGTGGAGAAAGAGGTGGTTGCCTGTTTCTAGAAATCAGACCATCCAAATTTAGGAACTACCCAATGAAACATGTTTATATTAGGATGAAGACGTTGGTAATGATTTTTGAATGTTTAGATCAATTTCCTTAATGCAAACAAAGCACACATCTTATAAACTTCTGGCTTGTTTCTTTTGTAACAAACACAGTGCTTAACCAACTATGCAATACAAGATTATTTATGCTTTTAAATATCTGATTGGCTCAAGGTGTTCACACAATCCCAGAAAAATCCATGAAGATCATGGCGAGTAGAGGCTTTTTTGGGCTCTCGTTATGCATAAAGCGGGGGGGGGCATTGTAGGTCCATAGGGGGCGCTTCAATAACGGATTCTGAGGATAGATACTGATTATGTAAAAGTGTTTCATTTAGGTTGATTGTATGCAAATTCATCTTTTGTCAGTGTCCTGAAGATCAAGCTTTGATGAGGTCTTCATGGGCCAATGGTGTGCATTCTTTTTACAAATGTCAATGTTCTCAGCATTCCAATGAAAGTTGACCTCTGCAGGGCCATACGGTATTGGCTCAAGCTTCCCAGTCTCCATCTTCTGTGCTGCTGTGGACAACACTCCTCGTTAGTTTCAAGCAGGAATGCTTGAATATCCACAGATAACACAATAAAGATGAGAGCAGGAGGAACGAAGCCCAAACCACCACCAAAAGTAGCCCACATCTTTTACATTCGTATTATACTCTCTTCTTTTGTTTTTATTTTTTAAGTGTGTTTTTATAAAGGCTCATGAATGAATATAAATATGTTTTCCTACCATGGAAAGCTATCTAAAAAGTAGATTTTCATACTGTGGAATTAACTGTTTTGAGGACTTTACTAAAGTGCAAAAGCTTTGAATAGGCGACCAGTTTTTTTAGGTTGATTGGGCAAGCACTCTCTCCTGTTGTAATCTATATGTGGGCTTTTACCCACGCCCACAACACACCCATCACTATCACTCGTTCGTGGACTTGCCTTTCAAAAATCCTTTGTTATCATTGGTAAATGCTTTATGTTTGTCCCTCCTTGGGGCAGTTTTGTTACCGCCTTGACCATCGACTCTGTAACATGGATAATTGCACTTTTGCCAATACGTTGGACTGCGAGCGAACTTCTTTTTCCTTTCATGTTTCTCCTTCGCGCTCATGCTCATGGCGGCTGTGGCGCTTTGAATCGGCTTGCATATGTCAACTGTTTTTAGTTTTCATTTTCAATTTATATAGCAAGAAAAGTCCAGTTAGGAATTTACAATATGAAGAGCTCTAACTAGTGCAAAAGCAAGGGCCATTGCATTGCAAATGCTTGTCTGTTTCTGTATTCAGGGACTTGTTTTGGAGATTTTAGAAGCAATCCTATCACTTTTCCCAAAGACACGTGTACTGTGTTTTTCGACACAAGGTGATTGTCATGTTCACAGTGAATGCACATTAAAATGCCACCCCCACCCTGACTCCATACGTGTCCTAGCTACCACTAAGAATTTACACCCTTAATCATCTGTCTTCAAAATTCAGGTGTCAGAAGAGCACACAAGGCAAACCCGTGTGTGCCCCTGGTTCTGTCAATTATTACACTCCAGATCTCCAAGAATGCAATTTGTTTTTGAGGAGGAATTCTTCATTTTTGATCAGATGACTAACTTGCAATTAATGGTTGTTGCAGCCTGTTCACCAGCACTCCTCATCGATCATGGAACATAGTTGGCATTATCGCGACCAAGAGAAAGGGAAGTCGCAACTCTACCAAGAATTAACTCCCTATCAGGAGATAGTTTCAAGCACATGATGGCTTTTCTGCCAAGTTCTGCATCGGGCGAAATATTCATACCTAGGAGACCAAGAGTGGGCAACATATCGGTGCTGCATCTGAACTAAGCATCCGTGCATCTTTAATCCACACGTACGTCGATATTTACAACAGGGTGTTATACATATGGAAACTGTGCTGGGTTCAAGTTGCAGAACGAACTGCATGCAGAAGAGGCCTTTTGGGTAGCTAGATGGAGTTGGGCTGTGTACTGCTTCATGCTGATTGTATGTCTTTGTTGTATTTCAACAGCATAGACGTGTGCACTTTGACGCCGGAGGAAGGACGAAGGGTGTACCAAGTAAGAAAGGGAGTGCCCACGATAGAAGGTGACACTTTATGCTTCCCAGGGGCCAGGCATGCCCTTCCTACCCAGATTGTATCCACGTGACATCATCCTTCTGGCACTACTGGCAAATGGCGTTAAAAGCTCCCTAGCAAGTTTTCAAAATTCTGCAGTATAAATCTTCGAATAGTCAATACCAGTAAACTGAGAATGATCTTACTTGTTCAAAAGTTTTTGAAGAGGAAAGTCTCAATTTGTATGGCTTGGCCTTTGGCTTCGACCATCTCAATGACATGGGCACTTAAGGGGGCCATGTTTTGAGAGCTCGGCATCCGATTAAGCAGGACATCTTTCCTAACCCATCTGAATGTATGTGCATATAATATGTGCTAATGGTGGTCTAGCAAATACCAAAAAAGATTGTGAGAAGAGAATTGGGCTTGATGCTAATTGATGACCTTATATCCTTTTCCACCTTTTAAACACTTGGAAAGCCATTGACGTAAAGCAGACATATCCATCATCAAGCTGTTTTGGAATTAATTTGTGACCCTATTCGCTACTAATGCATGACTGATTTTCTTAGTAACCCAGTTTAATCAGGTAAGCCAGAAAGATAAGTCAGTGCTCCAGTGCATCCACTGTAGAGACAGGTGGGTAACCTGAAGGTCACAGGCTTGAATACTTGATGTCCACTTAGCCTTTCATCCTGTTGACATAGAAACAATGAGTACCATCGAGTTAAGTACATATAAGCATGGTATAAGCACACAGAGGTCATGCTGTAAGGTACTATTGGCCTGATTTAGAGTTTGGCGGATGGGATTACTCTGTCAGAAATGGGATGGATATCGCGTCCGCCGATTATGAGTCCATTATATCCTACAGACATCATAATACGGTGGATGGGATATCCGTCACATTTGTGACGGAGTAACCCATCTGCCAAACGCTAAATCAGGCTTTCGATTGGTGATACAAGTGTACTGATTATAACGTTTGACATCACATGATCTACTATGGGGCCTAGTCCTAAAGGTAAACTTTTACATGAGTAAATATACATATGTTTACAATTTTTAGTAACTTTACTACTTTTAGTTATTAATCATTTACTAGAGTAAAGTTACTCAAAAGTGTAGTAATGCAGTGATGAGGAACTACAAGGGCTGGGACCAGCACTTATTTGTCCTCATCAGAATTTGACCCAGAGCAAGAGAGAGACAAACACAAAGGCAAGTATGAAAGCAGAGGAGGAGAAAAAGGAAAATCCAGGACCAAGAAAGGAAGCAGGTATGAAAACGAACCCCAAACAGTGGAAGCAAGTGGCAGGGGGAGTATGTGGTAGTGGAAGAACAGTGCTTAATTTGTGCTTGTTGTTTCCGGTGCTGAGCACAGGCACTTATTTTTGAGGGCCGGGGCTTAATCTTCTGCCTCAAGCATTTGCTGCGAGCAAAAGATACATGTGGGAAAGACGAAGGAAGGGAAAAATGAAAAAGTGTCACAAAGGGAGAAAGTAGAAAGCTGTAAAAGTGAGCTGAAGGGG
This sequence comes from Pleurodeles waltl, assembly GCF_031143425.1. Lineage (NCBI taxonomy): Eukaryota > Metazoa > Chordata > Amphibia > Caudata > Salamandridae > Pleurodeles > Pleurodeles waltl. The sequence goes on from NC_090445.1 coordinate 1,673,094,919, forward strand.
CAGGGAGTGGTTTTATATGGACTGAAGAGGCCCGAGGTGGCTTCAGGATTATTCCGCCTCAGTGTTCCCACATTTAATTGCAGCAGCTGCGTGTTTAACAGGAGGGCTTTGAGCACCGGCACCTCTTTATTTACAAATTAACCACTGTGGAATAAAGAGACCTGAGGTGGGTTCAAGACTACACAGCCTTGGTGTTGGGCACCCCCAACCATGGAGAGAACAAACTACAGCTTCTGAACAAATCTTTGGACCTCGGCACGTATTCGTTTTACAAATTAAGCTCTGGCAAGACTTGAGGGCATAGTTTATTGTGAACCACATTTTGCCAAAAATACTGCAAAGGGGCAGGTATGGAAGTTACAGCCAAAAACTGATTAGTGTTTATCCAGTCCTGGGCCACCTTCTGCTGCTCAAGCGCTGTGTCGCTGTGATTGTTTTCGTTGGTGCTCTTGTTGGAGATGTTAAATGTGTGGATGATGCTGCCAGGATCTGTCGCTCCATCTCGACTCCTTGTAGCTGTTCTTCCACTGATGCCCGTTCACCCCCTGAGGAGTGTAAATGAAGCGAAAAGCCCCAGTGTCTGGATGTCTGGCCAGTGAGCAGGTGCCTCGCTTTCAGCATCTGATGTCTTTCCAAGCTTCCTGGCATCCATGCCCAAGAGATGCCCCACGCGGCAGCCAAGGACCGAGACAAGCAGCCACAAGACTTCAGAGCAGCCACATCTTTCAAGGCAGCAGATGGAAGGGTAGCCTGGGAGGTTTCGGGGCTGCGGCGAGGGCAGGCACTGTGGCACAGAATGAGGGAAACACTGTCTGCTAGGGCTTTGCAAGCCACGCCAACCTGGAAGAGCCAAGCCCACCAGCTGGAATCTCTTCTCGGTGCTTACTCTAAGGGAGGAAGCTTGGCAGTGAATGCCCATCAGACTCTGGCAGTGCCAGCTTCACACTGACTGTTGCACACAGTCTCTTGGGCAGACTGTGCCTTCCCATGCATGCTGCAAGTACATTGGCCTAGGGATTGGCCTGGTCGAATAAAGTGTTACGTTATGTTACTGGGTTATATAGCGCAACATTTGCCATTACCTGCCTCTTGGCTCTTAATCGCCTACAATAGTGTGTGGCCTAAGCATATCATCCCTAATCTCCCGCCAGCCCCCCCAGGGGCAAAGTTAGCATTGCTTCCCTATTTCAGCTAATAAGTGCACATTCTTTACTTGGAGCCCTATGTACGAACACTTTTTCCCATAGACACAGAATGGGTAAAAACCTTTGCTACATCTGGCCCTTGGCCTCTTGGTGCTTAACTTCAGAAGTAGAGTATGGAATCAAGAGGACTTATTCAGGCATATTTTCCCTCTGCATGAAATTAGATTTTATTGCCCACTTTCATCCACTGAACCCACATTCTCTAGTTTGAGCGGAAATTTAGTTCCCTCCTGCTGGTGGTTCCCTAACTAACCACCTTGGCCTAGACCATGTCCCCTTTTCAGTATCTCAAGTTGTTGTTCTGGATCCATATTAATGCCCCGCCTTTGTGCGCTAGGCTGAATCGCACCCCCATTATCCTGAGGTAGAAGCACTGAAGTGGCGCCATCTCCAGGGTAGAGCAACAACTAAGGTCTCCTGGCCTAGAGGCACACCGCCCTCATCAGCCCTGCCCAGATCCATCTAAAATCTCTGACACTGATCTTTAAAGGCTCATAGGTTCGGTTCATGTAAACCTTCAGGACTCACAGACTATCGTCTGTTCACAGTCAGGATATATGAGACTCTGTGCCACAGTGTACATCTGTTCAAGTCAGAACTTTTGCAAGCTGGTCAACATTTCTGGATATGATGTTGGCAGAACGTACTGTATTTCCCAGTGGGTAAGCAGCCAGGAGGATGATTAAAATCTTGGCTGGTACACCGAGAAGAAGAGGTCAGGCCCTTATTACATCACTGTCTCCTTCTGCTGTCAGGTGCCCTGGGCTCTGCCAGTCTCCCAGAGTGCCTAGAGGCCAGCCGGTCCTCCTGGCATGAATCTGCACACTGCAAACCAGTATGTTTTTATCTCACTTTTATAGACAAATCTTTTTGTACAAAATGGCGGTTCCCTTTATTAGTCCATTTTTTATGTAATTTCACTTCATGTTTATATTGGTTTTAAATTAGACTTTCCAGGAAATAACGTCTGCTCTCCCATGGATCTACAAAGCCTTAGTTCACCCTAAAATGTACTGGGAAATCGCACTCCCATTATCCATACTCTAACCTCTATCCAAAATCTTTAAAAGTATATTGAAAGGGATTAATTTCTCTCTTCCCTCTAATGATTCTCTGGGTACTTTTATTCTTTTTTGTGTCAACAGCAAATTCCTGTTCAGTATGTGCTGTTATTTATGTCTTACAGTTGTGTCAGAAAGGGCGGCGAGTGTGGCATGCCATCATTTTCTTTTCATTGTGCATTTAACTCCAGTGCAACATGGGGAATATGAACCCAAAATACGAGCCTGATCCCTAAGTGCACTGGATCGAAGGTCACAGGGAGTGGCTTTTCATGATGGTTATTCCAACAGGGGGGGGTGGGGGAAGCTGGTCCTGTCTCTTGGTGTCAACACCCTTTGTTTTCATGAGTTCCATGAACAGGGTCGTGGGTGGAACTCCAGTGTGCATCATACCCCATTCAAGCTCATCTCTGCTGGATCCAGTAACCAGTTTGGCATCAGTCCCAGCAGTAATTGGAATGGGAACGCGGAAGAGGGAGTGGTGTAGTTTCCAGCGAGAAAAACATAAAGCGATGGAGGAAATATTTCAGTTTATCGGTACCACCAGCATAGCCTTCAACTCCATTTTCATTTGTGCCCTCTTTTGTAATACAGAAAAGAGCCAACCATATGCAAATTACTTTTGGCCCCACACCATAAAAGATACAAAGGTTTAGCCCTCTCTGTTAAAAGATGCTCTATCTGACCAAGAAACAAGCCTCTGAGAAGTATGTCAGGCTTATTGGGCATCAACCATGAAGTGCAGTTTTAGCACTGAGAGCTGCAGCACACGTCAGAACATGCCCAGGTCACGTAGGGTGACTCAGTCAGAAAACCAAATAGTGAAGCAGGGGGTGCTTGAATTATGATTAACCATTCTTAATTATACTTAGTAGCATTTTCAATTAAATATTTATTGCTCTTCATGTTATCACTGAAAAGGACCAACCATTAGGCAAATCAGTATTGGTTTCACCTGTCAAAAAATAGGCAAACATAAGCAGACGGGGAAACACATATGCAATTCATCCTTATTGAGCCCTATCAGAGCTCTGCCGCAGGGGTGCAACTTGGTTTGCTACGGTCATAGCGCTATGAAAACACACTAGGACATTCCAGCTCCTCTTGGGATGACTCACAGAAACAAAATGTCTGAACCACTTGTAATTACTCTGGGTAACACTCTAGTCCATTGTTTTGGGCGTCCTGTGTCACCATAGAAAAGCACAAACCATAAGTAAATAATTGGTGGAACTTCCTTAAAAAGTTAAGACAAGCTTGTAGTGCTTTGTCACATCACTTATTAATGTGAATACAACAAAAATGTATTTTATTGTGCCTCATTGGTGAGGTGTAAGTTGAGTAGCTGTGGGTCCCATGTCTAGCCATACCCATGGAACACGTGACAGTTCACTTGGAAAAGCATGTCATGGAATATATGCCTCAAATATTCTGAAACACTGATTCATATTTTAGGTAACATTCATTGACTACCTGTGTTTTTGCTTTCTATACCATTACGGAAGGGAGCAAACAACCTTTTACAACTGCAAATATGTTTTTCCATCCTGAACAACCAGGCCATGTCCTTTCAGCATAGGAACATGAGTAACGCAGATAGGTTTCCGCTTTAATCTGCCTCACCAGTGACATGCAGTTCGATGTCCTGTGTCGAGCTAAGGCACCACCATTTGGACTGTTCTTGCTATACAGGGCAGCTCACTGAAAAACAGATGCGAGGGAGACCTTACTTCAGTCTAAACCACTGGAAGTGGAACACAAAGCCACAGCATGTGTGTTGCAGTGCTTCTTTGAGATAACCTTACAAGTGATGTTGGTGGAGAGACATTAGAAGTACTGTCCTCAAATGGTTCTTCTTGTTACTCAGACACTGCATATTGTTGAGAATCCTCCCACCGGATCACTGGCTGATGGCAAGACTGGACTACTGCAAGATCTTATACATTGGGTCTCAAAAAAAGGCTCCTTGGTGAGGCTGCAAAGTCTGACAAATAGGCAGCTAAACGCTAACTTGAAGAGGCGTAAATACATACATTCAGCCTTCAGTGCTGTACTCCAGCTCCCAATAGATTCCAGGGTCAGTTTAAAGACCTCAGTGCCATCCTCAGGGTCTACAAAGGCAAAGAACCAGGATACTTACAAAGAGTGACACCCCAACACACACCTTACAGAAACCTGCAGTATGCATCTGACCATCTAATCATCCTAGAACATTCAATGGACCAGTCACCGAACCAGGCTCCGGGGAGTACAGGACACTAAACTGTGGAACTCTTTCAACCCAAGCCATTTCAGGAAGGGTCAGGAAACTAAACCATTCCAGCTGGCTTTCAACAAAACCTTCTGTATTTGGGACCTGTGATTAAGACTATCACACTGGCCCCCTTAAATAATTGGACTTCAGTTTAATATGGCTCTGAAATAACCAAAATATGGCATACAGTGCTCTAAAAACCATGATACATAAATAAATAGACTGAGAGCCATTCTAGGAGTATTTTGTGGTTGTAGCTTCCAACACTGATGAGAGATTGAGGAGGACCAAAGCCATTGATATTAATAATTATCTTATTACTAATGTTATTGTTTCTACCATCATCATTATTGTGGCATCGAAGTTAAAATGTTGATGTTGTTTTTGTCATTCTTATTGAAGATGATATTAGCTCAGGAAATCATTTTAAGTGGGTTGCAATACTTAAGGGTTGATTTCAAACCTTTTGAATATCATTTGCTCAACATTGGTCTTCAGAGCTGCCATTGGCTGCAGGTTCCTCTTTCGGAGACAAGTTGGGCATTTACGGGCAGTGATGAAGACGTCGATGTACAGAATTCGAATACAAGGGAGTATTTCAGACAGACACTCCTCTGTGAGCCCTGCTGGAGCTGGCATTTGCGAGCAGATGATATGAATCTAGCGCTGATGAAATGTGGCAGATTGACCGCGGCCGGACACAGACAGGCTGTTTGCTGGAAATCACATCATATGGGACTTAACCAGATTGACAGGAGGTTGTTCTTTGTCTGAACAGCTGCAGTGAAAGCTGTTTACTGATGAGTCACCTATGATATTCTGAGCTCGGGGCCTGTACATGATCCGGGGAGCAGCAATCCGAAGGGAAGGTGGGGGGCGCTGGGTAGAGGTGCAAATCCATGATTAGGCCTGGGGATCATTTATGCACACTGTATGTTTCTCACTGTACCTGTATATGGGATTTGTTTTTGTGTACAGTGCACATGTTGTTGGTAGCAGTGGTATCTGCTCGTAATCAACAGTAATCGTGTGTCTGCCTTTTGCTGATATTCGTATCATTAAACTTTATCAATATTCCAGATGGCTCAGCATGAAGATCATTGAATGATCTACATTTGTGTGTTCACTGTCGGGTCAGTCATCCGATTCCATGCCAGATTTTCCAGATATCCACCTAGGATAAATTTACCTTCAGCAAGTCTTAGTGGGAATCAGACAGTGGTGATCCTGACCATTTGCCATGGTCATGGCCATATGTGCACCAAAGGCTGGACATCTCCGTTCGACCTTTTGCATACACTTGTGTCCAGCACTCACCTCTGGTGGTTTTCAACCAGCAAACATTGATTGCAAGACTTGTTCCCCTGTGCCAAACCTGAACACAGTCGAGAGATCCCAGAGCTGCGATTTCTTGTTTTATGCATTCGGTAACCATATTTACCATTTGACAGTGTAATGCCTAGAACTAACAAAGTGCAATTGGGTGGTGTACGAACAGATATGCATTTTGACAGATTTAAGTTTTGGCAACTGCTAAAGTTTTGTGCCTATCACCAAGTCCTAAAGAGACGTCATTGGCCTGGCTTCCACCTTTGCAATATTCCTCCAGCCACAAGGACGTCCTGTAGAAAGTCTCTGTATCTATGGGACATTTGTATTTCCTCTCCTACAGTACTCTAGTATTCCCTCAGAGGTAAAGGACTACTGGAGTACACAAAGCAGGACATGTCACCACAAAGTGTCCTAAATATATTTTCAAATAGAACAGAGCACTAGCACGATGCAACTGAGAGCTTTTTAACAGGCAATGGTCTCCCGTTGTTTCCTTTATTAGATTGTCAGAAAATCACATGAATAATTCTTTAGCTATGATGCCTCGTTGCACCCTAGGGCGCCCACAAATAACACTCTAATTAGAAATGCATACAGTAGTCATCACACAGCTCACACACGACTCAGGCACCGACCATAAGCCAATCGCAGCTGGGCAAGAAGATTTTCTCTGTGATCACACCCCTTGGAGGGGCGACCACCAGAGCCTGTGACATTAACAGATTCCACTTCTGGCCCAAGGGAAATTGGAAACTTACAGCCCAAGGTCCTTTTTCATCTGGACTAACCGATTGCTAACAATGCGCGTAGGGTTCTGCTTGAGCAAAGCGGTTATTAAAAAAAAAAAAAGCTGTAATGTGCTTGTCAAGACATAACTGCCTTCCCTTTCCATGCAGGTGACCGCTTCATCAGGGAGTAAATGCTTTTCGTGTCGGTCTGCAGCCGAACGAGATAAATGGATGGAGAACCTGCGGCGCGCCGTGCACCCAAATAAGGTAAAAACATGAGGTATCTGCTCTGTGTTACTTCTGTTGCTTGTTATTCCAAAGGACAGTCCCTCACATTGTCACCTGAGGATTTATTTAAGTGCAATTTTGGGACAGGCAGCCATTTTATTTTTCGTTTTAATATATCTGTACAAGTCGCCCCTCCCAAGCTCTCAACATTGTCAGTTTTTACGTTGTTGGGTTTCTAGGTTGAGCGTGCAAGTGCTCTGGTCTGTTGTAATCTATCTTTTAACCACGCCCACCGCACGCCCATCACTTTCATTCATTTGTGGGCCTGCCTTTCAAAAATCCTCTGTTATCATTGGTAAATGCTTGACGTTTGTCCCTCCTTGGGGCAGTTTGTTACCGGTTTCATGTTTTTTGTGTTGCTGCTCATTTTTACGTCACTAGGGCATTTATATCCGGTTTATTTTGGTGGGACGCTGGGACTTGGATTCCAAACGTAAAGCCTTGAGTGTTTGACGGATGCAGAACACGGCGCTAAGAAAGTCTCTGACAGGACGGTGACGTCAGTGCAGTCTGTTTAAAGGCTAAGTTGATCATCTGTAAAGCACTTTATAAGAACATCCCTGATTTTTTTGCCTCTCAATTTAGGTACAATACCACAGGATGTTCCTTATTTTCTGTTCATGAAGTTCTTCACTCATTTCCAAAGGTACAAGAGTTAACTGAGCCTCCGTCATGACGATCACATAGTGATAATCCCTTTCTCATTGGGCGATAAGACCAATTTGCTTAGATCCAGAAGATCCCTCAAACCCAGGCGGTTTAACCAGTAGTTACTTCTCTTTCAGCTTGTCGGAACTGGGTGGTGCTTGAAAGATTCTCACTTGTCAAGAGCTCTGTGTGTGCTCTCTATAATTAACTATAACATAACATAAACGTGGTAGGAAATGACACGTGATCATAGGATAAAGGAAAGTGAGTCAGTTGATATACTGGAGCAGATACAGAGAATTTTCTGTACCAAGAGAGGATAATCAGTTACGCAGTGGATTCACTAAATTAACTGCTCATAAACAGAAAACTTTGCAACACACATCATCTTATAAGACGAGAAATGCTTAACGATCCATGCAAGGCTTTCATGTTATACATGATGCACTGGGCATATGTTTTTTTATGGGGGTAATTTCCACTTTCAGGGGTTGTCTTTCATAGTTTTTATTTCCATGAGGGCAGAGGTATTACAGCTGATTTTGGCCGTTTTCGAAACTTTATCCAAATGAAAATAACTTTTGTAATATAACGGTTCCTACGTGCGGTAATCATGAAGGTTTATTGTAACTTGTGGAGTACAGTGGGGTATTATAGAATTCTTTAGTTCACATATTCATATTTCTCAATCAATCCCTGCTATCAAGTTCTGTTGCTGGCAAGATCACTCACCTATTATGACCAATTAAAGCTGTTTCCCTTTCCACCTGAAAGACCAAGGGTCTGATTTAGAGTTAGGCAGAATGGTTAGTCCGTCATATATGTTACGGATATCCTGTCCGCCATATTACAATTCCCATAGGCTTAAATGGGTTCGTAATACGGCGGATGGGATATCTTTCATGTTTGTGATACAATAAACCACTCCGCCAAACTGTAAATCGGGCCCCAATACTCTTGCGGGAAGAAATAATGAAAACATAAATTGATTACTTTAGTTAGAGGTGAGCGGTAACTAGAAATAAACCAAACAAAGCATATTTCCTGGCCTCAGGCCTCTCGAACACCCACCTAATTTAGAAAGAATGAGATAGTGGTTTTCCAACCATTGCATCTTTCCCAACTTTGCCTTGATGAAGCTCACCTGGAATTGCAATCGCCAGTGAATATGGCTTTTGAAGGCCCAGTCTATTTAGAACGAGCCTTCTGAAGTCGTGTCTTCCAGTTTTTTACTGTTTGTGTCCACTATATCATCCACGGCTGTCCAGGACAGGAAATGCTCAGCCTACATTGTGGTAGAAAGCTTCCAAGCGCTAGGGACTTTGGTTCTGTCTTTTCCAAAGATAAATCTGTTTAGGGTGTGCTGTCGTCAGGGAGAAATCAGAGTCCGACAGGTCTGCCCCAATGCAGTGGCTCCTGGAACACCAACCTGGCAGAAATCACAACATTTTGCATATCTTACTCAGTTGGTGGTTGACTGCTGGGAGCTTCTTGTAGCCATACGCAGGAATGATCATCAAATGCTTAATGGGGCTGTATGTTTGCTATTTGAGACTCTTCAAAATGAAAATGCTTCAGAATGAAAATACATGATTTTCTGTTGATTAGCTGGCCATGTTCCCATCATAACATCGAAAGGTCAAGCGAGTAGACTGAAATGAACAGATACATCTGCTCATAATGATTGAAACTGGAGCCATAGTAAGTTATTTCAGAGCTAGAAAATCACGACATACTAGGAGATTTAACTCCTAATTTATATGTTAGTGGTCAGCCACGGAGTACTCTTTCCGTCATAAAACTGGTCCATCCACTCAATTTAAACATAGGCGGACCTACATGTAGGCTGTAAGGATTGTGACGATGATTCCGTCTTCACCGTGGTTACACCCCTCAGATGGTGCAATGGAGTAATTTTGATGGGTGGACATACAAATCAGTTTTCAATGCCCATCACTGCCAGGAGAGCCCTGGCAGTAAGGGGCAGCCAAAACTGGAAAATGCACCCCTTACCATGGGAGATAACTTCCTTGGTGAGGGGGGCATTGTTTTTTTTTGTACGTTTAAAAACAAAAACCTAGTTTGGGGTTTTGTTTTTGAAAAAAAAAAAATAATAATAAGCTTCCCATGCACCTTCGTCATGTTTGATAGGGCTGCACAGCAAAGTTATAGTACATTGGCAGGAACGGGCTTGACACGGTTCCTGTCAACATCTGAAATGTCCACCAGCCCTACCGACATATAAAATGTCATCGTCGGGACCTCCACCATGGCTACGGAGTATTTTACTCTGTCGCAGTGGCAGAGGACAGCCCAACCACATGTTCTCATGTGGGGTATTCTGTCACAATGGTGACGGAGTGCGTTTTCAACAAACATGATTGTCTTTCCACCCGATTTAAATGCGGGGCCTTTGGTGTTACAAAGGCAGAGACTACTCCATCCCCACCATGGCTACACCCCTACAATGGCCCGACAGAGTGAGATCCATCGGAGGTTGACCTGTAGGTCCACCCACCTAATCTAGATGAGCAGACATGCTGGTCTGTTTTCATTGCCCATCGCTGCCAGGAAAAACCTGGCGGGAGGGGGCTGTGAAAACTGAAAACTGCCTCCCTTGCCATGAAACATTACTCCCATGGCGACGGGGACATTATGTTTTTTTGTTTTTTACTTCCACAAAGAAATCCCACTTTGAGATTTTGTTTTTGAAAATAAAAAAGTGTAACTTTGACGTACAGCTTCATCATGTTTGACCGAGCTTTACTGCAAAGTTACAAGACATTTGCAGACACCATCTTCAGGGAAGTTAATGTCAATGCTTGAAATGTCTACCACCCGACGGGCATTTACAAATTTGTCTGTCTTGACCTCCTCCAGTGCGACTGAGTAATTTACTCTGTCGCCCTGGCAGAGGACAGCTCAACTACCAAATTTTTAATTGGAACCTCAGTCTGAAAATGTGTGACTTGGTTCAACTCCCAGTACAGAACAGCAGGCGTTTTACTAGTGAAGGCGTTTTACTACTGATGCACTTGCTCATTTGAGGTCTTTACAGGCAGGCACTTCCCTAGAACACTAATTTAAAGGTCTGTAAGGTTGATCAGAATCATTTTACATACAGGCAGATCAACTGAATCATCTGACATAAACCCAAAGAATACTTCCCATGCAGAGTTTATGAATTTGGTGAGTAGCATAACATCCATTTTACTGAGATTCCTAGATCACATTATTTCCAACAAACTACTGTCAATGAAATAACTCTTGATGCATAATTGCTATGGAATCAAAAGACTGAAATGCATCAACATATGCTTTAACCATAGCAATGGAAAGTCGTAAAACACTTTCTGATGAAGAGCTGGGGCGGTGAAGGCGGCCATGGAATTGGGATGCAGTGCACTAAAATGAATTAGCTGGAGGCATATAGAGCTGCTGCATTTACTATCAAAAAGTAAACAATTTCTTGGCACCAAAGTCCTCATTAAAAAAACACAAGGGATAAAATTAAAGAGATGAATTTGATTTATCATGATGAGAGGACAGGGTTTATTTTATTTTATCGAAACAACTGGGACAAGTGAATTTGATTTATCAAAATGAGATGACGGGGATCAAATTAATTGTTTTAAAACAGAGGACTGAGATGGAAGATAATTTGGTAGACTAATTTAATTTAGACCTAGTGAATACATTGCTATCTGGGAATGTAAGGAGACATGGAGAGAAATAACTGAAAGCAGAGGTTATGGAATAGGGTTCTCCAACCTTTTCTGTAATAAGAGTTACTTATGTTAAATTAAAATAATCCTGAGCTACTGATATTATTAGAGTTGTAATAGTGACAACATCAAAGAAGATTATATTTGTGGTTACCAAATACTAAATGACTTGCAGTGATCACCTCAGTGCATCAAGAATGGGTTGCCACCTGCAAAGTAACAGAATACTTGGTCAATGTGGAATGCCTTTTTTATGGTTTATACACAACAACCATAGTTGTTGTGCCCTTAGCACAAAGTTAATAATACTAGTAATAAGTCTCCCTGATGCTGTATGAATTAGCATTCAATTATCAGCTTTAAATATATATTGGAAATTCAATAATTTTCCTCCAAACATCAGCTTATTAGTTCTGAAAATGGAAAATGCACATTTTCATCTCAAAAACAAACTTCTCAATTTTGCTATACATATATTAATTCACCCAAGCAACAGCCCGTAATTTAGTAAGCTGGACTGCACTTAGGAGATCAACTTACGGGTAGGTGGAGAGTCACATGTTGCTCACAAACTACTTGTTGGAGAAGCCTGTCAAAAAGGAGAGATAGCCCTTACATCAGAAGGTCACTGATCTCAAACCTCCATCCCTAGAGTTAGACTTCATCAAAGTACATGAATGCAGACACAATGCCAGAAGAATATGGAAGTAAAGAACCTATCTTATTTAAACAAAAGATAGATTTGTACAATTCAGAGAAACATAAGGCACAGAGCCAAAGAATTCACAAAGCTAGTGAGGTGAAGGCGCCTAACTTGTTGCTGTATCGGAGACGCACCCACGCTGCCAGCTGCTTGAGCCAAACCCTTCAATTATTGTTTGATTACCATGAAAGACCCTCTTTTGTTGGCATGAGACAAGCCAAAGGCTGTGTTACAGTTTATTACAAGTTGAGTCAGGGAGCTATTGGATGAGGAACAAAGGTGAAGCAACGCCCAGTACAGGTTGCGGCTAAAAAGAGATTGGTTTTATTGCAGCTGCAGAGCATGAGTTGGGTGTCGTGAGATAGAGGTCTGCACTGTGAAAAGCATCACTATCTGAGCATGTAGAACATTGTTCTTTGAAAAAGATGCAATTACTCAGGCTTTTGCAAAATAATATAAATCGGAACAGCACACGATTTATAGTATTGGAAAACAGGAGTTGTTATCATCCTGGGCTAATTTGGGAGGATGTCCCAGTGAATGGCACAGTTTGGATAACCTTTACAGATAATTGAGGGAGAGCGCCATTTACTCAATTTAAAATCACCCCATGAGAGTTGTCATTTTGCAAAATAAGCATCATGAAAAAATAGAACAATAATTGTTGGAAAATGTCACAATATTGTTGGAAATCAGTAGCATCCACCCAGGGTCATTATCAATCTAAACCTCACAAACTCTCAGTTACTTTCTCATATATAATATGATTTACAATCTAATGTACCTGTGTGTTTGAAGGCGAACCTGTCCATACGGATCCTATTCTAACCCTTACTTTCTCAGCAAGATCTCAACTCTGGCAGCATGTATCTCTGGTTTCCCTAAGACCCTCTCCATACCTTTAACTGTTTGCTATTTACGCCTCTCTTTCAATTTCTAGCCTTGGTGCTTACAATCTGACCTATTTTAGCCAGGTACAATAGTAATCATAATGTCTTGTTGCTTTACCCAAAGCCAAGCTCAGCTGCGCTTCTTGGGTTTAACATTACCCATTTTGCCCAATCCCACCCAAATAAATGGCTTGCACAAAACTTTATGTATGTACAGTGGATGGGAGACCGTGTTGGAGCAGTGTGTTTACTCCCTTTATGCGCTGTTCTCCTGCCTCTATTACCGCCCCTCACTATAACAGGCCATTCCCCGCTCTTTCTGATACAACTGGCTGTGGGGGCAGCTTACATTGGTAGTGTAGTCATGGGATTACTCTTACCGTCGTATTGTACTGTAATATGCAGTATAGGGTAACAATGGCAAATGTTATTGCCTGTTATTCAAATTGCACTCAGCTCATATAAAGTTCTTAAATATTTGCAGGAAATAGTTGCCTGAAAAAAATGTGTTGTTAGTAAAAAATAAGTTCTTTTTTTGCATATTTTCATATTTTGTATAATTTGAAAGCATGCACCTTTTGTAGATGACTGTCCAGTCCAAATCCTAATGAGACAATGTTATATTACTTTTTCAGGACAACAGTCGAAGAATTGAAAACATGCTAAAGCTGTGGATTATCGAAGCCAAGGACCTGCCGGCCAAGAAGAAATACCTGTGTGAACTCTGCCTGGATGACGGACTCTATGCACGAACTACCTGTAAATTGAAAACTGACAATGTGTTTTGGGGGGAGCACTTTGAGTTCAACAACCTCCCATCCCTCAAAAACATTACTGTGCACTTGTACAAGGAGACGGACAAGAAGAAGAAGAAGGACAAGAACAACTATGTGGGGCTGGTGAATATTCCCATGGCCGCGGTCACGGGGAGGCAGTTCGTGGAGAAGTGGTACCCAGTGATTACGTCCAACCCCAGCAAGGGGAAGTCCTCCGGGCCCATGATCCGGATTAAGGCACGCTACCAGAGCATGAGCATCCTTCCGATGGAGATGTACAAGGAATTTGCAGAGTACATCACCAATAACTACATGGTTCTGTGTTCAGTACTGGAGCCGGTCCTCAGCGTCAAGAACAAGGAAGAAATGGCGTCCGCTTTGGTTCATATCTTGCAAAGCACTGGAAAGGCAAAGGTAAGATGGTGAATGCCACAAACACAGTGCAAGAGTGCGGGATTCTGCTATTTGTTTCTGTTAAAAGATGAGAGGATGTCGTTTGTAGGTGCCTAATTGCATCTCTGGAAAATAATCATGGTTATGTGAAGATGCTGCAAAAATTATTAGATTAGAATCCATAGGCAACTTTCAGTCGTGATGAGAGAGGGGCCTAATTTCTTGTTTCTCCCAGTAATGGCTTAGGTGGGTCTTGAGAACTTTCCTTATAAATATGTTGTAGTTTGTCAAAAATCCGTCAGCAAGTTTGGCGTCGAAATGGATGTGTGTACTTGGATTGTCAACATTGCACTATTTAATGACCATTCCTGATTTATTCCAGATGAAATCCACGCTGGCTACAATATGTTGCTCGCCCAAGTCATAACATTACCATGTGTCGGCGTGTGGACTACCTCTCTAAATTAAACTTTTTTAGGCATATGAATCTGGGATATACTTGAAGCAGTTTTAAAATCCTTTATTCTGGCGAATGGGCATCTCAAAGTTGGGAAGCTAAGAACTTGTGTCAAAGTTTTTTATCGGCAGTTTAATAGCCCCCACAAGATCCGCCAACCACCATTTTATTAAATGTGGCCTTGCCTTAGACGCCCAGTGTCAACCGATGCGGTCACATCCCGTTGGATGTGAAGGTTCTTAGGCTCATAAGTAACTTCCAAAACATAAGCCTATCCCGCAAGAAGTGCTGGCTGCGTAACATGGTGACATCACTACACGGCCATGCAAGAATGTGAATCTGGCTACAATTTTTCCACGCCCCCGAATCCTCCACCTCCACTTGGGAGAATCAGTGCATTGAGATAATGTAAATAAAATCATTCAGTATTTTCCTAAGAACATCTCTGAGTTTTCCCGTTGTCCTCTGAAATTTATTGGAGTGGTCAGTTTTTAACAAGCACCAAACAGGGCGAGAAAGTTCCCATAAACATAGGTAGTCCCCCAGTGGTGCGGTTAACGATTGTTTTAGAAATATGAGTGATTACATGGTAACACAGCATATTTTTAAAGAACCTTGATGTTCTGTTTGCATCAAAAAATGCACAGCATATGGAAATTATGTCAAAAAAATTAGAAGAACAATAACATGAAAATTGCAAATAGTTTTTGAATCAGTGCTAAAACAGTACCCAGCATGGAAACCACCAAAATTGTAATATGACTTATGTTTTGCTCTTCATTTGTTTACAATCTTATATGGCTCTGACCAAGATCAAGAGTGAGTCAAAGTGTTTTACAAGATTTGTGCGTTGGAGACTATACATAGACTTACTAGGGTAATCTCATGGAACAAAATTGCGGTTGTGATTGAGGAATAGTGCAAGCAATTATTCCACCCACGTGTGGCCCTTGGTAACATATTATGTGCTGATTGGACTTTTTCGTGCCAAAAGTGAACCTGTGGGCTATGAACGAGGGGATGTACTGCCGATACGTTGGGGATATCTGTGAGCACAGAAACATGCAAGGTTGATAACAAAGGAGAGGGACCCAAGTGAGGCATTCTTGGTCATAGAAGTACAAATGTTAGGTAGATAGGCAGGTGTTAGTCTGTTAAGTAACTAGCATCCTTAACCTCTCGGGCTACTTAAGACAAAGGAGGGTTTGGTATAGTTGTGTACACCCACATGAGTTCCTTTTCTGTCCAATGCTAGCAGTGAAGCTATCCCTGTTAGAAATGTAGGTGTAGGTTTTGTCATGGATAATGGATCTGTATTGTACTGTCTTAGTTGGGAAATGAAGCAGGAACGTAAAGGGAGAGGTGGGGTACAGCAAAGGTATGCCAGCCAGAGCAATATGTGAACCCACAAGAAAAAAAAAAAATTCCTGGGTTAGAAATTGACAAAAGTGAAGACCTCAGCATCAGCAGGAAGACTGCGAAACTCACGGGGAGGACGCCACCACCATGGCAGTGGCATTCCCCCTGAGCATATTACAGCGTTCCCACCGGGCTGACCGGCAGGAACATTGTAATATGCTTTCCTGATGCCTGACCGGCAGGAACGGGCATAGGATATTGGTCTTGGCTCCTCTGAGGGAGCCAACGCCAATATCCTAACACTTAAGCACCCTCAGAATGCACACTGCCTGCAGTGGCCACCAGCACTGGCTTTCCGCCAGCCTTTTCATGGGGGGGGGGTTCCCGCCATGAAAAGGTTGGCGGAAAGATGGTTTGTTATAACCAGGCGGTGCCGAGTTCGGCGCCGCCCTGGCTGGTTACACGCCCGGCCAGCATCATGCTGTGTGGAACCATGTTCCTGGCGGGTCCAGCGGTCCCCTGGCAGGTCTGCCTGCCATGGTTGTAATTGGGTGGGTGGACCACCAAAGTTGTGGCGGTCCGACTGTCAATGCGAGTGTGGCGGTCCTCCAACCGCCAGCCTCATAATGAGTCCCTAAGTAGGGAGTCGTAGACAATCATAGGAATAAGAATACAAAGGCACATGGACCAGAGAGGGCAGGCAGTGATGCCAAGTGTGGAGAGAGATCAGTGTGTTGTCAGCCTGAGTAAAGAGTGCGGAGAATGAAGGCTTTGAGACTTTGCTGTAAAGGAAGAACTATGGGTAGGGTGTATAGACCTGTACTGAGTATTCTCTGTGCAGCACCTTGATGTTCATGAAGGACAACATATTGAGCTTTCTCCTCAACGCGATGAGAGAAGGAGCTAAACACAATTTAAGGACAGAGAGTCGTCCTTGAGCTCTGCCTGAGAAAGACTTGCTTAGGGTCTTACCATCTCGGGAATCACTATGCCACATCATTTCTTTGCCACTGAGCACTCTGCAGCTGCCCAGAAATTCCTGTTTTTTAAGACTTTAAGCAAAGGACATTTCATCCATGCAGGCCATCTTGAGAATACATTGTCCGAGACAGAAGTCGATGCAGTGAGCGGATGATTGTGGTGATGGCGACCCAATGTCAGATGCAGCTTTTCTGTTGTATGGCTTTTAGAGGAGACAATAGGTTTCATAAAGTTCAACTAGCATGGCATTGGTGTTGTTCTGTAAATAGATAGATGGCAGTACCCTGAAACACTAAGTTCAGGTTTGATAGTCATCCTCAATGTTTTATTTCAAATAAAAACACACAGAAACATATCATATATTACAAAATATTCCAAATACTTTATAAGTACTTGACAGAACACAATAAGTTCATATCATAACAACAAGCAACCAAATATACGAAAACCTATGACAATGGAACTCAAAATTGTATATTCCTTAACAAGCGGGGTTGGGAGGTTGGACGTAAATTTGCTTTCTTCCCACTCTGTCCATAACGGCAGAGCTGCCAACTTTGGAACTGGGGAACCAAGTTCATGTCAAGGCATCGGCTCAGCATCCTGTGATTCTCGGCAAATCACTCAATCTCATTGTGCCGACAAAAACTGAATGTGTAATGCAACTATTATCTATGTAAAGTGCTCCAATACCTTTGGGTCAGTTTGCACTATTTAAAAACTGCAAAAAGAAAAAAAGTTGCTACAAGCCATATAGGCTGTAGCCTTGCTCCTGGCCTATCAGAATCTGCCAATTTTATTTACGATTATCCTGCCACCCAGGTGGAATTAAAACTGGCAGGCAAAGAGCGCGAGAGGAACCGTGCTGTGATACTTCCATGCTTAGTAACGTGACCGACATGCTGGAAGCGATCGCCATCCCCACGGCCCACCTGTCACCTGGGCTGGAAGTGTCTCCAGCATCCAAAAACTTGCCAAAACCCTTTGGACCGTTCTGTGGGCCAAAATCACATCCCGGCATGCAACGCCCTTTCCCTCGCTGCTGCTGCCCTGCCGACCCAGCCAATGCTTCCCTATTGTCATCACTTGTACCAGGCCCCCGCCAAACCCAGCCCGATGTTCCGCCCCTCCCAAATGTGCTATTCATTATTGGGGCCTTTGCCGCCCGGCTCCCTTTTACCTATGTCCACACTCCCGTCCCCATGGCCCCCTCCAGACCTGGCACTCATATCCTGTGTAGGGTGATCAGGTGTCCTGGATTTGCCGGGACAGCCCCGATTTTTCACCAGCTGTCCTGTCAGATTTCGGGAAGTTTAGCTCATGTCCCGATTTTTAGAGAGGGTTGCCTGAAAACTGTGGGAGGTGATTTTTTTTGTTCTCCAAAGAAGAGATGGTTAGCAAGTGTTATCAGAAAGCAAATGAATTAACAGGCATTATACTGGCTTTAAAAATTGCATTTTATTTATGTTCTTAGTGCCTGTTCTGCAATTCTTTGCTGATGTGCACTCTCATTCTGTGCACTCGTTTGAAGTAAAATTGTAGTCCTATTTTTGTGATATGTCCTGGTTTTTGGCCTTAAAATTCTGTTCATCCTAATCCTGCGTGATTTCTGGAGCGGCAGCGAGCAAGCCAAAACTGCTGCTAGCACGCCCTCTGAGGCTTCGGCCCACCCCCGCGCTCATTCTCACCAGACCTCAGTCAATCTGCACGACCTGCTTCCCGCAGCAACCAGACCACCGTAAGGTCACGCGCATCCTCCACTGAGATCCCAACCAAGGCCGCTGACGAGACAATCCTACCAAAAAACTTCTCTTACTCACTAGCAACCACTGTGTTCACCATAAATAGTGGCTGGTAGCCCAAACCTAAACCGCTATATATAAAATACCCCCTCCCCTTCGGCCCAAAAATAGCCCTATGCTGAGTCCATGGCTTTGGACCGAACCACTCGCCCATATTCCCCCAGGGGGCATAACTTGTCCAATGCCTCCAGGCCCCCAGAGGCTGCAGCCTTGTTCCTGGCCTAAGAATCTGCCAATTTCGTTCACCATTTACCTGCCACCCTCGTGGAATTAAAACTGGCAGGCGAAGAACCGTGCTCTAATTCACCCATGTTCAGTGTTTGGCCACATTAATACCGTTTAACCTGCAATTTTACAGCGATCAGTTGGATTTGTGACGCTTTAACTGCGCAGGTTCACAATCGGCGCCTTTTCTGAGGCCGAGGAAGCCGGGCAGGGCTTAAGCCTGGCCGCTGAGGTGTTTATTTACCCCCTAAAAGGGAGTTTCTCCTCTGTTGCTTGCCGGGGGTCTTCAGAGATCGGCAGGAAGGCGCGCAGTCCTCAAAGCATCATGGCCACTGGAGCGCGGACGTGAAGTGACATCTCGCTTTGTTGGGAAAGCTTGGCGCGAAGGGAAGCCAAACGCGAGCTGACAAAGTCTCCACAAAGGACGTCCAATCAATACCGAGGCCGGGGGGTGACAAATCGGCCTCTTTAAAAAGCCATTCCGAGCCGGCCCGGTTGTGGACGGAGGCGGGAAACTATCTCCGACTCCTACAAGTCTTTGACTGGGAAGAGAGATGGACGAGGGTCACTGACCTTGGGGAGAATGCGTGAAGTTTTTGGAGAAATAATACCGCTCTTAACACTGATACCCCAGTGTGTGGTAATGCCTCCACAATCCGTGCTCTGCACTGCTAGGCCAAGGGTGGGGGAAGGGGAGGTTGAGTACAGCTAACACGGAATTTCCAGAGGAAACTGTGTTCCAAGGTGTGGAACTCAGAATATATCAGGTTTCAACGCGTGAAATTATTTTTTTCTACCGCACAATGTCTCGTGAAATGAGTGCAGCAGTAGTAATCCTGATGCTAGCACGCACCTTGTTGGTTTTTCTAGCATCACTCATACGTTTAGCTCTCTATGACTAATAAAAGCACTTTAATAACTCTCTAGTTCTTATCTGCTAATTTTAGTAGTGGGTTACAACAGGTGACCTAGGTGGTGTCTAATAATTGGTTATTTACTTACAACAATCGTGATATGGCTGGGGACGTCAGTTCCTTGTGTTTCCTGGTGTGTTTACTTTGATTACATACTGCCTCAGTTGCCTGGTGTACTGTTATTTTCAGGGGATGCAAGGCGGCCATAATCATCCATGCTATTTGTGTCACCTATTGCATGTCTTGACTTGAGTGTTGCGTGCTTGTTGGTCCAGAAGGACTTGCAAATGGAGGTGAGGCCTTCCCCTTTCTTGTGTGCAGAGTTCACACTCTGGTGCAAGTGCAACACAGCCAGGTTGGAGAAACCTAAGTGCGCATGTCAGTTTGGCCAGCCTAAGAAGGCCATCCAAACTAACATGCACACCTAGGTGCACTCCCCCTTCCTATCTCCCATGGCCCAGCTCCTCCCCTCCCTGCACATGCTGGCTGAGCCAGAAGCTGATAAATAAAACAATAGTAAACTATCTTTTATTTTTCAGCTTCTGGCTTAGCCAGAGAGGTGACGCACCTTCACCATTGCGAAGGAGCCGCCCCTGTCTGGTACTGCAGCCTGTGGGAACAAGGCCCACCAGGATGTTCAATCAAGTGTGCGTAAAGCTTGTGATAGATGGTGGAGTCTGCAATGTCAGGAATGTGAACTACTGAAGTGCATGCATTAATGAACATGAGTTGAAATGTGTGTTTGATTGAGGTTCTGTGTTCACATTCAGTGGTTCATATAAATGAGTTAGACGGACATTTCAGTTTCAGACCTTTCCCGGCTTGACATGAGTAAACATACAAGGAACACGACCCAAGGGGTGTGGAATAAAGAGGCGACCTGGTTTGGCTGAGGGTGATCCTGCCTCCGGCACCGAGATATACTTAGAAGAATGGTTGACGTGGCCTTCTTCCTCCCCAGCCCTGCTCCTCACCCAATAGATCTGCAGTCTGGAGGTGGAATCTCAAGAGAGAACTTTGGTAGGGTGAGCGATTCTCTTCAAGTCCATCGCAACTTACCCAATTAGGAGTGAATTACTTGGTTGCAGTTTAGTAGACTCAGAGTGGTTCTATATATGATGTCCTGCGCCAGGGCTCCTCGAAGTCAAAAATTACTAAGGTACACGAACACTGTGTTTCACTCTTGTTTGGATGTGAGCCTAAGATTAAATGTACATTAAGTGTACTTATGTTTACCCAAGTCTGCTGTGAAGGCAGTCATAAAATGCCTTACTTAATGGGATTACTACCATTTCTGGATGTAGTATTTTGCCCTCCCCTAACATGGGTCATGTGCCATAGAGAGGGTGGCAATGCCAGCTGTTTCTTGAATCTACTCTAGTTCTCAGGTAGGAGAGATGGGTCCAAATACCTGTGCCATACTCCTCCACTCGCCGTGTTTTTCACTTGCTAATTCTGTAACTCTATTATTCATTCAAACGTCACTTACTCCAGTCATTGAATAACTCACTGCCTTCCTCACCCTGTTCACTCACATATATACTTGTGAATTAATTTGCTCAAACCACGCTCGTCCCCTCCCCCGGGTTCACTCACAAGCCATTCCTTCATCTACCTGGGCAGTCGTTTATTCACCTAATCACATATTCAGTCGGATGCTTTCACATTCAGCTCAGTCACTCATCTTTTATTTATACTTTCTGGCAGGCATGCATCTATCCAGGCCTTCGCTTACCTTAACATTCGTTAAGCTGTTCATTTCTTTGGGCTCATTCATAAAACTATTGTTTTTTGGAAACCCACTTTTAGGTGACGTGTTGCCCCTATACCTGAATCGTGTTTCAGTACAGGGCTCATTCTGTTCTATTTCCTAAGTTGCCACAATAAAAACACTCCACGGAGAACGTGACAGTTGTTGGACCACAAAATGTCTGTCTTTTCTCTGTGCGAATCTGTGTCTGGTTTTAAGGTTCTGCTACGTCAGGATCCAATAGGAAATGTTCTTTTAAACAATAGAGAAAATATAATATTCTAACAGAGTGGTGTCAGTGGTGGGAATACTGTCTGAATGTACGTTCACTTCCCTACCTTGGCGAGCGCTGCCAGTGATGCGGGGGGGGGGGGCGAATGATAGTCTTATTATATCATTTATTTTTCAATGCTTCAGCTGTCTGAAGACTGAACGTTGTCAGTGTGTTGAGACAGCCTGTCATGACAGGAAGTCATTGTAACATTTCTGTAGGTAAATGCTTCACTCATGCTATTGTATGCTATTGTACGGAGTATTATGCAGAAGGATTCATTTTCACAAACCTGCCTACTCAGGCTTCATTTAAAGGAGCAACTACAAACACTTACCTTTCCAAGATCCCACAGCTTTTCTGCAGGAAACACAAACTCTTTAAATATGTGCATGTTCAGATAAGGCCCAGGAAAGCTAAATCCATGCAGATGCCCAGAATAAGCATGGGATACATAGATGAGTTCCATGTAGGATAATTGCATGGAAAAGTAACTTACATGGATGGCCTGAAAATGTGGCATGGACCCTGTTCTTCTGGACCTATGCTGGATTTCTCTGGTACAGTGCACTGCATCTAGAAAAACACAAACAATTCTGAGCTTCTGTCTCAAAGACCTGTATCACTTTTTCATGGGAAACTCCGATCTGTAGCTGTCAGTTTCTAAGCGGAGATGTGAACATGTCGGCCATCTTTGTGCATCAGCAAAGGTCTTCCATCTTCTCTTATCCCAGGTATCCCATAGTCACACAAAACCAAAAGTAGGGCTTTTGCAAAAAAACAGACCGCTGCAAGTTGAATTTTTTTTATGCAAACCAGATAATGTTTATGGAATGGTCTGATGAAAGTTCCTAATGGTCTGTTATGTTATATTATGGTAATGTATATTTTATAGACTATGACCACCACAGATGTGACTTCATCTCACTAAGAGACAGCAGTTATCCTTCAATCATCATTGACGAAAATTCGGTCACCAAACCCAAGAAGGCTGGACTGGCTGGGATGGAGCCTGGAGATGTGAGGCCAGCTGGGGGATGCTGAACAAAGGGCTCTCTGGAGTTTTCTTAATGAACATGATTAAATCAGAAAGGGAGGACCCTTACTATGAAGACCCAGTGGTGACTTCCTATGTGGTGTGCTATGATCTCTTCTCAAGGGTAAATAGTGTCTGTTTCATTCTGCTATCCATGGAGGCTTTTTAGGTTGATAGTTAGTGGGCTGGCGCTCTATTTCAGCCACTCTACACAGCTCTCTTACTGCAGCACAAAAGACCAGAACAGGCAAACATATTGCCTCGAATTACCCCAAATATTGACTTGTTAGAAACAGAAGGACCACACTAATGGCACACTCTTTTCCTTGGATTCTGTAGGTCTTTGAACCAGGGCTGGGTATGCAGGAATATCTTATTTACAAAGTCAAAGAAATGGGATTTCATGTGCCATGTTGTATGACGTGGAAATGTTGAATGCTGCATGGCAGATTGTCCTATAGAGAATTAACAATTGCATCGAGATCCTTAACTGGGAGCCACGTTCAGAAGGTCAGCCTCTCAGTATTCTTTGGAGGACTGCTGCCATGGCACTCTGCATTGTATTTATTTTTACTTATCTTTATTTGTGAGTTTTGTAAAGCACCACTAACTAACCTGTGGTGGCCTGGGAGCACCTCTGTGTGTGGGTGCATGCAAGAGGGAAAGGAGAGTACCATAGTGGGGGACCAGCCAATCATTGAACAGCGAGGACCAGTACCTGGACAGAACCCACCATTAATATGTCCTCAAATAGATGACGCAGGCTGGAAACGATGGGAGTCCTTAGTGCCTGGGTGGAGAAGCTAATGTCAGGCGTGGGGCTGTTGTACTGTCCAGTGCTTGACTGGGCGCTGCTGTAATGTATTGTACACTGTTGTCAATCAGACATCACTGTCTCGAGAAATGTTACCCATTGGTGCCTGTTGTAAAATAAATGGCGCACACATTATCAAATGTCCCAGGGTTTCTTACAGCAGAGTATGGCCTTTCCGAAAGCATGCCTGACATTGGAGCTTCGATTGTCCTCGGCCGTTGCAGCAGAATGTGGCAGCTCGTTTCGTCGACTCGTTTTAATGACTATGGGTGGACCTGCTTACCACGCCTCATTGTGCGGTGCAGGCAGCTCAGTACAGGGATATGCACCACTCCAGGCTAAATGACATTTTGACGTAAGTGCACTCCCTTTCACCTAGCAAAAAGGCGTTTTTGAAGACCAATGGTTGTACTCTGTCTCCATCTTCTGCCCAACTGTGGTGGGTTCTGCCAGCCAGCTGCCAGCAGCAGCTTTAATGTAGTGTTGTATCTGACTGTAGACATTGCTAGAGTAAGATTGATGTTGCACGTTAATTTTGAAGAGCAATTTACAATTTTGAAAGTAGAGCAATTTCATTTTAACTATTTTTGTTTTGCGAGTAGTTAAAGATGCCGTTCGTTTATTTTAATGTCATTTCAGAGCTGGATAGTTCATATCTGTTCATTATCCTAATAGGCTTCCAAGATGTTAGATCTCCTAGTCATTCTGCATGCTGACCATAAGAACACCTAGAAGTCTCAAAGAGCCTTCTTTCAAGGGAGAGCCTGAACGATGAACCTCCTGTCCATCTTGGATCTACACACATCAGTGGTTGATGCACGTCTCAGCCATTGTGGTGCACTGGACTCACACTGCCAGGAAGGTTCCTTTGTGGGCTGCTGAACCCTACAAATGTAATTGAATTTCTGGCCTACACTGGAGCCTCAGTACAAAGATTGCTGCTAATTTCTAATTCAAATCGCTCATCTTAAACCACAGATCTCAGCTTGGCTGGTAGGTCAGTGCCCATCACAGCCAGCATCAGACACACTTCCATGAGGGCGTCTTTCTTACAAAGTTAACCTTGCCTCTTGAGTTGGCGCCCCGATAGCCACATCAGCATCACTGATCGAGCATTGGGAGGAAGCACCCAGTCCCACAAAACCGAACAGTGGTTTTCTGCTATGAACCTGGGTGGTGCACGCAGTCTCTCATATGCGCATCAGCCTGGACTGCCACAGGAGCCCTGATCCTCGGCAAGCGGGGCTACGTTCAGCCTTCCCATGGAGGAATTCCTGATGGCCTCTCGGTGACCAAAACGGTCATATTCCCCATGGGCTGCTGAGGCTACCGGCTAACCTGAGAGAGCCAGCGTTGGTGCTGCCACTCAATGCCAGGCTGGCATTTGACATGGTGGAATGGCACCACATTTTTGCAGTGTTGACCAAGCTGGGGTCCAGCCCTGAATGTATGAAGTGAGTTTAATTTCTATACACAGAGCCTGTGACACAGTTCAAAGTAAGTGGCAGTCATTCCAGAGAATTCAACTGTGGTAGCGCACCTGGCAGGGTTTGCCCCCTGTCCCCATAATCTTTGCCTTGGCCATTGAGCCATTGGCGGCTTGGGTCAGGCAAGACCCACTGGTGAGGCGCATACAGTGGGAAGGAAAAAGAGAGGACAAAATATTGTTATATGTGGACGATAGCCTACTGTATGTGACTGACCGGAAAATGACCCTGGCCAGACTGATGCAGATCATCACAACGTTAGGTAGATACTCAGGCTATACTATTAATTGGCACAAATCCATATTGTACCTGCTGAGGGGCCCTGTACCACACTTGCCGGCAGATGGCATGGTGATGATAGATCCTATGGGGATCTGATACGTAGGGACCTATGTCACCCCGACCCCATGTCCTTCCTGCAGAAAAACCTGACCCCGGTGTTAGATAGAATGAGACATGTTGTGAAGCCATTACCACTGTTACTATTGGGCAGAGCTGCCCTATTCAAAATGATGTTGCTACCCCACTTGCTCTACACCCTGAAAACACTCCCTATGAGGTACCTGGTTCCTACTCCAGGGCGATTGAGAATGAGGTGCGAACACTGCTATGGACTGGAGGCCCGATACGTAATGCCCTGTCCAAGTTCACAAGGAGTTGGTACGATGGAGGCACTGCGTGCCCGACATCCAGAAATGCTACTATGCAGCACAGCCCACCATGATCAATTGCTGGGCCTTTCTCCCACTGTAGAAACCAACATTGCATAAGAATGGGTGGTATTAGGACAGTGATGCTACCAAAGAGCCATATATGGCGGTACGGAGAAGAGAGGCTGGCCAGATCCCACACGGACAGAAGAGCAGCTCTAAAAGAGGGCCACAGCATTTCTGGGGTAGACGTGCAAGGTCATATAGGTGACTCACATATGGGAAGTCAATATCCTGAAGTCTCTGTGGGGCCAGCTGGGGTTGGATAAATGGGAACTAATAGGAAGTTCCAGGGTGGGTGATCTTTGGAAGCAGGGAGATATCATCCTCTGCCCTGAGCTAGGGCAGGAATACCAATTGATGCTCTCTGAATTTTACTGATACTTGCAAGTGAGACACACCTTACAGTCAGTGCTTCTGAAGGGGACAGACCTACCAGAATTCTCACCCCTAGAGGACAGACTACTAGATGAATTTATGCCACAGAAAACCACTTCTTTGACATATAAGAAGTTGGTTAATCACTGCCCAGATGTTTTGCAGCAGGAAAAGGATAAATGGGACGAAATGTAGGGGGTTTCGATGATTGTAAGTGGGAAGAATCCTTGGCAAACCCTAAAGAGATTGCCGTACACCCCGGATTGCGATTAAGTCAGATGTGAATCTTGCAACACTCCTATTAAGCTAGACCAACGATGGTGCTGATGGAGTAGACAAGAGATGAAGAATGTTACACGAATGCAGGCAGACAGACACCTTCTTCCACATCCTTTCGGACTCCCCGCTTATAGAAAGTACTGGGTGGCAGTGATTGATTGCCTGAGGGCAGTTGGGGGTGAGCACATCAGCGTATCAGCCAAGCAATGTATGTTAAACTTTTGAGGTGAGACAGATGCCACGAGGACATGCACAATATGGATGACGATGGGGCTGGTGGTGGCAGAGAGGAACATTGCAAAAGCTTGGGGATCCGTTCAGCCACCAGACGTAGAGGCATGGAAACATCATTTGGACTGGTTTATGTTGGTGGAGCGGGTGGTCTATAAAAGTGGGTGGGTTGGAATTCCGAGAGGGTCAATCTGTGTACACATGAAGACCAACGGCAAAGGGTGGGATCTGGATGCAGGAATAACAGGCCTGACATGCGCACTGAATAATTGATACCAGGGGTTGCGGGGGGGGAGGAGGCAGACGATGGCAGTGCAGTGTTTGAGAGTGTTATTTGTGCAGACTGTAGCAGTGTTTAAAGTCTTAATACAAAGATTTATAAAGAAAGGTCATATTCCCAGCTCACCACACTGATCACCTCTAATAGACTTCCAAAACCTTTCTCTTAATAGAAATTCATAGTGTCCTCTGCAAGCATATTGAATTACAAACATTTGAGAAGGAATGATTGAGTTCATCAGACCTGCATTAGAATTGACTTAAACTTGAATTTTTAAAACATTAAATATTGACCATAATATGCCATCAGGACTAGGCTAGTTCCAACCTGCCCAGCCCCAGCTGTTTATAACTCAAAGACGCGGCACAATGCCATGACTTGCCTCTGTTCTTGGTCCCACATCTTCCTAGCCGAGTGCCAAGTGACTCAGTTTGGTATTAGCCATCACACACCTTCCGACTAGAGGAGGAGATGTTCAACTCTCTTCGCTTCTACCGTGGGGCGAATTTAAGTGCATCGGAAGGGGCGGGGTGGTACTAGATGTGTGTGAGCTCCTCACTCCACAGAACCTCTACTGGACTCTTGGCCATCAAGCCGTATCCCATTTTTGAAAGCCTGTCAAAAATTAATTTCCATCCTCCACCGCTCAGCTGTAAACAACCGCCTGTAATAAAGGATAGCAATTGATATCGGTGATGCCCACCACCCCCCTCATTCATTAGCCGCGGATAATGCAGAGCGCTAATTGAAGGTAGAGGACCTCTTCATGACTAGTGGATTAGTCCACATGTAGAAGGCTTGTCAGTTGCTAATTGCGTTTTTTTTACGCATGGCGCCGCTTCTTGGTAGTACAGCGTGATTTGCTGTAAATGAAGCTTAATCCGGGACATGGGCACGGGGACAGGTGGGTGGAACAGATGCCTCCTCTGAGGTATGGTCCTGGGCTCGGATCCAGTGGCCGCTCGGGCTCTCGGAAATGAGCACGGCTTGTGATTTCAGACTTGGAAGAGAGACACATTTAGGTGATAGATCATTACAAAGGGACAGCATGTGCTGCGCTTAACCAAAACTCTCTTTCTTGGCTGATTATTATTTTTGGGCACTGGAAATCAGCTCTTTCTATTCTGTCATGTGTCCATATCTGCAGAGGATCTGTATCTAAAGTTGGGTGGCGTGAAATGCGCGAATTTTCTTTTTTGCATAATTACGCATAATTTTGGAAACATTACGCAAAATGGAAATCCAGCAGTTTGCGCTACATTGTGGAGGAAAATGCTTCTTTAGGTCTACTTGAACGTGAGGGCAAATTTCTGAAATGACTTCATTATTATCATGCAACAAGCGTTAGGACGAGCGTGTTTTGTTTGTTCGCTTTATTCTTGGGCTTCCGCGATAGGATTTTTATCCTAACGCTTTTTGCATGATATTAATCAAGTCATTTCAGAAATTTCGCACAACAACCGTAACGAGAAATGGCAGAAATTATGTGGGTTTACGCCACCATAACGTAAATTTTGCCCAGACATGACTTAAGATCAAATCTTTGATGTCAGATTCCAGATTTAGTACATCGAAAGAGATACACGCTCTATAACGCCGACCGTTAGCATCAGCACAGAATGACATGATGATGCCACATTTACTGATGAAAACTGAACAGGATGAAATAGACACTCATAAACAATTGGTCAAAGGAGGTCTCTACGCAGGGCTTGCTATAAACTTTTTTTTTTTTTTGGTCCTTTCAGCGCTTGCTGTCAGTTTTATCATTTTACAGTGTAAAATTGAATTTACGGTTACCTACTATAATAACTGCATTGGCTACCAGAATTTTGACTTTGTAAATGCTTTTCTTGTGCTTGTCCATTGTTTTTATAAATAATTGTTGAGCAAGCTGCCGGGCCCGCACAAATATTTTTTTTTAGCACACATTTTTCATATCGGTACTTGATAAAGGAACTATTCAATAAAGAGCTGGTTGAAGTTATAATATATTGAGAACTCAAAGGATCCAAATAAATTGTATTGACAAAAATGTTGGTTACTTACATTTATTGAAAAACTATCTATATAGAAAGGATTACAAATCAAGGTGGACACACTCGGTTTTCCCAGATTTAAATGTTAATATCAGTAGCTTCCTCAGGGCCATGAATTACTTACATTTTAAAAATTCATAAATAGACAAATACGGTGGGGAATAAATATTTTATATATATATACATATATCTTCGGTTTACCTCACAAATCCCTCCGTCCACTTCATTGCAGCGCATGCTTGGGTGAGAGCCTGATAAATAATCACAAAAGCTATCTGTCCGCATCGAAGAAATGCACGACCACTCCAGTTCCATATAAATCAGTAATTTTTTTAATAAATGGAAATTGTTGATTTATATGGAGCTGGCGTGGTCACACATTTCTTCAATATGGACGGAGAGCTTTTGTGATATATATATATATATATATATACTTATACATATGTCAAAACAAATCCCTTTCAGGGTTAGAGTGACGCATAAATTATGCAAAAAAGAAAAGAGAACTCTGGGTAGTTCCCAAGTTTAGATGGAGAGCAGCTCCAGTAAGGAGCACCCTGCAACACCAGCGCCACTCTAGATTTGCTCACCTCAAATGTCTGTTTATCTAGCAAAGTTTTTAAGCATAGGATCAGCACAGTGCTATCCACGCCGAGCTAGATAGGGACAAAGTCTTTTGCCATTTGTACAGCAAAGTCTTTAAGCATAAGTTTGACACGGTGTTGACCTTGCCGAGCTGTAAAATGACAAAAGCCATTATCACTCCAAGCACAGTACTACAGCTTTGGAATGGTAAAATACCATCCAAGCCAACCTGGAATGAGTAAAAGCAACCCCTGACACGTGTTTCGCTCTCATTAGAGTTTATCAGAGCAAACACTTTGCTAGATAAACAAACATTTGAGGTGAGCAAATCTAGAGCTCTTCAGAGCAAAAACTTTGCTGGATAGATATTTGAGGTGAGCAAATCTAGAGTGTCGCTGGTGTTGCAGGGTGCTCCTTACTGGAGCTGCTCTCCACCTAAACTTAGGAACTACCCAGCAAGATTCCAGATTCCTCACCATCCAAAGGAAGACAGGCACTCCGAAAGCGTGTAAACTCTGCTTTTAAACTTCAAGCATCTTTAATGGGAAACAGAACGTGTTTCACGGCAAACACTTACCTTTCCCAACCTTTGATATATATATGTATCTATATATATATATATCAAAGACCACAACACTCCAACAAACAGGATTAAAAGTGACTAAGGCTACGGCCGAAACGCGTTAGGAGAAGCCTGAGAATAAACACGTTTTCTGGCAAGAACTAAGGACTAGTCTGAGCGTGCTCTTTTGTTGGAGGGATCTGGTCTTTGATATTGATTTGGGTCCGGCCAGATCCCTGATCAGATCTCCACACTTGGACTACCGAACTCCGCTTGTGGTGTGGATGTATATATATCCATACGCACACAGTGAAACCACAGTCAAGCCACAGGAGGTACATAAATAGAACAGAATGTAGCCAAACAAGACAAAGGTACATAAGAAATAGACAAAAAGACAATACATATGGCATCATAGCATCATGATATTTAAGAAGTCCAGTTCTATAAATAAATTTTTCATATTCACAAAGTACAGTACCAATGAAGATCTAATTCACATTAGACTAAATTCTACCAAATTATGACAAATAATATCATCATATTTTAACAAATTAGGTGATTTTTCACCCATTCATGGCATGGAATCACCGACTTTATGATGGAACCATCTACGTGTATGTTTCTCTTTGTTTGAGTTTGGAGTAGATACTTACCATGTAGAAGTGAAAAAAGTTATGACAAAAAAGCAACATTTCTGTGGTTATGAGTTTAACTAAAAGGTACGAGTCTCAAAACAGTTGGTTCATATCTTTTTGATATTGTAATTAAACCCAGTCTATAGAGCATGGTTATAAGAGTTAGCAAGGCAGCTCATCTAGTTTAGTTATACGTTTGGGGTATCTTTGTAGATCATGTACAGTTTATAGGATTGGGAGGTTGTGCTATAGATTCTTTGTTGTAATATGAGTGACAATATGGTTTAGAAGTTCTTTTTTACTGAGTGATGCCGTGGTCCTCGAACAGTGAGTATTTTACCTCTTGCTGAACTGCTCTGCTAAAGCAGCAAGCCTGATAAGTAGATATTATTTCAGATCACCAGTGCTTAGCCCCGGAATAGCGACCTCCTTTTTCTCCTAACATTTCTTTATTTTGTGGCTGGTGATGTCATGACTCCTTGTGTTGCCTTGGCTGTCCAAGGTGGATACATTTTCCACACCCACAGACCGCACAAGAAATCTAGGGGTTATCCTAGAGCATAACATGACATCTCAAGTCAAATCAGTGTGCTCTTACTGCTTCCACATCCAATGCATGCTGCGAAAAACTTCAAATATTTGCCTCAGAACATTAGATGGACAGTCACGCATGCACTCATCATAAGCAGCTGAACTAAGGCAACACTCTCTAAGCTGGAACCTCCAAACAAGACCTACACAGAATCTAGACCATCTAGAACACCGCTGCAAGACTCATACGCATCCTGCCATGCCACACTCGCATCACGCCACACCTCAGGAAGCTTCACTGGCTCCCTGTTCACAACCGCAAGGCAATTAAGATCCTCACGCACACATGCAAAGCCCTACACAAAACAGGACCAGAATATCTGAACAGCCGCTTACGCTTTCACCAACCCACCAGACACCTACGCTATGCCTAACTCTCACGTGCACAAATTCCTCACATCCGCAAAAGAAAAACTGGAGGTCGCTCCTTCTCCTACATCACAGCAAAGACATGGAACAACCTCCCTCACCACTTCAGAGGCTCCTCCTCCCTTCTTGAGCTCCGCAAGAAGCTGAAGACCTGGCTCTGCGTATATGCACCTTGGGGTCCACAAACCTGCACACCTGCCCAAGGGCCCGGATACCCTCTTGGGTGATTAGGGCGCTATACAAATCAGAATAACTAAGCATAAGATAACTGAGATGTTGGTGCACTTATCGGTGGCAGTGGGTTGTCATATGATCAGTTGCTATAGTTCCCCATTATTAACTGCTTCTTTTCTCCAGATCCAAACCTCTCAATACTTAAATCTCAAAAAAGACGACTTTGTAAGGCAAGAGGGACCGGTTTCGTTTCTAGGTTGAAATACCTTTAGCTGATTCATTTGTTAGATTGAAGAAAGGAAAACATATTTAATAAAGGCTTCTACTTTTGAAGAAAGATTAGGCTCTGAAGCCACCCAGAAGCCCCCTCTGCAAAACCGACTACTCGGTGGTGCCCAGTTCTTAAGAACACTGATTGTTGCAGTGGTGTTACGAAACTTGAGGCCCCCCCTGCACAGTACATGTACGGTACTCCTCTGCGGACTCACTCAGGAGGACTCAGGCCAGAGTACTGTTCTGAGGGTGCCCCCTGGAGCTCAGGCCGCGGGGGCTGTTGGGGCCTTTGTTATGCACCTGATAGGCTGCAATTTGTTTTTGCAAACAGGAAGCTCCCCCAAACCACCTTCCTCTTCAAAGCTCATGGTGTGTCCCTCAGTGCAACTAGAAATTAATGAAGTGAATATTACAATAGTACTCTCAACCACCTGTATCTATGTTAGATAAAACCGTCTGGTAATACATTAATTCATAAAATAACAAGATATAAATCCTTTATATTCCACGCATTAGTTAAGTCGTTTGTATCTTTTTAACACCAGAAAAGGGCAGAAAGGTTTGCAGAGCTGTGATAATGAACGTTTGCTGGCTCAAAATACTGTTGCCCCTAACAAAGCTTCGGACTTATTTTTACATTTTCTGACCGATATTTTTCCTGTTGAATAACTGCCATGAACAGCTGGCATAATAAATATTTTGAATCTGTACCAACACTTATTTCTGTGGGATAGTAGGTAATGATGTGTTATTTAACATACCTTTAAGATTAGCAAGCCTCCAAAAAAATGCCGAGTTTGATGGCCTGTTTTTGGATTTGTGGACATCCTGTTGTCTGGAGTTTTTACCTGGGTGTGGCAGGGGGGTCATTATTTGTATATTTCTGTTCTCTAGTGCCTGTCGGACAGGAATAAAGGAAATTAGACCGCCAGCCGTAAATAGGGTGGATGCTGTGATTCCCTTACTCTGATGGACAGCACCCTGTGAGGCCATTGGAGTAAACTTTCCCTCAAGGAAGTCAACAGGAGCACGGCCATTGTAAGATGGTCTGTCTCGGTCTAAGCAGGGGGGCATACAGAGAGTTTGGCAGACAATATACTCTGTCATGTTTGTAATGGAGTACCTGTCCACCAAACCCTGAATCAGACCCAAAGTATTTATAGGTAAAATATCTGAAATAAAATAATTCCTTTTACTCTTTGTCTGACCTTTTCTCTACCATGTTTTGTCAACTAATAGACTTATTTAGAGTTAAGGATGAGCTGAAATTACTCAAATCTCTGGAGGAAAAGCTAAATACAGTGTAGAATCGACCAGCTGAATTTCCCCCACGATATTATCCCGATGGCGGGGGATATTCAGCCAGAGTATCCTACTTCATATGTAGAGTTTCCTTCAGAAACAGGAAAGTTTTCAACTCTAATTGAGGCCCTAAGCCATTACATGCACTTCAATGTAGGCAATATTTAGTCTTCCAAAATTGGATTACTCTCACATTTGTAACTAAGGATTTCATGATTTTCTCTCCCAGCAATTTAATCGAAGCACTTGTTTTCTCCTTTTGAAGCCTTATCCTGTTGATTCTCTTGCCTTCCCCCTCATTCGCATACATCACTCTCGAGCTCCGCCTTGCGAGCCAATCCTTTCCCATAAGCAAGGATTCCATGGGTTGAGCCCAAACACTATAACTTAGCATTTATATGACAAATGTCTTCCCTTCCATTATCCAAATGGTATCTTAGACCTTTTCAGTAATGCCATCAAATATATTTTAAGTGCTTATTGTAAATAATTAAGCAGTGCCACCCAGCTGCTCTGTGCTGAATGGATTCTGACAGATGTCCACCACTGGCCGGTAACTGGCAGGCTTGGTTAAAGAACTGAAAAGTAACTAAATTCACAATTATCTGACAATTGTGCAAAATAAAGTTACTGCCTGCAGCTGTCTTAGACATCAATATGGATGGTGATTTGGTACTAGAATGCACCTGCCATTGAAATTAAGAATATGCTATACAAACCGATCCTACAATTATGACCATGCTTTGGAACATATGACAAGCAGTGTTGCAATCAGAAAATGTTACCCATTGCTTATAAATCATTCTTGTATTTTTCTCTATCTGCTGTATCCCAGCTCCCCCGCTTCACTCTCTCCTCTCCCTTCTTCACTCCACTACTCCCATTGTATACAGTGCTTGGTCGCATGATCACCAGGATAATGCTGAACAGATCATATACCAAGAACGCACTGCTTACTGAAAATACTAGGGATGTGGTGCTTCCTTACTGGCAGATACAAAGTTGTGGGAAGCTTTTCCCAAGAACATAACCATTTTGATTGGACTTGTATACAGCAGAGTTGTAAATGAAATCCCTTCGGGGTTCCTCTGGTTGGATGAGGCTAGGAGCAGGGAGGATTCAGAAAAGTTGAGTAAATTAAAGGGACAAGGTAAGTTGACAAAGATCTACTAAGACCCTGTTTTAGCACCGGAGTCTGTGAAGGGCGAAGGTGTTCCCTTGCTTGGAGATGCAGTGAGTTCTCATGTAATGCTGTAGGAATTTGTTGGATGAGAGGATGGGCGCTTAGGGTTGGGCCAAGTTGCACATGATTTTTTTCTCTCATGAATTTCCCATAATTTGCCAAATACTACACTAACTACTTATAATTTGCAGTATTTTCTACATGTGGGATTTCGCATTAAAATCAAGATCCTCGCTCCCCTTTTAAGTTGTTTTGCCAAAAAAGATCACCAACGTCTATACAGTTTCTCAGTCATCAGGAAAACGGTTTTAAAATGAACATATGAGAAAATAGCACATCTGTTGTCAAAGCCTACTAGCAATTTTGCTGGTTCTCATAAAAAAAATGTCTTGTAGATACTGGGAAAGTAGAATGGCAGGCCAATCATTAGGATCTGTGTAGGACTTCACAATTCTAACAAACTGGGCAGGCCTCTCAGGGAGGTCTTCTTACATAATGTATTTCGTTGCTGAAGTATTTTGATCCTCACCTGAGGATGAGTTTGTGGTCGAGGCATATGATCTCCTAGACGATCAGACTCTGATTTGAATTAGTAGATTGATTCTCGCTGCTAGGTAGGGAAGCGAACTGCTTTCCAGGCACTAGCTATTTCATCTAGACCACATGAAGACTAAAGCAGGCACAGGGATCCTTTGTTGAGGCAGGGCCAGGTAGAGTGTGTTTAAATACATATATCCATTGTTGCTGTTTTACGTTCAAACTCCTTAACAATTCAAATTTGTGATTACATGAAAGAACGAGAGGAGAAAGCTATCCACAGTTCTTAATTTGTAAGAAAAAAAAACATTTTTGAGTTTTTCTCAGGAGCGATCCAGGTGCGAGAGAGTTGCTGAAAACCAAGGTTGTGAAGTCTTGATGCCTCATGTTTCTTTTATCGACCACCAGACAAAAATGAGTTACCAGTGGGCCCAGGAACTCTTTTGTGAACCAACGTGAGGGACTGAGCGTGTGCGTTTTGTTGTACAGCCTACCAGGCGCATCAAATAGTGGTAACCAGGGGCACATCTGCTATTGCCTTTTGGTACACCTGGCAACTTAATTTTAGGATCAGGAGGAGATCAGCCGGAACCGGAAATGCCAACAGAAAATAAGCTTGCAGCAAAAATCCTGTTTACTTCATATGGTTTCCAGTGGTTTCTGATTTTTCTCCAGGCCTTCATTAGCAAATGGGAGGCGACTGGTTAGGAGCAAACTAAAGACGGGACAAGGGTCAGTCCTCTGAGGCCATCAGCGGTCAAGTTGTGTGTGACGTCACTCCCACCGTATGGTATGGTTGGTCCCAGTTTGAAGTGGAAAATGTAGACTGGAATGGGGCCTGAATAATTACCATGACCTGAGATCAATTCTACTGTTGTACCAAGTACTTTTTTTGGCCTTCTCTCTTCCATTAATCCTGGTATGTTGTTGAATCTAATCCAGCGCACCTTGCATGGGGAAAGTTCAATTTCTACCGTGAACATTTATAGTGCTGGTGGCTCGAATGGAAATGCCACCGCCAAGGGAATCTTCGGTGCTGTAAAACAAAACCATGGATGAAAAAACAATGCCCCGCTGCGAGCGACATGTTGCCTGCTACTACCAGCCATCTAAGTAGATGAAGCCTCGTAAAATAAACGCTGTTATCTTTATTGAAAGTGTGAGTAAAATAAAAAAAACTGTTTTTCAGTGAAAATACCAGACTTAACTAGCAGAATTTACTGTCAGCGCTTGCTGCGTGATGTACCACGTCAAATAAGGCACTGGAAATGTTTTGCGTGTTCATGGCAGTCTGAAAACAGTAATTATGATTTTAATGACTTTCTGCGGAGAAATTACAATGCTGCATGTCAGGGGACGAGGGGGAGAGCGCTTGATTGACGGCTGAAGGAACAGCAAGAGCTAAGCGCTGCGAGATTCAGATGGCTCGATGTCCCCCCACGCCACCCCCCTTCAATGCGTTGGTACAGGCCGATGGGCGCTTTGTATGCGTAGCGCCGGCGCTAGAGGGGGTGCGGGCGGGGGTGTTTTACTGGCGCTGGGCACAGCCGGCTCCTACGGATTAAGTGGCCTTTTGATGCATCGATGCGATATCGGACGCAATTAGAAACCTCATTGCCATCAGCAAGGTCATCGCGAATAAGGCGATTAGAACGTCCGCCTAAGAATATTCGAAATGGAGCTGGGGGTGTCTGGGGGTT
This sequence comes from Pleurodeles waltl, assembly GCF_031143425.1. Taxonomy (NCBI): domain Eukaryota; kingdom Metazoa; phylum Chordata; class Amphibia; order Caudata; family Salamandridae; genus Pleurodeles; species Pleurodeles waltl. The sequence goes on from NC_090445.1 coordinate 1,673,131,849, forward strand.
AGAGTATTAATGGGACCTCTAAAGCCCCCACGCCCCGTCCTTACTCCTTGAACAACAGGAAGCGTGCGGTAATGGTTAAGGGAAGGTCAGTGAAAGACACTGCGCCTCACCAACCTCTATGCACAAACTTAAGAAAAAAAAAAAAACTTTGGCACGAGGCGAACAGTGACAATGAGAAACAAGCACTGGCAAAGCCAGTAGGTCTCGCCTTTGAGACCTGTTGGCTCTAGCAATGCCTTTGCTTCATGCTGTACATTATAGACAAAACGGTCAATGAACAATGGAGGGTGGGTGTATCGGAGCTGGGGGCAAGTCAACAGCCAATGGAGAGTGGCCATTTTGGTTTGTGAACATACAGAAGGGGTGGGAACCGCACAGACAGCGAGTGCGTAGGATGGGGCTGGGGAATTACATGGACAACAGAGGGTGGGCAGAAGGGACATGGATAAGCAGACCGGCAACAAAAGGTGGACAGGAGAGGCAGAGGGCATGGAGACAGACAACAGAGAGTCAGTAGAAGTAGTTTCGGACAAGCACACGGACAACGAACAGTCGTTGAGGAGGAGCTGTGGAGGAACACAGAAGAGGGGAGAAGTTCACTAGAGAGACAACTGAAAAACACACACTCTTCTAGAGTGCTTTCACAAAAGAAAAAGTGAGAACCTGTAAAAGTGAGCTGTGAAAGGACACAGTAATGTGTCCATGCTCCAGGGGAGGGATGAACACGCTAAAAGGAAGAAAGTATACGAAGTTGATTAATAGGAGGCTGGCAAATGAGAGTGACAATAAAACCAACCATTGGTAGGCTTACAATAAGTTTTACGGGTTCAACCTCAAAAGGGCCATCATACTCTGCATAGTCTCACATTTTTTTCACTACACATGATTTAACAAATATTAAAGAGGCCGCCCAGTGAGTTTGTCACAATAGATCTCAAAACCACACTAAGTAAACAAATGCTCTAGAACGCCTATTGTTTGCTGATTGTTAGAGATGCACAACTGGGGAAAGAGAGCTGTTTCTCATTCCTCTATGCTGCATGCCACCTTTAAATAATACATAACATAACCAAACAATCCAGAAAATGTATTCATAGGCTGAGCTGTTGATGACTTCCAGTTTAGCACAAGCAAAGTATTGATACACTTTATTAATTTTGACAAGTGGATATACAAACAAAGTTAAAGCAAAATTCATTAATCTTATATTGACTGATGCATTTACAAGGGAAAGGTTTCCAATGACTGACAAATAAAAGTATATTCATACTTAAGTACACCATTCAGTGAATAATGTCTAATTGAATGGACAAACTAATTTTTCTATTTTCTTTAGCATTGTGGAATCAACTACAATCACTCTTCTTTTCCATTTCTTTCCTGCACGTCCCAGTTTGAGATGTCTGATGATGCTACGGCATGAATCACATCCATTAGTTGATGCTAATGGCTACCAATAGGTGGATATTGGTCCCCAAAGTCATTTGCGCTTTCCAAGTCTCTCCTCCCTGTACTTTTTTAAGCCTCACACATGACTTCCTAATGAAGTCATCCATTACTGCAACTATAATTTCAGCTTTGCACAGACAACACTGTATGGGAAAATTAGCTCTCAAATCACCTCATTTTTGTTTATGAAAGCTTTATTAAATTCAAGACATACAAACACTGATAATCACAATAATTAGTTTAGTGATCAGTTATTAAACATAAATAAGTACCATCTTGAATTAGATTACAACTTCAGATCTCTTCAAAAATGTTAATTTGTAATCTATAAGTAGATATCCAAAAAAAGTACCAGAAAAATATAACGACAAAATATTTTTTTTAAATCATTTTCATATTAAAAATAGACAGAAGGAAGAAAGAAATGGGGAGAAATGATGGGGTTATAAAAATGTAAACCTCCTAACTATAATAAAGAAGCAGGTCTTTACCTAACAACATTTTTATACAATTCACATTAATTATGTATGCACGTGTAGTCAATATCTAAATACTAAATCATCAAAACAGTTTGTGGTGGTATACCACATACATTCTATGGATAAAATGTCCTCGAATCACCTCTCACAAATATTGCCTAATGTCTGGCTGTAGAATCCAGGATTTCTTCTACCTCTGAAGGAGACAACCTCAAGATGTTCACTGTAGGATCAGCAACACCTGACATTGTCCTTCTCCTTGGCCCTGCCCACTGGACACTACAACCCCCCTTTGTCAGTACCATGTAAAATGGAAGATGTATTTAAGAGGATCTATTGACTCAGCTCCAAGTAACAGAAGTACTGCACATTTACATTTACCTTCTAAAATTTCACCTGGACATCGTGCTCTGCCCTACTAAGAGCGCAGATGCTTCAGTTGTATTTCCTTTTAAGTAGGTTGTCCTGGTCTTAGATTACAAATGATGATGCAAAAATTCAGGAAAGCTGAACTCATTACAGTCCCCCGCATCCAACGCACTACCATAGGAGGCAGGTCCTTCTCCTACCTCGCCCCCAAAACCTGGAACTCCCTCCCCACCAACCTTCGCAAAACCAAAGACCTCCTGCTCTTCAGAAAGAACCTCAAAGCATGGTTGTTCGAACAGTGACCCTCCTTGCCCCCCACTTGACCCTCCCGCCCAAGCTCCTTGAGACCCTCACGGGTGAGTAGCGCGCTCTATAAATTTTTTTGATTGATTGATTACACGGGGACCCATACAGCCCCATAGGCAGATATGGCTTAATATTGGTTTCATTGCCCGCTCCAGAGCGGAGGCCTTCTCTCTCTCTAGTGGGCGTTTATAATATTCCATCCAAAAGTTTTTACCCGACTCACAAAATTCCCCTAGCATGATGAAATTGAGAATAAAATGTTAAATAAGAAAGTAATACAAAGTACTGCGTTCAAGATGATGACCAAAGTAGTGTGCTGCGTCCTATTTGTATATCAGTGGCGACCCTACAGTCTGATTATATAGGGACGTGTGTTCGGTAGTGTAGTTTGGATGCCGGGTGCAAGCAATGAACATGGCCCCCCACACTGCTGTTGGGGTAGTAAAAATGCTGCAAATATCATGGTTTGATGGGCCCCTCTGGACTCGGTACGGTGCACTGCACCTGCTGCACCAATAGTAGCTATACACCTGAGCGTGTTCTGTTATGAGAATTTGTATAGTTCATTTCTACCATTTATACGGTCTCGCAGCGCTTTGGAACCTGAGCGACCTTCATGTGGTGTTGAAAATGACTGGTCAACTAAGAAAAAAAAAAACAATGAGGTATCACAGAAAGTTTTGGATATAATTTTGCAAAACGTGCCTCAATATCGCGCAGACGGGAGTGTAGAAATAATTGAATAGTTGTATTAATGATGTTTTATTCTCTGGTGTCGAAATGTGTGATGCTGGAAAATAAATAGGAGTTCTAACGCATGAAAACATTTACCGCTCAGAAATATCAGACTTATTATCAGAGGCATTCTTCATCACTCGAGCTATGCAAGTGGGGTGTGATGTGGAAACTTCAGACTTACAGTAATTAGGACAAGTGAGAGTGAAACATCGTAAACAACTGGCTTTTTAAAACATTAATTGAGAGCTAAGTAGTGGGGGATAGTTGTGATGTTCGACACCTGCAGCTATTGCAAAAGTATCTAAAAATACTGGGTGGTGGGTACTGCAAACTTGCCGGGGGAGGAAGGGGAGATGGGTAGCGGGCCAGGGAAGCATCAATGGCCTTTCAATTGCTCTTATTTGAATGAACTTTCTCCACATTTTGTGCTAAAGCAGCATCCCATGTCTTGAATCTTTTATTCATTCATTGTATTTTCTATAGTGCTACATGGCACAGAGGGCACTTTACAGCGCTATGTGATGAACTGTAAGATCCCGTCGCGCTTCGCTGATAGGCCTTCCATCAACTCTTCTTGAAAGTATCTTGGAAGATTAAAAAATTCACTTTATCGCAGAGCAGTTACTGTGTCTACCCTTACCGCTGATGTTTTTTTCTTACCCTTCCAGATAGGCATGTTTGTGGCATCACGAATGCCTCGTGGTTGGTCCTGCTTGCATGTTAGAATTTCACTGTGGAGGTGGGGGTGCAGTGTCTGCACCACATGTTCTCCATTCTCCGGCACTGTCTTCTGGTTGTGTTTTGTTTATTTCTCTTTTGTAGGGGATGAGAAGGGTGCATTAGTCCACTCTTTGTGAAATAGAATGGCTGACTTCCACAAGGAAAAGTTGACGTTGGGTGTTGAGTTACTTTTTTGAGGTTGTTCCCCAGTTTGTTGGTTAAGAAGGATGCATTAGTCCACTCTTTGTGAAATAGCATGGGTGACTTCCTCAAGGAGAAGTTGACGTTGGGTGTTGAGTTACTTTTTGTGAGGTTGTTCCCCAGTTTGTTGGTTAAGAAGGATGCATTAGTCCACTCTTTGTGAAATAGCATGGGTGACTTCCTCAAGGAGAAGTTGACGTTGGGTGTTGAGTTACTTTTTGTGAGGTTGTTCCCCAGTTTGTTGGATAAGAAGGATGCATTCGTCCACTCTTTATGAAATAGCATGGGTGACTGCCTCAAGGAGAAGTTGGCGTTGGGTGTTGTGGTTGAATTTCGTGAGGTTGTTCTCCACTCTGTGAGATGAGAAGAATGCATCAGTTCACGCTTTGTGAGATGGCAGATGTGACTGCCTTGAGAGAATGCTGATGTTGGATGTTGGCAGTGATTTGTGCAAGGTTGTGCTCCACTCTTGATTTTAATATGTTGGAGTGGAGCACTGTGGGAGAATTCACAGCACAACAGAACTGACCTTATACTTTTTCCCTATTAAAGGATATTTCTGCACCGACTGCACTCTAAAGTCAGAGTTGAAAAGAGAGCATTGCAAGATGCATTTTCTAGATTTTGGTATTCCTGCCACTCCATGGAGAGCAAACAAAATTCAAGTTAGGTCATAGGTTGGAGTCAATTTCTCTCTATCACTCTCTTTGCATGTTCTATTTCTTTTTTTTTAAAAGAATTATGGATTTGTTGTTATTTAAATAAGTAAAGTACATAAACTTTATGGCCTACTCCATTGTATGTGAGACCACAAACAATAACAACAGCAAAACTTGATTCCTGTGAGGCGTGGCTACCGTATGTGAATATTCAATGTTGTACAGAAATTCCTTATGGATGGCCTGCCTCCTGGAGGGCCTCAGCCACTTTTATCTAGCAGTATCGGGTGTGGACTACAGAAATAACAAATTAAAACTCAACTTGCTAAGACATGAAACTCCCACAAGCGAGGATTAAAACTGAAGCCAAGCAACCCTGTAAGAGAACTATTCACCCAAGCCATCCACGCCCCCCTCTTTGTCAGGCTGAGCATCACACCCAGCTATCCCCTCAAAAGAGGGGTGGTCTGCCCTGCATCCAGAGTAGGAATACTGCACTCACTCAGGCAGGGCATGTGTGCACCTGGTGTGTACTTGGTCACTCTCTCGTTCTAATCTTCTCTCACAATCTCCCTCTGTTGGGGTGCTGGTCCCAAACCTATTGCCTCTTTTTCAGAGTTGGGATGTCAGACCTATCTTACCTTGGTCTATATTTCACACCTACCTCTCTAAAAAGAATTTGTCACTTCTATACCGAACTAAGATTTCACTCGCTCCCTTTTTCTTCCTATTGGTCAACCATGGACAGGGTTCCACCCTCCACTTTCTGTCTATGGGTTTCCATGTTGCACTCCCTCTCCCATGGCACCTGAAGACAATTTAGTCGTGTGCACCTAATTATTAACCACAAGGCACACCATAACAAGTCGTGTTTTCAAATTCTGCTTGCTATTGTTTTTATGGCCTTATTTGTGTATCTTACATTTTGATATTGCATGTGCCCTCTTTATTTTATGGCATTCGGACAGTGCTTAATTTGAGCCGGGGGTTTCCGGTGCCCAGCACCAGCATATAATATTTAACACCAGCACTTATGACAGTCTGCCAAATGGTGGCTCTGTTTGTCTAATTTAGAGATGATCAAACGACAGTTGTTTATTAATTTAATATAAATTAAAAAGGACAAATTCATGCTGCCCAAACCATTTTGGGTCCTGGAATAGTCTGAATTGTCACGCTTGTAGAAGTGTGATGGTTAATAGTTGTGTTGTTACTGTCATTGGCAGTGCTGGCAGGAGCAATGGGTGGTGCGAGTTGCAGTGGCCCCCTGATGAGGGCCCTGGCATTTATCAATTTTTTTTTTTTTTTTTTACATAAATGAAGCACTGCATTTGCATTATTAATTAGTACAATAACTTGACTAGCATGTGTCTGCCATTGAGAACAAGTCACACAATCAAACTGTTGGCCTGGACGGGTGGTCCAGAGACTTTCTGGTGCTGCACATTGACTGAGGGCAAACTGTGCGATGCTGCTGCTAAGATCATACAGCTATCTGCGACATCGATAGGTCTGTGAATCAGAAACCATTTGTTAGCATAGAGAAATTAAATAAAAAATAACAAATGGAGACGAAAACAAAACAATTCTTTATTCACCAGAACCCTCTCTGCAGAAGAAAGGAAAGATAAATTCCCATATAATCAATACTTCTGCGCTCTTTGCTGGAGGTACATCTTTCATCTCCACGACTGCTTCGCTCGAATCGACATATGCCTTGGGGACTCCAGGAGGAATTAAGAAATATCACCTCCTATACTTGCTGCCTTGCCAATGTCAGATTCCAGGCTTAATTCAGAAAGGAAACAGTTTTTCATCAGAAATCCTCCAGTGTTCAATCTGCATAAAACTATGGGATTAAAAGGTGGGTTTGAAGGCAGAGTGGATTGTCTCACCAGGCAAGAACAGGTTGTGGATACCAGTTTAGAGACAATACTAAGGATGACAGAGAAGTGTTTTACCTCTGCCCGCACATCTGCATTGTACCCACTGTGTCATGTGGCCCTGACAGATGCAGAAGAAAAGATTTAATAACAATAGTGACAGCTACAGTTGGTCATTTAAGAACACTCCTGCACACAAGCTGTACAACAACGAGATGTCTCTGGATCATGTCCGACTCAAGCACAGATGTTGAATCCCAGGTCCCCAGTCCAAGCACAATCCCCAAATTACTGCAGACGACCATACCCAAATCATAACTTATTCTATGAAGTTCAAGATCTCTGCACAATGATACAGTGAAGAGCACAAGGGCATCAAAAATACTGCAACACATCATAAAAAGTAATTTAGACAAACCTATATCCATATGAACGGTCAACCATAAATGTTTCTTCTAAACCAAAGCCACTTATTAAAAGGACATCATCACCATCATCTGCGACACAAGCAAGGTGTCCTTCAAGGTGCTGATACATTGTGTGAACTCCATAATGCCAACCTACACCTCTATTCAGAGGAAATTGTGCCACCCTTCAACTACTTCTTCAAGAACAAATTTCCCCAACCACATCAATACCAAACCCACCCTAGATATCCTCACGACCATCCCAGTAAGTGATGCACATAAATGGTTCTCCCTTCATCAACCTGTGGCCTGTCAAACATATTTCACTACCTCAGAAGACAACATATCAATACTGAATGCGATATCCATTGGAGTGCCAATACCCTTAAATTATCACCCTCAGTGCATTTCTCATGCAAGGTCTAATAGCTTAAAGATTAATCCAATCTTACCCCTCTGGTAAGACTCTGGCTCAAAAGCAGTCAGACTTTGTGCACTTTATCACTGCTAACCAGTGCTAACATGCTTGTGCTCACTCCTTAAACATGGTAAAAATGGCCTACACCTGATGGCACATTTAATTTACTTAGAATTCCCTAGTAAAGTGGTACAACATGTACCCAGGGCCTGTACATTAAACGCAGCACTTATTGTGCCACTCACGTATGTGGCCTATTAAAACATGTCTCACTTACGCCTGCCATTGGAGCTTGTGTGCAATATTAAACTACCAATTTGACCTGGAAAACTAAACCTTTTGCAAAGCCTATAACATCCTTTTTAATACACACAAGACACTCCAAAAAATAGGCCCTAAATAGCCCATAGGGGAGGGCGGCCTGTATTTGAAAAACTGGACATGTACCCTTAAGTTTTACATGTCCTGGTAGTGAAAAACTCTTAAATTTGTTTCTCCCTTTTGTGAGACCTGCCTCCCCATAGAATAACATTGGGTTACCTAGTTACTTTTAATAAGTGATAATGTTTGGTTGAGAGCAGGTATTAATTTCATGTGTACACTTAAAAAGAATTGTGATTTAAAATCATTTTAAATGCTATAGTCAGATTTTAGACTGCTCTGAAAGTGCCACTTTTAGAAAGTTGGCATTTTCCAGTCCTAACCATTTGGTGTCTGCAGCCTGTGCTCTGGGTTACATGACTAGGTGTAGTTGGCAGACAGCCTTTGTGTATTTCTCCCAGTTAGTGAAACAAAGGGGTGGAGGCTAGGTAATGGCAGGATGGGCCGTCCTGTCAGGATGGGAGGGGCGGGGCTGTTCCCTATCGCACTTACATTCCAAAGCGGGTGTCTCAGCACACTCACAAAGAGCTTGAGACTAGGTTTTGTCACCCCAGACATCTTTGGGCCTGGGCAGGAAAAATAAAGAAATTCTAGAACCATATGTGGGGGAAAGTCTAGAAATTTCTCCCACTTCAAAGCTGGTATTGGAACCTGAGTCCAACACGTCAGGTCACTTCTGCATCTATGGATACTACAGAAGATGAACTGCCCCGCTGTCAGAGGACTGCCCTGCTGCTTGAGGCCTGTCCAGTCATCTGACAAAGAAGACTGAGCTGCTCCCTTGATCCCAGACAGACTGACTCAAACTATCAGTGTCTGATCTTCTGTCCTAGCTGCAGGGACACAACAAGCCCCAGCGGTCTCCCTGCAACTGCTCAGCTAACCTGCAGCACTGGGCCTGCAACTGGACCTGACTGAGCCTGCTGTCCTCTGCTGGAGTGAGTTCCTGATCCCCAGAGGTGCCTTCCCAAGTCTTGGACCCATGGCTGGCATCTGTTGAGCTCTTCCTGTGAAGAAAGGAAGATGTTTTGTGCTCTTCGTGAACGGCTGCAAGGACTGGAACAGCAGCACTCCCATAACGCCAATCCTCTAGCAACACAAGATCTGCAGTTGACGCTACAGTAAAGCAGACCACCAGTAACATTCAATCTGCACTTGGCACTACAGCAATGACAGCCCAGGGTGACCGCCAGCTTGACGTTCCAGCAACAACTGTCCACAGTGCCGAAGAGGATCTTCGTGCTACAGCAGCGACCGTCTGCGCACTATAGGGCTGACTATCACCAATACACTCCTCACAACCTTCTCCACCTCAAATTGGTCTCTTCACGCTGGACCTGGAGAAGGTAACTTTGTCAGCGGGACTTATCTTGTCTCTGTATCCGGCCCACGCTGAATGGTGGTTGGCCTGAACTTGCGACTTTCCCCAGGTCTAGCACGACCAGATGACTGCGAGTGGCGCTTTGGGCTTTTAGGCGCTATACTTACCTAAAACTTTGACATTTTTCTATGATTGGATTTTTGTCCTTTTGGTCTCATTTTATTTATCACATTTTATTCTATTTTTCTAAATTGGTGTGGGATTTTTCTTTTGTCATGCTTTCACTTCATTACTGTTTGTGTGCTGCATTAATACTTTACAAATTGCCTCTAAGTTAAGCCTGACTACTTTTGAGCTAAGTTTACAGAGGGTTAAACACAAGTTAATTTAGTCACTTTTGTTGTTCACCCATACAGGGATTGTGGTTATTGCTCAAGAAGGTTCTCTAGCCCACCTCAATAAAAAATCCAGTTTCCTACACATGCCCATAATAGATGAAGAAATCTTCCAGATTTGAGTTCTTAAATTCTGGTAAATGAACTTGTCCTAAAACATTCAGTGAGTTTTGTTATAGTCATTATGCAATGGGATTAGATTCTGGAGGCATGGATACCATTCTTAGTGCAGTTTCTTGATATGTCTTCTGATCTAAAATCCATCACTTCCTGTCCCTGGTGTCCCGTCTTTCGCAGATAAATTGGCATAGCCTACATTCTGCTCTGAATGTCGTAGAAATATGGCTATTCGTTGTTCCCGGGGCCCTCCGATGTGGAAGTCCAAAACATCAGGGTGTCTCCTGAGGTTTGACACATCTGCACAGCTTACCCTAAACCTCTTAATTAGATGTCTGTTGGCGGTGCATTTGTAACAATAATAATAATAATCATAATAACTTATTTTTATATTGTGCTTCATACCACACTCCAGACATTTCTAAGAGCGCTAATTAAGAGATGCCTCTATTACCCAATTTATGGCATTTTGTTTACTGAATCACTCTAGGATGGATGCCTCAGTCAGACTTGCCTGTATTCAAACTTATGGCCTTCAGATCACCACATTTCTTAGCATCCATCATTCAACTCACTGAGCCATCCGTTTGAGAGCACTCCTGGTTGAGCACAGTGCTAGAAAGCTGCACACCACCGATGGCGCTACCAGCAGGGTTTGTAACAGTGCAGATTATGTGGGCAACGATTTATGATGATACCCAAGTCCTTATCTTAAACTGAAATTTACCACTTATGCCACACTGCTTTCCTTTTATGATTGCTCCCATTCCTTCATTATGAGATGCACAAAGCGGAACCTACAGAAAATGTACCAGCAGTTAATACATCTATCAGACTTTGTGTTTCTCATGTTTGGGTGCCAGAGAAAATTGCTAACATGATGATCCACCTGGCCGGCATTTGCGTTCCACAAATCGTTGTTGGCATTTCATAGATCATACTAAAACTCATGCCTTAAGTCGAGCTTGACAGACAGGGTATGCCATCTGCCGTATTAAAGTGTGTTATAGTCAATGCTGCGCTCTAAAGCCAGAGGATCAGACATCTCCTACGTTCCGATGGAGTACCCTGTGTGCCAAGCTCTGAACAAGGCCTAAGTCTTATTCTTGCACTGTTCATTTGTTGTTGCTTTTCTTGACAATAATGAAGTCCACTCCTTAGTGCGGTGGTTTGTCTCCTTTGGTAATAGACAGCAAACATTGCTGTAGCCTATGAATGGATTTTTAACTCCCATAAAGGGATCTTAAAGAGGTCACAAGGAGGATCTGCCTCTCAGTGTAAGACTAGATGTATTTTGGGGATTTGTCCTGTGTTTGCCATGGGATGGAAAAACACTTAGAAATTAACACTAACTATTGGATACCTGTAGGTCTTGGTCAACAGAACTTTGGTTCACTAATGTTTGAGATATTTGTGGAAACAATAATATGAGAGAAAACACTCTTGGGCATTGCAACTTATAGATTAACGTGCATTGATTTTGGGTGAAGGGAGAGTCTGTAGATAAATGAGCTAAATGGCATATAAAAGCCTCACTAACATGATAACTATAGCAATGTTTTTTTAAATACTGCTGATAAGGAGCATTACATCACTTGCTTAGCTCACCACTGCCATAACAGAAGAGGATCCAACTTATACAAACAACTGCTAATTTACTGTACAAGAAAGTGTCTAGCAAGGATTCAAAGGTCACGTTTGTCCTGGCAGAAGATATCAAGCAATCACAGTTCCATTTTGCCCCTTTGGGCTTCCTCCATGAAATGCGAGACGCGTCTCGTGGCACAGAGCTCAGGATGCCATGTCTAGACGTATAGAACCCCAGAGGAAGGCTCATTATCCTCGCAAGATGTGATGGCAATAATTGGGCCAGGGCTTCTGGGATATCAGGCCTACTACGCTGGATCCCTCATTGAAAAGTCCATCATCTTTTTGGGTCTCGTAGAACATGGGGACCAACCAAATCAGGCCCTCTTCCACCCCACAGCTTCCCTAAATATCTCCATTGCTTTGTTAATCTTTTCTCCCTGGGGCAGCACTACCAACTGGTTCCTGTTCCTTCGCGGCTTCATTATGGCACATGTCTGGCTTGATGAAAGCTCTGTCGCATTTCCATCTGCGGTTCCTTCTTCTCCTGGCCTAATTTGCAAGGAAATAAACAGTTTGAATTTTCCCCTCATTGCTGGAGGCGTTATCCGAGAGACTAATATTTGAAATCCTTGACATTATTGAGTTTTTTTAATATTGCCTTCATGCAGCCTCTGGAGTGGTTGGGTTTGGGGATTTGACAGGAGACACCGCTAATGAGGGGGTTGTGGTAGATGCCTTCTGAAGGGCGGTACCATGCATTGCCATGGGACTTAAGGAACGAAGAGCGATATTGGAAATAGAGGCAGTGGTCTCCTATCATGTCTTGTGCCTGGATGGGAATTCATTTTTTTTTTTTATTGGAAACATAACTGTACTACTCCCCCAAAACCAATCTCTAAAATAATGATAGAAATTGCAAATTCAATTATGAAAAAAAGACATTTGGTACCAAAAGGTTTTATTTGTTGAAAAAAACCTAAGGATCCAAGATCCAAAATCTGAATTCAAATCAGTAACTTACCTAATTTGCTTTTGACCAATAAACTATTTTTTGTTTACTATCAGTCAGATTCACAGTTAGCTCTTTGTGGACGAGAAAATCAGTATTTGGTGAGTCCTACTTAAAACATTTCTTATTGATCGTTCTGTGCCCCGGGAAATATTGTGCATTTGACAGTTTCTATAGTGCATACGACAGGCTGTTAATGCTATTTTTGCTTGAATGATGGGGCTTACTTTTACCAAACCTAATGACACTGGAAAGATGAAACATTGACTTAACCCTGGTGAGATTCAGATCTAGGACACATGTTTTAAGTGCACATCTGCAATGAGTCCTCAACACAACAAGCTATTTATGAGTTTGCAAGATGGCCCACGAGTTAAACGCTTGCTGCTGACATCTGTAATGTGCAGATTTAGAAGCTTGGCAATACCAACGAAGGCTTTTATCCTTCCAAGGTCAATACATTGAGTGATATTTTGTATAAAATGCTTAGAAATTGGGGAAGTTTGGTATGTTTCCTACCAGGGTCAAACTGGACAGAAAACATGCATTGGTACCAAAGTAGAAGTGGTCCCCATATGCAGATCAGACGACTAAAACAGTGGCCCACATTTGTAAATCAGTGCAATATTGGACTTGTAAACACACGCTAAGGAGGTGTTTTGCAAGGAACGGGAGACTGCAGACATTTATGCTTGCTGTAGACAAAGTATGGACTTTTATCAGAGAAATCAACATAAAATTGTCCCACTAGACCAGTGGTTCCCAACCTTTTGATTTCTGTGGACCCCCACTGAATCATCTTGGGAATCCGGGGACCCCCGCCTGAGTCATTACTGGAAGCTGGGGACCTAATTTGTCAATATTTGTTCATATTTTTTTAATTTTCTAGGCTCTCGCGGACCCCCTGAGAAGGCTTTGCGGCCCCCCCAGGGGTCCCCGGACCACAGGTTGGGAACCACTGCACTAGACGATAAACCAGGTGCACAAGCAGCCAAAAAACTGGCCCGCTCACTGACATGTCAGACTAGCTATCTGGCACTGCCAAAGTGCCCTATATGCCAGTCCAGCCATGTTTGTTACAAAAAAAAATGTATATAAATGTATTTTATTTTTTTATACAGTATGCCTGAGTGTTTTGATTACAGTGTGTTCTGCAAAATGCAGTACATTGTTCATTCGTTTCAGCATCTCTGTTGAAGAGGTACATGTCATGATGCTTGAGCACATCCTTCATTTCGAGGCCTTCAAAGTCTTCTATGAACATGAACAATCATGAACAATCAGGTTTGTCAACATTCGCTTTTTTCAGCACCCTATTCAGATAAGGCAAGGTTCCTCCTGTAACCCAAATCTGTTGTTCATCTATTGGAATGCAACATCGCTTTTTACTTTGTACAAACCATTCGTTTTGTAAAAAAGCACATGAAGGCGTGATCTCCTATTGGTTATGAAAAGTAAACCCCACAACCTTACAAAGTAAACACAGACTGAAATCATTCGGTAGGGAGTGGAGCCTAAACTCCTAATTCCAAACTTCTGGTCTGGGAACTGACACCACCTGTGACGTCTGGCCCAGCAGAGCTCACTTGGCCTCGGTTTTCAAATGAGTACATCTAGAAGCTTTGTCTTAATACATTTTGTGATCATTCAGATGACATAATCTCATGGGTTACTAGTGATCCATTTAATCTAACCTTTTCTCCAACTTTAAACTCTCTGCCAAATAGGAGCTACCTCTGTTCAGCTCTTCAGTGTAGCCTGCGTGCTCTGTTGTATTAAATTGCAGATATCTAAGAATGCTGGTAGCTCATATGGTAAAGGCACGAGTTGCAGCAGCTAATTAAAAATTCGAATCATAGAATGATCATACACTCAGCCTCTTATCCTACAGAACATTTTCAAGAGTAGACATTGAGTGTTACGGAGCGCTTTGATAGAAGGACTATGAGATTGCTCCGTGTCACCTGCACAGTTTCTGAGCCAATTATCTTTTCTTTTAAAACCACTGTAATTTGGTAGTTTAGTATCATTCGTTCAATTCAAACACCAAGACCACGACTCCTAGAGTGCATTTGGTTGAACACAAAAGCCTGCCCCGGAGATGCTGAATTTACATACTGACATGGAGTCTTCTGGCCGAGCTGCTTGAGAACATTCAGGAGTGAACTGCTACGCAAAGGAATAGTTGTTTCATCGTGGAAGCAACAATCCAGCAGAGGTGCTCCTCAGGGTGAAGAAGCAACAATTTAGAGATGAGGAGCAGATACTTGTAATAGCCTGAAAACCTGCTCCTGCCCTATTTTTAGAAAAAATAAGAAAATTCAAGCACTTAGTGTGGAGATGCTCTCAAACACAATGTTCTTGCGATAATTAGTGTCTGGAAGGCGACAGCAACGAGACTCCAAGTCAAGGTCAGAATCAGCTAATTAAGAATCAGCACCTTGCGCGTCTGCCCCGCCTTCTGTGCAGCGGAATCAGAAAGTGGAGCAGTAGAGATTAAATAGAGACAAGAACGACTGAGAGTATTTCGGGAAGTAGCAAATAACCTATCCACTCAGGTGGAGGAGGGGTCGCCGGTAGAGGAAACGTAGGGCACGACCAAATCCTATGGGAGGTTTTGACACCTTTAATGTACCCAGGGGTGGAGAAGTGTGGCACAATGGTTAGAGTGGCAGACCCTGATGCAGAGATCTGATCCGGGACCAGGGTTCAATTCCCACCTCGGTGGGTCTTGGGCTCAATTCCCTTGGACCAAATAATTCTCGCCTCGGTGCCTAATCTAATTAATGGGTCCTAATCTGTAACTCTGGGAAATAGCTTGCTTAATCTCCACAAGGGCCCTGATAGCCCTTGGATGCCTGGCTTCACCCTGGGGGTTGCCCAGGAGTGGGCGCCTCACAGGGAAAAGCCAGGAGGGGTTCCACAGCGGTATGCGTACAGTGCCTTGAGACCCTAACGGGTGAGTAGTGCGCTATACAAGTGCGAAGATTTACAAGTGCAAAGTTTACAGGGGGGTCTAATTGTAATAGATAGAGGCCCACAGAATTTAATGGGCATTGATGACCTCTAAAAGGCTAGAATTCGGTTTGTCACTTCCACTAGCCTACCTACCCTTGGTCAGAGTTGGACTCAACGAGGTACACTAAGTACAAAGCAGACATAAAAGATGCAGATCAACCTGGCAAATCTATATGCGCTCACACACCTTTCCATACCTGACTTGTGCACCTATAACACTAGCCCCTATTAGTTGTTACCAAAGCTAGATATTGTTATTCCTGTTATTCTACAGGTGCACAATGTACAGTGCTTAATTTGTAAATTAAAATGTGCCGTGCCCAAAGCTCTCCTCTGAAACATGCAGCTGCTGCAGTTAAATTTGCGGGCACAAAATGCTGAGGCAGCGTAATCCTGAAGCCATCTCGGGCCACATGAATCTATTTACAGCCACTCAAATCTATTTACAGCCACTCCCTTCTCCTTCAGCTCACTCTTGCAGCTTCCTGCTTTCTCCCTTTGCAACACTGTTTCGTTTTTCCCTTCCTCCGTCTTTCCCATGTGTGTCTTTTGCTCCCAGTAAATGCTTGAGGCAGAAAAATAAGTGACAGCCTTCAAAAATAAGTACTGGTGCCCCACACCGGAAACCACTGTCTCAAATTAAGCAATGATGATGGAGCTTTGGTATATCCATGGCTGCTGTGTGTCTATCTGCACACAGCAGTGTGATGTAAGATGGAATGTGTCAGTGGCGGCCACTGCAAATCTCAAGGAGGCTAGAGGGAGGGTGATGGGGCTGGGGAAACAATAAAAAAAAAAAAACACTTACCTTGCTGCTGTTCCCGCTGCCACTGCCTCACTCTTCTGTTGTTCCGGCATTCACTGGTACACCAGCACTGGCTCCCAGCAATCCTGGTGATGCTCTCATGGTAAACTTAGCATGAAAGCAGCATCAGGATTGGTCTGAGCAGCTTGGACCACCACTCAGACACTGCCCTGGGGTTTCTGCAGTTTCTCCAGCCTGGCCGTGTTACACAGCCGGGTTGGAGACACCTAAGTGTGCATGTGTATTTAGCTGGCCTAAGACGGCCAGCCGAACACACATGCGCACTTATGTGCACTCTCTCCTTCTCCCCATCACCTCTGCCCCCTCCCAAGGCCTAGCCATGCCCTTCCCTGCACTGATGGCTGAGCAAGCAAATTAAAAATAAAACAATAGTAAACTATCATTATATTTTTCTGCTGCTGGCTCTTAGCGGGGGGGGGCGACGCTCCTCCACCATTGCGGAGGAGCCGCCCCTGGACTGTAGAACATGAAATGTGGAATGTAGTTAGTGAGCCAGAAGTGAGCTGCTCCTGGTTCCTGATGAATAATATGCGTACAATAACTGCACTCTTTTAGCTTACCTTAATCCTGCATCTCACGTATTTTCCCCATTACAACTGCCACCTCTAAGTGCCAGGTGCTAAGTTAACACTTTTGCCTGGCTGTCGAGAAACCTGCAGAGTGAGCTAGAAATGGCACCAGCAGTCCTTTTTTCATATTCTTTAAAATTGCATTTCCAGGCTAGCTAAAAATTGCAGAAGCGTTGCACATCCTCAGAGGCAGTCTAATGGTATCTTAAACCAGCATTGGTAAAGCCAATACCGCTTGCCTTTGGGACCTATTGGCTTTGTCAATTCATTTTTAGCCATGCTGTGCAGCATTGTCAATGCTGTACAACATGGCTAAAGAAAATAAAGAAAAGTGCTATCACATTGCGGTCACATAAATGTGTTGGTGCACACACACACACACACACACACACATGCACCTATAAAATGGGACTAGTATTTTTTTTAATCAAACTACTGGTGGGGAAACAAGCAACATGGATGGCTGGGGGTCACTGTTGGAAAGCAGCAGAACCTTGGGCAGGTGGGGGAGCAATGCAGGTTTGAAGGAAGCAACAGAGAGGGCAAAGTGGGGAAAAGAAGCAACAGGCTAGACGGACTGTAGGTGCTGGTGGTGTCGGGTGAAGCAAAATGGAGGGTGGGGGAAGAGAAGCAACAGACGAGAAGGGGTGTGCAGGTGGGAGAGGCAACACAAAGGAGGAGCTGGGAGGGAGAAGCAACATGTGAGAGCAATGTAGAGCAGGTGGGGAGAAGCATATGGGCGAGCAAGCCATATGGGAAATACAGAGGTCACAATGAGAACCAATGTGCAGGAGAGAAGGAGGGCGCTGGTGGAGGAGGCAACACAGAGGACAGTGGTGAAAAGGAGAAGGAACAGGCAAGAGAGTAACAAATATCAGACAGGATAACTAAACAAGTGAGAGAGAGAGAGCAACATAAAGCATGGGGTATGAGAAGCACACCAGGGGAATAGCTGGAAAACACATGCATTCTAGTGGAGTGCTTAAGACGAATGAAAAACGTAGGTCCATAAAAGTGACCAGTGGAAGGACACAAGTAAAGAAGCAATGCTCCAGGGGTGGGAAAGAAACAAGATGGACAAGGCAAGCCATCGAATACGAAGCAAGCAAATTAGATTGAGAGGCTATCCAACCAATGGTAAGCAATGGCTGGGCTCCAAGCCCCTGTATGTGTTGGTAAGCGAGCAATATGGCTTGCAACATCGCACAAGCTCTGTCTAGTAGGCTCAACCTAAAAAAAGCCTTAAAAAAAGACTCTAAAGACTCAAGACAAAAGAGTGATTTGATGCAATTATCCAAAATGAATGTATTTGAACTTTCACACAGGCCAACTGTTTCTACTCACCTCTGTGGTTGAAGGAACCATCTTTGCACATTGCCAGCTCCCCTCGTGATGGTAGTTGGAAATATAAATTCCAGCTTCTCGAAGACTGGTGTATCAAGTGTGTCATGGGCTACTTTCATTTCAGTGGTAGAAGACAGCCACATTACAGGAGCAGTGAGCTCTCAGCACTCCTGGCCTCGGGTCCCACTGCACCTGCTGTTCCATTCGGAACTATGCTCCTGTCAATTTCAAGGAAGCACCAGGGGCGGCTCCTCCAATAAGGCGCAGGAGCGTCACCCCATTGGATGTTCATAAAATGATAATAACATACATTACCTTATTATCATTTTATTTTTCCTGGTAGGGTGGGGTGGGGTGAGGCTGGGCTGGCTGAAGGGGGCAAAGAGGGCTATGTGCACACAAAGTGCACATGTCTTTTTGGCCGGCCGTGTTCAGCTGGCCAAAAAGACATGCACATTTTGCATGTTCTCTATCCGGCTGTATACCACTGCCAGGTAGAGAACGTACACAGGTCCCATTCCCAGTCTGAGCGTTGAAGCAAGCTGCTCAAACTAATAACGACGCTGCCGTTAGCAGTCTTGTGATTGGCTGGGAGCCTGCAGCCCGGAAGAGGACGGAGGGGAGATGAACGTGTCTCTCCTCGAAGGTAAGTATTTTTTTTTTTTGTTTAACCCATCCCCCGCCTGTCCCTTTGCACCCTGTCCCACCCCACCACCCCTGGGAACTGCGAATTAGAAATGAAGACCTATAGACATTCTAAGACTGACCCGATGTCCACAGCATGTGGCGCACTCCTGGAACTTTGACAATGAATCATCTCTGGGGCTACTAATTTGATTACCAACTTAATGTACGAGCTGCATCATTTTCATCCTGGCTTTGGTCCTGTGCTCCAGGGGTCGTTTAATGTGCTGCTGGTTCAGTTATCATGCAAAACCCTGTTGCCAACTAAAGATCTGCGTTGGTTGGCCCTGTGCAGTAGTGTAGAAAGGATGCCATGGGCCTTGGTGCAAGCAAGGTAACGGGCCCATTAACCAGCTGATGGGTTAGTTAAATAGAGCAATTCCAGGGTTCAATCAGTGACATAACAATGGCCCCTGCAGCCCCTGCGGTACTTTCTCCAGGGGGCCCCCTTCAGCACAATACCCTGACCTGGGATCTCCTGTGTGAGTTTGGAGGGGGGCCCTTCATGTACTTTGCAGGAGGACTCCCCCAGATTTTGTTAGGCCACAGGGTTCAAAGGGCCCCTTTGTCAGCTGCACATCCATGGAAGAGCGCACAGGGCAAGGTACTTTGGAACATTGCATGGTGCTGTCACCCTGCTTACAGCACCGCATCCCTCTAAGAGCGGACGATGTCTCATTGCACAATGCATCACCATAATTCATCTCGTAGCGCACGACTTTTGGGACAATGGTGCATTGCACGATCTGTCACCATCATTCATCTCAGAGCGCCCAGCTCTTGGGACATTGGTGCATTGCACGGTGCTGTTACTTGGATCCATCCCATAGCACATTGATTACTGGAACACTGTGTGTGTTGTCGCTTATCCCTCCCAAAGGGCATGCTTCATGGGGAATGGCATATTGCACGGTGCTGGAATGCACGGTTCATGGTACAATGGCACATTGCATGGTGCCAACTCTGGATCCTCCCTGAAGCACCCGGCTCATGAGAAATTGGTACATTGCACAGCCTAAACAGTGATGTATCTTAGTATGATGGGCATCTCCTGCAGAATATGAAGAGGGATTCCCGGATTCTCACATGTCTCACAGATATTCATTGGCCTTGAGCAGAACTCCGAATAGTTTGGGGGCCCCTGAAGAGTTGGGGTCTCCCCTTGCAGCGCAGGGGCCTGCATTACGCCCCGGAGGTTAAGGAGGTTTCTGCGTCTTTGACTCCGCTCTGAATACAGACGGGGCCATTAGCAAGAAAGCTGTGGGTTGGCGGCCACTTGGTGCATTCACCAGCGACCAGCAGACCCCATCACTTAAATAATGATATCTCAGCTGAGTACTAAGGGATGCCATTTTAGAGCTAGTTGGCATGTGTGGCGCGTCAGAAAGGGCTTATTAGGAAAAAAATATTATGTGACTCACAGATTTGTTCAAGTAGAGCATCTGCAAGAAAACCTTGATGGAGCGAGTTCCAGAAGCAAATGCAGCACACAAATTTGTTAAATTCCACACACAGCCTTCCAATGAAGATCACACAACTTTCTAAAACAAAGCAAGTATAAAGGTGCCTACTTTTGAGATCTTGAGAAAGGGAGAAGATGACATTTTTTCAGATGAGCCAGCTGAATTTCCTTTCCTTGTCTCAGGATCCAACAATTGACAGCAGCTCTTAAGGTCTTAGACGGGTCATAGAATGGCACGGCCATTCCTTGGGCATGGTTAGCATGAGCAAGAAAACATAGCCCCAGCAGATACACTTATGCCAAGGCAATAACTTGAATCTCATAAGACCAAGACAACATCTCTTTTTAGCATTTGGACTCTACTTTTCCCGAGTAATAAAGGCATTTGGAAGCTATTTATAGCAATATGGAGCCCTCTTGTGGCCTCCTATTATAGCTCCTTAAGGCAGACACATATATTATCCTTACTTTGTAGCACCTACTGTCTTTGAGGGTCATAGGATTTCCTAAAACAACATACACAGAGATTCACAACAGTCAGAACTGCATCTGAAACTTTTACCCAAAAACCCTTCTGCAGTAGAGTCCTCCTAACATAGTCAGTATCTGCTCAAGGGTGCCTATTCCGGGACAAGATGGCACTGAGCTCCATTTCGGCTCTAGACATCATAAAGTTTTAAAATGCAAATTGAGAAAGCGGAGGGAGGCCAATAAGGAGACACCCCAAATCGCACTGACGTTAAGGCGTTAAGACCCATGTAGGTTGTGATTTTTACACTTCTATCTGGACAAGCTCAATGAGGGTCTAACTGAGACAAAATATACCAGAGGTCAGATGAACCATGTTGTGACATTTAGTGTCACAGCCGAAGCAGGTAAAAACAGAGGGGGGGGGCTCTTGACGGTGTGGACTTAAGAAGAGTAGAGGTTGAAAAAGATTAACTTGAGATGGATTCTGTCAACAGTTTTATAAGAGGTGTAGTGTGTTGTGAATGTAGTTAACAGGTCTGGCCTCCATTTCCTATGCGACACATGTTGTTATTTTTTTTTTAACTTGTTGTTTTCAACGTACCTGACCTTGAAATAAATAAGAGATATTTTGGATCTAATTATTTCTGACCAGTGCTCATTTTGTAAATAACAACGTGCCAGAGCCCTCCTCTGAAGCACGCGGCTGCTGCACTTAAATGTGCGCGCACAGAATCCTGAGGCAGTGTAATCCTGAAGCCATCTCTGGCCTTTTCAATCCATTACAGCCACTCCTTGCCCCTTCAGCTCACTCTTGCAGCTTTCTGCTTTCTCCAGTTGTGACACTTTTTCGTTTTTGTCTTCCTCCGTCTTTCCCAAATGTGTCTTTTGCTGGCAGTAAATGTTTGAGGGAGAAGACTAAGTGCCGGCCCTCAAAAACAATTGCTGGTGCTCAGCCCCAGAAACAACAAGCACAAATTAAGCACTGTTTCTTACTTTATACGTTCATTTTTTTGGGGAGAAAATTGCATTGAAAAATTCACATCGATTTAGAAAAGTGTACCACTAGGAAGACTGTCAGATTGTTGCCTGTGGTGCACTACCCTCTGTCGGCCTAATCCCGTACCACGGAATTAGAGGTGGTAATATTTTACCCTATGTATTGAAAATTGGAATTGCGTGTCTCATTTTAAGAGTTAAGTTGACAAGTAAGCTCTGATAGTGTGATGGATCAAGAGAAAATTGATTCAAATGAGGCAGGGATGCAACTGTGAAAAAGCGCAACAGAAGTATGGTTTAGATTTGAGGAAGCCAAGGTCTGTTCTGCAGTTAATTCTTCTGACTACTTGGAGAAGGAACATTTCTATTTGTCTATCGCTTGACTTTATCCAATAAAAGGTATCCCAGCATCTGCAGAAACAGGAGAATAGAAGTGCCTAACTAGGCATCAAATGTAAAATTTCTTGAAAGGAAATATCTCAAGCTGTCTTCAACCGTGGCGGGGTGTCAGGATCTCAAATTCACATCGAGGAGGGTGCCGAGAATGTGTAAGATTGCAAAGGCAGCGAGTTTTTAACTAGATTCATAGGTACTTGGCCAACCGTAGGAATTTTCATTTTACACATTTCATTTTAGATTGAGAGACTGATGGGATGTACCTGAGTGTGAAATGACAAAACCTAACCAGTGAAGGCGAGGCATCAGAGGGAGTGTAGGGAATTACACCATGTCATTACGACAGCTTAGCGGAGACTTGTCGGGGCGCCAGCGGTACTGAGAACATACCTGCAAGCGCGTTGCTTGTGTGCTGCTTGGGAGCTGCCAGTCCAGGAAGTACTTTCTTCTATGAGTCAATGATAATTTGTTGCCGTGTCTCCTCTTCCTTTCACTTGAACACCGTCACAGCATTTTAGGCGGTCGTTCAGTCAGTCACTCAAGGATCACCACAAAGCACTTTTTCAACTTCTTCATGTGAATGTTCTATTCATGTGCATTGCAAATACTTCATGGCTGAGAAAGCCAGCTTGGACACACACACAATCTAGGTGTGGTGGTAAAAAAACATCTAAAACTTCAATATTAATGCCACAGGACATTGCATGTCAGAAGGTATCTCTGGCTTTTTTCAGGAACGAAGAATCCAAAGTGAGGAAGTCCATCTTGAAAAAATAAACAACGACCGAAAGACATGTTGGCAAATTTTTGTTTCACGTCATAATTGCGAATAATAAACTCCATAGACATATATGTTAGAATGGATAAGGATTGTTAGTACTTTAAAGTTTAGGACTAGCGCTTGAATAACGGTGAAAGGCGAGGGGTTGCGTTAAGGTTCCGCTTAGGTGTATGTTAGGGTTAGGGTACAGCATCAGAGGTAGGGTTCAGGTAGGGCGAGGACTGGTGCTGCTGTGAAGCATCTGATTATAATTGCTTATTCTGAATTAATTTTGAATATTCATCTTAAAATGTTCGTCATTTTCAGCTCCTCATTAGTGCATTTCTTGATTAGCGCATTCGTCATTTTTGCATAGAGACACTATTGCAATCAGTGCTCCACGACACTGCCTTATCACCCACAGTGTTCAATCATTGCCATGGAAGAATCCCTTGTCACACCACCCTGGGTTAACAGGAGAACCATAGACGAATGCAATGCCACACACTGTCATCATTTATGCAAAGGAATTTGCAGCATTACACAATACGGGCAGTGCTTAATTTGTGCTTGTTGTTGCCGGTGGTGAGCACCAGCACTTATTTTTGAGGGCCGGGGCTTATTCTTCTGCCTCAAGCATTTGCTGTGAGCAAAATACACATGTGGGAAAGACGGAGGAAGGGGAAGGAGAAAAAGCGTCACAAAGGGAGAAAGTAGAAATTTGCTAGAGTGAGCGGAAGGGGCAGGGAGTGGCTGTAAATAGATTAAAGAGGCTCGAGATGGCTTCAGGATTACGCCGCCTCAGTATTATGTGTTCCCACATTTAATTGCAGCAGCTGCGTGTTTAAGAGGAGAGCTTTGAGCACCGTACAAATTAAACACTGAATACGGGTATACATGTTATAACCTCCTTGGTCTTAACATGGGAACCAGCACTGCTGTCACAGTGTGATGACTTGCCTCTCAGCATTGCAGCAAGCAATCAAGGATTGTCATGCAACACAGACTCACCATCATTACCAGTGTGAAATGCTTTGATGTACAACTTTGCTGGGTAATGATCTACAAGCCACACATATTGTCTGCAAACACACCACAAGCTCATGCTACACAGTGTTTTCAGGACAGCAGATAAAAATGCTTTGTGAGATAGACTTTCAATGCCCCGGAGTATTGTAGCGAGCAGAAGAAGAGAATGTTAAATACATGAGGCCTCCTTAGCAGAAAACAAACATTTGCAAAGTGAATCTGTCTGGCAATAGGTGCCAACATTTTTGCTTTGCCAACGCTTGTTTTGTTGTGTCTTGGTTTTTATGAAACGTTACTGTTCAGAGAACTACCAGGCGCTCACCAGTATATAAAAAAACACTAGCTCAAAGCAAAAATATTTTTGGGGGTTACAAAAAGCACACATTGCTATTGTAGCCCCCAACACTTAAGGGGTCTGCTATGTATGCAGATGTGCTCCTTGTGAAAGAGCAGAATGCTGTCACTGCCAGTAAAGTTAGCCGATGGTTGTATTAGGCTGACCCATTGCCCCACGCTTACATTCTGTTGCAGACCAACTCCTGAAGGGGGTAACCTAAAGCAAAGGTTAAAAGGACATCACAAACAGGTTAATGACCTATAACTGGTGCCCATGTGTTGCACTGCCTATGAAGTTACACATTACATCTCTCATAACATGTTAAGTGACATCAGTGACTCGCAGCCTCACCATGCACAGTCTTGTCATCAATTACACCATTTCAAATGTTGCAGTTATGTCTCAATGATGTTATAGGACATGTCATGAGTGATGTAATATGTGTGGGATCGAGCTGCGCATGCCGATGAAGTTGTCTTAGGACACAAGTTACAGCTACTTAGGATAACTACAACTGGTGAATTTCAGTGCTTTTTCTGAGTTTAAAATGTTACATTGTCATTGAAAGTTATACTTACCTACAAAAGTCACTTTGTTTTTTCACTGAATTTCTAGGGTTTTATTTTAATATAAAGTAATATTTTATCACCATACTTAAAGCCGAGCCCTTGCTGCACACGGGCTTTGGTCATGTTCCGCCTGGGGCTGGCTGCAGGCAAACAACCCCACACCATGTCCAACCCTCCGGAGGCTTTCCACACCATGCTGCACACGGCCTTTGGAGGTGTGCGGCTTGGAGGTGGCAGCCGGGGTGGGCTTTAGCGCTGGTGGCGCCCTGTGCAACTGCCTTTTTTGGGAACCCCCCTTCCCATGACCACCACCCTCGGATTCCCTCGCTACCACCAGGCAAATGTGCCCCTCATCTCTTCATAGCCCCCCTTTCACATATATTCGTTTTAAGGTGCTTTTAAAGGTTGGCTTTACTAATCAAGCAGCTATCCACATACAATACAGTTCTGTTCTTTGCAGCAGGCATATTAACCCTCTACTCTACTTTATGGCGAGTCAAAGCTGCCGCTAAACAAAACTCCCATCTCTCTCCCTAGCAGGAACAATAATCACACGGGGTATATTGACATTTTCATTGTTTCCTGAAGAGAACGTACAAGGAACTTTTCAGCAGGTGCTTTTAAATCGCAAGTTTTGTAAGGTATTGCTGAACATAGCACCATCCTGAGGTCAGCGCCCCCCAATCCAGGTCAGCACCCGGTGCGGTCACACCGCTCGCACTACCCTAAAGCTGGCCCTGGTGGCAGCAGATCCTCACCTGCAGCCAGGCCCTTCGTTCAGCGCCTTGCAAACAGCCACCCCCACCATGCCACGCACAGCCTGCACAACTTATCTTTGGTCTTGCAGGTCCTAGGCAGACTCATACAGTCTTACTGACTTTGTCAAAGAAAATAACCCCAAAATATAAAAGGTTAGCTTATTTGTTTTTTCAAGGGGTGAGCATATTATTTTGGGGACTGAAAAATGTTAAACGAAAAACACATATATGTATATTTTTTTTTTAACTAAATCCAACATGTCCCTGAGACTTTCCTTTAGCATTTTTCAGCCCACAAAATGCAATCGTAAGAACAACCGCAAAGTGGCTCTGCGCCCCAGCTGAGGAGCATGGAGTCCCCGCAAGGAATGTTTAAAAAAAAAAAAAAAAAAAACAATATGGTATATTATCCTTGTGTCATGAATTTAATGATCCTGGAGTCTTACTGGGCCTGATTATGACCCTGGCGAATGAGATACTCTGTTACAAACGTGACGGATATCCCCCCGTTGTTTTACAAGTTCCTTAGGTTACAATGGAACTTGTAATACAGCGGGCCGGATATCAGTCACGTTTGTGATGGAGTATCCCATCCACCAAGATCATAATCAGGCTCTACTGTTTTGTTTTTCTAATGTTGCTAGGGTGTTCCTACGCTCTTGCAGCACCCCACAACATTACAGAAAATGCTCGTCGGTACTCCTGCCCCTTGTAGGGATACCGCCAAACTAGAAATAAATAGCGCTTGCAGGGCATTGTGGGGCAGTCCTTCATGCAGCAGTGAATTATAAATGAGCCGCTCCTGCTGCTCATATATTATTCCTTTTACTATTTTTAAATATTTTTGTAGGGGTCCCTTTGCCCACCTGGGACACTCACATGTTTTATTTCAGTTGGGGTCCCTGGGGGGAGGGCATGGCCCCTTTGGCCCCAACTGGCTTTCCAGCAGAAACCAAAATATTTGTCATTAAGTGGGTGCCCCTGTGCAACCAAATGCACCCACTATTTAATTTCCACTTAGGGGCTGCAGGGCAGCCCTTGGCGGCTGTGGCCTGAGTCGCTCCCCTTGTGCGAGCCAACCTTTTTAAATTTGTTGGTGGGTGCCCAGGGACATACCCGGGGCATATACAATGTAGCGGGTTGTGAGGGGGCTTCTGTCTGGACAGTCGGTCAGAGAGAGGCTCATCAGAGGCTCGCTGGAGCACTAATTTATAAATAGAGTGTTCTGATTGGCCCAGTTACTTTTTGTCCCCTTTGGCCAGCTTGCTCCTGCAGGAGCGGGCGCTCTGATTGGATGAGAATTTAGTAAAATGGACTTCACATATGGTAAATCTGTAGTTTGTCTAGTAGTAGCAACAATGGCGTCAATCTCAAAGCGCCCTCCGTTCACAGAATCTATCACATCTATTCTCTTCTAATTAATTAAGAATGCCACCGACCTCTGTTCACCCTAAATAAGGCCCATCAACAGCCGTGCTGGGTGGGACCACGGCGTTAAGAGCGAGTTTTATTGGAAAATATGTTAAAATCATGAAAACAAAAGACACCTTGTATATTGTTGGGCCCTTTATAGATTGCAGGACCAAGGCTACGTTAAGATCTCTTGGCATTCGTCTGACTCTGCCACTGAAGGAGACCAGATTGCATCATGTGCCTTAAAATGACCCTGTTGCTAAGAGCTCGCCCAAAGATAAAATGTAATTTTGCCAAGTGATGCGAATTTGCTTGAAACTGCCCTCTTTGTCCTGCTTCTTAGTTGATGTATTTCTCAAGGCTCTGTCCACCTCTTTTCAGTTTTGCTGAGGGACTGTCTGCCAGCCAAACTTACTGCATTGGAGAACAGCGCATGTTGTTGCCACGAGACCTGCAATCAGGGGGTGCTCCGAATTCATGCAATAATTTCATTTCTTCTGATTTCTATTACCTCCTTACACTAAGTGCGGTGTTAGTATGTGACCTGAATAAATGGCGGGTATCTTTATATCTATGTTGTTATATTTCAGTATTCCGTGCACAGAACTCAAAGTTAGTCATCAGGAGAGTAGACAACCGAGCGTTTTTATGTAAGGAGAATTGTTTACATTCTTCCTTGCAGTGCCATTGTTGAATTAATAATGTACCTGTTTCTAAAATAAGCAAGCTCGTGAGTGGCACTGTTGTCTTTTGTTAGAAGCAGGAAATAATAATGTCAATAAACATCGTACTTCTGCCGTTTCTAATTAAATTAAATAACAAATGTTATCATTACCCAGTTGATTGTAGTCAATTTATCAGTCTCGGAAAGATGAGCCATTAAGCCTGCCTTTTTAAGGTTTCTAACTTGTGGCCTCCAGAGCAGGGCATATGTCAGCGGTGAGCATTCAGCTCACTGAGCCATCATCCGGTAAATCGATGTAAATTAAGCCATGTGATAAGACTGTGGCTGGAGTGACAGTCATTGCTTCTGAACCCACATATGAACACAGCACCCAAATTATGTTGTCACATCAGTGCAGCGCTTAATTTGACCCGATGGTTTCCGTTGCGGGACACCACCACTTATTTTTCTGCATCAGGCAATTACTGCGAGCAAAAGACACATATGGGAAAGACAGAGCAAAGAAAGACGGAAAAGCGTCACAACAGGAGAAAGCAGAAAGCTGCAAGGGTGAGCGGAAGGGGCAGGGAGTGCCAGTAAATAGATTGAAGAGGCCCGAGGTTGCTTCAGGATTAGGTGCCTCAGTATTCTCGTACATTTAAATGCAGCAGCCGCTTATTTTGAAGCAGAGCTTTGGGCACCGGCACGTATTTATTCAGCTGTGGCTCATCCATTGGGGCGGAGGGGCTACACCCCCCCACCTTTTGCCGCTCAAGAAGAGTGTCTGTCAGGCCGAGCAAAGGTCAGCCTGACAGACAGTCTTCATTTTCAGGTCAGGCAGCCAGAAGTGAGTCATGCGTGATTTGCAAAGGATCCTTGCTGCTTGAGCTGAACTTTGCTGGTCTGAAGAGGTGACAGCTCCCATGGGCGTGACCTCCTCAGCTCAGCAAAGGTGCCTCGAGGCCCTCCCTCTCGGTGATGAGGGAAGCGTCACCCATTGACTCCGACCTGGGCGCTTCAGGTTTAAGCCCTGAAGCACCCAGGGCGAGTGTCAGTTAGTGACACCTTGTCACAGAGTGGGGTGGGGTCAGAAGTCTCACTGACCCCATACCACTCTGTGAGCAAGTTGGGACTGCTACCTTCCCTCATTGGCTAGAGGGAAGGCAGCAGTCCCATCCCTCCTGGGACCTCTGAGGCAGAGCTGAAGGTAAGCGTGTGTGTTTTTCAAAATTAAGGTTTGGTGCGTGTATGTTTGCAATATTTGATAATGAGTGCTGTGAATGGATGTGTGCGTGTGCTGCATGTGTGTGTGAATGAATGAAAGAATGAGTGAGTGTGCATGTGTGTCCCGCGCCCCCCTCCTAAATTTACCGGCCGCCACTGTATTTACTTACAAATTAACCCCTGCATCAGGGGCTCTCACTACTACCCTTTCATTTTGGTGAAGTAGCCTGGCTGGCTTGCAAGGAATTCTCCTGTATTACCCTACAAAGTGTGCCAAAAAGAAAATCGGTTTTCCACTCAAGCCAAAAGGGGTTAAGTTCTCCAGCGACACTGATCCACTCTGAAGCTATAGGACCCGGAGTCCAGAGACCAGCATCACTGATTTCACACATTGCAGAGTTCACATGCACATATCTTTGATGTCTCCTTGTCCTGGCGTAGACTAAGCAACTTCAATCAAATTAATGTGGCACATGTGAGAAATTATATGTAATGGTGGCTCAGGAAACAGGACATTAAATTATGGGTGTCAAAAAACCCCGATCCCCCAGCACATCTTTTTCTGTTTACTAATGGCACTCTGTGTGCAAGAGTAAACTTATAAGGAATCTTGTTTCAGGTGTACCAAGTGTGTTACACCTCACTGCTCTAAGCATGATCCTCTGATGAATTTTATTGGGAGCGAAACACGTGTCAGGCATTGTTTTTACCAATGCAAGTTATCTTGGATGGCATTTCATTAATTCAAACATTTTGGTGCTATAGAGATTTGTGGGTGTTAAAATTAATTTGTTACTTAGAAACCATTGCCACAAATTGATTTATTATGTTTGTCACCATTGCTCGTCTTGGAGTGAAAATTACTCACCCTCCTTCTAATAGATACCCTTGTAACTCGCAACTGGTCCACTTCTTTCTCCCTCTAAAAAATGAGGTGATGCATTCATTGGTAATTTATACCAGAAGATGAGACTCTTGCTATAATGTAGACATGTTTGCATAATGCTATGCAGTTGATATTTTGTGTCCAGTGCTTAACTTGAGAACGCACTTAATAGTAAATAAGTACCAGGGCCCTTTTCAGGAGGTCACCGCAGCTTGCACCACCCATTGTCGATGTCGCACTGCCAGTGACAGTACCAACACAACTACGAACCACTGTGCTTCTACGAGTGTGGCTATTCAGATCATTCCAGGCCATCCAAAGCTATAAGAATGGCATGGGTGGCAGCTAAGAATCATTTTTATATTGAAGTACTGGTGTGGTGCTCATCTCAAAAGTAGAGAGACTGTGCCACCATGTGGTGGACTGTCAGTAGTGCCGCCGTTGTAATTTAAGGTCCTGTGCCCAGCACCGGAAACCACTGGCTCAAATTAAGCACTTGCTGGACCTCACTTGCATCTTTAAGTTCTGATTTAGCTGGCTCCCCAGCCTCTTGTTGTCCAAAAAATAAATAAATAAAACTGCATACATGTGTGGATACACACAGGGACTTCGGTCAGCCCTCTTCATCCATTTGTCAGTAAAAGTTGTATTCACCGTTTGCTTCTGCCCACCACAGCATGGGCAATGGGTCAGCTCAGTTCCTTCTTTGTACACCTTGCTCTGTGAGTGACAGCATGGTGCCTGATCACAAATACACATCTATTTGAAAAGGGGTGCATGTGTGTGCCAGGACTGCTGGGACATTTTTTTTATCTTTTCATCCAGTGTTTTTTTTGCATATTGCATATGTTTGCCCAAAAAAACGCCCGGTTTACCAAAGCGAGATCTGTTGGCTTTGCAAGTGGTTTTGAAGACCAGGACTTGTTTTTCATCATCAGACTCTGACTGAGAGAAAAAGGGTGGTAGGGAAGAAAGATGAAGGGAAAGAAAGAAAGAGAAAAATGGGAAAGCTGTGATGAAAATAAACAGGCAAAACTGAAAAGAGACATCAAGTGTAAGAAAGGGGCGTGAGGTGGAATCATGAGAAGCAGCCATGGCGTTCAGCAGCTATGGTATTCAGCAGCACCGGCTGCTGCTTCTGGGAAAAACTTTTAGCCACTGCTATTCATTTATTTTTTTAACAAATCAGTCACAAGTTCTGGGTTTGTGTGCAGAGTGCAATAATAATCCATATTCCTATAGACGTTTCTGGAATACAGTTCAACAAATAGGACATCCCAGGGCTCCTAGGGTGCGGTGAAACTTGGAGAAGCATAAAATATGGAAATTTGGATGCAGAAGAGGCCAGATTTGTGATCTAAGGTGTAGAACTGATTTGGAGAGACGATCTAGCATTTACGTGCCTTTTGTGCAGTAGTAAATGTGGCCAGTGCTTAATGTGATCCAGTGGTTTCCAGTGCGGGGTACCAGCACTTATTTTTGAGGGTCGGTACTTAATATTTATGCCTGAAGCATTTACTGCGAGCAAAAGACACATAAGAAAGACAGAGGAAGAGAAAAATGAAAAAGCTTCATAAAGGGAGAAAACAGAAAGCTGCAAGAGTGAGCTGAAGGGGCAGGGAGTGACTGTAAACGGATTAAAGAGGCCCAAGATGGCTTCAGGAATATGGTGCCTCAGTATTCCGTGCTCACATTTAATTGCAGCAGCCACGTGTTTCAGAGGAGAGCTTTGGGAACTGCACGTTTTTATTTACAAATTAAGCTCTGAATGTGAAGCTAGTGAAGGGGAGACGGGCCCCTGAGAAGTAAAGTTGTATTCTGTGGATATTCATACTTCTTCCTCTTTACACGTCTTTGTTTGCACTCCCAAATAGCTGAAAAAGTGGAAATTTGCTGGACGATTTCTTAAAACTTCACCTTATGTTTTTTTGTCTTGTGATGAGGAAACAAGTCTGAGGAGGTGAGCTGTCGGCCTGTATACCACTTGCGTATAGATGTCCATCGCAATTTTTGAAGTTTTTATTGACCCCTTAAAAGACAAAATAGTTCCACAGATTTAAAAATAGTTTATGAGCTGGGCCCAGTTCTGATCCACCGTTCATTCTGATTCTACTGGAGCCATTTAAATTTCAAACGAAGCAGTGAGCGTGGCTGCCCTTCAAAATGGCAGCTTTCAAGTTTCTCAGGTCGGGTACGAGCAGGTTATCCAGCCATCACTTTTATGTGCAGTCCGGTACTTGTAGTCTTGCGTACCCCTTATACATTCACAGAGACTACAAGTCCCAGAATTTAAAGGGGAAATGGGGTTAGATGATCTAGGGCCAGATGTAATGAAGCTTTTTGCATTCGCAAACGGTGCGAACGTCCGTTTGCGAATGCAAAAATGCCTTTCAGTATGTATGAAAGGCATTCGCAGTGCAATTTTAAGGAATTGCTAAAATTGCGATTTCCTTAAAATTGTGACCCCGTTTAGAGAATCGTAAATTGCAATTTTCTAAATAAGAAATCGCAAATAAGGAATCCTTATTTGCGATTTCTTACGCACATGTATCAAGTTTTTCCTTAATGCGAATTGGGCATTAAGGAATCGCAATTACCACCAAATAAAATTTGGTGGTAACCATGTGCAAATTTTAAAAAAGCATTAAAAATGCATTTTTAACATTGACATGTAACGCACACATGCCCCTTTGGCATGTGTGCACCTTACATGTCCTAAAATAATTTTTGGGAGGTGCAGAAGAGGGGCCTTAGGCCCCCAGCACCCTGTGTTTGCATTTCCAAAATTGCGAATTCCAGTTAGGAATTCACAATTTGGGAAATGCAAAAGGTTCGCCCATAGGTGCGAATGGGGTCAGAATTGCTATTTGCGATTCGGTAATAGCATTTGCGATGTTTAAGAAATCGCTATTACTGAATCGCAGATATGATACGTACCATTTGGCGACTCTGAATTAGCGATTTCTTAAAAATCGCTATTTGAGAATCGCAAAATGGATTATTGATACTTCTGGCCCCTAATGCCATACTGAGCTAGGAATCCTGAAACCTGTGCTATGGATGCCAAGCAGCCAGTTCAAACGCTGCCTGAAATCCTTCTGTTCTAAAGTTGATTGCATTTATGTTTGATCATTTCAAACTGCAGTTATAGTAAAATTGCTTCATAGGGCATTTTACAAAAATGTATGCCCCCTAATAAATTTATTTTCTGATGAATATTTGGGTACAGGTGCTTTCAGTCGAGTGTGGTGAGGTGTCTGTCAGATTTCACCCTGGATTTTTTTCATGCACACACTGATAAAAACATACACACTGTCCTCTCAGTTTTGAAAGTCCTATAAAATGCTGGTAATTTTACAAAATGTTGTATTTATCTCACTTAGTACTCTTACCAATCGGCATTCCTCCCCCTTTCCACTGCTCTTTAAGCCCATCTTCCGAGTCCTGCTTGTTCTATAATGCTCCTGTACCTATTAGTAATCTCCATTATGTAATATTTTGTTATTTTATGACATATTAGCCCTTGGTGTAACATGTTAAAGTCTGAGGCATCTACTGACAGAATGTCTAATCTAAGCCACTTGTCGTGGTGGGACATACTCCTTCCTTATGAAGGGATGGGAGGGATTGTCCTTACCCCCACCCAAAAAAATAGTGCAAATGCAATTGAGCATGACATTTCTGCGTGCGAAAATATGGACTTGCTACATAACCACTAGTGAAAAGTTCATGTATGCGAGTCCTCATGGAAATCTGTGAGATTTGTGGGTTCCCACGAAGAGTCTGGGTGCAAGAGTCACAAAAACACACGTGCAAATGTAGGTTTGTAGATTTTCCTCCTTGGGCGACTGTGCTTCTGTCATTTTTTTGCAATTCAGAGTCAAGTGACTTTCTCCAACTTTGGTTAGTGTCACAAAGTAGAATTGTGTGCACAATACAAGCCTGCATGGGTGGAAACGGGGCCTGTGTGTGATTGCACAAGCTTTGTTCCTTTTCCAAGAGGAGAACGGTTCACAGACCATTTCCACGGTAGAAGGGTTCAGAGAGGAGTTTATGATAATTATACACAGACTAGTTTCTGGGCGTTGGCATACTTGCTGGGCTACTGTCACTTAAAAATGGCCCGTTTAGACACCCTGCCATCTCAGCCCATGCCGCCCCACCCAGTCTCGTCTGCTCCAAATCCCTCACCCCACCCTATGCCCCACCATGGAGCAGGTTACACTTGTGCTGTTCTGTACTGCCGTGGGGTAGATGGATGTGCCCCCGCTAGGTGTCCGTTCATGTGACCACCACACAGGTGTAAACTTAGACACTTTCGGCCGTAAACCTGTGTTTATAGCCAAAAAGGCTTTTTCGGGGCTTTGGAATTCTTTGTGAATTCCACACAGTAGAGAATTTGCTCAAATCTTACGCATTGACCTTGGACATTTCTCACTTCCAAGGCCTCCTTTTGTGAACTGTCCTGGGTAGGGGCCTGGCACGGGCGATGCTCGAATTAATAGCTGGGTAAAAAAGGTTTTCTCCGTATTTGAGAACAGGCTTTTTTAATCTCATTACATAGAAGATAGACTATTGAAATACAATATATCGACTCCGAAAATTGCTGTTCCAGCACCAGCGACATCGCAGGCAATTAGCGCGGAGAAGGATGGCACTTTCAGCCGGCTAATGGGCAACCCTGTTCGCCAACGTGCCCAGAATATGTGAGAGTGGCCAAGGAGGAGAAAACAGCTGCTGGTTCCGCGCTCCTTAGAAATGCAGAAACTTGGAGGTCATCTTGACCCGACAATATCAGGAGGCGCAGGGGGATGTTAGCGAGATAGCTCAGAGGGTTAATGCATCTTCGGCAGGTTTCAGGTTCAGCTCATACGTCACATATCACAATCCAGATGTCTTTCACTGAGCCTAATGCTTCTGTGGTTAGTAAAATGAACAGCTTTCACATTTTGTTCATGCAAGGGGCGGTACTACAAAAATACTGCCACCTAATAAAAACAGGAGCCTGCTCCTTGCTTTTAAAAATTGATGTTGCAAGCCTAGGAATATATATTTATTTGTGATTGAAGTTTAATACCTTCACCACTAATGCTCCATTACACAGCAAGGCTGCTTTACGACATTTTTTTATACATCAGTCAAAACAACCTTCAATAATTCACTGGCTGATGTGTTTTTTCATAGATCGCATTTTAAAGTGAAATGCCTCAAGGCGCTTTGGAATAATTTACTGAAGTTGTATTGCAAGTGAAGATGCTCTGGTTGGATAGCACTTTAAAATGAAGTTTTAAACAGCTGTGCAGGCCTCCTTCCACTACAAGCCAGTAGGCGTGAAGCTGGTTTGACGGGCAGGGAGGATGCGTAGGATTCATTCTCCATTAGGACTTCTCCTCTATTCTGAGTTTGCAATAGGTGGACACTGGTCCACTACATGCATGGACAAGGCTGTCCGACTAGACAAATCAGGGTATTGCTTCATTCTTTATTTTTACAAAGCTGGGGAGATTCCAATTGGCAATCGAAAAATTAAGGATCTGTGCCAAAGCATGGAGCCATCAAATCCACAATTTATTTTTCTCCAACTTTTCAAACTGAGAATCCATAGTAAAAAAAAGTTGCAAAATGTTTGCTTCCCAAAAGTGAAATAATTTCACTCCCCAAGAACTCCTTTTACTCCCTAAAAATGCGCAATCTAAGACAACAAGATACAATTCAGGAAAACGAGAAATAGGGCCCTGTTTTGAGAAAAGGATAATTATAGGCAGTTCATGTTTCCTTTTCAGTTCCAGAGACTCCCGGCTAGCTTGGACCTTTTCCAGCTGCCCTCTCGGACTCTAGAACAACCCCCTTTTCTACGTACTGCAGACTCGGGGCTCTATTGTAGGCTCGTGCAGAGCATTGAAACCTAACCAGTCCTAGTTCAGCACAGTTATTTTACTGCTTTCACCTACAACATTCGTTGTCCACAGATCTGTTGTATCTAATACTTGTACCTAGAGGTGGCTTTGTGTGAACGCACTTCAAACTGTTGACTTTTTGTATTCTTCCTCATTCAGCCATTGGCTTGAGCCCTTGTCGGTCACGCCTGAGATCATCCCACTGGCTATTGATTCGCTCATCTCTTACTGCTGACTGTTTTTCGGGACCTCCCACCTCCTATGGAGTGCACTGCAGTGCATGAGGGACTGTTTTCCCTCAGTTTATCACACTTTATCACACTTTATATGCTCCCCCTGCTGTCTCCTGTGCTTTGGTTCCCCTTTCTTCCTCCTCCACTTTTTATTCGTTCGTGCTTTGCCCGCTGTGCACTAGTATAGCAAAGGGCGGCCATCTTTGAATGGTGATAAAGTATATCCAAGTATATCCAAGAGCACCATCGGTGCATATGCATGCAAGGTACCCATATTAAAAAGGTTTTTTTATGAGTTATCTCAAAAATGCCTTCACAGTGGTATGCCATCTATGTGCATGTGGGCACCTGTGTAGGCAGCTGTCTCGGAAGTGAAACCTACTGGCTTTGCTAGTTCTTCTTACCCCTCATGGTCCCGGTCCCTGTTCTGAGAGGGCCTTGACAGCCATAAGGGGAAAGTTGAAAAGTTTTCTTTTTCGGTTTGGGTTACACGGGGTCTAGGGAAGTGGCTGGACCTCTTTCAGTCTCAACTTAGAGAAGGTAAAGGATTTGAAAAGGTAATTAATTTCAGCGAGAATTATGGGGTAGAGGTCTGGTGCTTGAATGACCGGATTAAATGCTGTTTTTGACAGTCTCCTTTGGAAAGTTCTTATTTTGCAAATTTTTGGATTTATGTAGTTGGCAAAAATGGCAGATGAGGGTCGTGGGCACTCATTTTCTGCAATGCCTGATTATTACTAGAAACACATGAAGGAACTGAAATACAAGAGTAGGAATCAGAATTACGAGGGCAAACAAAATGAGGCGTGGCCTAATAATGCAAATAAAAATGTAGGTCTTCATACTGCATTTCTAGGCACTTAAAATAGGTGTTAGTAGCATAAAATTTAACGTTACTCAGTTTACCAGCCTTGGAAGTATGGAAAGCTATAGGCTCCAGAATTCAGTCTAGCGACTTGAAGATCACCACATATCTTCACAGTAGGACTTCAACTAACCATTAGCTGGCCTACAGACAAAAGCTTCTATGAGCTGTCATAAAAAATAAAGCTATATACTTTGTCCAATGATAATTTTAGATTCTGAGGCCATTAGACACTCATCAAAGTCTGTGATCCCTGCAGTAAAGAAAAACCTCACACACTTCCATTCTTAGCTCTCAAATGATTCCGGGACGAGGGTGACTTTCAACCAGCCCTGGAATTTCAGTCTCTGGACCCAAGCATGCTGGGAATTGTAGTTTCTTAAACTTTTTAAAATGCTGGTCGGCATATCCTACCAACCTTATGCTGTAGGCTGGGAAAACAGGAATGACTGAATGTAAACTTCACGGTGTGGGATGATTTGACACACTTGTCCTATTTGACTATGTGCATTGTAGCATGACTTTTTTTTTTTTACTCAATAAATTTGCAGTTTAGCAATTTCTTGACTCAGCCCCCTGAGCTTGCCACGATTTCACTAAGTGCATAGAGAGGCTCTGTGTGGCTGAGTTTATCCGGCTCTAATTGGATAACAATAGCAGACTGCAAACTGTTGAGAAGTGAAGCACGCGCCATTACCGTTCCTATACTGCGCTGCTGTCTTACAATGCAGGCCCTTCAGAATTACAAGATATTACTGTAATTATCGCAATTGCCTGCTCTATTCTTGGCTGCAGCCAGTGCAATTAGTTCCTCCCCTTCATCAGCATTTAAATGAATCTAATCATAAAGGAATCCACAGGACACCTGCTCAGGGGAGGGCTGCTGCTTCTAAGAGGGTCCTTCTGGTACAAAGCGAATGTGGGTTGAATGGTAGCATCCGAAGGAAGCAGTCAGTTCGCTCAACGGCATCAGCTCAAGGCTTGGCTATGTCTGGTCCTCCCTGTGCGGGAGTACAAAAATCCGACAGGGTGTTTAATAGGAATGGCGCTCACAATATCTAACCCAAAAATCTCGAAGGTCAAACAAAGTCTCCACGGTGCTCCTGCAGGGAGGACCTACCCTACTCCCCCACAAAGTTTCTCTCAAGAGAAAACACCCATACGCAATCCTTGTCCGTATCTCTGTGTTCAGCAGATCCACTTGTTTTTATTAGATGTGTTCTTCAGTTCCAACCAGTCCTATGTACGGGAGTTAGGGGGCCTCGTGCTACGCTCCAGCAGGGAGCATCACTGATGGTCTCACGAACACTCCACTCATTCAGGTTGCAAAGCAATTGCTTTGGACATGTTGGAACAATGTAGTTAAGGAAAAGCCCATTATCCTTCAAAACCACCTCTAATGCCGTAAATATTACTCTTCACAATGGTCTCCCTTCTAATCAGCAACTATATTTCCAGGTGCATCTTATGGTCTTTAGAGTAGGGATCTTTCTTGTAATAAAAGCTACTTATGCTCAATGAAAATAATCAAGAGCTATGAATATTAGTGTTGCAATCCTGACCACATCAGACAAGAGTACATCAGTGCTAACATATGCAAGATTACCAGCTGTGATCACCTCAGTTCATCAGATACAGTTGCCAGCAGCAATGTAAAAATGGCTTAGTCCATGTAGAGTGCCTCTGCATGGGTAATACATAACAGCCTTAGCTGCAATGCCCCTGGCACCAAGGAAATAATATTAGCAATAGGTCTCCACAACACCACATGATATATGACTCAAATATCAGTTTTAAGATATATTTTGGAAACCCAACCATTTTCCTCTCAAGTAACAGTTTATGAGTTCTGAAAATACTCTTATTTTAGTGTCAGAGACACATTTTTAAATTTTGGTGTACATATAGTAATCCAGCCAACCAAAAGCTTCTCGTTTATTAGACATGGTCGCACACAGAAGAGGTACTTACAAGTAGCTGAGGATGTACGCTCATCTTACGAGCTACTCATTAAAGAAGCTTGCTTTAGGGGTTTCACCACATCAGCTTGGGAGGGCTCTGCAGATATTGCACTCAGTGAATCTGGACCATGCACCCTCCCTTTCTGTCTGGGAGGATGCTAAAAAGCATGCAATATGGCTGGCTCTATAATGCCAGTTTCTGTGGTTGCTCTCCTGACACTTTTGGGTGGACCCCCTTAGTGCGTATGCCATGAAGGATTATATAATGCCCATTCCTTTGGGATCCTTGTTGGAAACTCCAGGGTGGACATTTCAGGCTTACACTATCACTGGTTGTACAATGATGACTTAAGTAGTGCTTGAGGCTGCAATCCTCATCACCTAAGGTTGCTTACTGCTGTTTCTATCTGGAGACATCAGAGAATACACCACGGCAGGATGTATAATCCTTATTCCACTTTCGCTGCACCCAGGTGCACTCCTTAGGCATACACTGTGGCTGGTTGTACAATACCCATTTCTAATGGTCACATTATACAGCTTCTGGATGGATTCCTCCGGCGTATACTAAGGCTAGTTGTATAATGAATGTTTCTCAGTCACTCCTAATGAGGACACATAAGTAATTTACCATGGCTTGTTATATAATGGTTGCCCCTCAACCACACCCAGGTGGGCTCATCAGCCATATACTATGCCTTGTTATATAATGGTTGCTCCTCTGCCACTCCTAGGTGGACTCATCGGCCGTATATTATGGTTTGTTATATAATGGTTGCCACTCTGGTGGACTCTTCAGAATATGTACATTAAATCTCGTTTTACAGCTGCCTTCCTTTGGGCTGGCTGTATAATGCCCATTTCTAAGGACTGCTTACTTTTCATTCTTGGCTTGTGTCCTCAGGATCTCCATCATGGTCCCTAGTGTAATACCCCATCCTATAGGTTGCTTCCTGCCACTCCCGGGTGGACTATTCAAAGCACATGCTATGTCTGCTTGTCTATTTACATGCTCCTGTGCGTTGCTCCCAGGCTATCCGAGGAGGGCCCTCGGGTACATACTAGGTCTGGTTGTATAAGTGAGTCTCCTAGGTGGCCGCTGTCTCCAACACGTAGGACTCTATACTGCAATGCTGTCTTTTTAAGCTGAAATTGGATCACAAATTCAAAGCTGTTGTGAATAGGGCCTCCGAAAATATGTTTGGCCCAGGGCCCCCCAAAATCCTTAAGATTTTACCGAACTTGGGTAACTCTAGACGTAAGATATTTTTAACTGTTTCTAGTTTAGCTACAGCTTCTACCTTTTAGAGGTACATACACTCATTTGATAGACATGAATTGTTTTGTTCTTGTACCTTCCTTTAACAGACATGATTAAACTTTCTCTTTTCTCTTCAGGACTTCTTGACTGACCTGATGATGTCTGAGGTGGACCGATGCGGTGAAAATGAGCATCTCATTTTTCGAGAAAACACGTTGGCTACGAAAGCAATCGAGGAGTACCTGAAGCTGGTGGGGCAGAAGTACCTGCAGGACGCCCTAGGTAAGTACCGGATACTGATGCATAACAGACTCTGCCATGGGATCGACAAGGAGTTTTGGGGCTTGTCTAACCAATTATTCTTTATTGCTTGACTTATGGTGTGGCCCAGCTATGTATGGTCTCAAAGGTTTGTTAAGGCTGGATAACCCAATTATATTCTTAATAAGGTTGTTTTTAGCTCGAACCTACTAGGCAGTTCAAGTTTACAGTGGCCTTAGAGACTGCCCACTGCTTACCTTTATTTGGCTTTATTGTCACTCTGATTTGCTTGCTTCTTATTTGATGGCTTGGCTTTCTGTTCTTGTGTTTTCCCTCCCCTAGGAGAGCATAGCCTCTTTATGATCCTTTTGATTGGCTGACTTGTATCCTTCCCCTACTCACGTTTAAGGAACTACTTTTTCTTTATCATTCAGAACTCCATGAGAGTGCATGTGTTTGCGAGCTCTATCCATCTGGGGTTGCCTTACCACTAAAATACACCCCTCCTCTCAGACCTCCCCGTGATCCCCCACCGCCGCTGTGCTGCTCCCTATCCCTCAGACTTGTCTCTAAAAACACATCAAAATGTATATTATTGCTGGGGTGTGGCTGAAAGGCAGACTTTATTTTCTCTCCTGCATGCCACATGTGTGAAAGTACAAGCTCTAACACACAAAGAGTCCTCTTCGCACTCACTTAACTGGTATCTTGGAAGCCAATAAATCTGCTTTCTGGGCCACTCCTCAAGAGCAAATGGCCAAGTCCTGTGGAAAGTGAATTAGGCTTTGCAAAGTGTTTCCCTTTACATTTTGACACCCCATTTTTCTTTTTCATATTCTTTTTGTTCCCTGAGTACTAAGCTTTTGAGATATAAGAGATGTGTTTGTTTTTTCCTGCAGAATGTTTTTTTCTTTTACGTTTTTCAAGCAGTGCTTTACAGACAAACAATGTCCAAGCCAACAGCTCGGTATTCATATTATACATCCTCAACCTATTGTATTTGCCAGTGTTTGTTTACTGTGCATCTAAATGGTGCAGTTTACATACAGATTTCGGCAAAATATTATAAAATTGGGGGAAATTGTATCTCAGAAAATAGGAATACAACTCAACATTTAGCTGTTGCTCTTGACCAGTCTATCACTTGTACTCTTCCTTGAATCTTATCGTACATCTAACCTTATACTCACCCTTATTCCTACATGTCACTTACATTAGTTCCTTGTGCCCATCTCTCACTGTCCTTCGTCTTCCTCACAGAGTCTCAATGTAAAGTATTCACCTAGGAGGCTTCAGGGGAAAGGGCTGACAAGATGTACATGTGTTATATCTCAACTCACATAAGATTCCAACCAGAGGGTTCCCTGAGATCCATTACGTATACGTGTGCCAGCCAGTGGCGGCTCATCCGTATGGGCGGAGGAGTGTCGCACCCCGCCAGCAGCGACAGCTGCTAAACCTTTTAAAGAAACCAAACCATGTTTATTATTGTTTTCTTTAAAAGGGGCGGGCCACGGGTGACGTGCACCGAGGGGTAGTGCTCAGCACTCCCCCACAGAGCGCATGCGTGTTTGGCCGACCGTCTAGGGTCGGCCAAACACACATGCGCTGTAGGCTTTCTAATCATGATGCTGCTAGGTGTAAACACAAAGATTTCCTTTACTCATGGGTACCTGGCTGGCATCATCACAAATCTACTTGACAACATGTTTTGGCCACTCATTGGATCCTTCAAAGGAGGGTCTCGGGCCTTTGTCAGGGCAGTCACACCAGCAAAGCGGCACTGGAGGCACAAGATAGGTTCAGAGCAGGAGCCTGTACCTTGATGAATGTGTGACTATAGAAGAGGTTCCTCTCTAGTGTGCTCCTTTGGTAAAAACCTCTAAGAGTGTAGGGTGACAACGATAACCTTAGAGGTAAGACATATTCTTACTGTTCATGAACTTTGTGAGGTGCATTAGTGACTGACGTGTGGGTTATCTGGACTGCCCTGACGAAGGACAGAGGGATCCACTGAGTGGCTGAAACATGTTGACAGGTAGATTTGTGATGAAATGCCTGAGAGATAACATCTTGTGACCATCCCTACTCAGATTTTAATCCAGTCAGATGTACCCGTGAGTAAAGGAAATCTTTGGGTTTACACCTAGGCTGTTTTAAGAATAACTGGACATACAGCCAGGATGTGTAATAACAGCAATGCAAAAGGTAGCCTAAACTCCTCTCTGGATCAGTGTTTCCCTGGGCCCGGCCTATCTTTTATTTTATCAGCTAGTAGGAGATGCCTGCAGAAGTCACTCAGAAATTCAGTATGTGGTGAAAGAACTGAGATCGATGTTCTTCTAAAATCACTTTGTTTTGAATTCCTGTGCTTGCTTGAAGCAACACACACAAATCTGCACTTTATGTTGTGTTGCGGCTCTGGACAACGCAGGGTTTGAATACATCTATAGAGAGAAGGTTCTTTTTTCATACACTGTATGATGACTGGATATTTCCCCTCCGACGCCTAGGCTCCCTAAGCACCCTTCATGGTTTCTGCCAGGGCTGGACAGGTCTTTATTCCACCAGGCATTTCCCCAGTGGGCTGGAGCCCTCCAGGCCGGTTTGGAAAACCCATGGTAAGCTTTCAACTCCTGATGCTTCTGTCACTTTCCCGACTCTCCAAGGTTAACTACAGCGACCAAAGGGAGGCTTCGAGAGGGCGAGGGGGGAAGGTAGAGAGTATCCAATCAGTGAGGTAGGAGGGAGGATCGAAGGAGAGAGAGACAGAATGGCTAGAAAGAGACATTTTTCAAAGAGACGATGGCAGAGGGGCTGGTTTGAGCACTTTTACCAGGGCTACTTTTGTCTGCCGTGTCCAGCCCAAGTTCCCACACCCAGCTCGAATCTTTATCCTTGATTATCAGATCTGTAATTTCAAACTTATTTTCGAGTCTCTCGAGTTTTAGACTTTCAGATCATCATTTATGACCAGTAAACACAATTCCAAGACCGTCTGCTCTAACATGACCTGTAGAAAAATCATTAGCAGACGTGTCCTCAGTCTGGAAGTCGATCCGTCAAAATACCAAGGGTGGTTTTAGTGACATCACACAATTTTTTACTTGGGTCAAAGATGAGGTTTACCAAACATATAGGCAGTGCTTAATTTGAGCTGGTGGTTTCCGGTGCGGGGCACCAGCACTTATTTTTTAGGCCGGCACTCATTTTTCGGCTACAAGCATTTACTGTGAGCAAAAGACGCATATGGGAAAGACGGAGGAAGAGAAAAATGAGAAAGTGTCACAAATGGAGAAAGCTGCAAGAGTGAGCTGAGGGGGCAGTGAGTGGCTGTAAGTGGATAAAAGAGGCCTGAGGTAACTTTAGGATTAT
This sequence comes from Pleurodeles waltl, assembly GCF_031143425.1. Taxonomy (NCBI): domain Eukaryota; kingdom Metazoa; phylum Chordata; class Amphibia; order Caudata; family Salamandridae; genus Pleurodeles; species Pleurodeles waltl. The sequence goes on from NC_090445.1 coordinate 1,673,175,550, forward strand.
GCTGCCTCAGTATTCAGTGCTCGCACATTTAATTGTATCAGCCACTTGTTTAAAAGGAAAGCTTTGGGCACCAGCAGGTGTTTATTTACAAATTAAGCACTGCATATATGAATACATAAACATTTCCATTTCAGTTGATCAAAAAAAAGTCTAAAATTAGCAACATTTAAACTTTACCCCCAATTGATTATTGGTCACACTTACATATAAATAGCCCATAAAACCATGAATGTGCTGAGTTTTCTGAATGCAAAGTTTTAAGTGCTCAACTGTCCTAATGCTTAGACTACTGCTTACTTTCTTGTGCTGTGACTACCTTCATGACACCTGAGGCCAGGGATAGAAATGGAAGTACTAGGAGTATCAGAGGACCAGCTCCAGTACATACTGCTACCCTGGAACACCCCTAATGTCCACAGTCCTCAAGAAGCGTGCCTAGAAACAAGTATTTTTCTGGAAAGGCACTTAATTATGAGATCCATCTTGAAGCAATAGCTAAGGTGTACTTTCACAAGACTGTGGCTGATTCTGCTCCCCTACTGGGAAAAATAATATTATTCAAATTTGAATATTCTTTTCTTCATGTAGGGTCAGATGTACTAAGCACTAGTTGCACATACTGGTGTCAATTTGACACCAGCATTTTTATGGCCAGCACAGTACTTTGCAAACTGTCCTATCAACAAATACCAAATCATACTTGGTCGCAATTCAAAGTACTTCATGAATATTAATGAGGTAGGTTGCAACTTCCGACCCACTATGATCGACAGCCATCGCAGGGATGGTGGCCTTCTGGGGTCAGGAAACCACTTTGTCTGTGAATGCTTTTAAATAATGCAATCATTTTTGTAATGCATTCTGTTTTTCTTGAAGAAAAACTTGATGTTTAAAAAAAAAAAAAAGTTTAACAAACTTTTTAAAGAGTTGTCAGTGGTACATGGGACCGTCAACACTGACAAAGGATAAGGGGCCCAGGGCCCCCTGCAGACCCCTTTCCTTTTGCCAATGGTTTACCTTTGTGTAGTTGTTAACCTGATTTCAGTCGCAAAACATAAATACATCTCAATCCGAATTGGTATTTGGATGGCCCATACACGCCCCTTTCAAATATCGATTCTGTATGTAGTCCAATTTGTGTTTAATACATACCAAAGTTCTTAATGGCATTAATCAGTCACTTAAGCACTGACTGGCTTCTGAAAAGTAACTACTTCTATCAAATGTCTGTGCCTTAAATGCCCAACCTGTGTCATCAGGCACCACACAATGCGTGACTTGGGGTAGGCACACCCTTTTAGATGTGGCCTGACAGCCCAGGTGCCTGCCAGATGTGTTGTAGCTAGTACTTCAGTCTTTACATGGAGTGTGCTGATCCTCCACCCAAAGGAGATTGACTCTCTCATGGCTCTTTCATCTCATGCTGTTGGCTCTTTGCTGTATCTTTCTGCATTCCAGAATGTGCTTTATTTGAAATGCACGTGGGGACTGTTTTAACATCTGGAAAGAATCATCACACTCGATCATCACACTGTTTACCACAATCATGTCTTTATCTCCTCTATGTATTCTACTCAGAAAGTATTCCTTTTTTTGCTATTTTTTTCCCAGAACTGACAAAGCCAACATAGCAGGCTTAATCGTGTACATGCAACACATTTAAACAAGATTTGTGAATGCCTGTGTTTACGTGCATGCAGGGTTGTACTGTGACACAAAAAAGGCACCAAAATAAAAGTAAAGTGCCCCATTAGTGGTCCATACAGCCAAAAAAGAGGCCCACATTTGCCAATAATGCCATTGTAAAAACATGCTGAATAGGTATGTTGCTAGGCATGGGAGACCGCATGCATTTGTTTTCTGAAGGCAATGTGTTAGTAATGGGGAAATCAGCAGTAAAAAAGGACCCACCTGGCCATAAAAACAGGTCCACAAACAGGCAAAAAAACAGCACACACACTGCCCTGTCAAACCAGGCACTGCCCGATTGCCCTATAGCCAGGGCCACTGGAACTATGCGAATGTGGGGCCACGGCGATTTTTGAATAATTACAGATTTGCAGCATTTTCTTCATAAGCCATCTTCTGCCACATAATCTGCTGATTTTAACAAAAGAATTTTGTTTCTAGCTCAAACGGTTTAAAAGTTACAAAACAAATGCAGCAACATGTGTTACCGTGCAGTGGAAGGCCCTTTGCAAAGCTGGACTGGTCACTTTTCTATTACTTATTGGTATACGTGGATGCTAAACTAGTACTAATTGGGGTGCAACCAATGTCCATACAGTGTTACCAAGTTTAAATATGCAGAAAGAATGAAGTTATACTATTACATAATGTGGCATATTGTTGCATCATTTAGCTTTTATTGCTTCATAATTTACTCAACACTGCCACATAATTGGGCCCTCTCCTGCCACATAATTCCAGTGGCCCTGCCTATAGGCCAGCCAAACCCTGCATGCATGGGTACATATTACCAAGACCTAATGGCTTTGCAAAGTATTGTTTACTGGTGCTAATAAGGTGGCAATTAGCCTTTAGTGGTTCTACAGTAACATGGAGTAATATATGATCTTCCACACTTCAGGCCCTATTTACAAATGTAAGTTTACACCTATAGATGTACTCATATCTAGCCTTACTACTGCACCGAGTAGTAGCTCTACACTTTTATGCATTCATTTCAAAGTATAAATGTACTACTAATTGCAGACTTCATTTCATCAAGACACTCAAACCTGGAGTGCCGACTTCTAGAACAGGATTTACGAGTGTAGCTTTAATAATAGTATTTTTCATCACAAAAAGGCGGAGGTCTCCACCATAAAGGCAGAGATCTCTCTCTGCTAAAATGGAGGGAAAATACCAAGGTTTAATAATTGCCTAAAAGAATTAAAAATATTTGAATGTAAAAAAATTTATATGAACTTAAATTATTCTTAACATACAATTAAAAAAAAAGTTACAGCACTTTGACTCATTAAATGAAATGTTTTATAGATAATTAAATAAATAAAATATACTCATTTAATTCCTATTATTTATAAAAAAAATCAAAATCTCACCCTATCATTTCATGTGCAATAATTTTTTTGTAAATATTGTTAAAACTTATTTTAAGTAATTTAAATTAGTTACATTTTTATAAAAATCTTAACAATATTTATTTAAATGAACTATTAATTTATTTAACTACAATAATCATTTAAACATGAATATAACTTTTTCCTTTTAAAATACCTCTATGTATATGAAATATATATATATAGGTGTGTGTGTATATCCAGGTTTATTATGTACGCTTTCTGGGTCTTCTTTTAAGTCCCCATATCTAATATTTTTTATAAGATTATGATGCAGTACCTGTGAGTGGCAATGTGTGCTGATGGACTTACTCCAGGTCTGAGCTGGAGTACATTTAGAATTGTTTTGGGTCCTTTTTCGCTGTAGTAACTTTAGAAGTGCAAATTGTGGATGGTAATGGCTTACCCTTTTTGTAAGTGGGTGTTTGTATTTGCATATCCCTCCCTAAACCCCTTCTCACTTCTCCTTAAACCTCTCCCTAGCCCTTCCTGAGCCGCTCCCATTGGTAGTAGGTACCCCCATTACGCAGCCACTCCTACATATACCTCCCATATTAATTACTAACGTGTATACGTATGTGCGCAGAGACCTCCACTACCGTGGCGGAGAACTCCACATAGAGAAGATAGGAGCAGCAGAGGTCTCTGCAGGATGGTTTGTGGGTAGCATTTTGTAGCACAAGTAGAAGAATTGCACTGCTATCGAATTTCTGCAAAGCGTAGTTTGGGAATAGACTCCTTCCTTATTTCAGTGCTTTCATAGTAAGGAGGAGAAGAAGTCCTTGACTAAGGGGAGAAAATAATAACTGCGTATAAAGCAAAGAAGACGCTGGCTAAAGCATGACAGATAGGGTTCCAAGGCCAGAGGTCATCTAATGCATAGGTCCAGGGGAGCTGGAACAAAGCCCAATGATCAGGATGACTACTGGAAAAGAAAATTAGTTTGAGCTTGTAGTCATTTTTTGTGCAATTATTTTATGGGTATAATGTCTTCTGTCATGCTTAAATCCAAAGGATTGTCTGTTCGTCAACCTCCCCCTGAATGGATTACTCTTTTTCTCAGCCAATGTGTTCCAGAAAGTGGGACTCGACACAATAATGGCCTCTTTATGTGTTTCTGTAGTTTTATGTTTTATTTGGGTTGCCCCTCAGGTAAAACAATGCAGTGAATCAGTCATTTGTAGTTTCTAATATTGACTGGCTATTCAGCACCCCCACCCTGCCCCTAGGTGGGTGATGGCTTTAGGCATCATTTGGCTTCAATATCATGTCATCGTCTGGTATTCTTGTCAGTCTCGCAGTGTGATGCATACAGGATGACCATTGCATAGCTGTCCATCTTTAGGTCAATGGCGGCTGCGGTCCACCAGGTCCTCTCAAATTTCTGTGGGCTGCATCTCCTTTTGTATATACATTCGCTATTTACCAATTACTTGTCTACACCTCTTCACTGATATTCAATCATAGGTACATTATCACTCATTTACGTCCCTACAGTACCAATCTTCATGACGGATAGCTAATGAGATAGAAAGAACCTAAACTTAATGGAACTACATAAGGACAATTTAGAATCACTTAACTGTTCCCTCTTAGAGCATATCAAAAGACATTTACTAGAGTACCAGCTTCAAGTGGGTGTGTAAAGAGGGACCAGTGCTTGCTCCTAATTTAAACGCCTGCCTTGGAATTCCTCAGGTAAAATTAATGTTGAATTTATTTGCGTTCATTTGCCAAAAGGCGGTGGAGTATTCTCAAGGCTGGTGATACATGTTCCAGATTTTTCAGGTTTAGGCACACCTTGGCATCTATTCTACAGATTTTGAATCAAGAGTTTGTGTAGACCTCTGTAAAAGCATGTGCGAAAGTCCTATCTTGGGAGGAACAGCCCTCTGACTAAATTCATCTGGGGATTGGGTTTTATCGGTTTCGCGCATGTGACTGATATCCTTTCCCAAGATATACAGGATAGGTCTGTGCCAAACCTAATGTCCATGTTTGTGGCCTTTTTAACAAAGTGAAGGGAAAACACTGATTGACAAGCTTCCCATTACCAGTAACTCTGTTTGCTCTACTGAGAATTTTGATCTTATCTGTGATGTGTTAAAAGCAATTTGATGTTTGTCACATGCCAGACCTGACCACCACCAGAAGGCATCTGGGTGTATCTGCGCTTTTATGTTGTAGCAAAAGATCCGCTCTAGGGGGCGCATCTACAGCTGCTTCCCCTGGTTCTGTTGGCAGACTTCTTGCTTTGATTTCCATCTATATTTGCATTACTTGGGTCAGCGACTTGGGGGAGGTATCAGGGGCGTAGCTTTCAATGGTGCAGCGGGTCCAGTAGATGGGTTCGGAGGGCTGAGGGACCCACTGAACCCTGATTATTGCTGTATTTCACACTTCAGACAGAAGCCATGGGGCCCATTTCCTTCCATGCATGAGGATCCATGACACACCAGCTGTTCCACTGGGAAGCAGAACATTAAGGTTGCCGTAGGCAGCTTCTTTATGGTGCCCCCACAAGGAGGCACTAGATTGCAACAAATGTCCAAAAATAGTTTTGTTGATAGGTGAGCAGCAGCACTTAGATGGCCAATTGCCATTTTCCTGGGGTTCTGAAAATCCTTGCAGAAGTCGAGGGAGCAGAGAAGGGGGCTGGTAGACTGAATGGCGTGATTTGACATAACGAAGATGTTTTGGGTTTGCTGCACGCTTCACTGATTGTCAGGTTTTTGAGGTGAAGGTGGCGCAGAAGTGTTTAAAGTGCTGTTGATATTCAGGGGGCTTTTTAGGATCTCTGTTCCAACTATGTCTTGTACAACCTATTATATTTTAGGTGAAGGTTACCGTCCAGTCTCGGGGGCCTCAGGTGGCCACTGCCAACGTCAAGGGTGGGGCAGGTGGGGACGACGGGGACGGTGGAAAACAAATCATAATAAAAAAAAAAATCCACTTACCGTTCCCGCCGGCGGCGCCTCTGCCTGCTCTTGATGGTGTCCCAACATTTACAGGGACACCAGCATAGGCTCTCCAGCAATCCTGGTGCTGCTCTCATGCTAAATCTAGCATGAAAGCAGCATCTGGATTGGTCTGAGTGGCTTGGACTGCCGCTCAGACAGTGCACTGGCATCTGTGCAGCTTCTCCAGCCCAGCTATTCAATACAGCTGGGTTGGAGAAACCTAAGTGCACATATGTGTGTGGCTGGCCTAAGATGGCGGCCAAACACACATGCGCACTTAGTGCACTTCACTCCCCCTCTCCCCTCTCTCCCCTGGCCCAGCCCCGCCCTCCCTGCACTGCTAGCTGAGCCAGCAGATGTAAAATAAAACGATAGCGAACTATTGATTTTTTTTTCATCTGCAGGCTCTTAGCCAGGGGAGCGACTCCCCTTTGGATGCGTCTCCTGGGCTTCCATAGAGTGCCTTGTAGGCATGCATTCATGGCGCTGTGTCATAGCAAGACACATATCAGCCTGTTTCTGCTAGTAATTCTACCTTCTAAATCCAAGTCTGTAAAAAGGTACCTTTAAATGCGAAACACTCAGAAAAAGATCTTATGAAGGCTACTGTTTGCAATGTATGCCCTTAAGAGCAACATTCCAGGTCTAACCGTGAAATGCTGGCACAGTACTGGGCCTAAGGGCAGCAAGAATGGCCATTGGTAAATGCTTTACGTTTTTCCCTCCTTGGGGCGGTTTTGTTACCACCTTGGCCATCAACCCTGTTACATGGATAATTGCATGATTTATGTTTAACTGCGAGCGAACTTCTTTTTCCTTTTTTTATCTCTCCTTTGCGCTCACGCTCATGGCGGCAGCGGCACTTTGAATCGTCTCGCTTATGTCAACTGTTTCAGCATCTTAGCCACTAGACCATAATACATTGCTGCCCTCATATGTGTGAAATGACCCAGGAGCTGATTACAAGTGTCTCTGTGCCTGTTCCATCAAGCCGGCTCCTCACAGTTACCAATACTTAGGACATCCGCAACCCGGAGGTCAAAGTTAAGAGAGATTACAAATTGGACCCTGATGGATCTCTTAGTAATAATAATTACAGGAGAAATTGTAATTCTGATCCCAGTTCCCCATGTTATTCCACATTTCTCTCTAGTGTTTTATCTGTAGATCTTGGCTGCATTAAGTTGAAATGTAGTGAAATATTCAGTATCTTCACATTTATAGTTGATTTTGAAGCCCGTGGGCTGTTAAGACCTATTATAGGCCTTATCAGGATTAGCAGAGCACTCATGGGGTTTTATGTGCTTCCTTGGTCTGAAATTCCAATGCCCCTCAGTTTGCACCATAGTCTCTGATGCACTGTGCCTGTGCTCTCTTGTGCAGGTGAATTCATCAAAGCCTTGTATGAGTCGGACGAGAACTGTGAGGTGGATCCTGGCAAGTGCTCAACATCTGACCTGGTTGAGCATCAGAGCAACTTAAAAATGTGCTGCGAGCTGGCGTTTTGTAAGATCATCAACTCCTACTGGTGAGTATTCAATGAACCCTCATTATTTCTGCTTTATGCTGTGTATGGAATAAGCTATCACTGCCAGAATATTTATTGTATTGAAGCCCTGGGCAAAGACCGCACGTCTTTGGGGCATTCTTTGCGGAACTCTAGTAGAAGGTTGCACAGTTGGTGTATTTAAAGTTTGGCATTCACATGTTTCATTAAGTTTAATATAATGGACCCAACAGGATAGAGAAGCAGGAAGAGATGAAAATAACAGGGAGAACTGTGTAGATCATAAGAATATTTTGTATTTAATTCTCAAGAGTATTCATGCAGCCACACCAAGAAGCAGATGGCATTGGACCTCTTTACATTGCAAGGGCTTTCTTGTGCATCGCGAGGGCTGATTTAAAGTGGGATGCTTGTTTTTTATACCTAGGACATACATTTTACGTCATGCATGATGTGGCTGGGTGGTGGAGTTGGGAGGTGTGTAGGTAGGTGAGACAGAAGGTATGTCAAAAAATAAATATTTAGTTCTTTCCTCCGCTACTGGGAGAAAGTAACCTCAGGTGCAAGGGTTGGTCATTCCAGATTCGGGAGAGAGGATCTGGAGAAGGGTTTCCTCCTTGTCCATCACTGTGGACATCCTCACTGACCACTAATGTGCTCCAAATAGCGTGAATGTGTGGTGGAGTTTCTCTGCAAGCTAACAATGTGTCTTCCTCTGGTAGGGATGATTAAGAGGGGATGAATAGAAGCTAGGTGGGAGACAGTGATATTCTTGCAGAGTTGTGGGTTCAAGAGTCTATACAATCGTTTGCAGCATCTTCATAGTTATACTTAATATTGGTTGGGAATACACAAAACCACGTTTGGTGGATAACTGATCACATTCTGATCCTTTTGGATGAAAAAAACTGCACTGAGGCTCATTACATTTCCATTGCTTGACCATCAGTGATGGTCCAATGAAAACAACATTTTTTCCAACAAATATCAAAGAATAGCACCACATGGATGCATGTGCCACGGTGCTACCAGCACCACGCGCTGCCTGGTCCTTCAACCATCACAAAAAGCATGACTTGATGTCCTGATTTTCAATGTCACCGTGACATAGATTGAGAACTCCTAGTTACAGCCAGTATTGAGAATATGTTGGAGTCTACCTTAAATCCTTTTAAAAATGTCAAATTTGAAGACAAAAAAAGAGATCCCTCTTCCTTGATTGGAAAAGGTTGCTCTCAAAGAAATTTACTCTAGATCACTTTAGCTGTAAAAAATGTGGGCAGCTAACTAATGCCCCCATTAATGTAGAAGATTACCATAATTTATGTTATCTTATTATGCGTCAATTTGCAAATAGGTGTTAGGGACAAAAAGTCCTGTATGGTGTGTTTTCTTGTCCTGCCAATTAATGGACCCTGCCCCATCACATTGGGGCTTCTGAAATCCAGTTACAGTTTGACATCCCACATTACTATCCGGTGTTGATCTCCGCCTGTTTCAGATGCTGCGCACGCAACATACATATCTCTGTAAGGTGCCCTGAAGCTCCTTGGTGCGAGATGCACGTATATAAAATACCTAAAATAAAACATAAATAAGAAGCAAAGTTATTTTTAGCTTTTGGTCAGCCATGTACCTGTGTTCCCAACAACTGGTTAGTTAAAACTCTATTTAAAACAGGTAGATGATAAAGTTGTTTCTTGGTGGCCTCCATCGGCCTAACTTTATTGGGCTTCGGCACTTGTCAAAACCTCACCATCATTTTATTTTTCACATTAACCAATGTTATCACATCGTGGCTCGCTGTTCAGTGCTACAACAGTGGGTAAAGGCCTTCTTCAAATGTTACAGGACAGAGAGGCAGGACTTATAGCCAAAGGCAAAAGAGCTCTAATCCCACTAGAACATTCCAACTTTCAAAAATGAACAGGGAGAAACAGAAAGATAAGCAGTGGCGGTCCTAGTTGGCTTCAACCCCTTTGGTGCACTCGATCGAACAGTTCTGTCATGCTCACCGGTGCTCGTGTGCTGAGGACGGAACCGTAGTTTTTACAGCAGAGGGGTTTGTTTTTATTAAAAACAGCCTCGGGAGCTGAGAAAGAGTTTTCCCAGCTCCTGAGGCTATGTTTGGCTTTCATTTCGTCATTTCACTTTCATTGCGTAGGTGCTCGGGGGGCTGTCTCAGCCCCCTGAGCACCTAGGAAGAAGGGATAGGTATCATTGGAAAGGGGAGAGTCCCGGTGGGGCACAAACCTAACTAGACACCAGGGACCAGGGATTACTTTGTTTTGTAGGAGTGGGCTCTGCCCAGCATGGGCATGGCTGTGCCCCCACCCCCTCAAAAATAGGAAAACATTCTTTCTGCTTCCTTGCAGACTCAAATATTTCACCCGATTGGCAAGCAAGAGGTTATTTGCTTTTGTTGGGTGTTTTTTTCTACAAATTAGGCCAGGAGAGTTTGGCTAACTCCCAGTATCATCCCACTTGCAAAACTGAACATCTGCACTTTTTGGCCTTGGGTAGGGCGCAACCTGGAAAAACCTACGAGACCCGACCGTTCTGAAAACTAGACTTCTAGGGGAGTCCAAGGTAGTGTACTTTGCATCCATCCCACAGCATTTTCTTGCCCACATTGTCCTGCAAACCTCAAATGTTGACTAAAAACATACATTTTCCCTCACATTTCTGTGAAGGAAACTTCCGGAATCCGCAGGAATCCACAAAATTCCTACCACCACAGCATTGTCCCACTTCTGCCAATACAAATGCTGTGCCACTTGTGTGGTTGGGCCTGCTGCCAGCGGGGTTGCGAGGTTAAGCTACTTCATTGTCTTCATTGGTGCTACCAACATTCCAATATTCTAATAACCAATTGTTAAAACAATAGAATAATGTAATCTTCATTAACAAAACACAATGTTATCAGCGGAACTCCGTGTGGACAATAAACATCCCAAGACCCTAAAGAAAGGACACCCAGACTTCTAAGGCGATTGGTGCAATTCATGTGATAAAAGCATGCTATAAAAATGCAAATAAGACAACATAGCTTTCATTTGTGGGCAAACAATGTGCCTTCTTTTCTCAGAAGACTAGTGTTGAGCCTCGTGGGGACTACCAGTTTGAAGTAGGAATATAACCAAGGCTAAATGAGCTGTATCCTCCAGATAACACATAAGGTGCTTCATAACAATGACATGGCTCTCCCCCCATCACACCTCACTCGTCAAATCAGATCAGTCATGAAAAAGGGCTGAAAGACTGTTTCATCTAATCTTTTGAGGTACTGTTCAGATTTCTAAATGTGGCAATATTTTTCATATAGAAAGTATCATATTGCCTTTAAATTCTGCATTAAAGCTGTCATGACATACCTTCTCCAGGCTAGGACATAGGGTTCCACAATAGTTATCTAGAATTACCCCCTGCTGTTGCACCTCTTATTGCCCATCATGGGTCAGTCCTAGGGGTTTTCAGCCTCTATATGGAGAAATCAGTAGAGAGTCTGCACGCAGGTACCAGAAAATAAAGACTAAGCGCCTGATTTTGAGTTTGGCGGAAAGGGGTTACTCCATCACAAACGTGACAGATATCCCGTCCGTCGTATTGCAATCCAATAATAGCCTATGGAGATTGTCATGTTTGTTATGGAGTAATCGATCGGCCCAACTCTAAGTCAGGTCCTAAGTGGTGGCTGAGGGGCATTAGGTTTCTGTAGATGACTGCATCTGCATGTTGGAATGGGAGGGTGTGCAAAATTCACATATTTGCTTTTGTGTAATTACATCAAATTTCGTGGAAATTATACATAATTATATAAATGAAATTAAGTAAAACATGCATTTCATGCTATGTTTTAGCACATACTAAGTCCTGCAACGCCGAAATGTGCACAAAACAGTGGTGCCAAAAACATAAGTGGCGCGAACAACAGCTGCCATCATTCAAACACTATAATTTTGCCACATTAAAACGCATAGGGGTGTTATTAAGGGGATTCCGCATTACGCTTGTTATGGAAAATTCCCAAAACTACACAAATAATGCTGGTGTAATTTAACATTCGCCCGAGATTTACTGCTGACTGTGTATGAAGGTGCCTTGAGATGGATTCTGCATCACCAACCTTTCACTGGCTGACAATTAACATGCACAATGTGAATGCTTGGTCTCTCTGCTGTCAGCTAACGTACAAGCGTGTCAGCCTAAATTATACTCCAACTAACATCTCTGGGCACTGAAAGATGCTGACTAGGCCAGGTGCAACCAGACAAGCTGTGGAGTTCCTACGTAAAGGTAGACTCCGACACCACTCCCATTGACTTCCTATTCTCCCTCTCCTTTTGTCAATGTCCATTTTAAGTAGCATTCTAGATATTGCAGGGCCTCTTAGAAATATCAACCTTTTAGGAGATCTTAATGTCAAATTAAGAGTTTATCAAAATCATTCAATTTTTAGTAAGTCTCACGTGCTACGGTCTCAGTTGAGATATTTTGTTATTGCTGAACAAGATCATTAATAGTCCCCAGTTGATTTGTTAATCTCCTGGCAATAAACATATCAGCTACACACATTTACTGGAGCATCATAAAAGATTTATTAAGTATCATAGAAGCCGTGCTTTTTGTCCCTTTAATTGTAGGGTGCCTTTTTGCTCCTATCATTTGAGTCCGTGTGTGTTATTGAACAATTTCATCCTCCTTTTCTAAATGCTCCCTCTCACCTGAATGCTAACTTCTGGTCCTCCATTGTGCCAGAGTCTTAGAAGAGCCACTTGGGATTAATTTACATACATGAGACGTAAGTGGAAAATATTTACATAATACGTGGGTATTCAGGCTGGATCTAGCTTTCATCGGCCAATGGTGGCTCCACTCTACATAGAGCGCTAGACTGATCCCACATTTTGTATTTGGCGATTTCATCATGTTTTCGATGTAGACGTTATTTAAAGGATTTTTTCCAAAACTTTGTGCAAACATTATGTCCATTTGTGCCTTTAAGTTTAAGCCAAGTGAACTGTGTTGCCTATAACAGTGATTAGGTACAGATCCAAATGTTTTGCGCAGTAGACAGGCGGGACCTGACCAATCAACTTGTTGGACATACGCAAGGAACCAGTCTCAGCTCCAGGTTTTTCACAGAGTGCTGCTAACAGAACTCTATCTGGTGTCAGCAAAGGAAACCTTAAAGCTATGCTCGAGGCCTGCAGGAGAGCACAGCGCTAGCGGGGATACTGTGCAGCATCACTTACAAAGAGTTTTATTATTAAGTTCGGTCAACCTGCACAGACCATTCAAGCCTTAAATTGTTTAAGGGATTCCAGCCTTACCAGGCGAGTCGCGCAAAGTAACAAGTTTTTACCAATTTGTGGGGATTAGGGAAAAGCCAGGGTTTATCCAACCAATATATGCGTGTCAGTGTGATTTAAGGGGGCACCGTCACTACGAAAGCAGAAGTGTGGTGGGTTTGTAGCAACTCTTCTCCCAGTCGAGAGGATATTATTTTTTAAAAGCATAAAACAAAGCAGTAAGGTATTCGTCATGTTTGTTTAATCTGCAAACTCAATTGGAATGGGCGAGTAGGAATCCTGTGGTAATTGATTAGGTTTTTGTCCGCTGCACTCCATGTTCATAAAAAATCCCGCTGTCATTTTACGTTTTAATGGAGATGGGTCTTAGTGAGTATACAGCGCCTATCTAGACTTCACTTGCTTCTAAGTACAGTATCTATTTTCTTTAACTAATCCTTGGTGCTGTTGTGTTTGTAAGGCTAGTGATGGGTTAACCCAAACTGTGGTGTGCTCCAGTGGTTGTAATGGTCTTACACTCCTTAACCTTAGCCTTTGTTCTTGCGTAAGTATCTCTAGTGTAAATGTGTTTTTGCATTATCTGAGCTAGTGTGGATGGTTCCTCCTTTTGTTTGAAGCTTTGTATGTAGTTGTGCAACCTTGCGCTCATCCTATGTGGAGTTGGGGGACACGTGTGTTGTGCTCTAGGGCAATTTCTTTGAGGGTTTGATATGCTGTAGGGTTAAATGTTGATGCTTTGTGCCATGTGATCTTAAATGATGTAGTATCACGTAATGTGGAGTGGTTTCAAGAGGCTTAGTATTGTGTGGTGCTAGCTGGGATTTGAGTTACTGTGTGCCGTTTTTTGGCGAGGTGAAGTCTAGACATTTTATAGGCAATGAGGCAGGTATTGTAGAGTGATGTTGGATGGTGTGATGTGTTAATTTGTGTGTTGTATTATGATGTGTTAGTGGGTTGATATTGTGTGTTGTGAAGTTGTGCTACACAATGCTGTGTGGAACGCTGTGTGGTGTAAGGGATAATGTATATGGCCTATGAGAGTTTTATGTGGTGCTTATGGAGTGACATATAGTTCTGCTGCATGTGACATGGAAGTGGGTGGTGGGTGGTGGATGTGTATTTTTGTGTGTTGTTGCATGATGTGTTGGTTGATGTGGTATTTTGTATGATAGGGATGTTCTGTAGGGTGAGACGGTGCTGTATGATGTAAGTTTATGTTGGATAATATGTTGGGGTGTGATTCAAAATGGTATGATGTGTTTTGCAGCAGAGTACAAAGTGGTATGATGTAGTAGGGTGCTGTGATCTGTTCTGTGGTGTTGTGGTTTTGTTACCATGTGGTGACATAAGCTATGGTCTGGTATTGTAAACTGTGGTGTTAGTTGTAAGGTGTTGCATGGTTTCGGATGGCTTGGTGTGGTATATGCGATGTATAGTGCGAACTGGATGGCGATCAAAGTTCCAGGTAAAGTTCCAGTTGGTGTTATATGCTGCATTGTTTTATGGTGGTGTTGAGGTGGTACACTCTGATCTGCAGTAATATACTTTCTATTCTGTGGTAGTGTATGGTGGGATAGGACACGTATTTATGTAGTTTGGTGTGATGTCGCATAGTAATATAGTTTTGGATGATGCATCGTGGAGTATTGTGGTATGAGAGGTGTTTGTGGGGTGACTGCTGCATTGTTGTGCTGTGTGGGATGGTGTGGTCAGATACAGTATAATAAAAGGCTGTATGTTGTGATTTTTACCTGGACCATGGTGTGGGTTACCTGCCTTTCCAAGGACAGAGTTAACTGTTGTAGTCCAAGTGTCTCTGACCATTTGCACCTGGTGTCCCGCAGAGAGCATTAAATGACCGGTTGGTGAATCATGTTCCTTCCATTAACCTTGGATGCATGATACATTTATGTGCATTGAAGCAGTTGAGATAGCTGTGATTTGTTTATCCTTTGTCTATCCACCCATGTCTCCCTAGTGTAGGATTGTCTAGGGTTTTCTTGTGTTACACTATGTATGTACTGCTTCCTGTCTGAGTTCATCCAGAGCCTCCAAGGACTTTGTGTTTCACTTATCTATTGACTGCATCATCCTATATCTAATGAAGTGTCGCCAGCATCCGTGTCCCAGTGTCCGTGTGACTTGTTGGCATGTTTTTTTCTGGTAATTTTAATGGGTGTCATGGTGTTTGGTGTAGGTACCTGTGGTTGCAGTGACGAAGGCATTGACTATAAATGTTTCTAAGGTAGCCAGATTGGTGGGACATGGATTCTGGGCTGAGACACACGTCTCCTAGGCCATGACTACCCCAGGTGTTTCTGGTTCAAGGCTCCTGGATTTACTTTTTCATGCTTTTCTGGGTGGTCTGAGACCTGTTGGATCTGTAGCGAAACTAAATGTTTACTCTGGAAGATTGTGGTAAGGATTTAGGGTGTATGACTGTGTGAGAGGTTGTAGCAGACCTGGGGTTGGGTCCTGGGCATGCCCAGGTTTTAATCGTATGAAACAGGATTAGTAGGTGTAGTGGACCTTAGCTCACTGGCTCTTTGTGAGGACACCCTGACAATCCTGCCTTTAGGGGTAAGACCCACTGGGGCCAGTGCTATACTACGGCCACCAAAGGCAGCTGTCTCCTGTAGCCATGACAACTGCCCAGAAGAAGGCAAGAGATTACAACAAACTGTCTCAAAGATTGCCTTGCTGCTGAAGTTAGTGAGAGGTCAAACAGCCTGGTACCTTGGACTCGGAACTTGTGACCCTGACCTGCCGATTGCAGCAACACTGGGTTGTGGGAGCAGCGAGTGGAGAAGGAAATGTAGCAGGGAGAGAGATGGACCACTGAGTATAGAAAGTGTTAAGAAAGCAGGATATATGTGTGTGTGTGTGTGTGTGTGCTGTACTGTGCATGCTGTATTGCGGTGTGTAGTGGGATATTTCTGTCTGCTTTACATTTTGTGTGTGCTTGACTGTGTTGTTACTATAAAGAATATTTTGATCTACGCCCTCCCCAATACTAACTCCATGGTCTGTGTGTCCAGCAAAGGAAGCAGGTTCCTTTGCTGGACACAGAGACCCTGGACTTAGTATTGTCAGGGCCGGTGGGTGGATCGACTTTTCTGGGTGGCTGCTTCAGGTGTGTTAGGTGGACAACAACCAGCCTCCCGGGACGCCTGGTGGCAGGTGTGGGGCAAGGGGGGGAGGGAAGAGCTTTATCGGTGGGCGCTGGAATCTGGGAAAACAGGACATAGTCAGGTGGACCTGTCCATATGAATAATTAGCCGTATACTCATGTGTATTGAACTTTTTATAAATATTTATTACTAACCAAAAAACGCCCCTCTCTTGCCCGAACTGTGCTCCTGGGCAACTCTTTTTATTAAATTATTGGCCCCACTTTCACGAACTTGCAGAACAAGTAGGGGACAACAGACAGACAACGCTCATATGAGGCGCTATGCAAAGAACAGCTAATTGTTTTGGTACCAGCGCCTTCTAAACTCTCTTCAGAACAGGTTCTGGAAACAGAAATAAATGTTGGTAAATTGTGCGTGGAGAGGAGGCAGCATAAAGGGGGCGGAGTCCCAAGGGGCAGGCTCGTGACGAAGGAAGACTGACAGTCAAATTATACAACATATACATTTATTTGTAACATTTGTAACCCCCCCCCCCACACACACACACACACCAAAGAAATTAGTAAAAAAAAGACAAATATGACAGAAAATATATTCTGTTTTACGTAACTGGCCACAAATGCACTGCAATTTAATATAACTATGTGTTAATGCAGATTAACAGCGGTAAACTAACTCTGGGGGTTAATGCACTTGCTGGAGATATGTGTGCACTGTAGTCAGAGATTCAACTTGTCATAGCATTATTGTGTTTGGTTTGCTGTGAAGCACTGATTGCAACATGCAGGTCACAGGTTTGTATTTCACGTAGGTAGCTCAATTGGGGACTGCTTTTACCGTAGAGATCCTTGTGTTATATGCAAGTCACGCGTTACAATCCCTGAAATATAGCTCACTGAGGTATGAACTGGCTTCAACGAGCTGTAAGCAAACTCTAGCTACAAGCTCAGTGCTTAAGTCAGTCTGCTAAAAGGGTTATTTAGCTTTTAATTTCTTAAATGGTGCTATATAAATGTTCTATGTGTAATTATTCATATGGACAGGTACATCTGACATTATTAGAGTGTCTGCGTATCTCATGCATACAGAGCTCAGAAAAGTTTTTAAAAAAAGAAATCTGCTTATAAATCATACTTTATCTCTTAAGCACTTGTGCAGTGACAACCTGCTGAATGTCTTTGTTTCCCGTTTGGTATTGGCATCAAGGTGTAAGGTTTCAGCTGACATCCAGGCAGGTTGAGGCTGGAACAAAAGGAGTGCTGATGGCCCTTTAAGTGAGGCATTTATTTGCACCCAGGCTGGGGCTGAACATAAGAGGCTGCTCTCAGCCCCTGTATGCTGGAGCTCTGCACCAACGTACCTAAAGATGCGAGCACCGCGGAATATATTCCACTGTCACCAAATCGTACCTGAGGTTTTTTATAACTCTGCACCCTGTCTTTATGTCACTTCAGATCGCTACTCTCATAATCTTACTGGAGGTGTCCAAAGTTTGTTTTTTCTCCAGAGAATTGTCAGGGTGACCCAGATTTAGCCTATTCATGAAATGTGCAATAGTTCTTGGTTCAAGCTCATCTCTTTGCGGCGGCGGGCGACATAAATTAAAAGCATTTGGGCGGGCGGAGAGGGTGCGGGGGGAGCACAGGTGGAACCATGAAGGAGGAGTGCGGGGGTTAATAAAAAAACACTTACCTAGTGCTGCTGGCCGCCTCGCGCTCCTCTGCTTCCTGTTCCTAGCATCAAAGACTTCCTGTGCGTTCACTCAGACCCAGGGAGTCTGTGCTGTTTCTCTAACCCGGCTGTCAAATACAGCTGGGTTGGAGAAATCTAACTGTGTATGTCTGTTTGGCCGGTCAAACAGACATGCGCAGTTAAGGTCACACTCTGCTCGTCCCTCCCATGGCCCGGCCCCACCCTTCCTGCAGAGGCTGGCTCTGCCAGCAGCAGAAAAATAAAACAATAGTGAAATATCGTTTTATTTTTCTTCTGCTGGCTCTCAGCCAGCGGGGCAACACTCCTCCACAATCAATCATAGTATTTATAGAGCGCACTATGTACCCGTTAGGGTTTCAAGGCCCTGGGGGGGGTGGCTGCTGCTACTGGTCGAAGAGCCAGGTCTTGAGGAGTCTCCTGAAGGTGAGAAGATCCTGGGTCTGTCGCAGGGTGGTCGGGAGGGCGTTCCAGGTCTTGGCGGCGAGATAGGAGAAGGATCTGCCGCCGGAGGTCTTGCGTTGGAAGCGGGGGACGAATGCGAGGGCGAGGTTGGCGGAGCGGAGTTGGCGGGAGGGGACGTAGAAGTTGAGTCTGTTGTTCAGGTAGACAGGTCCGGCGTTGTGGAGCGCCTTGTGTGCGTGGGTGAGGAGTTTGAAGGTGATCCTCTTGTCCACGGGGAGCCAGTGGAGGTCTTTTAGGTGGTGGGAGATGTGGCATTGGCGGGGTACGTTTAGGACCAGTCGGGCGGAGGCGTTTTGGATGCATTGGAGGCGTTGGATGTCTTTTGCTGAGATGCCTGTGTAGAGTGCGTTGCCGTAGTCCAGTCTACTGCTGACGAGACCCTGGGTCACCGTTTTTCTGGTTTCCGTCGGGATCCATTTGTAGATTCTACGGAGCATGCGGAGGGTGTTGTAGCAGGAGGAGGAAACTGCGTTGACCTGCTTGGACATGGTGAGGGCGGAGTCGAGGATGAAGCCCAGGTTGCGTGCGTGGTTGGTTGGTGTTGGAGAGGGTCCCAGCGCAGTGGGCCACCAGGAGTCGTCCCAGGCCGAGGGGGTTCGTCCGAGGATGAGGACCTCCGTTTTGTCGGAGTTCAACTTCAGGTGGCTTTTCCTCATCCATTCGGCGATGGACTTCATTCACTCGTGGAGGTTAGCTTCGGCGGTGTGTGGGTCTTTGGTGAGGGAGAGGATGAGCTGGGTGTCGTCGGCGTAGGAGAGAATGTTGAGGTTGTGCTGACGGGCCAGTTGTGCGAGGGGGGCCATGTAGACGTTGAACAGCGTCGGGCTGAGGGATGAGCCTTGGGGTACGCCGCAGATGATGTTGGTGGCTTCGGAGCGGAAGGGAGGGAGTTGGACTATCTGGGTTCTGCCAGAGAGGATAGAGGAGATCCAGTTGAGGGCTTTCTCTTGTATTCCGGCTTCGTGGAGGCGAGTTAGTAGGGTGTGGTGGCAGACCGTGTCGAAGGCTGCGGAGAGATCTAGGAGGATGAGGGCTGATGTTTCGCCGTTGTCCATTTGCTGTCTGATGTCGTCTGTGGCGGCGAGGAGAGTGGTCTCGGTGCTGTGGTTGCGTCTGAAACCGGTATGGGAGGGGTCCAGGATGTAGTTGTCCTCGAGGTGGTGGGTGAGTTGAGCGTTGACGATCTTCTCGATGACCTTCGCTGGGAAGGGGAGGAGGGAGATCGGGCGGAAGTTTTTGAGGTCGTTGGGGTCTGCCTTGGGTTTCTTGAGGAGGGCGTGGATTTCGGCGTGCTTCCAGCTTTCCGGGAAGGTTGTGGTTTTGAATGATAAGTTGATGATCTTTCGAAGTTGGGGGGTGATGGTGGAGTCGGCTTTGTTGTAGACGTAGTGGGGGCATGGGTCTGAGGGGGATCCTGAGTGGATGGAGTTCATGATCTTGCAAGTTTCCGAGTCATATACGTGGGTCCAGGTGGTCAGGCGGTTGATGTAGGTGGAGCAGTCGGAGGTGGGGTCTGGCGGAGGCGTGGTGTTGAGGCTGTCGTGGATGACGGCGATCTTCTGGTAGAAAAAGGTGGACAGGGCTTCGCAGAGTTCTTGGGAGGGTGGGACGTCGTTGGCGCTGGGGTTGGATAGCTCTTTCACGATGCAGAAGAGTTCTTTGCTGTCGTGTGCGTTGTTGTTCAGGCGTTCTGTGAAGTGGGAACATTTGGCGAGTCGGATTAGTTGGTGGTGCTTGCGGTTGGCTTCTTTGTGGGCTGCCAGGCTGTCAGGTGTGCGTTCGAGGAGCCATTTCTTCTTTAGTTTCTGGCAGGTGCGTTTGGAGGTGATGAGTTTGTCTGTGAACCAGGCGGCTTTTTTCTTTTCTTGGTTGTCGGTGGGTCTCTTGAGTGGTGCAAGGGTGTTGGCGCAGTCGTTGATCCACCGTCGTAGGTTGATGGCAGCGGTGTCCGGGTCGGTGGTATCGGTAGGCGGGTTCTGGGCGAGGGTGCTGGTCAGTTGGTCTTTGGTGACTTTGCTCCAGCGGAGGTAGTGGGGTGCGGTGGTGTTCAGTGTGTTTCTTGAATGTGAAGTGGACGCAGTGGTGGTCGGTCCAGTGGAGTTCGGTGGTGTGGCTGAAGGTGACGTGGTTGCTTGCGGAGAAGATTGGATCGAGCGTGTGGCCGGCGATGTGGGTGGGTGTGTTGACCAGTTGACTGAGTCCGAGGTTGGAGAGGTTGTCGGTCAGCGATGTGGTGTTGGCGTCGTTGTTGTTCTCCAGGTGGAAATTGAGGTCTCCAAGGAGGATGTAATCCGTAGAGGCGAGGGCGTGGGTGCTCGTGAGGTCGGCAATGGAGTTGCTGAAGGTGGCTCGTGGTCCTGGGGGTCGGTAGATGAGCGTTCCCCTAAGGGTGGTGTTGGGGTCAGTGTGGATCCGGAAGTGCAGGTGTTCGGCTGTCTTGAGGGTGTCGTCCTTGTGGGTGTGGATTTTGAGGGTGGATTTGTGGGCGATGGCTATTCCTCCTCCGATTCCATTGGGGCGATCTCTTCTGGTGATCTTGTAGCCGTCCGGGATGGCTATGGCGATGTCAGGTGCTGAGGAGTCGTTCCACCAGGTTTCGGTCAGGAAGGCTACGTCTGGGGCGGTGGTATCCGTCACTTGGTTTGGGTAACTTTTTTCTACACATTGCAAATTAAGGGCTAGATGTACTTAAGTATTGAATCGTGATTTTCTAATTGCGATTTTGTGAGAATTTCCTCTTTCTAATGCATGAAACTCTTTTGAACTTCAAGAGTGATTCCTAATAGGTGGCAAATAGACCAACCTCATGAATATTAATGATGTAGATTGCAATGTATAAGCCATTAGGAATCGCAGCCATCACAGGGATGCTGGCCTGTTAGGGGTCAGCAGACCACCATGTGTCTGTGACTGCTTTTAAATAAAGCAATATATAAATATATATTTTATTAAATATTACCTAGCTATTCTCAAAGGGGGGGGGTCCCTTAGAGACCCCTTTGCATTGGCAAATGAGTTACTACCAACTTTCAATTGGCAGTAAAATGTGAAAGTTGTGTGACCGCATTTCGGTCACAAAACATTTGTATATACCTTTCTGATTCGGTAGGAGGAATCGCAGTTTGGGCTTTGTACATACCAAAAAAAGCACTTTTGCGGTTGCAAATGTCCCGATTCTGCGAATCAGGCCGTTTGCAACCTTAAAAAGGCTTCATACATGTAAAAATGCATGCAGTCTTTTTAAATTAAGTTTACCCTTTTCAGAGTTTTTCCTAGTCATGATAGCAAACGTATGCAGAATTCTAATATGCAAATTTAGCCTTTACATCGTAATCGGTTGCAAAAGTCCCCAATTTCGTTCAAATGTGGGAAAGCAAGGAACTTCCCAACTTTGTGAACCTGAAAAGCTTTCTACTGAAATTGAGAAGGTCCTGAATATACTTAGCAAATGCCCAGGGTGCCAGCCACTCTGAGAGTACATTGTACAGTGAAGTGTGTATTTTGAGAAAACAGACCACCCAACAAGATTAGAAATGGACCAGGAGGAAAAAGGAGGAAACAGTGATTCATAGAATTCAATTTACTAAAGCAGCTGCAGCATCTGACAGGATGAGACCATGACTACATTTCCTGGTACATGCACATCCTGATCAGTTACAGGCATTACTGCCAAAGAGGGTAAAGAATACACATTCCCGAGATTGTCTATGGACCTCCTCTGCAGTCTGGTATCAAGGGATTTCGCCCCAGAATCAAAGGACCAACGACCCCTTACAACATCAACGATTAAGACTATTTCCTGCTGTCATCAGACACCAAGCCACACTCAATATAGCACCTAGAAGATTTTGTTTAGATAAATGTGTTTCATCAATCTAGAACTGTCCAGCGGTGGAACGTGCTGTGTTTGGAGCTATGAAAACAGCTATGTCTTGCTAAATTCAGAATGGGCATAAATACATGGCTATGCACTTATTTTCTGGACTTACCTTGTGTGATTTGCTTCTCTAGTGCCAAGGAGCCTTTTAGTATAAGATGCGCTTTAATAATCACATAAACTTAAACAACATAAGAATTTTATGGAAAGTTATCATAATCATGCCATAATCTAGTGGCTGTAGTACTGTACATGTAACATAGGGTCAAATGTATACACAGTTGGTCGCAAAATACTGGTCTCAATTTGCGACCAGCAGTTTTTTTGTCCAGTGTGGTACAATGCAAACCGACTTGTGTACTAATAATTTGTTTTGGAAATTACCAAGTCATAGTAGGTCGCATTTGATCTACCTCATGAATATTAAAGAGAAAGGTTGCAAATTGTGACCCACAATGAATCTCTGCCGCTACAGGGAGGATGGCCTGCTGGGTCAGAAGACCACCAAGGGTGTGATTGCTTTTTAATAAAGCAACCTTTTTTTTAAATGCATACTGTATCTCTGTGTTTCTCTTAACGAAAATGGGATTGCTTTTAAAAGAAAAGCTTCTTTGAGGTTTTTTTTTGTTTGTTTAGGAAGACTCAGTGGTTCCATGGACCACTGCCTCCTCTTTAACAAACTTTTCTTTTACCACTACTTTTGTAGTCAGTAAAGTATTTTGTTAAGACATACCATTCCGATTCAGTATTTTGAACGGATGCCCTAAACAAGCCAAATTGAAACTTGGTAATGTGTTACAGAATCGCGGCTTGTGTTTCATACAAACCAAAATGCTTTTTTTTGCAGTCGCAAACAGCTCCATTCTGCGGATCGGTCCGTTTGCAAATTGAAAAAAGCTTAGTGCATCCGAACTTTAGTGAACCAAGGCGGAGTTGTGTAATGTCGCTGTGGACTATGGACCCCATCCATTTCTTTCCCCCTGTCCCTTGGCACTGGAGCCTGTGTTTCTGGAAGCCGAAGTAGAAGTACTTTTGTGATCTATTTTTGACAGTGACACTGGTCGCTTCCATGTAAAACTCTCATTTATGCTGTGCTCTCCCCTGTCCACACTCACGCTTGGTTGTCATCTGTGACAGCTTTTGCTCATCAGGAGATGCGTTACCCACCAGCAGTGAGCGCCCGGATTTAAAATGGAACCCAAAAACTAGAGCTAAACTAGAAAAGGGTGATTATTTTCAATGCATTTACGCACCATGTTGCTTTCACTTTGTAAACATAGGTTTGCAGGACTGAGTGTGTTTGAATGAGTTCACTCCCCAAGGCATACTACGCATACTAGATCGAAACATATGTTTGCGTGCAATAGTGTCGCATACAATACTCTTCACCCTGTATCTCTGTTTCCTTCTCCTGCCCGAGGATCATTTCCTTTATTCTCTCCACCCTTTTCTGATTCCAAACCACCCTGTATCTCTGTTTCCCACGTGAATCTCATGTAGCCTTTCCTTCATGCTTTCCACCCGTTTCTGATTTCCATACCACCTTATGTCTCTGTTTCCTTCTGCTACATTGTAGATCCTTTCTTTCATTGTCTCCACCTGCTTCTTCTCCACCCTGTATTCTGTGTTCCCTTCTGCTACCCTGTGGATACTTAACTTCACTTCTCCCATTGTCTCCACCCGCTTTTACTTCCTCTCCACCCTGTATCTCTGTGTTTCCATCTGGCATCTTGTGAATCCTTTCCTTCACTTCTCCCATTAACTCTACCGCTTCTGCTTCTTTTCCACCCTCTACCTCTGTGTTTCCTTCTGGTACCCCATGGATCCTTTACTTCACTTCTCCCATCGTCTCCACCCTCTTCTGCTTCCTCTCCACCCTGTATCCTGTGTTTCCCTCTGCTACCCCATTAATCCTTTACTTCACTTTTCCCATTCTCTCCACCCTTTTCTGCTTCCTCTCCAACCTGTATCTCTGTTTCCCACTAGTACCTCCTGGATCCTTTCCTTCATTCTCTCCACCCGCTTATGCTTCCACCTTGTATCGTTGTGTTTCCTTCTGATAGCTTATGGATCCTTTCCTTTGCTTCTACCATTGTCTCCACCATGTTCTGCTTCCTTTCCACCCTGTGTTTCCTTCTGATAAACTGTCTCCACCAACTTCTGCTTCCTCTCCACCCTGTATCCTGTTTTTCCTTCTGCCACCCCGTGGATCCTTCCCTTCACTTCTCCCATTGTCTCCACCCTCTTCTGCTTCCTCTCCACCCTTTATTCCTATGTTTTCTTTTGGTACCCGCTGGATCCTTTCCTTAACTTCTCCCATTGTCTCCACCCTACTCTGCTTCCTCTCCACACTTTTATCTGTTTTTCTTCCTAGTACTTGGTGGATCCTTTCTTTCGCTTCTTCCTTTGTCTCCCACTGCTTCTACTTGCTCTCCACCCTGTACCTCTGTGTTTCCTTTTGGTACCCCAGGGGATCCTTTCCGTCATTCTCTCCACCTCCTTCTTCTCCACCCTGTACCTCTGTGTTTCCGTTTGGTACCCCCGGGGGATCCTTTCCCTCATTCTCTCCCCCTGCTTCTTCTCCGCCCTGTATCTGTGTTTCCTTTTGGTACCCTGGGGAATCCTTTCCTCATTCTATCCACCTGCTTCTGGTTCTTCTCCGTCCTGTATCTGTGTTTCTTCCTTGTACTCCGTGAATCTTTCTTTAGCTTCTCCCTTCGTCTCCACCCGCTTCTGCTTCCTCTAAACCTTGTACCTCTGTGTTCCCTTTTGGTACCCCGGGGGATCCTTTCCTTCATTCTCTCCCCCGCTTCTTCTCCGCCCTGTATCTGTGTTTCCTTTTGGTACCCCCGGGGGATCCTTTCCCTCATTCTCTCCACCTGCTTCTTCTCCGCCCGTTATCTGTTTCCTTTTGGTACCCCGGGGGATCCTTTCCTTCATTCTCTCCACCTGCTTCTTCTCCGCCCTGTATCTGTGTTTCTTCCTTATACTCCGTGGATCTTTCTTTAGCTTCTCCCTTCATCTCCATCCGCTTCTGCTTCCTCTCCACCTTGTACCTCTGTGTTTCCTTTTGGTATGCCGGGGACCTTCTCCTGTCTCCCATATTCTCCACCCTCTTCTGCTTCCTCTCCACCTTGTACCTCTGTGTTTCCTTTTGGTACCCCGGGTGATCCTTTCCTTCATTCTCTCCACCTACTTCTGCTTCTTCTCCGCCCTGTATCTGTTTTTCCTTTTGGTATGCCGGGGACCTTCTCCTTTCTCTCGTAGTCTCCACCCTCTTCTGCTCCTCTCTATCTTGTTTCTCTGTGTTCCCTCCCAGGACCCCGTGGGTTCTTTCTTCCTCTTCTCTCATTTTCTACACTCTCTTCCACCTCATCTCCACCATTTCTCTCTCTCTGATTTCTCCCTGTGCACTCAGAGGTGCAGGAAGTTGGGGTGCAAGGGGAGCTACAGCACCTCTATGTTTCTTTGTTGGAGTTCAGATAAACAATAAGACTACAGAAGCCTTTATTTATTAGTCTTGAAGCATTTAGTGTGTGTTCAAGTACAGACTGTCATGGCTGCCAACTTCAAGTGCTGCTGTCTCTTAGCAGCATGCTGCATGACTGCATGTGATGGTGTTTTAGAATTTTATCTAGTGAGCCCCTTGCTGGGATGCAGGTGAGTGAAAAGGCCACAGTATTCCAGATGTTTTGTAGTGCATAAATACAGACATGCTCTGACTTAAAAAAAATAAAAGAACAAACCCTCAAATATATATGTATTGTATTGTATTATGATAGTATTTATATAGCGCTTAGTACCCCTAATGAGGCGTCGAAACGCTTTTTGGCGAGTAGCACGCTACTCCGGAACCCAAAAGGAATTAGTGGTGGATTAGTATAGGGACATATGAGTACAGTTTTAATATTATTAAGAGTTAATTTGAGCTGTATATATCTCAAAACAGTTTAGGCCATGTGATGTCGATGGCCAGGACCCTCACTATGTTGTTTTCTTCTTCTCTCCCTTTGTCTACCCATATTTGGGGCGTTACTCGAGAGAGGGTGGTTAGGGTGTTATACCACCCTAATAAATCTATAAATTTATTTTTGGATATATAGTTGGGTACAAATGCTGTCAGTCAGGTGTGGTGAGGTGTCTGTCAGATTTCATCTGGGACTTACACAAATACACAGAAAAAAACACATGCGTGCTCTTCCTCACTCTGCTTGGAAAGTCTTCAAAAAGATTAGTTATTTCATAAAACGTGTGTTTTCTCTCACTTAGTACTCCTACCAATCTGCATTCCTCTCCTTTTGCACTGCCCCTTAAGTCCCTCCCCTGCGCCCTCCTTGTTGCATAATATATTTTAACATTATGTGCCCACATGATTGTTGTAAAATATGAAGCTCACCCTCCCACCCCCAATCTTACTCAGCAAGCTACGCCTTGCCACAATGTGCCACCATCTGGTCCTCTCCCCACCCTGTATCTCACTGCTCTCACCAGTGGCGCTGGAGTTTCTCCCCCTTCTCATTGCCAACCCACCCTCTAGCTCTGTGTCCTCCAGCCACCCTGTGGTTCGATTGTTTTCCTGCGCCCACTGTTTCTCCTCTTCTATTCGGTACTTCTGTGTTCTCTTCTGGCACCTGTGGTGTCTTTCCCCCTTTTTGTCTCCGTCTCTTCTCTATCGTGTGCCTCTGCGTTCACTCCTGGTACCCTGTGGCTTCCATGGACGTCATTTAACTGAAATGCCAGGGGTAGCGGAAGTGACATCACATCCCCTTTGACCTCCACTTTCACTCACACACATTCACTCAAATTCACACTCATATACACACTCACAGAAAACACACTCTCACCCACAAGCACACACACAACATGCATTTTATAGTAGTTTTCACTTACCTCAGCTGCCACGGAAGGGCATATTCCAGATAAGTGTACTCCATTTCTATCACACTAATAGTGAATAATATATTGTTATTCACTCTTAGCGTGATAACAAAAAAATTAACAGAAAACAGAGTGGAGCCCCCAACTGACGTCTACAAGGAGGAGCTGCCCCTGTGCTCCTGGCACTGAGTTTGCCACCTTTGAGTCCAGGGGTATCTAAGGATGTGCCAGGGGTCACAAAGGGCAAGCCAGGAGTCACAGCTTCTACCCCTAAATGACGTCCATGGTGGCTTCTCCCCGCCTTTTCAGCCTGGCCCTCCATTTGCTACTTACTCTCTACCCTGTCCCTGGGTGTTCTCTCCGGGTATTACAGATTTTGTGTTCCTCTCTCCTTTTGCTTCAACCCATCCACCGTCTGTTTCTCCCGGCCCTCCTCTCCCATCACTCAGTGTTGTTTCTTGGTACCCTGGGGTTTGTCCCAGCCTCCTCGCCTTGGTATTTTCGCCCTCCCCCCGTTCAGCAGACCTCACCTCAGACAGCCCCACAGCTGCCAGCATGTTAGTCTACATCTCCTTTGCGGTCACAGCTCCAGCCTACGCGGCAGTGATTTACAGGCTTGTTATCGGCCACCAGACGTAAAAGCGAGCGATGCGCTCGGGGATCGCCTCAATGCGCCGCTGCTGCTTAACAACTCGCGCGCCAAACAGAGGAACTGCGCCGAAATCCAGACCATTCTGCGGGAGCCAAACATCATCCGTGTGATCATTTTACAAGGGCTTTAAATGGGCCGGGTTCTGCCGGTGCTCTGAACCGGCAGTTCTTAAAAGCAGGAGCTGAGACGACTCCCTATTAGCTCTCCGTTTTCGCCAACCACATCCTCGGGGTGAAAAAAAAAAAATCTTAACTAAGCTTTTGATGTAACTTCAAAGAGACCCATAAATAGTTATTTAACACTCTAATCGTTTCAGAACCTAGGCATTTTCAATGTATACAACAAAGCCATTGTTGTACTTGTTTATCTTATGCAACTAACAACCATTGACAAAGCCAATAGTCCTGGCTTGTTTTAGGTGTAATGTCAGTTTTATTATATATCTGGATGCAAGGACAGAAGGTAGCAGCAAAATATCAGTCAGGTGGCACATTCATTTATCTGCTAATTCTCACGTGTTTTAAGACACACCCTTAATTATACAGGCCACGCCCTTCGAGAGAACCCCCAGTTTTCTGTTTTAGTGTTTTTTACCCCACTTAAAGCCCTGAGTGTACGACCGAAGAAAAGGCGAATGTCCTCCGTCTTGGAAGGAGCGATATGCGCCGTAGTTTTTCTGCTCTCTGCCTCAGTTGCCTGTGCATTTACGTGGCGTCTAAAGGTCAAGTTTATCTACTTCCGGAATACACGAACACAAAATTATCCGTGTGGGCATTAGGCCTTGTTTCCTGAAATGCCAACTAGGCGATCTGAAACGCTAAGCGTTGGAAACCCTTGTTAATTACCCTGACATTAACAAGCTATCGAGACTGTTCCTTAAGAGGCTGCAGCTTGTTATGGAGTTAATTTGAGGCTTTTATCCAAATAAAAAGCCTACTATTTTATAGGGGTTGTAAACGTTAGAGAATGTGCATTTGTTGCATTTTTATAGAAGGAACACAGCATCTGACGTCCATAACAGCACTTCACACTAGTAGACTGATTACCCCTTGGATAGCCGCACAAAGGAAAGAGTTTTTGGGGTGATATGTATAATATTTTCTTTAAAACTCAGCAATGCTTTAAATGGGTCGGTACTGTCAGCTACTGAGTAGCAGCATTTCCTTAGTGTGAGATGGAGAGAACCTGCACTTCATTGTTTTGAGATGGAGAGTACCTGCACTTCTCAGCCAAGGTGCAATACTTGTAATTTGAGTGTACCAGCTCTTTTCAGAAGCAAGCAGGCACTATGGTAAAGGGTTTCCTCATTTTTCATTTCACACACTGAAATAGAGATTGGCAGTGGTTAATACATTTAGAAATATTCTATTCTAAACGTTCTAGAACTACATGTGTACATCATTAGTGCTTGAATACTGCACATCTTTACTCCAAATAGTGTCCAAAATTCTTAAAGGCATTTGTGCCTGATCATAATTCTAGAGGTAATGTCTCAATGGCACCAGAAATGATGCCAGGTCTCTCTCTCGCCAGACCCACAGATGGTACTTTTGCACTAGTTTTAGTGGTATTGCACTCTCAGTTGGGAGGCCGGTGGCTAAATGTGGTAGAGTTACCAGCAGACGGCGGGGCATTTACCGGGCACATTTTTGAGCCAGAGCTACTTTCACCTTCACATCTACTTCTCGGTCCCATTACTACCTTCCTCATGAGTCAGCAGCCCTGCCACTAGATGATGATGGAGAGGGTGAGTGGGGCTGTGATGTAGACAGGCCTTCCTCACAAATACTGGCAAAATTCCTCAAACCTGGTTGAGGGAAGTATCTGGCTAACTGCATGGGGTTAAACAACTGATCAGTTCACATTAATCCTTCTAGTTATTTGGTTGGTGGTTCTGTTCCTGCAGCACAGCACATCATCAGCAAATTTCACAAGAAGAACCAATTTGAAGCCAAAAGAGATTTAATCTAGAAATCCGATTTAATAGATGTACCAGTGTAGATATGCTTCATCAATATCCCAGAGGATGAGGATGTCATTCATTCTACCAAATGGTGGAAGATTCTTTCCCAGGGACATCCCACCAATATATAGGGCTATTGATCGCTTGGACACCATCTAGAATCAAGAACATTGTAGCTGACAGTGGGCGCAGGTAGGCATTAAAGACATGTATTTATGAAGTAAAGAGTTCCCCGACTGTATTGTGCACTGATTTCAAAGACCAATGACTTCTAACCTCTGCAGTGTAACCCCAGAAACATCCAGTTTCTGGGTAGTGTGCACACATCTCAGACTGTTAGGTGTGAGTGTGGGCTGCTTGAAATGACCCTCAAAACAGTCATCAATTTTATGACAAGACCGGAGGCTCTATTATGCGTTCTTTTCTTACTTTATTTTAAACAGCAGCAGTCAAGAACTACAGCTCCCAGGAGGATTAGCGTAAGACTAACCAATGGGAGTAAAACAGAAACAAAGAACTAAGCCAATCAGCATACTCCATTAACCATAGAGAGTACCCTTGACTGCAAGCAGCCCTCTTTTCTTGCTGCTCGCAGTCAAGATAAGTACACTCTTCAGCTCTTGCGTTTACTTATTTAGCTAATTTGGTTAATTTTATTCCGTTTTTACATGTCTATTGTTATTTACAGGTATCAGTTCGCCGTGTAATCTTAAAACGTTTCATTGCTGGTTTTTTTCCGACCCCCTTCCCCCCCCGCGTTACCGTTGTTCGCTAGCTGTGCAGCGCGTGCCGTTGCGCGTTCCATTCGGGAAGCTTCTCCGTCCTGTCAGCGCTTTTACCAGTGCGCGTCTGTCAGGCGAACTGCTCCGCTTCTCTGGAAAGCCACTGCGAAGCCTTCCGTTTCGGTAGCGCGTCTCCACGCGTTTCCGGAGCGGCTTTCTCGTTTTTCTGCTGCCGAAGCAGTGTCTCTTCGTGGCCGGCCCACGTTTCCTCCCTCTCTCCTTCTCGGCCCCGCCCAAGGGAGGGCTTTTTCAGTTTTATAAGAGCGTGTTGCTCTCTATTAACTCTTTAGTTACCTCGCTGCTCCTGAGACGTTTTATTACTCCTTTGGGCAGCTGTCAGCTTTAAGGCAAGATGAATACAGATACTTCATCTGTCAATACGGATTCTGAGGATAATGAGGAGTTTTTTAAACAGGATCTGAACAAGTTTATTAAATCCTCAGTTAAAAATGCATTAAAAGCATCTATGGTTACGATGTCTAAGAACATCGAGAGTTCTGTAATTTCCATGATGTCCAAACCCATGGCCCATTCTGCGGGGGAAGGCAGAAAACGCAAAATAAGCTCGTCCTTTAAAACAGCGAAAGGCGCACATGCAGAGAGTGAGCTTGCCTCACACCAGAACGAGGACTTGGTTCCTCCCAGGCCTCCTTCTAAGGAGGGGAATTCTTCCAAAAAGTCGGGCTCTCATGCCAAATGTAAAGTTAAGTCAAAACATACTTTAGCGCCGAAAAAGATTGCTGTTACGAGGGTTTTGGACACGGACGAAGAGGGCTTGGACGATTTATCTTCGTCAGATAATCCGGATGACTCGCTTGCTCATTCTTCTCCCCCTTCCAAACGTTCGAAACTTTCCTCTGGTGTGCCATCTACCAGTGTGGTTGATGCCGAAGGGGTTCCCATGTTCGATCCGTCACTCATTCATCACCCCAATTCCACGGAGTGGTTTCCTTTGGATCACGTGGCTGAATAAATTTCTTCCCGCTTGCGTCTTCCATTGGATAAACAGACTCGCTCCAAACTCAGGTCTGAATGCCCTCGACCGTCCTTGGACTCTAACATTACTCTGACTCCGGCTATTGATGAGTCCCTCATCACATTTTTTACAAAATATGGAAAGGATCCCCGTAAAGGGGTTGACAAAGCCTGGACCACGTGCCAAGACAAACTCCTCGACGTGGTCGGTCCGCTATCTAGAATTCTAGACTTAGCCGAGTCGGCTCGATTGGAGGATTCCCCTATCGATCCTTTGGACCTCTCTCTTTGGACCCAAAGAGCATTTTGTCTTTTGGGTAACGCTAACTCGGCCATTATCCATGAGAGACGCAAGGGTCTCCTTCTCCGCATGGATCCTAAGCTAGCTAATCTCGCTTCCAGGGATCCTGGTATCCAGGCCGATGGTAAACTGTTTGGAGATTCTTTCATAAAGGACCTTAGCCGTTTCGTCTCTACTTTTTCGTCTATCGATAAGGCTCAACAATCCTTGAAGAAGGTTTTCAACCAACGGGTTTTTTCCCGGGCCGGTAGAGGTAGGGGTCGCTTTACCGGCCGCTGTAGGAGGCTGGACTGGCTTGTAGTGAGTACCAAGGGGTACTTGCACCTTGCACCAGGCCCAGTTATCCCTTATTAGTGTATAGGGTGTCTAGCAGCTTAGGCTGATAGATAATGGTAGCTTAGCAGAGCAGCTTAGGCTGAACTAGGAGACGTGTGAAGCTACTACAGTACCACTTAGTGTCATATGCACAATATCATAAGAAAACACAATACACAGTTATACTAAAAATAAAGGAACTTTATTTTTATGACAATATGCCAAAGTATCTTAGAGTGTACCCTCAGTGAGAGGATAGGAAATATACACAAGATATATATACACAATAGCAAAAATATGCAGTATAGTCTTAGAAAACAGTGCAAACAATGTATAGTTACAATAGGATGCAATGGGGAAACATAGGGATAGGGGCAACACAAACCATATACTCCAAAAGTGGAATGTGAACCACGAATGGACCCCAAACCTATGTGACCTTGTAGAGGGTCGCTGGGACTATTAGAAAATAGTGAGAGTTAGAAAAATAACCCTCCCCAAGACCCTGAAAAGTGAGTGCAAAGTGCACTAAAGTTCCCCTAAGGACAAAATAGTCGTGTTAGAGGGAGAATGCAAGGAAAACACAAATCAGCAATGCAACAATGATGGATTCCTGTCTGAGGGTACCTGTGGAACAAGGGGACCAAGTCCAAAAGTCACAAGCAGCTCGGAGATGGGCAGATGCCCAAGAAATGCCAGCGGTTGGTGCAAAGAAGCTCTTACTAGGCTGAAGAACTGTGAATACTGCAGGAACGACAAGGGCTAGAGACTTCCCCTTTGGAGGATGGATCCCCCACGCCTTGGAGAGTCGTGCAGAAGTGTTTTCCCGCCGGATGGACGCCAACAAGCCTTGCTACACGCAAATCGTGCGTTTGGCGTTTTTGGACGCTGCTGGGGCCCAGGAGGGAGCAGGAGGTCGCAAATTGGACCTGCAGAGAGAGGGGACGTCGAGCAAGACAAAGAGCCCTCACTGAAGCAGGTAGCACCCGGAGAAGTGCCAGAAACAGGCACTACGAGGATGCGTGAAACGGTGCTCGCCGAAGTTGCACAAAGGAGTCCCACGTCGCCGGAGACCAACTTAGAAAGTCGTGCAATGCAGGTTAGAGTGCCGTGGACCCAGGCTTGGCTGTGCACGAAGGATTTCCGCCGGAAGTGCACAGGGGCCGGAGTAGCTTGCAAAGTCGCGGTTCCCAGCAATGCAGCCCAGCGAGGTGAGGCAAGGACTTACCTCCACCAAACTTGGGCTGAAGAGTCACTGGACTGTGGGGGTCACTTGGACAGCGTCGCTGGATTCGAGGGACCTCGCTCGTCGTGCTGAGAGGAGACCCAAGGGACCGGAAATGCAGCTTTTTGGTGCCTGCGGTTGCAGGGGGAAGATTCCGTCGACCCACGGGAGATTTCTTCGGAGCTTCTGGTGCAGAGAGGAGGCAGGCTACCCCCACAGCATGCACAAGCAGGAAAACAGTCGAGAAGGCGGCAGGATCAGCGTTACAGAGTTGCAGTAGACGTCTTTGCTACTATGTTGCAGGTTTGCAGGCTTCCAGCGCGGTCAGCGGTCGTTTCCTTATCAGAAGGTGAAGAGGGAGATGCAGAGGAACTCGGATGAGCTCTTGCATTCGTTATCTAAAGTTTCCCCAGAGACAGAGACCCTAAATAGCCAGAAAAGAGGGTTTGGCTACCTAGGAGAGAGGAAAGGCTACTAACACCTGAAGGAGCCTATCAGCAGGAGTCTCTGACGTCACCTGGTGGCACTGGCCACTCAGAGCAGTCCAGTGTGCCAGCAGCACCTCTGTTTCCAAGATGGCAGAGGTCTGGAGCACACTGGAGGAGCTCTGGACACCTCCCAGGGGAGGTGCAGGTCAGGGGAGTGGTCACTCCCCTTTCCTTTGTCCAGTTTCGCGCCAGAGCAGGGGCTAAGGGGTCCCTGAACCGGTGTAGACTGGCTTATGCAGAATTGGGCACATCTGTGCCCAACAAAGCATTTCCAGAGGCTGGGGGAGGCTACTCCTCCCCTGCCTTCACACCATTTTCCAAAGGGAGAGGGTGTCACACCCTCTCTCAGAGGAAGTTCTTTGTTCTGCCATCCTGGGCCAGGCCTGGCTGGACCCCAGGAGGGCAGCTGCCTGTCTGAGGGGTTGGCAGCAGCAGCAGCTGCAGTGAAACCCCAGGAAGGGCAGTTTGGCAGTACCAGGGTCTGTGCTACAGACCACTGGGATCATGGGATTGTGCCAACTATGCCAGGATGGCATAGAGGGGGCAATTCCATGATCATAGACATGTTACATGGCCATATTCGGAGTTACCATGGTGAAGCTACATATAGGTAGTGACCTATATGTAGTGCACGCGTGTAATGGTGTCCCCGCACTCACAAAGTTCAGTGAATTGGCTCTGAACAATGAGGGGGCACCTTGGCTAGTGCCAGGGTGCCCACACACTAAGTAACTTTGCACCTAACCTTTACCAGGTAAAGGTTAGACATATAGGTGACTTATAAGTTACTTAAGTGCAGTGTAAAATGGCTGTGAAATAACGTGGACGTTATTTCACTCAGGCTGCAGTGGCAGGCCTGTGTAAGAATTGTCAGAGCTCCCTATGGGTGGCAAAAGAAATGCTGCAGCCCATAGGGATCTCCTGGAACCCCAATACCCTGGGTACCTCAGTACCATATACTAGGGAATTATAAGGGTGTTCCAGTAAGCCAATGTAAATTGGTAAAAATGGTCACTAGCCTGTTAGTGACAATTTGAAAGTAATGAGAGAGCATAACCACTGAGGTTCTGGTTAGCAGAGCCTCAGTGAGACAGTTAGGCACCACACAGGGAACATGTACATGCACACCTATGAGCACTGGGGCCCTGTGTGACAGGGTCCCAGTGACACATACATATAGGCCACAAACCTATGAGCACTGGGGTCCTGACCAGCAGGATCCCAGTGACACATAACAACCATACTGAAACCATAGTGTTTTCACTATGAGCACTGGGGCCTGGCTATCAGGATCCCAGTGAGACAGTGAAAACAGTGACAAACACCCTGACATACACTCACAAACAGGCCAAAAGTGGGGGTAACAAGGCTAGAAAGAGGCTACTTTCTCACAGCCGCCAATACAGGAACCAAGGCTCCAGAGGATTCTCCAACCCTCCCTCCTATTACAACCAAGAGTTCAAACCCCATTTCTACCCCCAACGATCAAGGGGCTTCCGCAACCGCGGTCAGCGCATCTACAGAACGGCCAATTCCTCAGGTAAGCCAACGTTCTGGCCCTCCCGTGGGAGGTCGACTTCGATTCTTCCTACAAAAATGGAGGTCAATTTCTTCAGACCCATGGGTTATTTCCACTGTCCAGGGCTATTGCATCGAATTTCTCTTTCCACCTTCCCAGTCAAGTCCCCCTCCTGTTCCAAGGTTCTCCCTCGAGATGTCATCTCTAATCTCTTCGGAAATCCAAGCTCTGCTAGAAAAAGATGCCATCCAAAGCTGTATTCCAGACTCCTCCGGTTTCATCAGTTCTATCTTTCTCGTCCACAAAAAGAACAAAAAGCTAAGACCTGTAATCAATCTAAAATCCTTCAACCAGTTCGTCGTCTATCGACACTTCAAAATGGAGACTATTATCCATCTCAGGGATATTTTACTCCAAGGCGACTGGTTAGTCAGACTGGATCTCCAAGATGCATACCTCACTATCCCGATCCATCCTTCTCACAGAAAATATTTACAATTTCTTTGGAATTCAAAAACGTATCAGTTTTCCTCTCTTCCTTTTGGCCTTTCTTCAGCTCCGTGGTGTTTCACGAAGCTCTTAAAGCCGGTCGTATCCTTCCTTCGTTCTCTGGGTTTCAGACTCATTATCTATCTCGACGATATCCTTATCATGCATCAAAACAAATCTTCTCTCCTGTCCCAGCTTCAGATAACTTCCACCCTCCTAACAGAGCTTGGCTTCCTCTTAAATCTCGAGAAATCTGTTATGGTTCCTTCCCAACAAGTAGAATTCTTAGGCTTCCGAATCGATTCAGTTTCGGCTTCCCTGTCTCTTCCACGGGACAAGGTTTCTGCAATCAAAAGGGAATTGGCTTCAATTCTCCGGAAAGACTCTATTTCTCTCAGAACTCTTGCAAGAGTCGTCGGCCTTCTTTCTTCGTCTATCCAGGCTATATTCCCAGGACCCCTTCACTATTGCGCTCTTCAACGTCTCAAGATCCTTCACCTTCGTCGAGGTTTGGCTTTCTCCGACCTCGTCTATCTAGATCAAGAATCTCTACTCGAAATCCAATGGTGGATATCCCATTTAGAGGCTTGGAACGGCAGGTCCATCTTCCCCTCTGTGCCCGATCTTGTATTAGAATCCGATGCAAGTCTCACCGGTTGGGGCGCCCGTTGTGGCTCAATCTCGACTGGCGGTACATGGTCCGCAGAGGAGTCCAGATTGCACATAAATTGTTTAGAGCTTCTTGCAGGCTCCTTTGCGATCCGGAGTTTTACGAAGGACAGAGCAAGCTGCTCCATTCTGCTCCGCATGGACAACATTTCCGCAGTGCGTTATATAAACCATCTAGGTGGCACCAGGTCCAGACCCCTTGCTCTTCTGGCCAAGAGCCTCTGGGAGTTTTGTCTGTCCCACAAATTTTCCCTTCTCGCCGAGTATCTCCCAGGCTCTCTGAACTCCAACGCGGATTGGCATTCCCGACATATCTCGGATTCCAGCGATTGGAGATTACACCGTTCCGTCTTTCACCAAATCGAAAGAAAATGGGGGCCCTTTCAGGTGGATCTCTTTGCGTCCAGACTCAACTCCCAACTTCCTCGTTTCTTCAGTTGGCGTCCAGATCCGTTGGCCTTGGCTACAGACGCTTTCCTTCAGGATTGGTCCAATTCCCTCAATTATGCTTTCCCTCCTTTTATCCTGATCAACAGGGTTTTAAACCAGGTCAGGCGTCAAATGACGTCCCTTGTTCTGATAGCCCCCTTTTGGCAAGCTCAGGTATGGTTTCCTCCCCTACTGGAGCTCGCGGCAGATTTCCCGATCTTACTCCCATCATTTCCGTCTCTCCTTCTAGATCCACTCGGTCGGCCCCACAATCTTATTCTCGACAGATCATTAGTCCTGTCTGCTTGGCTCATCTCAGGGCTGCCCAGCGGTCCTTCCCGATTTCGTCGGAAGCTTCAGAGTTCATCAACAATGCCTGGGCGCCTGGCACAAGGCGAGCCTACAGATCAGCTTGGTCTCTTTGGGCAAGCTGGTGTGTGGGAAAATGTGCCGATCCCTTTTCAGCGGATCTAAATCTGGTTATTAATTTCTTAGCGGCTCAGGCAGGTCTGGGTAAATCATATCGGACTATCAACCTTTATAGATCCG
The DNA here is from genome assembly GCF_031143425.1 of Pleurodeles waltl. Lineage (NCBI taxonomy): Eukaryota > Metazoa > Chordata > Amphibia > Caudata > Salamandridae > Pleurodeles > Pleurodeles waltl. Next base: position 1,673,212,835 of record NC_090445.1, read on the forward strand.
CTATTTCTATGAACCATTCTAATATTGATGGCAATCCTGTTGGGATTCATCCCTTAATTTGTCGCCTTTTAAAGGGGGTCAAACTCTCTAGGCCCCCTTCTGCCAAATACTCCCACGTCTGGGATGTTTCATTGGTTCTGAATCTCTTTCTTTCTTGGTCTGACAATTCCAGTCTTTCCCTGAAAATCCTGTCTGCCAAACTCACTATGCTCCTTTGCCTAATTTCCATCAAGAGGGTTTCTGATGTTAGGGCCCTAGATGTTTCCGCCCGTCAGTTTTTACCCTCAGGTGTATTGTTTCACATCGCTAAACGCACCAAAACTAATCTACATTCGGTGTTCTATCCCTTTTTCCCTGATAAACCAAAATTATGTGTGGGTCTTTGTTTGAAAGAATACGAGAGAAGAACTGTCGACCTGAGAACGTCTTCCTCTACCCAACTTCTAATCTCCTTTCGCAAACCTCATAACCCGGTTTCTTCTGCAACCCTAGCCCATTGGGTCAGATTGATCATGTCCCTAGCGGGTATTGATACTTCGGTGTACGGGGCCCACTCTTCCAGGGGAGCCATGGCCTCTAAAGCGTTCGCTTTAGGATCTAGTTTGGAGGACATTCTCAGGTCGGCAGATTGGACTAATGACAATGTTTTTAAGACTTTTTATTGTAAACCTGTTAGAACTGCTTCTTCTGTGGTTATTGATATGCTTTAAACTCGCATAATAGAGCCTCCGGTCTTGTCATAAAATGTAGATTTTCCTAGTAATTTATGACGGAAAGTCTTAATTTTATTAAAGACACGGAGGCGAATATTATCCCACCTCAAGTACTTCTGTTAATGTGTACTTTTTTCTCCCTCCCAGCGACTCCTGCACTTCCTCCAGCTTCCGGATAACGTCGTTGGCTTCTCCCTTTCTCCCTTCAAGAAGAATTCTTCAGATGCATCGGAGCAACCTTCACAGGACCTTCGGCCTCCTTCATCCGCCTCTCGTCTCATCACAGCGGTCCAAGAGTTTTGTTCAGTCTCCTTGGCGTTGGCGATTGTGGGACTCATTTACCCGTTATTTTATGATTCTATCTGACTTACTCGCTCAAGAAAAGAGGGCTGCTTGCAGTCAAGGGTACTCTCTATGGTTAATGGAGTATGCTGATTGGCTTAGTTCTTTGTTTCTGTTTTACTCCCATTGGTTAGTCTTACGCTAATCCTCCTGGGAGCTGTAGTTCTTGACTGCTGCTGTTTAAAATAAAGTAAGAAAAGAACGCATAATATTCGCCTCCGTGTCTTTAATAAAATTAAGACTTTCCGTCATAAATTACTAGGAAAATCTACATTTCTACTACTTCTGTTTCTTACAAGATTGCGTTTTGAATTTCATTTGCTTGGATTTCGAGGAGCGTATGCTTCATGCGTCTTATTTTCTTCGCAGTGTAGAGAAAAGATGCCGCCTGGAGAGTATAGGTCTGCTTTTGATCAGCCAAAAAGTAACCCCCGTACTGGTTACTTCCATTAGGTTAAGACTAGCAAGCGTGTCCTTGAACATATTTTAGTTTCCCCACACCCATGCCATGAGCATGAGTCAGGATATGATGGTGTGTCCCAACTCCTAAGTTACCTGCAGAACTCAAAGATTCACTGGCCCCATCATGCGTTTCTCTCCTTTGGGTCCACTCCATGATGTTGGCTCTTGTCATCATGAATGACCTTTTCTGTTTCTGTTTCTTCAGCTCTGTGAGATTCCATGGAGTTCCATAAGTGGGCAGAATTTGTGCATGTTGCGCTGCTCGTGGATTTCTGGTGCCGGGAGCCTGTTCTGCGCTGTAAAATCAGCAGGAACAGCAACATGCGGTGCACCAGAGGGCGCTGCTTCTTTCTGCCGCTCAAGTAGATTTTCTACTTGAGTGACAGCTTTGTCAACGCAAACAGTTGTGACCTGTTGCAACCGCCCATGTTGAGAAACCTCACCAGGAGGCATTCAGGCTCCAGAAAATTGCGCTAGGGGACTCAAATTCTTACTTGCCAACCTATTGTTGGCGAGCTGCACGTGAGAAAAAACTCCGCCACTTGGCGGTTGCGGAGTTTTGCCAGAACTTTGCACTCCATGCGGAACGCAGAGTGGGCAAAACTCTGCAAACTTCCCTAGCGGAGCAGAGTTTTTCACCCACCCCTAGTTATTTTCATTATTTTTTTTAAGACTCTACAAAGTGGACTTTTCAGGTTGGCCTGGAGGAGAACGTCATTCGTAGGTGTTGGTTGTAGGTTACTTTTTCTTTTTTTTTATAATGTTAGTTTGTGTGTTTTTTGTTTCTTTGTCTCAGTACCATATGCCATTATTTTTGCCTCTAATATTGAATTCAATTTAACTTCTGTAATGTTTCTCCCCTCTTTTTGTGAAAAGATTTTTGACTCTAGATCAGAGGCGTGGCATCTAGGAGAATTGTTCTTTATCCTGTTCAGCTTTTGCAAGGTCATCTGGTGGATCTTAGAGGCAAGTTGATAAATTGTTCAGATATAGGTTGAACAAAAGTCGGGCTAGGAGTCCACCAAGGCACACTTAAATTAGTGCTTATGAATTCATGGATGTGCTCTTCAGTTTAGATCACAGTCTTTCCCAGTTTATCAGGCCAAAAGCAGAAGAGTAATTCAGGAAGGCCGCATAAATGTTTGACTCCTTCTGGGTGCTGGCCATTATTTCCTGGAGTATAAATCTTTGGTTCTCTCTTGAAATTCCTATCCAGAAGCCTCCCTAGAACATACTTGGCGTTTGCTGTTCAGCGCCCAGATGAGTAAGAGGTTCAGGATTATTTTGTCTTATTATAAATTAGCATTATGACACTCTTACCTCATCATTGCAGGAATTCTGGTTCTCTTTCCTGCAATGTTTTTGTATATCCTCAGGTGGTCTTTCACATATACTTTGTAAAGTATTTGCTTGTGTGTTATTTTGACATTCTTACTTTTTCCATCCATTTATGTACGTAGGCGTGCATACGTTAGTGTTACAACATTCTTTAACCTCAATGGTTCTGCCTTTTAAGTGACACTTTTAAATGTATAGTTTTGCACAGTATGCCTTCTGTTAACATCAAAGCATTGCTTTACAATTTTGATTAGTGCATTGCCCCAAAGATAAAAAAAAAATGAATTCACGGTTTTGACAGCATGTCAGCTCATGTGTGTATTTTTTTTAATTGCAATTCATTCTGGATGCTACTTTGGTAGACCTCCTAAGCTAACCATTTTTCTCTCCATGCAGAGGACTCTGTTAGTTATTACGGTAGGAGATGACAGATTCGGTGTTCCAGATGACAAGGGGCTGGAGGGCTTCTTACCGTACGTAGAATGATGCTCTGTGATCCCAAGGAAAATCTCCAGTGACAACAAGATTTCAGATGAGCAGGTCACTGAAAACAGTTCCATTGAGAAGACCCTGGTAACGCCATAGTACATTTTTACTTTAAGGTGGAAAACATCTCCTTCTTGAAGCGTATGCATCAACGCGTTTTTGTTGCCTATGTAGTTTTAGGAAAGACCAATGAGAACTCCTTGATGTGACTCTGGCAGCATCCACCAAATATTCCAGATTCTGAGAAGGAGGCGGACTCCATACCAACCACTCTGAATAAGGTTGTTGGTTTCTGTGGGTCTCTTACGGCCAGCACAACATCACCTACTGGATCAGCCTTGGTGATTGAGATGCTGTATTGAGGTTTTCTGACAGTCATTGGAAACAAAGTCTCTGATAACCATGAGGGACAGGACAGGATTGCTCATGTATTGGCCAACCCCTTTTAATAGCGGTATCAGGTAAAAACAATCACCTATGAGAACTGAGGTACCACAGTCTAGTAACAGCCTGCCTAAGATTTCAGCAGTGTAATGCGCACTGTACATTGAGGTCCTGTCCCTCCCCATCCACCCATTAGATGCCCTTCGGCACAACCCCTTGATGGTCTCTTTGCTACTAGTATGGTTCTGCGTATAATCTCACTCTACACTACCATGTGCTGCAATGCACTGCTGTTCTAGCCTAGTTTCAAGTTTCAGAAACATCCAAATTAAAATATTCTTAAATGCTTTTGTAGCTATGCCATTGGTTAACAGGGAACAATCCGAAGGCATTATTCACCTGTTTGTGAATGGTGCATTGGGAACGCCTACTGTGGTGATATTACTCTATTAAGGCGATGAAGGAAAAGCAGATCTCAGTCCTAGACGTGCTCCTCCCTGTGTGAAGAGCTGTGACCCACCACTAGTGCACGTTCAGTGGTACTCCACTTGGGAATGTAAAGTCACATTGGTTTTTCCTTGCAAAGTTCATGTAACTAGCCACAAAACTTTGAAAATCTGAAGGTGTTTGTGCCTGGGGCTCCTGTGTGAAAATCTGGCCTTTTCAATGCAAGTGTCATTTTTTGTTACATTACTTGCAAGGAAAAGCTAAGCAAGGTTGCACTCGAGTCCAAAAACCTCACGAGCTGCCACCACAAGGTCGTTTTGAGCAATTTTTCTATGAAAAGCTTCAGTGTACAATTCTCTCGGATCATTGGCAATCCACATCTGCGGGGGAAAAATACGCGAGTGCCTTGGCATACGCGTAAAAACCCCCAGAAAACTGCGCGAGCTTTGAACAGGCTAATAACAAGGAATTATGCGATGCCTAATAAATACTCCGCACAGTCCGAGTTCCTGCACAAATAACGTCTCCGAGTTAAAAACACCCCCATACTGTTTTTCAGACTATTGTTTGGGTTTTAAAGTTGAGTGCTTTGTAATTGTGTTATTGCAGATTGAGCACCTGCGGCATAAATTACACAAGACAGTTCGGCATGGAATCCTTGGTGATTAATTACACGATACTTTCTCCTTGTGTCGAGCGCCTGTCTGATCACGACTCTTTATTTTTATTTTTTTTGCAGTGTCTTCCCGAGGGAGCTCAAGGAGGTGTTTGCTTCGTGGAGACAGGAGTGCAGCAATCGAGGCCGCCCCGACATCAGCGAGCGATTGATCAGCGCCTCCCTCTTCCTCCGCTTCCTGTGTCCTGCCATCATGTCTCCGTCCCTCTTCAACCTTCTGCAGGAGTACCCCGATGACCGCACGGCACGCACTTTGACCCTGATCGCCAAGGTCACGCAGAACCTCGCAAACTTTGCAAAGTAAGCGCCTCTCCCCAGAGCTCCTCACAGACAACTAAGAGATGTGATTTGATGGATTCTGCATGAGTTGTTATTCCACTCCCGTCATCTCAAACCAACAATTAGCCGGGAAAGGCAATTATCTTGCTGGTAGCATCAGTCATGTTGAATTTTAATTCCCTCTGCCCAATGTTCTTTCTCTTGTTAGAAGCATTTTAAATTCAAGCGTGCAAACAGTGTTTTAAAAGCAAAGAGGCAGGACTGGATGAAGAGTTACTTTTAATAGTGCGAAGGAGTTTAGATTTATTTAATAAAGCAGGTATTTACCGCCCGCTGAGTCAGTGCATACCCGGCCTTTGATGAAGCAAAAGTATTCATTTTTTATCTGAGCAAATAAAGCTGATAAGGGCTAATCAAGCGCACATGGGTGGACATCAAAAGAGTATAAAATAAAAAAATATATATATAACCATGATTCCAGGAAAAACAATTTCTCCGATATACTCCTAAAACAGCTGTTCACTTCCTAAATCCATGGCACAGTGTGGAAGCCATGGACATCATTTAGGGGTCGCCAGGGGTCTCAGCTGCGACCCATGGCTTCTCCCATGTGACCCCTGGCACTGTCTCTGTGACCCCTGGCTTCAGAGGTGGCAAAAGCATTGCCAGAAACACAAAGGCAGCTCGTCCTTATGGACTTTGGTTGGGGCTCCTTTCTCTTTATTTTTTCTCATTTTTTTATTACACTGATCGTGAATAATTAAGTCGAGCTTAGGAGCGCGCAAGCAGTGCTTTTCCAATGTGTTGGTGTGTACCTGGGCTTTTGGCCACACCCACCGCACGCCCATCACTATCACTCGTTCATGGGCTTGCCTTTCAAAAATCCTTTGTTTTCATTGGTAACTGCTTTACGTTTGTCCCTCCTTAGGGCACTTTTGTTACCGCCTTGGACATCGCCCCTGTTACATGGATAATTGCACTTTTGTCGATAACTTTGACTGAGAGCGAATTTCTTTTTCCCTTTGTCTCTCTTTCTGCGCTCACGGCGGCGCTTTAAATCTGCTCGCTTATGTCAACTGTTTTATTTTTCATGTTCAGTTTGTGTGGCAAGAAAAGTCCAGTTACGAATTTACAACACTAACAGGTCTAACGCGAGCAAATGCGAGACCCATTGCATTGCAAATGCTTGTGTTTATTTAGTCACTACTAGTGTAATAAAAATGGAGTACAATTACCTGGATTAGACCCTCCCTCACAGCTTTAAACAAAAAAAATGTGCTTTTAAATGTATGTTGTGTGTGTGCTTTAGGGTGAGGGTGTTTAGATGTGCCAGTGTGTGAGCGAGTGTTAATGTGTTTATGCGTTAGCATGTCTTTGTGAGTGGAATTGAAGGTCAAAATGGGTGTATGATGTCACTTCCGCTACCCGTGACATTTTGGTGAATTGACGTTCATGGTGAAAGGGCGTGTTTTTTTTGTAAGGGTACATATGATGCCCCTAATCTTAAGAATGTACATTCCAAACATGCGTCAAGAGGCTCCCTGTTAAATGCTACAGAAATATTGCCTTACCTCTCAGAGACAGGTTTACCTTTTAGGATGCTTGCTATTCTCATTGAAACTTACTTCTGCACAGTGTGGGCCCCGGGATTGTCTGCAGAGGGTGCTCATTCATCAGTAGGTCTGACATGTATGACCCTTGCCCAATTCATGGCAAACAAATCCTTTAGTGTTCTTACCTTACAGGGCTTTGGGCACGCCTTCTTCAGCCATTGGCTTCTTTTGATTTGGAGCGTCCAGCCATTGGTTTAAGAATGATATTGGTAATCGTTTCTGGGACAGTCTTACCGCTTTCTGTTGGGTGTTTGGGGGTGTCCTGCCTCTGTTGGAATGCATCAGGGACTTTTTCTCATTACAATTAGGACAATTCCGCTGGTGAGTGCACACATGCCAATACACCAGAGTGAGGCGGAAGACTCCCTATTTTTTTAAGCTAAAAATGTCTTTATTTTGGCTGTCTCACGCCTGAAATTGCCTCTTTCAATAGAAATCAATAGGAGCAATACATTCTCCTGATTCTTTTTTAAATCTCCAACTTTCCTATGCTTGTGTAAAATTGGTGGCACTTCCGTGGGCACCCTCTTAAGTGACCCCGTGTCTGAGCACCATTCTTTCACATTGTGAAATGGTGAGAGTGCCTAGTGTGGCGTGATCTATGTGTCTTTCAATGCACTGCTCTCACACTATGATGTAGCAGTAGGTCTTTCAGTAAACGGTGTATGGACCTAGACAGTGCATGTAATGACTGTTCCCTTCCACTTCTGAAATGATGTAGCACTTCCTAGAAAGAATAATTATGTCCCTGCGATGCTGAATGTGATACTGTTTAAAGCTACTGGTATACTTTTGTAGCACCTATGTCTGCTAATAAGACTATTCTCAAGCAGTAGGTTAAACCACCTTTGGAATGGTCTGCTATGATGCCAGCAATATTGCTTTAGCCTATCTTTAGTAGATGTATAACCTGGAGGAAACCTGTCAAGCTGTAATTGTATCACGTGACATACTTGATTTCTTTCACTCTGCAAACAAATCTATACTAATTGTTTTAAAGAACTGTGAGAGTCAACTTGGCACATTCAAACATCTGTATATTGAAAACATAAAATGCATCACTTAAATGAAAAAAAAAACGACATTTTGGACCAGAAATGTCTTTCCGGTATGGGGCGGGCAATGACAAGACACGGCAACCACTAAACAGAGCTTTAAAAACTCCAGTCTTATTTAAAATGTGACTGGGCACTTATGCAGATTCTGAAGCTGGGTGACGGTAAGACAACCTTTCTCTACCTGTGATGTGTTGTTGAAATGTTAACTGAGTGGTATGAGTGTAACAATGTTTCCTATACATTTTCGTTTTTATATATTTTTTGGGGGATCAGACATTATTTCCTATCACTTTTATACCTTCTGGTAATGAATGTTTACAAACTTTATTTAAAACATTTATCTGATCAAATATTATGTTCCGTATCTGAATAGCATGATCCCACTGCGTTGAATGTCCTTTCTTCTAAGTAAACTGAGATAATTCACGTTTTGCTTCTTTCTGAAAGTAGTTGCGTGAGCTAATGTGCCTGGGGCATTAGAGGTTTCCTGATGAATTCATTCTTGATCACATCTTCAAATGCAGCTCACACGATGAGTATATAAGTCTCTTGAAGGTAAACTTTATTATGGAATCCAGGTGACCAACTACAGCGTCCTTGAAAGGAAAAACATTTTTTTTTTTTTTTTACAGATGAGGAATTTCTGTTTGTAGTAAAGAAGAATGTTAAGATCTACTAATAAAGAATACCTGTGTGTCCTGATAAAGAACTTTAGAGTCACTTGGTAAACTTTGGTATGTCCTGAAGAATAAGGAAAAAGGGCACCTACAGAGGAACTCAGAAATATTGGTGTCTTCCAGAGGTGTCCATTATGGTCCACAGGGGAGAAACTTCAGTGTGTCTAAAAGAAAACATTTAGCCTGCTGATGAAGTAACTCATTGTCTTCTGATGAAGAACTTCAGTATACTTTAATGAACACACACAGTTTTGCACAGTCATTAATGTTAAGGTCTCCAGAAGAGAAATGCCATTGTCACCTGAAGTAGAACATTAATGTCTCCTGAGAAACAACTTCATTGTCACTTTATGATAGTCAGGATCTCTCAAAATAGAAGCTATGGTCTCCAGTAGAGGAACCGAAATGTGTCTGGATGAAAATCCTCTGTGTTTGTGGAAGAATGTCGAGGACTGTTAGTGAGGAACCTTAGTATTTGTGAAAGAATGTCAAGGTCTATTGATGAGGAACTGTAATGCCCCCTAAGAAGAACATTATTAAAATCACAAGTGAGGAATATTAGTGCCTTCTACAGATGAATGTCTTCATGAAGGAACTCTTTGCCACCTGATGAAGAATGTTATGGTCTTGCAGAGACCAAATAGAGTGTCTCCTTCTACAGTATCCCCGATGATGGCCCCCAGAGTCTCATAATTAAAGCATCAGTGCTTTCAGAAAAGTAACATTGAATGTCTCTTGGTGAATGGTGAGGTCTGCTGATGAGCACCTAATGTGGCTCTCCGAGAGGAAAGTAATGGTCTCCTTATCAAGAACATTAGTGCTTCCAAAAGATTACATTAAGGTCTGCTGATGAGAAAGGTCCATACCTCGTGAAGAAGATCTTAAGTTCTACCAATGAAGAACCTTAGTGTGTTTCAATGAAGAGTATTATCATCTCCTGAAATAACATTTAACTACCTCCAGAACACTTTAACATCTGCAGATGAGGAATCTTAGTGTGCTTCAGTGAGGAACTTCGTTTTCACTTCATGAAGTTCACTGTCTGCTGAAGGTAATTGTTACTGAGGCCTGCATAGGAATTTCAGTGTCACACGATGAAAATGCAGCTCAAAGCAGGCAGAAAGTGTCAGGAAAAGCGGTAGTAGGGGATGGCTATGAGGTGTCAGGGAGATTAAGTTCAACTCAGTTTTTGTACCAGTCCAAGGGGATCATAGTCTGCAACTCCTGTTGTGCCTCAGTGGGCCAGTCAGGGGCTGACCACACCCCGTGCTCCTGTCCTGTCAGAGCTTTTACCAGGTGTGACTCAGCACTGATTGAAAATGTGCCCAGTGTTGCCAGCTACACCTAATGGCCCAAAGTGGTACCCCACCCAAAGGTACAACTCCGGATGGGATACCGCAATTCATAATGAGGGCCTTAAGAAGAAAATTATAGTCTACTAATGAAGACCCTCAGGGTCCACTGCTGAGTTATTTCATTGTCTCCTAAAGAAGAAGAGTGCTAGGTTCTACCGATGAAAACCTCGGTGACACTTAATTAACAACGCAAGTGTCATTTTTGGAACAGCCTCCGTTCTGCCTAATGAAGAATGTTAAATTCTCCTGAAAAGGTATTTCAGTCACTCCTAAAGAGAAGCTTCAGTGCTTCTTACGATGAGCCTCAAGATCTCATAATAAGGAACCTCAGTAGCTCTGGATGAAGTACTGTATCTGTCCCCAATTAATATAATTGGGGGTACCTGTGAAAATGTTTGAGTGGTGTGAGAAAAGCATTAGTATTTCCTGAAGGTAACCAAGGGCTCCTAATAAATATATGTTTCTATGACTACGGAAGGTCTGTGGTGCCTTATGCCAGAGAAAGCCCTAATTATCATGTTCTTAAAAAGGAAAACAGAAATATTTGTTTTGGCCCAGTTCAAAACCAGTCCATTCAAGATATCAGCCAGATGAACACAATGATGGACAAAACAGTTGTAAGATGCTTGTTCAATGAATAATATAATTCATTGACCTCTTACTCTGTAATTTCTAGGTTTGAAAATAGGACACAAATCACATCATATAGTTTTTATTTAATTTATCCACGTAAGAATACTCAACATATTTAGAACCTTATTTAAAGCCGGCTACATGATTTGATCCCTTCTTGTGAGTGGAATAACTCTTGCTACTTAAGGAAACTTTTCTGACCAATATATTACCTGCTGTGGTTATACCAGTAGATGAGACGTTCTTGGTAGGTGTTTATATTTGAATGTGTAACAGTGAAATTACACAAATATTTGACTTTGTATGTGTGCCTCTTTTTATGTGATGGGATATTGGTGGTGTGGAGATAAACACACTATTTATGTAGCCGTGCAGTGAAAGAATTAAATCAGGTTTCCTTTCCCAGTGCTTCATCGTCAAGAGTAAGGATTCCAAAATGTCCCTTTTTATGATCTTATGTTGGATACTGAGGCCCTTTGGGGTATTATTTTCGAGATGCAAAGAAGTGAGGAAAGCATAAGCCATTGAAAGTCAGCAACTCAGTGTCTGTTTTGGCATTGTCATGAACTCCTTCTTTTTTGGGTTACACCTGAATAGCAATCCAGGGCATTCAGTGGCAAATATGTAGCCTTTGCCAGACAGGCACTTCCAGCCACCCCCTCAGGGCAAGACTCAAAGGGATATGAAGTGCAGAATATCCCAGGCCTGCCAGAAAATCTCTTGCCGAGTATAGTAAAGGAGCTTTGCCTTGGGTCCCTGCCTGTGAATCGGTACAAAAGTATAGGCGTCAGCAAGAACTGTTTACGGGGGGATGGGGGCACCGCCATGACCGGTCCTGCATAGTCTGCAGCGTCCCAAACTGTTTTTGGCTGGGGCCGCGGCCGTACTAGTGCAGGCAGCGTAACACTACGGAGGCCGTACTGTTACGCTGCACTGTGAGCCCGCACACCAAGCTGTACCTAAATCCAAAGGAGGGGGGCAAGCAACCCCCTTGGCCCCCCCCGCCGACCAACACCCATGCATTTGTGTTTTAGGAAAATAGACATCTATTATATTCTAATCTAATGCATATCTAACACATTAGCATTAGCATCAAAATAATAAATAATTCAGCAGTGATTACTATTAGAATAAAGAAAATATATATCCCAAACTTTGTTCACGTCATAGTTCTTGTCAATTAGACTAGACTCCCTATTTGCATGACGATTATATGCCATTATGCTGTCTTGATGCCTAGTCATGTAATGCATCCCCCATACCTCCGGTAGACAGACGATGTTTAGTACCTCATTGTTCTGAGCAGATTGTCCTCAGCTTGCGGGCTCTCGCTCCCTTCTCATTATGTGAGGGACAACTTAACGTGCCCTGAAATCCATGACATCTCTGTGGAGCCCGATGGGCCACCTCTTGCTCAGTAGCCTCTGTTGGGCTGGAAAGTGCCAACATTTGGCAAATAATATGCCTTTCCTTGAAAGCATCAGAAGTGTTAGTCATTGGTTCCCAACTTTTTGGTGTCTGTGGACCCCCAGTTTATCATTAAAGGGACCCGGGGACCCCCACTGAATAAATATTGGAATCCGGGGACCCCCCACTGAGTCATTACTGAAAGCTAGGGATGTAATCTGATAATATTATAGAATTTTTTAAGCAGTCGCGGACCCCCTTAGGAGGCTTCACGTACCCCCAGGGGTCCCCGGACCACAGGTTGGGAACCACTGGTATATATTATATTTGAAACTCCGTGAGTGCAGAAAAGCCAAGCTCGTTTCTGCAAGGAAAGTTTTTATGTCCGACCCGTTAGTGACACTGAGCGGTGAAGAAATGGACAGTCCTCCTTCAAATTAAGCAGTTCTGAGTAAAAGGCATATTTCAATTGTCCTCTCAAAAATATGAGCATGGCATTCTGCAGACCCTTTGCAGAAAATCAAAAGCCCAAGTTAAACTGACGTACTCAACTTAAGGCCTAAGTGAACCTAGCGCTAAGTGAGTACACTCATTCATTCAAACACACACACGGAAGTCAACATTAATCATGTTAAGGTCAGTAATGTAGGCTAACAGTATTGAAAACACTTAATTAAGAGTTTGCCCTTGGTGTTTTTATGCATGCAGTGCTCGGCTCTGTGAACTGATGTAGTCATAGTATCTTATAAGTGGCCTTCCAGGAACACCTGGGAGTAGCCTAAAGGCCAGACATCTTTAAATCCAGGGACAGCGAGGTAAATGATTTGCTGGATTTTAGTGTCTGAGCTGGCCCAGGCCTGACAAAAGAACCAAGCACATAAGCCAGACCACTGACCCGTTCTTTTCAGCGCAGATGCACAGTTAGTGACTGAGTAACACTGCAATATCTAATCTTTTCTTCCTCTAAATGGCTGCCTTGGCCATCGGCTCCTGGACATATTGAAGTCTCCTGCTGGAAGCCAGGCATGCACGGTATTGGAGCCTCCACACTTGCCCTCCGCGGTGACCCTCTTAGAGCTCCATCTAGATAAGGACGGCCCTTGTTAGCAAAGTGCAGTTGGAAATAACTTGTCCTCACCATCTCGGAAATTCGAAATGTCATGTTCAAAATTGACCTCAGAAGTGCTTTTAAACACCAATCAGAGCAGTCAGTCTGGGCTAGCTCTTCCCACCAATCACAGGGGAGGGAAGATGCCACGGATATGATTTTAATAAACAGAGGATACCGGCCTTACCTCCTTATGGAACCAGTTTACCTTGTCTCTTTCAGTTAAATATATTGATGAGTCAGTTCTGTGTGTGTCCTTGCCTACCACCTCTCTCCCCACATGTGGCATCAACCTGATGGCCTTGTCATATGTAGGGCATTCCAGATTTATTAGTAGTTCCTCAAATCAGCATTTCCAATCAAAATGCTTTACGTGGTAACTAGCATGGTACATACAAGTATGGCTTGCATAATTCGGAACAAAACTAGACTTTAATTGTATTTTTAAAAGTGAATTTCGAAGTTTTTTTTAACATATGTTAATGTGTTATAACCACAGATAATCATACCTTCACTTTATCCTTTGCTTTTTCCTGGATTTTATTATATTTTGTTCACATACTAAATGCAATCACTTCTTTCTTCCAACCAACCACGAGTAGTTAGCACCCTCTGTACAAGGCTATTGCTTAAGATGTTTTGAGATGTGTAGTGAAAACAGCAACTTAGATTGAAGATAACACATTTTAAACTTCTCTTTAAGTCTCAATTTTCCTTGGGTTTGGTGCTTCTATTTTACATTAAAATACAATCTTTAGTATTGTAATCCTTAAAGTTCACCAACTCTGCCTAGTGGAGGGGTTTCGCGAGCACTGAGCTAATTAAATGTGGTTGGAGATCCCCTCAACAGCTCATTGGTCATCATTGTCTTTCAAGTTTGGTCCGAAAAAGATGGTTTTCAAGATATAGTCCCCAGTACACATGGGCAAAATACAATCATATGACTTTAAAGAGGTGGTTAGGTACATTGTCGCCAAAGAAAGGTAGGCAGGTCACAACCAAATGTACCTCTCCTTGGGCGTCCAAGAATATTGAGGTAGCCCTTTTTGTGCCAATCAGAAGAATCCTACATATCATTTCATTTAATAATTCTGAGAGCAAAGGGAAGGCAGGACTGCCAATGGGAATTGTAGGAGACCAACGCTAAGCACGTGGAAAGGAGTAGGGGACCCAGGGAGAGGGTGAAAGTAACAACTAGCTGATAGTCAGTCCAGACTACTTCCAGCACTGGGAGTCATACTATAAATACAAGGAAGACATTCACCACCCGGCTCTTTCGGCAGGTGCTTATGCTCCTTGTGGGATTGAAAGTGACCAAAAAGTGTCTTTGGGACCCAGTGATGTGGATTGATAACATTTATGAAGGTATTGGTTAATTTTTGCTCCAATTTTGTTTTGCCAGTGAAATTCTAAACGTCATTGCGTGCCACTCAGAATATTACTTCTCCCAGTTGAGTAGCAGCCTCTGACGTTCCCACATTTGGCACTGTTTCAATCCCGCCTTCGTTGGCACCAGCATCTATTGCTTTCGCGCGCCCTGTTCCATTTTCTGATTGCTTTTTGTCACAGAACAAATGGAAGCTAGTCATTGTTTTTCAGCAGGTCCATGAGCTGCTGGTACATCTGGCTCACACCTGCTCAGCCTGCAGTAAAAGCCTTGGTGATGGTATGCTGCCTGAATTGACTGCAAATCAGGGATGCAAAAACTCTGGTGGAGGATTGATGCGTAGGCCCTGCAAGGTCACAGCTCCAGTGATAATGCGCCAACGGACCCTTCTGATTTCCTGTTCTTGCCAAGACTACCGCCAGGACTGGCTCCATGTGCCACAGATAGGGATAATTCACAATTTAGTAGTGGTAATTAAATTGTGCTAGGAGTGGTGACAGCAGTCAATAAGGGTCGAGGAGAAGGGTTATATCATCAGTTGTGCACCTTCCCAGGTACAATTAGACAAGTGGTGACTGTTTCAACTGTTATCACCTGCATCCTTCTGCATGTTGCTGTGGCAGGAGAGGCATTGGCCTACTAGGAAATAGGATAGGGAAATATTTGCAATCACACATAGTTCTGCCATGTTGTCACACAGTATTGGGGTAGTTCATACTGGCACCCCGGGTATAGATTTTCTCACATCGTGAACTGGAAACTCTGACCCAGAGGAGGTTTCTTCTAGTGTAGGCCAGTGCATGTTTCGCATCTTCCCTGGGACATGACTTTGCATCAGCTGTTGGGGAGGGAAAGGGTGTTACACAACTGCTTAGGCAGCTCCACGGACCCTTCCACCTCCCAGGCGCTTTCAACCCCAAAGGAAGGCTCCTCCTCCTCCTGACACAGTGGATCACACAAAGGATATTATTCCAAGGTTGGTAGACCCATACGTGGTTCATTTCATGCCCCGTTAAATGTATATTATCTAGTTGCAACTCTTGCTATGATACATGGAGTTATAACAACCAACTCATCTCAGAAGTCTGCGATGGAGTGAGTAGGCTGCATTTGTCCGTGATACGTGGACTGGTGAATGAGATGCTTCTAGTGTAGAACCGCAGTAAGCATCTCAAGGCTGAAACCGATGGCCCCGCTCTTCTACCATGTTTATTGTGGTGTCTCACAAGAGGCCATCATTAGCAGAGATGGTCATTTACCATTGTCCATTGTCTAAATTCCACCGTTTGACCTTTTCTTTATAGCAGCATCATTACCTCATCTTTACTATCCCCCCAACTGAAATACATCTACTCAAATTAAGTAAGGGTACAGAATAAGTTTAGGTTAGCCATAACAAATGTGGTTACATTCAAGTAAGATTAAGGATTAGGTATAACTTTACTCTCAAATGAACTGGATGAGGTAAAGGAGATAAAGAGGTAATGCTGTCATTGAAATAGTTTTCTAAATGTAATATGTATGCTGACGGGGTAATGGCAAACAGGGACGATATTATGCAGTAACGTCAATGACAGAAAAAAAGCATAGACATAGATCAACAGAGGCTGTTAGTTTTTAGGGTCGAGCCTGCGTTGCATGCGCTCGCGCATGCATATCGCAGCGAGATGCTTTTGTATTTAGAAAAGGGCTCGGAGCCCTGTCAACTTCACGTCAGTGTTTTTTATTGGTTCGTGGGCTTGCCTAATAAAATCTGCTTGCTTTCATTAGTCGAAGGCACGCATACGTCATGCCTTTTCCGGTGGCTAGCCCTCCTTGAGCGCAGCAACCAAGTACAGAAAACATGCGAGGCTCGCTGTTTTCCATCGGGCTCGTGGACTTCTTTTTCTCTAATTTATGAGCGCGATCTAACATGAGCAAACGCGAGACCCGTTGCATTGTAAATGCTTGTTTTCTAATGTATCCACAATGTTTCCTGAAGCATCTGAGCCCCTGTTGATGTGCTGCATCATAAGCCAGTCAGGAGCTATCTCCAGTCTACCTTGAACTGCACAGGTGCATGGTACAGAGGGCAGCAGACCTGCAGTGATGTCTTCCAAAATGTGCCATTATGTTTTTGGTTAGATTCTGCATTTATCATAAAATCACACATACTGTAAGATTTGTAATCACACATGTAGCCACATTAAGGGGTATCTCACAGAATGGCTCTGACTTCATCCAGAAAGGCAGTTATACGAAATAACCTTCCAAAGTTCTCCAGCAACCCTCTAGCAAGTTGAAATTCCTCCACTCTCCCTTTCCTTTGAGCTTCTGAATGTTTGTAAGACAGAGAAAGTACAGATCACTTGCCATGTGTTCTAATGGGCTTACTTGCTGGCGCCAATGTGTGGTTCTGTGAGAATAGGCTGAATCAGACGATTGTGCAACTTTGCGCTAGCAGTGACATGCTCTACGCATGCACAAAATGCAATGAAGAGACTCTGCTCATCGAGCATTTGTCCAGATGTACACATGAGCTACCTCAGGCTGCGGGGCCCATTGACCATTTCCAGGCGCTGCTTCTGGTCTGTGCACTGACCATCAGGGACCTTTCTGGCCACCACCACAAATAATTGTACTACTGAATATAGACCACCTCCCACCACAAACTCTCCACCAGAATATCGCTGTACAAGAATACTGAGGACAGAATATTAAAACGCAAGTGCATATAGGGGAGTATAGATTTTCTATTCTTAACTCCACATCTATATAGCGTTATTTTAATACATATGTACTGCAAAGGAACGTATATGTTGAGATGGGATACAAAATCTAGACTTAACTACCTTTCAATATCTTTTTTTCAATATTCTTTTTCTTCAATATTGTGTCCAATCGATTTTTTGGGGTCTATATTCAGGGTGCACACCTCCACAAATATGTGATCCACATATTCCAAACACAGTGATAGAACTCTAACGCCAGGACTAAATAGAAACGTCAATAGACAAAGTGGGAGAGCCCCTGCACATTATAATGAAGTGACCCTGGCAACATTATTTAGAGGTTGGTTGATGCGTGACATCTTCCACAAATTGGCAGATGCTCCATCCCCTCTATTTAGAACGTATACATCCCTATGCACTCTAAATGGGCGGGCATGACATGAACTATTTTTGGCAAAAGTCCTGCATCCACGAATCTCTAAATACATTGTTGCACCCTCTAAACAGAGCAGACTGGACTTCCTCGTAGGCTCAGAACAGAAAGTGGAAAGATTCAAAGGGCACTGGACATGGGAAAATGAGGGCAGGCAGTCTTTTCTTTGTATCCATTAATAGAGCACAAGATGAAAAGAAGGAAGTGAGGTCACAGACATGCATTGCAGAGGAGGTTAAAGAACAATTGAAGTAGTTTCCGAATGGGTAAAGGGGGGGAAGCAACATTGGCATTAACAATCTGCCCTTGGGTGTGTGAAGAAAGTAGTATAAGTGAAACAGTACAAGTGAGAATTAAGCACGGGGAACGGAAGAGGAAACTGAACGCAAACAGTTTGCCCATGAACATGTGCAAAAAAAAGAAATGATCTGGGAGAGGGGAAGGTGTGACAGTCGCTGTTGGGTGAACTACAAGGGAATAGAACAGAGAATGAGTGGACTGTCCGGAGACACAATCTCCTGCTGAAACAAACATTGGCAAATAAATTGGCACAGCCGAAAGATTTCGTTTGTGACCTATTTGGATACGGCATTGTGGTTTTCCTGACACCGTGCTGCATCGTCAATTTTTCTTTATAAGTTTAAAAAAAGTGCCTTAATGTTGCCGCTGCTATCAGCCGTGTCATTCCAGTGGGAAGTGCATGCGTAGTGATGCATGCAAGCGCATGCATCACAACGTGTTCATGCTCTAGCGGAGTGACGTGCCTGCCATCTGCTACAATTTTTTTATTTACCTATTTAAGATGGTGGATGACCCATGGAGTGTAAATAGAAAGTAAATATTTCTTTAGGTCAAACATGCAAAATAATAAAAAGAACTCTGTGGTCTGTAAGGGTAAGAGAGGAGCAAATAGGCTGTAGAGGATGGGAATGAGAAGATAACGGCATCCCAGGAGGGAGAGTTACAGAAGGGATCAGGGGAGAAGCGCTCATAGAGGGACGAGTACAGAGCGTGGCCGAAGAGAAGCGTGAGGAGCATGGGGGACAGGGAAAAGAGTCAGAAGTACACAAAAGAGACAACAACACCGGCCACGGGAGAGAAAAACATCAAGAAGCACAAGGGCTAGTGAGGAGTATATGAGAGAGCATGGGGTGGTGGGTTTTGGGGGGAGTCCATGGAGGAGAGGAGGAGAGAGCTGGAAAGTATATACACTCTAATAGGATACTTGACCAAAAAGAAATGTTCCCTAAAAGTGAGCTGAGGAAGGATAGAAGTAAACCAGTCAGAAAATGGCAAAGGGTCTCTTGTGAAGGGGAGGGACAAACACAAGTTAGACAACATGCTGGGGCAAGGAAAGCTGTTGAATAAGAAGGAAGCAGATATGACTGACATCAAAGCCAATCAATGGTAAGCGATGGCCCATCTGTAAGCCCCTGTAGGTCCTTGGTAAGCCCACAATAAGTCTTTTGCAACCTGGTAGTGTTGACCTAAGAAGGAAAACTGAAATATTCTCTAGGAAGTTGGACTGTCAATAATAATGTAATCAGGTTATATGCCTCCGAGATAAAGGAGTCACAATTAAGTATCTCAGCCAATTGACAAATTTGGCTGAATTTGACTTGATGTGTTTGTTGGTGGCTTTTCTGTATTTTAACTGGGCATGTTGTGATATATCTGATTATTGATTGATGTTGTCCGCATGGTTCCTGATTATCATGTTTGCTCCTCTTTGACCAGATTTGGCAGTAAGGAAGAGTACATGTCCTTTATGAATCAGTTCCTGGAGCATGAATGGACCAACATGCAGCGCTTTCTGCTGGAGATTTCCAATCCCGAAACCATCTCCAACACTGCAGGGTTTGAGGGTTACATTGACCTTGGCCGCGAGTTGTCGACCCTGCACTCCTTACTCTCAGAGGTGATATCGCAGCTGGACCAGGTACGGTTTACGTCATATTGGAGGTCTTAAGTCCACCTGTACGAAAGTTGCTTCAGACCTTGAACCCATCAGTGCCAGTTGATTGGAGATGTGCGTGTACAATGAAAGCATAATTCACTCTGGTCTAAGTGGGGATCCTGTGAAAGTATCCTTTATTGGGGGAAGGGGAATCTATGCTTGCGCAAACAGCTACTGCGTTGTTGCATCAATAACCGTGACATAATTAATGAGTGTGCAATTGCAGGCTATTGTGTTCTGGCTCTAAAGAAAATACCTTCAGAGTTTTAATTACAAATTAATGAATAGCGAACTCTCTGCCGACAAAGCATCTGCAAACAAATTGTGTCAGGAACACAATATCAGCCGCAAACACCCTTTGTAGAAGTCATTGATTCCCTTGAATATGTTGTTCTAAAAGATTAAGTATCCTGCAGCAATTGCACTGGTGGGCTTAACCAGACTCATTTCAAAGGTTGTGGATGACGCGATACTCAAGAATGGCATCTATGCCTGTTTCTTGAGACTGTGATTCTGTACCTCTCCCTCAGGGAGAACCAGGTCCACAAAACATGTTTTTCAGCCTAAGCATGTGAAGTCACTGCATAAGGAGAAAAAGATGCGTTTTGCATATGTTCAAATTCACAAAGCGACATTGGACTGGTGCAAATTTTAGTGCATGTGTTCAATTTACAACAGCACAGAGAGGACATGGATAAATGTGCACAGAGGCATGGCGACGAGTGTGATGGGCAGAGAGATGCATGCCTGAAAAGCATAAAGGTATAGACCCCTACCATCTCCGCCCTTAGGTCCACCCTGACGTAGGCGAATACAACAATCCCACAGAACAGAGGGACACCATTTTCTCCAATAAGAGGATTAGGGTGCGTCATATATGGGTTCTAATTGGCTGATGCGAGTTGGTGAAGTTGGAGACATTAAAATGTAGAAAAGGAGTTTAACTTTCGTATGGTGTTGCTTGTTTAATGACATTTTTTATATCGCCCAGATAACTAAGCACTTTCTTTGAATGACCTGGAACAAATAATACTTGCTGATACGTTGATGATCCTTACTTTGAAAAATGTTTAATGTAGCGTTTACAATTTTAAAAAGATGCATTAATTGGGATAGTTCTCCAGAATAATTAACTCGGAACCCAGATTGGACATCTTTACGGAGATTGTTGGCAGAACTCTGACAAAAGTGATGAATACGAGGGAGCTTATTTACAAGCCCCTTCCGCCGGTGGTGCGTCACTTTTTATATGAGAAAAAGTGACGCACTGGCGAGCAAGGGACTTGTAAATAAGCCCCTTAGGTGTTTACATGTGCTAGAGATATAAGGTATTTGGGGCCTGCTCCATAATTAGAAGGGGGAGAAGACGCATTGTTTGTCCTTGTTTTTGCTACAGCAAGATGATGGCGGAATAGAAACATTGGGACCAGTGTCCGAATAGACGGGAATGATCCTAGAGAGATAAAGGAGGACAGAGGTAAGGTGCGTAATGCAAAGAGACCTTAAAGGAGCAGGGGAGTCACAGGAAGGGGCAAAAGGAAAGGAATGAAAGAATTTAGTTCTGTGGAAGAAGTGTGGGGGAAAGAGGCAGATTGTGAGGTCAAGGTTGGTAGGAGAAAACAAGGTTGTTCATGGGCTGTCAGGAGGTTTGTACGCAGAGCTGGATGTGGGATTTTAGAAAAGGTGCAGAAAGGACTGTCTGATGCAAGGGTGTGGTAAAGTATAGATACTTGTGGATTAGAAAGGAGGGAGGCTGTGTTGCGTAGGATTGTAGGGAAGTCACCAGGTTCTGATGGTCTCACAAATGGAATGTCTTGCAGGTTTACACTTTTCCACATGCTCTTAAGTTCTAGTTCACTAGCACGTGTGGATGTGTCTTCCCATGAGTGTCTTATGGGAGAGGCAAGCAGGCCTGATCCAGGGCTAGGGGCCGGTGAACATTGGGAGTAAAGTACGCCAAATAGTGATTTAAAGATGTGAAAATGATGTATACTGAAGATGTGAAACTTGGTCAGAAAGGACTTGGCTCCAGGCATGCAGGAACCGTGTTTAGAGAGTGCTTATATCATAGAATAGGGATTTCGGGACTGAAGGAGGACCGTCAGTGGTCATGAGCATCATGAATTCATTTTGAAATTCATCTTGATGTAAGATGGTTATGGACTTTCGAAAAGCAGTATTTATAAAAAAGTCAGGAAAAAGAGGAGGATCTGGGGAATTAGAGCACAAGCTAATATCGCAATCCAATTACATTCTGTAGAGCGGCCCTAAACAATTGGTTTCCTCTCTACCAGCCTGTCAGCTAGGGCACTGGACCATCTAGACTTGCTGTTGTGATGTTGGTACGGTGTACACTTTGGCAAGCTGTACCCCTGCCCAAAGGCTTAGTTGCAGATACCCTTTTCACGTGTCACTGGAATCCACCGTGCCCCTCATGACAAGACTTATTATTTGCATGCAACTGTATAACAAGTCCTAAGTAAGGTCTCGCAGTAACCGGTCTGTCTTCACAGGGCACTGTGGCTAAACTCGGGCCCCTGCCTCGCATCCTACGGGACGTAAGCACGGCCCTCACCAACCCAAGCAGCGTCCAGGTCTCCATCACATCGGATCACTCCTCGGCGTCGACGCCCAGCGCCGGCACCACGATCTCCGCCGGGCTGCAGAAGATGGCGATAGACAACGAGTTATCTGGGTAAGAGAAATGGAAAGGCAATCTCCGCCACTATAATTTGAGCAGAAAGTCAAAGCGGGCTGTCTTCCCACAACAAGATTTCCAATTTGCCCTCCATGGGCAATATTCCTGGACGCATTACAGCAAGGGACACAGCTCCCTCAAGGCACCAGTGGTGATGCAGTTATAGGAAGCCGTGTCATCATTACAGGGTTAACAGCCTCATCTCATCCCACACGAAAATCCTCCTTTTTTAAAATGTGCTTCTGATAAAATGTAATTAAGCTGATCAAAAGAATGACACAGCAGATCTGCGACAACGCGGACTAGACTTTATTTAACAATTCAATTAGCATGGAAGAAACCAGCGAAGCAGTTGACCTGTCTCGGTAATCATTGCTTTTATCTCTAATGCTAACCAGCATGTGGTACAACTGTTAAAAAAAAATATATCTGTTTACATTTTGCGTAGGCTGGGAGAACAAAACGCTCGAGACCTCGAGCATCCCTGTAAACACGCCGGCTTCGCAGAGCCCTCATCCTGCGGAGCCATTTTGGAGCTCATTTTTCACCCAATCAGAATGAGCGTGGCATATTTTAAGCAAAGCAAGGGACTTCGTTGGCTAACCTGGAAGCGTGCCTCGGCTGTGTTTAGACAACAGTCCTAGATTAAATTAGTAGATAATTACAGCCTGCTGGTAATCCAGCCAAACACAGTTGTTTCTGAGGTTGTCGTTACTGTTTGTTTTGTACACTGCGCGTTCAGAATTTGCATCCTCATTTGCATAATGCAGCACAGTAACAGATAGTTGCTTCTTGTGCGTTTGGTGAAAGACGCTTATTAAAGAGGAAATGTGTGGCAATGGGACAGCTTCTTTTTTTACGTGCCGCATTACCTCATTCTCACTTTATTCTAAAACAGCAGCGTCAACATATTTTTAACAGCTGGGGTTTGGCTTCAGGCATAGGCTGTCACATGTTTTCATTTTTTCTACATTAATGCTCTGTTCCAGGGGTGTCCAGTTTAGGATACATCTTAATGGAACTTCGTAACGTAGTGACTGTCATGAAAATAAATAGGCCATCTAGACTGCGGCAGGTAGGATTGCCCCTTTAAGGCAATCAGTCAGTGCCAGAAGGGCTGTTGTGATACTGCAGGTCAGTATGTGGGATGGTTCTTTGGCTGTTTACAGTCCTGTGTTTATGGTCTTATGAGCCGGTTTTGCTATTGATTTCCCGGATATTAAAACAAAACCTGCCTTCATCAATCTCAAATCCTTGGAGCTTTCCATAACTTGCAAAACTCTTGTGCAGCTTGTCCTTACAAGTTTAAAACTGTCCCAATTTGCAAACATGGGTCACTTTTAAGCTAACCACTTCCCTAATGGGGGCCACATTTATTTTGGCACCCGGGCATCATTTCTGCCCCAGTCCGACCATGCACAGCACTCGTTCCCCTATGGTGGGTATCCCTTCTGTATAAGTACCGGTGCCAACAGGCTGCATAACCTTAGCAGGTCTACTCCAGGCAGTCCTGACTTTGCATGCTGGTACATATAGACTCCTTCTATGAAGGAAAACCTAAAACTACAAGTCACATCATTCAATACGCTGTTGGTGATAAATCCAGGACAAGACTGGATGAGCCCTGGATGAATAGTAGTTACATGTTGTCGGCTTACAAAAATGGTAATGGTACTTTTGAAAAATACTGTAAAAATAAACCCTATATTTATTTTCTTTAAATTATTGAAATACTTTTGAAAGGTTATTGTGTTGCTGTCTCTCTCCCAGGAGAATGGCAGCATGCACAACCTGTTTAACATAAGAACCTTGCCCTTCCCCTGGCAAAATTAATGCAAAGTGTGAACAACAAATATCTTTAATTCTTCTATGCCAGACGTGAGCAATTAATCAAATGCCAGGCAGAAGTCTCAAGTTCTGGGATTCCATGTGTGAGTAACTCATCCATACCCATAGTGGTCACCCATTTATTCCATTACTAACTCAGGACTGCAAGATCCACAATATCAGTGTACATGAGTATTAGTATGACTAACCTTTTCAGAGAGCAACAAAGTGGTGTACCTAAATGGGGGCTTTTGAGAGGTGATGCACGGTTTTGTGCATTCTGTGGGGTTTTACTTGTTTGACTTGCACAATTTCATTATATTTCACAGTCGTATGCATAGGGAGATTAGGGGCCAGATTTACATTTCGGTGGGCGGGTTACTCGTCACAACGGTGACTGATATACTGTCCACCGAAATGTAAATCTCATTATTTCCTATGGGATTTATATTTCACTGGACGGGATACCCATCACCATTGTGATGAAGTAAGCCGTCTGTCTAAACCTAATTCAAGCCCTAAGTGATTTTAGCAGCTAAGCCAGGAGACTCCATCATTCATGCCCTGGGAAATTAGTACATCCTAAATGTGTGGAACATATTTGCATATATTCACATAATGCTCGATTCATGAAACAAAGCTGGAATGAGGCGCTTTAGCATGTAATCGGGAACTCTGAACATCATGAATTTTTCCTGTACTTTTGAAGATTGGATTGTCCTGTTGTAAAAGAAGGACTATAATGACCAGAATGCAAAGGAAGATCTTGACAGGTTATTGACACATGGCAAGTTCCACCTGGAGAGCTCTTAAATAGAGCCTACTTCACCAGGCACCCCTATGTAATCATATTTCATGTAATTTCATTTATTTAGCCCCTTTGGCTAGGATTATTCTTCATACTGACTGTACAGAAGGCTACATTGGCAGAGATCTGCAGATGTCTCTAGTAGGGGTGAGCACAATCCTCTAAATTAGACATAAGAGAACACAATAGTCTTTTGTAGAGTTGCTAGTTGACCTAGGGGGCTGACCACGGGAAATGGTGCTTAGCTTTTATTAAAGCATTGTTCAAAAGTGGGAAATAAAATTGTATGTTAAAAAAAGGCAAAGTCAGGCAAAACACTTCCCCAAATTAGGCACTATCGCTTTTAATTTTGGATGCAGAACAGATAGTAGCTAAGGCCCTGATCTGAAGCTGGGCAGTATCAATGAATTCTGCAATATGTTGAATAAGTACTAAACTCTCTGCATGATAACTTCTTCTTTGCTGGAGGAACTACCAGCGGGACTAACTCTGACACGGGTATTGTATTGTGGAGGAAATTTGGTGAAGGATATTTCCCCGGGTGGTTCTGCGCTTGAGGAGAATTCTTCCACACCTTTTTTCACCAATCAAAGAAATTTCTCACACCATGAAACTAAATCTATCTCCAAAACTCTTCTTTTTCTGTCCTAATTAAAAAAATAATAATAAATGTCCTTCTTTTTCTATAGGAAGGTTTATCTGTATTTTGTGTATGTGCCTGTGTTTTGTATTGCACTGGCCTCAGTGCAGTGATGGGGGAGGCTGCCTATGGTCATGCTGCACAGATTTCTGTCCCCTTCACTCTGTCTGTCGCTCCTCCTTGGCACAATCTACGGAAGCGCTTGGCATCTCTCTCCTCTTGTTCACATTTATCTAATGCTTCCTCCGGTTCAGTTTAACATTTAAAGCTGCTCTCCCTTTGTTTATTTATTTCCCCGTAGTCTGATAGATTTCACAAGGTTGCCATCTCCAACTCCTGAAAACAAGGACTTATTTTTTGTCACAAGGTCTGCCGGCGTCCAGCCCTCGCCTGCCCGGAGTTCCAGCTACTCGGAAGCCAACGAACCTGAGATGCAGATCTCCAACGGCAACAAAAGTCTCTCCATGGTGGACCTGCAGGACAATCGCATTTTGGACAATGGAGCGAATGCAGCGGGTCTTGTAGACTCCTTGAACGACAGCCAGTCGTCCTTCGGACAATTGCAAGGATTATGGGCATCACGGGCACCTCAAAACAATTTAGTGAGTATGACAACAGTACGGAGGGCGGGGCAGACCCCTATGACCCCGAACTCAGACACTACTCCTGGTAGGCTGCAGCTTTTGGCTCCGCTGTCGTTCCAGAATCCAGTCTACCAAATGGCAGCAGGGTTACCAGTTTCGCCGCGAGGCGTGGGCGACTCGGGGTCAGAGTGCCATAGTTCCCTGAGTTCCCACAGTAACAGTGAGGACTTGGCGGGGAGCAAACATGGCTTTGGGAACCCCGGGGGAACAGAGGATTTTACAAGGCGTTCTGGGGACATGTCACGGCGGCAGTTGTCGTTAACAGAGAAGACAAGCCAGCCGACCATGCCACGCCAGAACAGTGCCGGCCCCCAAAGGCGGATAGACCAGCCACCGCCACCACCACCCACAATGACAAGAGGGAGGACCCCTCCCACGTTACTAAACACAGCACCTTATCCGAGGCCTTCCAGTGGGAGTATGATGTCATCATCCCCCGACTGGCCCGGCACAGGCGCCCGCTTGAGGCAGCAGTCATCATCCTCCAAAGGGGATAGCCCGGAAATGAAGCAAAGAGTCATGCACAAGCAGGTGAGAGCTTTGTGTTACAACTAATGCACATGAATTGTTTATTTCGTGCTGTGTGAAATATTGTGACGCATTACATCAGCTCCAGATATGGGTAAGATTTGCCAGTAAATGGCCAAGTAAGATATTCTGCTATGTTTCAGTTACATTCAGTATTTTGGTTTTCTATTTTTCACTCCCCTGGTCTCCCATAATGTGGCTTCCAACATGAATACACATCTGTATAGCCACATGGTGTCCGACTGGTTTGCATTTTGCTGTGTTGATAAAAAGAAGTATTAATGGAGGCTACATCTGTTGGTATTGATGTATGTTGAGCACATGATGATGGAATAGCAACTTATCTGCTTGGAGGTATGTACAAATAAATAAGAGGAGGATCTTGTTACAGGGTAGCCTTGTCTTGTGAAAAGCGTGGTCTGTGTCATTACCAGGTATCATTGGCACACTTTAAATACTTGTATGTGAAGAAGAGGCCCTGGATTGTAGAACTTCTGTACATACGTATGTGTAGAATTGTGTGGCAAAGACCTGAGCCTCGTGCACAGGATGTGCTGACATCAGTCCGGTCACAGGAGGCACTTACAGGATTTCACCCATAGAGGATGTTGAAATTATTGGTACATTTATCAGAGAAATTATATTAGTTTGTAGGAATTGCAAACCTTTGGATAGAGATGTTCGGTGGTTAAATGCTTTGAGCAAGTTCCTTCCTTTGTGGTGAGCTGGGTAAATCATTTAATGAAGGGTTGTCCAAGGCAGATTCAGGAGGACCGGATCCGTGTCTGATTTTCAAACTATTCTGTAAATATGTTTGCTTTTAATTCACTGTATGTACGTTTATCTTACATGGACATCCTTAATATCTACTGAAGAACAGGCCCTCACGGACCTACATCGGAGAACCCTGTTGTAAGGTGTAGTCAAAATAATAAGCATCAAGCAGTGGGACCAGTAGTCCACTGGGACCAGTAGCCCACTGGGACCTGTAGCCCACTAGGACCAGTAGTCCATTGGAACCAGTCGTCCACTGGGACCTGTGGGACCTGTAGTGCACTGGGACCTGTAGTGCACTGGGACCTGTAGTGCACTGGGACCTGTAGTCCACTGGGACCTGTAGTCCATTGGGACCAGTAGTCCATTGGGACCAGTAGTCCACTGGGACCTGTAGTCCACTGGGACCAGTAGTCCTCTGGGACGGGACCTGTAGTGCACTGGGACATGTAGTCCATTGGGACCAGTAGTCCACTGGGACCTGTAGTCCATTGGGACCAGTAGTCCATGGGACCTGTAGTCCATTGGGACCAGTAGTCCATGGGACCAGTAGTCCATTGGGACCAGTAGTCCATTGGGACCAGTAGTCCATGGGACCAGTAGTCCATGGGACCAGTAGTCCATGGGACCTGGAGTGTATTGGGACCAGTAGTCCATGGGACCTGGAGTGTATTGGGACCAGTAGTCCATGGGACCTGGAGTGTATTGGGACCAGTAGTCCATGGGACCTGGAGTGTATTGGGACCAGTAGTCCATGGGACCTGGAGTGTATTGGGACCTGTAGTCCATTGGGACCAGTAGTCCATGGGACCAGTAGTCCATGGGACCTGGAGTGTATTAGGACCAGTAGTCCATGGGACCTGGAGTGTATTGGGACCAGTAGTCCATGGGACCTGGAGTGTATTGGGACCAGTAGTCCATGGGACCTGGAGTGTATTGGGACCTGTAGTCCATTGGGACCAGTAGTCCATGGGACCAGTAGTCCATGGGACCTGGAGTGTATTAGGACCAGTAGTCCATGGGACCTGGAGTGTATTGGGACCAGTAGTCCATGGGACCTGGAGTGTATTGGGACCAGTAGTCCATGGGACCTGGAGTGTATTGGGACCAGTAGTCCATGGGACCTGGAGTGTATTGGGACCTGTAGTCCATTGGGACCAGTAGTCCATGGGACCAGTAGTCCATGGGACCTGGAGTGTATTGGGACCAGTAGTCCATGGGACCTGGAGTGTATTGGGACCAGTAGTCCATGGGACCTGGAGTGTATTGGGACCTGTAGTCCATGGGACCTGGAGTGTATTGGGACCAGTAGTCCATGGGACCTGGAGTGTATTGGGACCAGTAGTCCATGGGACCTGGAGTGTATTGGGACCAGTAGTCCATGGGACCTGGAGTGTATTGGGACCTGTAGTCCATTGGGACCAGTAGTCCATGGGACCTGGAGTGTATTGGGACCAGTAGTCCATGGGACCTGGAGTGTATTGGGACCTGTAGTCCATGGGACCTGGAGTGTATTGGGACCTGTAGTCCACTGGGACCTGGAGTGTATTGGGACCTGTAGTCCACTGGGACCTGTAGTCCATGGGACCTGGAGTGTATTGGAACCAGTAGCTCGGCCGCACAGCTACATAAATGATTGTGAGACCTTGGCCAATCACTTTACATCTCTTTGCTAAAATGTAATTGCTTTAAATCAAATGTACCTTCTAGAGGGCTATGGACTGTATAAGTCCACCCTCTGCGCCCTCTTTCCCATCACGTCCTTGTGCCTGTAATCTGCTTTCAGCCCTACACAACACTGCTTCAGCTGCTCTGCTACAAAAACACAAGCACTTCTAAAAACACTCCTCTGCTAGCTGTAGTAAAATCTGCTCTACACGCAATTGCACTTCAAAACAGTCTGTGAATGGTTGTTTCTTGTCTTGCTTGCAATAGTGTTTGCCGAGCGCCCTGTGTCAGGTGCTCAACTGTGTGCCCACACGAAAAAATGCTTTTTTCCCTCCATTTTGTAGTTTTGTATTGCGCTGACATGGCCCTGGGGTATTAATACACCTTACAAGTCTGAAATATATTTGCGTATATTTAAATAATGCTCTGGTCGTATCATAAAGCAAAGTAGGGGCTAGACAGTAACACAAAACTTCACAGATTGCAAAGATACTTTTAAAGCTACTATTCATTGTAGGCAAAAATAACAGTTCTCTTATCTCTGCCCTCCATTGTCAGCAATAAGCATTCTAGAATCTAGAATGTTTCTTTGTTGGATGAAGTCGACCTGGGTTTGGGGAACTACTGTGACATCATTTCCGGGTGGCCCCTTCGAGGCACAACGGAACGATAATGGCAACAGATCTCTAAAGATTACATGGGTCATCTTTGTGTCCTGTAAGGAAGATTAAAATTACATTACTTTCAAGGCAAATACGAAGAATTAATTGAGGTCACCTCGTAAATAACCTAGGAGGACTGCACCATGTTCAGTAAGAAGTAACAAAAGGGCCCTTCTTCTAGTCATTCTAGGGAAGGAGTGAACGAAATGCACAGGAATGTTGTCTTTATTGAATATCACCTGAGATGTGGTGCGGAGAGAGAGATTAAGAGTTTTTTTAGACTTTTGTGGTGCAACCAGAAAGCGATTGAGCCCAGGTGTGCTGAGTTTTTAGGGTCGAGTCTGCGTCGCATGCGCTTGCGAGACGCTTTAGGAATTAGAAAAGGGCTCGGAGCCCCGTCCACGTCACGTCAGTGTCTTTCATTGGTTCGTGGGCTTGCCTGTTAAAATCTGCTTGTTTTCATTAGTGGAAGGCATGCATACGTCATGCTTTTTCCGGTGGTTAGCCCTCCTCGAGCGCAGCGACCAAGTACTGAAAACATGCGAGGCTCGCTGTTTCCCGTCAGGTTTGTGGACTACTTTTTCTCTATTTTCGCAGCGCGATCTCACTTGGCAGAAGTCGAGCACTTTGCATCATATCGACCCTATTACATAGTTAATTGCAATTTTGCCGGTTACGTACATAATTGCACTTTTGCCAATAGGTTTCATTACGAGTCAACTGTAGCAGCGCGATCGCGCTGTTTTTTTCTTTTAGCGTGGCAAGAAAAATCCGGTTGGGAGTTTACAACTGGTAATAGCTGTAACTCTGACAAATGCGAGACCCTAGTGCATTGCAAATGCTTGTTTAATGTTGGGGGTTAAAGGTGAGAAGTTCTGCAGTCCGAACAGACCCTTGGCCTTTCAGCTCGTGGATTTCAGGAAGGTGTTTCTTTATGAGCGAAGCAAGCGAATCTGTGAATAGATCTACGTTCAACAGGAAGATACTGGAGTGTCAAGAGAATGGGGTTAGTTTGATGAAAAACTTTACGTGACAAAGCATTCTGCCACATGAAGACCCTTTCAATATGGCACTATATACTTTCAGAACTTCTGTTAAGAGTTAAGTTGTCGTAGTCAAGTCTAGGGAAGAGTAGAGAATGGATTATTTTATTGAGGTCTTTACTCTTTCCAAGTCTGTCACTACACCTCGTACCTGCAATAGTCCATAACTGTGTGGACTCATCCATAGCAGCCCAATTCTCTGTGGCACCTGCCCACCTGTCAAGCTCCATAGCTAGCATACTTTTGACCTTTACCTAAAACTCTGGCCTTTCCCAAGCCACACATCAGAAACAGTCTGAAAGTGAGCCTCAGAAGCCTGCCAAGGTGGTGTGAAGCTCCTGTCTCTAAGCAGGACTGATGAACAGGGTCTCTTGGCGCCTGCGTGTGACCAAGCCCTATTAAGCTGGCTTTGGCTCTGTACCATGCCAAGGGAAGAGTGTAAGCCACAATGTCCATGGCTGAGAAGGATGAGCAATTCCTTAAGCTGCCATGTTGTCACTTAGCGCTTATCTCACTAGCTGCTGGGGCGATAAGCAATGATGCTTCACTGGCTTTCATCAGTGGATGCCATGGCCTCCTTTCTTCATCTTAACACAAGTGATTTCTTCACTTAGCTCTCTTTTTGTCAACATTTTCTTTTCCCTCTTTTGTTTTGAGTTTTTTTGTTTTAAATTGTGTTTTATAAACAATGAGGCACTATAATATTGTTTATAATGTAGTGTTAGGCCCATCAGTACTTTAAACACATGCCCTTTCTTTTTTGAAGCCCCAGTGGTGTTCTCACAGATCATTAAAAAAGGTGCTTAAGTTCCTTGCTATAAATGTGGCCAGACTTTCAATATGCCTTCCTGGGTCTGTATTACAAGATGCCATGGTAGTTCAACAGGAAACTGCAGCGCATTTTTCAACCTGGGGACTGCTTCTTTACATAAGTGGCCGCAGAGGCTTGCATGGCCCCTTCTGTAATTCTTATTAGCAGAAGCACATTTTGTGTCTGTGGAATTTCAAGGCTGAGTTCATTCATTTGCAGCGGACTACTTTCATTTGCACAGGACTACTTATATTTGCACGGGGCTACTTATATTTGCTCTGGACTGCTTTCATTTGCACAGGGGCATGGCCCCATGAAAATGGGGGAACACCATTGTCCTTGTTCATGCACCATTATTATAGGGATAGATGCAGTGTCGAACAGATTTCTGTAAGGTGCACTAGATGAAAGTTCGTGCATTTCCTAAGGGGTGAAGGTTGGGGATCGGATCTTCCCGAAGATGGTTGGAGAAACACACTGCACCCATCTGCAGGGGGATCCCTGTCTGCTCTTCAAACTCCAGCCTGTATCTATGAAGATATAAAAAAACAGAAGGTTTAAATCTGCAACTAAATTCTAATTTTAGGCCGATCTCAACCAGTTTATTTCTACTCTAATCGAATCAGCCACTGCAGCCCCATTGCAGCAATATCTGGACATCTATACTTTGTTCCCAGAATGCAATTGAGGTTTCAGACCATGGGGTGTGATTAAGGGGGCTATTCTCTGAGATGTTGTTGGAATTTAGAGGACAATATAAGCATACCAATCTTTTTCACCATGATCTCTTGGCGGCATTTGACTCGTCCTGTCTTCCTCCTCGGTGCTTAATTTCGAAATAAAAACGTGCCGGTGCCCAAAGCCCTCCTCTTAAACACGCGGCTGCTGCAATTAAATGTGCGAACACGGAATACTGAGGCAGCATAATCCTGAAGCCATCTCAGGCCTCTTCAATCTGTTTACAGCCACTCCCTGCCCGTTCAGCTGACTTTTGCAGCTTTCTGCTTTCCCCCTTTGTGACGCTTTTTCGTTTTCCTCTTCCTCCATCTTTCCCATATGCGTCTTTTTCTCACAGTAAATCCTTGAGGCAGAAAAATAAGCGCCGGCCCTCAAAAATAAGTGCCGGTGCTCCACATCAGAAACAACAAGTACAAATTGAGCACTGCTCCTCCTCCTGCCTCCGCCTTCTCCTTTCCCTGCTGGGACACAATTTTGGTGTGAGAGTTTGGCCCTAAAGGGGATACAACTTTCTCGTGAATCACTAACAAAAACTGCATTTAAGTCAACTGACTTCCCACAGCATCTGTTGGTATCCATCAGACTGTGCCCTATCACATCTCCTGTTCAACACCAATATGGTTTCATTTGGTAAAAAGTCTGATGGCCCATGTTTTCTGGTGTTGGATTTAAGCTGCTGGCACCCAGATTTTTCTGAGTGTTTTTCAAAAATGAAAACTATTTTTTTATTATATAAAAAAGCAAACGAGGCTGCATTAAAAAAGTGTTTTTATTTTTGAAAAGTTTCAGTGAGAGTTGGCAGTGGTCCCTTGAACCCCTGAAGCAGCAACCCCGTTTCACAAAGGGAAAGGAATGCAAAGGGGACCACTTCCATTTTGCGAATGAGTTAACAACCCAACATGGGAGCCAGTGACTTTTCAATTGTTTGCGACCGGAATCATAGTCACAGACCATTTATACACAAACCACCAGGGTCCGAATCACTACCTAGAAGGGATGCCAAAAGCACCCCCTTCCAAACAGTGAATCTTTTCTAAAGCAACTTAGTGATTTGGTTAAATAATAAACTGTGTTTTAGCAGTTTTAAAACCTTAAATTTAGTAATTTGCATGGTTCGCGACTGCCAAAACCCTTAGTTCATCTGACCCTGTAAAATCGTCCGGCGGATTATTGCTTTGAAGGAGATGAATGCCTCTGTTTTATTTTCTTTAGACATGCCTTTTAGTGTCAACACAAAGGATGAGATGGTAAAGACTTACCTTTTCTTTGTATTCAAAATTAAAGGTGTTCAGATAAAGCATTTGAATGTATTTAATATGCTGCCACACCCACCCATAATCTCCCATGTCAGCCATAGAAACAAGCTCAGACATGTAAGATCTCAAAAACAGAGCAGTACTAAGAGACTGGAGGAGGCCTAAAAAAGATACAGGTCCATATTAAAAAATGCTGAAGTTTTGGTAATTTGCAGTTTGCAAAGATGTCTTTTCATACCCATTGTGCAAGTGTCATCTTTATCGAGGCTCTGATTTACACGTATTGTGAAATCTTTCTGTAGATGTCAAAACTTCCCCTCTGGCTGCTATGAATATAAATGATGCTGGAGCTGCAGAGATGTGGCTAACAATGACTGATGCCTCTTTAATTTCCTCTATTTGAATACATTGATTTTAGGGGAGACAAGGAGGTGGACTACTTTTTTTTTTTCAACATTATATAACAGGATTACAGAGCAATCTAACTCCATAGAAATGTTGATTAAGAAATATGGACTGAGGCAAACTATCCTTTCCTGAATAATTCTTTACATAAAATGTGAATGTTCTCCTATAGGATTACCGCCACACACATTTGCTCGGATGCGAAGGAATGTGCCGATCCTGGGTAGTCGACTATAAACAGTCGTCCAGCTTTTAAAGAGGTCCTTTTGTCTGTTTTACTAGCCAGGAGTATCTTAACTTGGCCTACCATGTAAATCTTGCCAGAACTGACTAATCACCATCAACAGAAAATAAGCCTTCGTGTTAGCAATTGGGTAAAAACGGTCACAAAATTAATTAATGGCTGAAGTCTTATTAATCCCATTCACGAGAAATTTGGTTATGTAACAAGAAAAGAGCACAGTTGAATCTTGTGTATTTAGTAGTTTGTAACCAAGTAAGATTGATCGCGAGATGAATATTTATCTTAAAGGTAGAACATTGTTGATGCAATAGTGGAGAAGTGTGGCTCAATGGTTAGAGCGGCAGACCCTGATGCAGAAATCTGGCCTGGGACCAGGGTTCAATTCCCGCCTCGGCGGGTCTTGGGCTCAATTTCCTCGGACCTGATAATTCCTGCATCGGTGCCTAATCTAATTCATGGGTCCCACTCTGCAACTCTGGGCAATAGCTTGCTTAATCTCCACAACGGCCCCGACAGCGCTGGGATGCCTGGTTTCACCTTGGAGGTTGACCAGGAGTGGGCACCTCACAGGGAAAAGCCAGGAGGGGTTCCACAGCGGTGTGCGTACAGCGCCTTGAGACCCTAACGGGTGAGTAGTGCGCTATACAAGTATGAAGTTTACAGTTTATAGTTTCTAAAAAAAGACTCTTAAAAAAATTCTGGGACAGAATGATAGTGCTGCTTTTGTGTTCAATGAAATTTAGGTTGGGTAAAAAACTAACAGGTTAAGGTTGCTATATATATATTTTTTAATGAAGCTACCTAACCTTTCATTTCCACAATGTTCAATACATTTGTATTTTTGCTAGTCAATTCCTTGAACAATATTTGAAAAAACACTGTGTGGTGAAGTCAATGCGTGTTTCGTCACTGTGCAATAGAATTTATTGGATCCTTCATCAGGATTGAATGAGCTGGTTTATAAAACTGTTTTGACCATCACACATCCTACACATAAATTAATCAACATAAAAAATTGTTTACATGTCACACTGTAGTTTTTCTCTTAGCCTCCTAATTTACAAGATTACATTACAGAGTGTGTTAGTTTGTTACTTTGCTAAATAAATTGTCCGGACACATTCCGCTATAAAAGTCAACAACAGCTGCATATTTACCTTTGTGGGATGTTCTTTTCCATGGTGCTGTGATGGTTTTCTAAGTGGAATATATCATCAGTATTTATAAAGGCAAGACTAATAATTAAATTTTTATTTCAGTTGATTGATTTGTTCACTTATAACATGAAAGGTGACAATTCATTCCAGGATATCACTGTGTACTACAACACAACCTAGAATTTCTTTATTGTGGAGTCATAGATGGAAAAGGGAAGGAGGGGGGTTCAACATACAATGGACATCCTTTTGGTGGTATCAGAGAGCACACATGTAACCACCACATTTTACACAAAAACTCAGATTTTAACTTATTCTCCTACAACGTCACCAATGACTTAATTAGCGTACCGCCCAGCCAAACAACTTTCCACATTAAACTATACTAAGTACACAGTTTAGAAAAATGACCCCTAAACTTGTTTTTTTTCCAGGAAACAAAACTTTCCCCGTTAGCATACAACTGTGCCGTCTACTCCGCACAATTCACATTAGGATTATGGATTTTCTATCCTTATCCTCTTATTACTAACTGCTGAAAAGAGAATTCCACAAGACATTACTTAACCTGTACAGTGTATTTTAATGATTGATATTTTATATAATTGAATAGCAAATATAGGCTAATCAAATGGAACCAGTGTTAAACCTGGCAATGTTATTCAAAACATTATTTGCTCTCACAGGTTAGAAGCTGCACAGAGCTTCTTTTGTTTGCTATATTTATTTTTATTTTAGACAATTAAAGTGTGAATATGTCTGGTCTACTGATTGTACTCTATTATATTTTAATTCCAAAGTGCACTATTGTGGCTTTTTGCTTCTGCATTAGCTGGTCTGGCTTCAAGGGGGGCAATCACCAGGTTTCCAAAAGCTAAAGCTAATGGAAGCTAAACTAGCTCTGTCTAAGGTCTAAAGGCAGCAAGAGGCTATTCCAAAATGTCAGAACCAACCTTCTGAAAGCCCGGCCACCTAATTTTAGTTTCTTAAAACAGGGAACTGATTGTTGTTCTGAATGGATCATGTTGGTGCGATGATGGGTGCAAACTTGGCTACACGCACGAAGGACTAGAGTCATGAAACAGCCTTATGTGCCATAATAGGAGTTTTAAATTGGGCCCAGGCAGCTGAAAGCTAGTTTAGGTGGTGAATAAACTGCAGGGCTCCAAGGATTGAGTGGGCAGCTGTGTTCTAGATCACCTGAAGCTGTTTTACCAAGTAGGCATTGAAACATAAATACAATGAATGGAAATAATCAAGAATCCAGTCTGGATTAAATGATGGTCGGCATTGCCACTGTGCACCAGTATAAAATGAATCCAGGGACAATTCAGCTCAGGGCTGGTGGAAAAGCTTATAGATGAATTGATACTAACCGGGGACTCAAAGTCAAAATGCTACCAACTCGGAATCCAAGCATTTGTAATACCTTTACACACACACTAATTTTGTTTCCTGAAATATCTTTATTATATCAGAATTGTAAAATTCAGGAGCACAACTTTACAAAATTGCTAAATGTTGACGTTTTAGATTAACATGGATGAAACGTGTCATTAAAGGCTTTCTTATGGTATGAAATAAAAAACCTAACTCATCAGCGAGAAGACATGGTCTTTGTTACATCTAATTGATCAGTCTGGAAGCGGATTAAAAGATTGGGAGTATGAAGAAGAAAAAACATTTCTTCACACAGTTTATTGAGAAAAGTGAGCCCTCAGATCCGTATTTCCTGACCAGCAGCCATGAATGATTAGCAATTCATGACAGCCCTACATGGTAGTCCTTCCTGCCACAGGCCATATGAGTACTTTTAACCTCGTTCTGTTTGACATTCATTGCACTATGTGTATGGAAAAATTCAAAGTGAAGGAATATGAAAGTTCCTTTAAGAGTCCTTCTTGGTTCTTGCCATTTCCATCGTGCAAGATCTTCACATAGCTACCATGATTGAAGATGAGTGGGACAAGTTCATCAGAGACATCCCCTCACCTCCAGTTCAGGTGAACGAGACACGATCTGAATGGTGCTCAAGACGCGAGGTGCACCTGTGCACCTTCTCCCATGCGTGCATAGAATGTCTAATGAGGCTTTTTCATTTTGCGCTGTTAAATCAATCGGATTTGGAGCATTTTGTTTACAGCAATCGATCTGTTAGTAATAACTCTGTAAGTGTTGATATTAGAAAATGTGCTTTGTGGCAGCATTTGAGCAGGGCGAATCAATACCGAAGGTAGGTATCAAAGCTTCGGGAGACGGATGATGTGGAATGAGAGAGTTCAGAAGCAATTTGGGTAGATGAAATGGACATGTAGGCCTTGCATATGTCAGATGCTCTGACTGCGAATGCATTAGTGCCATGTGACATTAAAAGCATCCACCATGTTCTGTTCACAGTCCCCTACAACACAGTAAATGACAAAGGAGCTGAAATGCATTGGGGATGGTCGTTTTGACCAAATACATCATTCTGCGTTGGACAGTATGGGTCATGTGAGGTCTTCAACCGGGCCAAGGAATGATGGGGCAACTGTATACATAGGAATCGTTAGACTTGCCAGTAATATGGCTGAGTGTTGTAATGCTCACTCCTGACATAAGACCATTCTGGCAAGACCAAATTTCTGAGGTTGGTAAACTGAGTACCATTAAATGAGATTAGATAATGATAACACCTGTTAGTAACACCACCTGAGAAAAGCAAAAACTCGAATCATAGCAGCAAATGCTGAGAACAGCATTTACACGTGTACATCATTTGCATGCATTTAAACACATGGACTTTCAGTCTTGAAGTGGGACTAACAGGCATGCTGGGTGAAACAAGATTTGACAACATTAGACAAAAAGTGGATCTGATAGTCTACAAGGGGTAGATTAATATGGGAATTACAGGACTCGTAGAACGGTTGAAATAATTTATGTCTATATTCAGTAAAATTAAATAGAGTGACAGTAAGGAGAACTCAAGGCACAGCAGAATCGGTATTACATAGCTTTATACCTTTAATTTGGAACCTCAGCACATTCACACGCGAGCCTTCATGAAGCCCTGTCATGGGATTGTTATAGGGAAGTCACACTATGACAATATCTGAACATTGTTAGATCTGGCCTAGAGCGAGCTTTAGTTCTCTCACCAGCCTCATGTTTTAAAAACAAGTAATAATAAAATATACATAGAGGGAGGGAAGGGAGGGGTTTCGGTCAGCCATCTTCATCCATTGCTCTGATGGCATTTGCTTCTGCACATGTACATTACACTTAAAAAGCACTTTAGTGCCAGGACTAGTACCGAATTTATGCTTTTATTTCATGTTATTTCATTTCAATCTTGCATTCGTTCTTTTTTGTTTACTTTTTTTGTAAATATGCACACCATCGTTAGGCTGCAGTATTCTTACTTTTTATTACTTTAATGTCTTACATAAGCTTACAATATAAATAACTGCAGGCCAGGCCTAATGGCTTTGTCACTGCAGGCTGCATTCCGTGACTTAGTCTAGCTTCATCGATGGCCTGTTAAATATTTTCCCCTGATTCTTGCTTGAGGGATTATAAGTAACACAAATGCTACACAAGCACGTGTGATAGGACATACAATCATCACTGTTGTGCACTGGAGCTGGCTTAGAACACCAGTGGATTGCATCCATCAGTGACCTATGTGGATTGTTCAACCACATTTCGAACAGGGCTTAGCCAAGTCATGGGGTATTTACTATCCGTTGTAAATTGCCCATCACATCCAGTTTGCACACCTAAATCTAGTGGTAAATATGTTGAAACAGATGTGCAAATTGGGAGGGAGTGAAAGATTCCCGAACACAGCCATACTTTCAGGTGGAGTAGACACAAGGATTTTCTGACTTGGAAAAGTAATTTCTGTCGAGTAAACAAGTGAAAAGAAAGTGGAGGGCTGTGTTCACGTTGCCAGTTATTGAAAATCTTCCAGTTACTTCCAGGTGGACTGACCTACTCTCTGCCGAGTCAGCTCTTCCTGTAACTGTGGTTTGAACCATATTTAGCATTGTTCTCATTTTGCATCGATTTTTTTTGTTTCACTTGGGATTCTTTTTATATGGGTCCTTTTAGTTTGATGTGATTTATTACTTACGTTCTGCCTGTTACTCTTCCATAAGCAGTATGATTTAATGGTGCCAAAAGTTTGCCCTGCCGTGGGTGAAAATAAATACATACATACATTCATATACATACATACATACATAAGTACATTTGGTTAGTGGTCTTATCAAAAAAGGAGAGACTAGAATTATATGTATGCTAAAATTTACTAGACAGATACAAAATGGATATTTAGTACTTTATCTAACAACAGTATCAATATGTCGAAATTATTAAGGCAGGCAATGTGAAGAGTTCACAGATAATCATAAAAGGAATCTGGTGATGCATGCAGACAAAGTCAAGTAAGCCTTACCCGTCACAGTTGGAAACACATTCCATTTTAATGTTTCTTTAATGTATCATAAGAAGCATCATACAAACCAAAAAATGCACATGAAAGCTCATCAATTCATCTTATAAACATTGAGGTCTTAGAAGGTTGATGCAATAAGCAAGAACACAGAGGAATGAG
This sequence comes from Pleurodeles waltl, assembly GCF_031143425.1. NCBI lineage: Eukaryota > Metazoa > Chordata > Amphibia > Caudata > Salamandridae > Pleurodeles > Pleurodeles waltl. The sequence goes on from NC_090445.1 coordinate 1,673,252,804, forward strand.
TAGCAGCTACTCTAGGACGCTGGTGGCCAAAGAGAAAATGTCATCTGTTCTACTACCAAAGACCAATGCGCAGCCAGCTCAAGGCACAGAAGCCATGCAGCCAGCAAAACAAGAGCGTTCAAGATTCCACTGCGTACAGTGAAATCTTACAGACTTCCATGCACAAGTATTGCGCCCAACATTCAACTTCCAGGGACTGAGCGTTTGTAAGTCAACTTTAGAAGCAAAATGTGTATAGTTGAGGAAGTGTGAGCTTCAGAAATGGCAGAGGCCTGGAGTATAACAACAATGTGAATACTAGTTTTAAACGATTTTATGTAGTGGAAAATGCCTATACGTGTCAGTCAATTAACTTACATACATGCCTTACTATGTGAAATAAGTATTTTTAGTATAAAAATATATATATCCTTTTAGTCTGTATAGGATATAGGATATGGGCAGCCCCCACATTTTGCTAGATGTTATTGCTGGCATTTGGATTTTGATCACTGGGACACTGCTCAGGTCCCTAAAACATGTCAAAATTGGCTAGACGCCTAACCGACCTATCTAACGTATCTAAAAGTTCCTAGTTTACGGTACCAAGTGTACCCAGGGCCTGTGAGTTAAATTACACTAGTAGTCTACAACACACATTGTTCATCACAAGAGTGACAGTGCAAAGCATAAATACAGATCTATCACTGTAGTCTTTGTGCAGTTTTAAAACTGCAAATTTAACCTGTCAAAAAAAAAACTTTTCGCAATTCTAAGCCCTCCTTTCAGATACTACTAATTAACCCATAATTAGGCCTTAATGCCCAATAAAGCAGAGCACAAGGTACTTAAAGGTAGGAAATATAAAAATGTTATGTAAAACATCTCCTTACAATGACAAGGCCACAAAAGCTATTATACTTTACTAGGTTTAGCTGTTCCATAGGAAGCATTGGAATAAAATATTAAAATTAAGCTTAGAAATTAATTTATTGACATTTAGAATATTTATTACAGCTAAGAAGTTAATTCTTGGACATTTAGAATATTTATTACAAGCCAGATTCATCAGGAATGTTGCATTGGTACTAAATATTTTACAAAAAGTACTTAAAAAAAAAAATCACTGTATTTTCTTGCCTAGAGCCTATTGAAGCCCATTTACATGAGAATCCAGCTGTCACACATGAGCTGAATAGCACCTTCATGAGGTGTGAACTTCCTCCCAGAGGTTAGACAAAGGCATTGGGTGTCTGAAGGGGCCCTCTTCCTCTGACAGGATGACCATCTGTGCAGTGCCCAGGAACCTCGTTAACTTAATTAACTTCACAGTGTCCAACCTTGACCCAGCGAGGTGTAGCTAATACTGGGGCTTGCCCCTTTCTTCGTCCCTCTAGCCAGCCAGGCAGAAATCTCAGTGTGAGAAGGGCTGCCATCAGTACAGGTTTTGAGTGACTACAAAGGAGAGGTTGTTCAATTCCCTGGGCACAACTCTAGGTTCGGCACAGGAGCTCTGCACGGAGGAATAATGTTTCTCCCTTGTTGGATTTAAGTAGAGAAGGGCACTGTGAGATTGATTGCAGTAGGGCAAACAGGAACCTCTGCAAAAATGAGTAGGGTTACATCTGGGAACTTTATCTCCTATTGATTAGGGAGGGGCCCGGAGTCACACCCACCCAGAGGCATAATGTGGCACCTCTTGGCACTTCTTCAGCACACTGCTGGACCTCTGGATAACAGAAGGACTGCACCTGCTGTTGAGACATGTGAGGAGACCTCCCAAGGGCTGGACTTGCTCCCACCAGGACAAAGATGTGGATTCCAAGGGTCAGTTGGCTGACCACCTGTTCAGCTACAGGGACACACAAGCTTTAAGAAGCCAACTTTGTTGGAAGAGCCCATCTGACCAGTTTCAGCTGGACCTGCCATTGACCCTGCTGGTGCCTTCTGGCAGAGTAAGTCCTGAGCCCCAAGAGATGTTCTTGAGGTCCTGGAACTCTTGGCTGGTATTAGAGTATACTCCTCCTGCCTAAACCTCAGAACCTGAGACTTAGAAATGTTCTGCTATCTTTTTGCCTTAAGAACCTTCGATCGATCGGGGCCCAACCTCCCATCCAATCCACTGAGGGTGCATCACTGATTTCAACCCAGCTCCTGCTGCATTCTTCTTCACAGCAGCAAATCCATATCAGCAGGACTGACACCGACTTGAATCCGATGATGTGGAACTCTTCTCAGCTACAGGCTTGCCCTAATGAGGAATCTGACTTCCAGAAAAAAGTTCAGGTTTGAACATAGAAAGCTGCACCAGGTCCGACGCCAAGCAGCACCTGATCAATGTCGAACACTTCCTGGGTGCACACTGTAGAGTTTTCCCATGTGGAGGTTTTATCTCATTTGTCAACGTCTTCACTGGGACATTGAGCTTCATCAGCTTTTTGCCAACAAGCTTGTTTGTGGATCCAGCCTGCTGACTTATCCCGCTGAAGAGTTTTCTTTCTTTGACATTTTTTAAGTGTGAACTGAGATATATCGGACCGGTGTATCCGTCCCACGCTCCTTCGCAGTTGGCCTTAAACCTCGCCCTGGTCCTGGTGTAGCGCGACCATTTGCCTCAAGTTGGCACTTTTTGCTTCCATTTTTATTTAAAACTTCCAAAATTCATATCTTTGTTTCCTCTTATCACATTTTTTGTTGTTTTCTGTGTAGTTTTGTTCATGAACTTATTCTCTATTTCTATAAATTAGAGTGGGATTTTATTGTGTTGTGGTTTCAACTTTTTAACTGATTTGGCACATATTGTCAAGTTAAGCCTGTCTGCTCGCTGCCATTACTACCAGGATTTTATCTCAGGTTTAAATTACTGAAATCTTTACTGGACTTAAAAAAAAAATGTGACATTATTGCTTGTGGTAAGTTTCCATCCTCCCCACCTAATAATCAACTTTCTCTCAGTCTCCCTTTCTCAGATGTCTGCGCCCGTAGGCATTCTGTTTGTCTACCTAACCCAAGCAATAGTAGTTAAGTTATCACCAAAAACTGTAAATTTCACCAGAGGGCATTTCAGCACGAGACATATTACCAGTGGACTTGCATTTTTTTCAACTGTTAAGTTGTTTTTGTTTTTCCTTCTATCTCCATCAAGGATTGACCCAGTCACAGATAGAAAAAAAAATCTGAGTTACTCACATGCTCTACGGTTCTCTTTACTTACACCACCAAACAAGAGATTTAGGGCCAGATGTAGCAAAAAAGCAATTTGCGACTTGCAAATTGCAAGTCTCTGCGACTCGCAATTTGCAAGTCGCAAATTGCTATGCAGTACGGTGTCTCAGACACCGACTGCAACTCGCAATGGGGTCGCAATGACCCACCTCATGAATATTCATGAGGTGGGTCGCAAATTGCGGCCCCATTGCGAGTATAGGCACTCGCTAACATGGAGGCCTGCTGACGTCAGCAGACCTCCATGTTAGCGACCTGCTTTTAAATAAAGCAGTTTTTTTTTTTTGAAATGTAGCCCGTTTTCCCTAAGGGAAAACGAGCTGCATTTCAAAAAAATCCGAAACCTTTTGTTTCGGTTTTTTCAGGGCAGGGAGTGGTCCATTGGACCACTCCCTGCCCTGAAAAAATGTTTTGGGGTCCAGTCTCAAACTGGAAGGGGTCCCATCGGGACCCCTTCCAATTTGCGAGTGGGTTACCATCCACTTGAAGTGGATGGTAACTGCGACTCCATTTGCGACCGCGTACGCGGTCGCAAATGGAGTTGCATACCACTGCGACTCGCAAATAGGAAGGGAACACCCCTTCCTATTTGCGATTCGGAAATGCATTTTGCGAGTCGGTAACGACTCGCAAAATGCATTTCTGCATAGGAAACACGCATTTGCGAGTCGCAAACGGCAGATTTTGCCGTTTGCGACTCGCAAAGTGTTTCCTACATCTGGCCCTTAGTGATCTGAAAGGAGTGCAGACTTTCTCCTCGACCCCAAACAAAGAAAATTTCAAAATTTAACCCACTAATTTGATCCTAATATCACCACTCACCTATTTATTTATTTCCGGTTTCTTCTTCTAGAGCACACATATACCTCAAATAGGTCTTTGAGAATCAATACGATGTCCTGATGTAAGTAAAGTGCTACTTTATGACGCAGCTCAATGCCTAGTTCTTTGGTGATAGGCAACAAAAGGAAATCTCATAGTAAATTTCTTACAAACACTGCGTTCATCAGAGTGTCACGGACTTAAATTTGCATGTAGTCATAAATAATGGAAATGTGAAGGGAGGAGTTCAGTGCCCCCGGGGTACTGCGGCATGCAGTGTTGTAGTGGTCACATCCCTGGCTGCCTTAGAGATATTATAGTTCCAAGAACTTCCTTCTTTAACAAGCAAGCATTCTGCACCCTTAGTATATTTTCAGTTTTGTTTTTTCAATATGCGCATGTGCGCAATTGTTTATTAGTGACGAGAGGTCATAGGGTTCGCATCCTCTTCATAAGAGAGCTATCCTTGTTGAGCTCTGCCAGGGCTAGAGCCCTTTTCTGCAGAGTACTACTGAAAAGCGTCCAATGCATTTGATCAAATTGCCAATTATTTACGAATTTCTGGAATGCCTATATATTTTCTTCTCTCCACCACAGATTCGAGCCACAGAGCTTCTCAGACAAGGCTGCAAACAGCTCTCTAATTGAACTCACCTGTGACAGGGTCAGAAGACATCTTTATGTGGTAGTAAACAGGAGAAGGAATGCCATAGGAACCCTTTTCAATATGTCTTATTACGATTTTTCCAGTTCAGCCTGCATGGCTCAAAATTCAATAATATTTATAGGAATCTCTGACCTTTGACAGAGTTTCTTGCTTCCAACCAGATGTTGGAAACTTGGGTAAAGGTTGCATGTTGTAAGAGTCCTGGAAACATGACTTGAAAGTCTTGGATACAAAATTAACGTTTTAGTAGAAATCTCTAACGAGGAATAGGTGAGAACCAGTAATATAGTGAACACTGCCATAATGACGAAGAGTAAGATGGTGCTCCAAGGCGTGGGACTCACACCGAGTGACAGAGACTTTCGATGTCGGTGTGGATTTGATACTCACTCTCCCCACACAAATATTAGTGACTTCAAAATGTTAGGCGATACAGTGTACGCAAGAGCAACATGCACAAGGCAAACTCTAAAGTACAGGGCAGGACATACTTGGAAATGAACGACAGTTGTCTCTCCAGAAACTTGCAGTCCTATGTTGCCAGGGTCTCCCTCACTCCAGGTCTAAAATATCAGGGACTCTGGTCACATGACTTTAAGGAGATCATTCTGCATAAACCGGATGCACCCTCTGCTCATTAAGAAAGAATTAGGCTTGGAATCTGGACCGCTTCTCACACCAAGAATAAGAATTGGCAACCATCTCCGTTGTCATAGTGATGATGTCATGTATCATCAACCTAGGCAGCCAGAGTGTCGGAAAGATGCTGTGATGGAGAATCCAGCTGCAGAAAGTCTCCCATAGCTAGATATCTTTATTTTTGGGAGGGGGAGCATGAACAAACTCCTCATCTTTCTTTAAGTGTTCTCACAAAATGTAGAACATGTTCCCTCAAACTCTTTGTCTCGTCCAGGCTTGTTCTGGAAGTAGATACAAAAGTCTAATTCCACAGTACTTCACCTGTAGGATTCAACCCGAACATTTAGCACTCTTAAAGATTACCTTTTTACTGAGATAAGTGTCATTGCTCCTGCCCCTTTGAGCACACCAAAGTTTAAGACCAACTATCCACATTACCCTGGAAAATGCATTATATTATGTTCAACTAACTCTCATCCTACGGAATCTTAAAGACAGTGGTCGTGTTGGTGTCTACATCATCACCCTTACTCTACCTCTGACAAAGCAATCCTCATGTCTCTGTCGGAGTAACCATTTTATTGATTCTTATAGTAGCGAGCAACATCCTGATATAAAGTCCCGTTCAGGAGGGTTTGGGGGCCGGGGCGCAGTGTATAAAGCGGAGCATTGTTCCAGAAACTTGGAACATAGCTTCTTTCACATGTATCATTCTTATTATTCAACCTGGAACTGTTCTGTCTCCTTGTGTTGCACTGGCACTCAAAAATGTTCAGTATTTTGGTCAAGTATTTTGCAATAGTTACCCCTTGTTAAGTTATTGTCATTTGTATTGCCTGCAGTGCCACATTTTTGGGATAATGTATGTTTGTTTACGACGTTCAGGAGCATCACTGAGCTATTGTATGTGCCGTGAAGACTGATTCCATTTACTAGAGAGCAGGTAGACCTACAATCCCCAAAGAAGTAACCACCTGTAGGCCCCCTGTTTGATTTTGAAGACCTTAGAATAAAAGGATGCTCTAAAACTTCTGCATGCACTTTTCAAGAGAACTTCCTGATCAGACTCAATCCCACCCCTAACGCACTGTGTCATGTTATTGAGTGTGTAGTGCTATGATGTCCGAATATTCAACTCTCTTGTATTGCCACTGTGTGGGCTGGCGTACTTGACACTGAGATCACTTCCTGTAATGCACATCAACTTGTTCTTTTGCTGTATCCCAGAAATAAGTTTCTCCAGCTATTGTTGTCGCCAGTGGGTTATCATAACTGCAAACTGGCCTTTTTAGATCTTTTAATGGTCAGTGTGTGGTAGCTCTGAGGACACAGGTTTTATCTGAGATCTTACAGTAGGATGTCAAAAAACAGGCACAGCTTCCAGTCAAATAATTTGTTTAAGGGAGCAGGAACTTTACAATTTAACTGTATAAATTGTGACTCAGTTTGATTTTGGCTTCTTTTAATAGGTGAAAATCAAGCTACATTTTATGAATTGTTTAAATAATATGCTTTTAAAGGACCTTGGAGCAAACTAAACAATTTTGAATCCATATAAACTGAATCCTAGTGGTGCTATGCACATAAATATGATTATTTTGTGAATATTCCAATGAATTCAGTATTATTTAGTATGTTCCACATTGCATTGTATTTATATTGTCTGGCTTCTACTTCAGGCTGCTTGTAAAACCAGAATTATAAAAGAGGAGTTGGTGCAACTACTTGGAATCGTTCAATATTCCATACAAATCCAATTTATTTAAACCTGACCTTAGATAGTTTAGCTCAGAATGATCCAGTATTGGTCTATGATGGCCAGCCATTGATCATGAAAATAATTAAAAGGAGGTGCATGGTTCTGGCCTTTATTGAACATGTCTGGTTTAGTCCTTTAAACAAAGCTAACCTAGGAGAAAACAACCTACTTATTTTTTATTATTTTAGTTTTTGTATAGCACGTCATCAATTCTAATCAGTGGTGGCAGAGCGCTCCACAGATGTAGAAAACCATTTGTAATAAATCTATAAAGTGAACCTTTTTAACACATAAATATTTAGGTATGAATGGAGGTAGGCATTATTTTTGACAAGTCATGATCGTAACATATCAAGGGATAGGTGTTCAGGAAGGTTCTGTACTGGATATAGAAATGAGAATGTCAAATTCGAGTAGAGTCACTGTATAACACTGCTCAGATTGACTAGGGCATTTAGACAGCATGTAGCTAGTTGGTATTTCATTAGGCTGGTTTTAAACAGGTGGAAGGAGGAGCCCATGTCTATCTCTGTTGCAAAGGAGTTTCTGATTTTTAGGCATTGCACAACAACGTGTGCTTATTGGGGGAGATTTTCCTATGTTTGATGAGACACAGACAGATCTTCAGTTTTAAGGTTTTGCTTCATTCAACTAAAATCAAGCAAGTAACTTGAGGTGTTCATGTGCAGTGCCTTTTAGGTTATTCAGGTTGTATTGTATGCACTTCCGGCCTAGAGAGGTAGCCAGTTCAGAGATGTAAGGTACTCAAGGGACAGGATAATTGGTTGCTCAAAAGCCTAGCAGGTCAATTATGTTAGTGCTGAAAATATGATTTTGTTATTTCAGTAGGAATTTGTTACATTATGTGCATGTTCTAGCTTTTAACCTTTTATGATTTATTGTGGACACCTCAGACCAACCATAGGGGATTTGTCTGCGTAAACGCATGGCTCAGTTCAAAGAGTGGAGTTGGTCTGACTAAGGGTTTGCCATGGGGTGAAACTGACTTTGCATGTTGTGCAGCTGCACCCGATCCCAAATTACACAGTTAGTTTGAGATGACATCATCAAAGTACATCAGAGATGTTAAGTGTAGTCCCATGATAGGCAGATCCATGGACATTTTCATCACATATACAGAAGGTAAATTTAGATTAAAATAATCTAAATAGAATTCATTTGCATAGCTAACTGAAAGTGCGATATTAGCTGGGAGCTCTCAAGGTACTTGTGGTTTCTACTGGAAAATGTATTTACGTTAATAGAGGTCAAGAGCCACATTGATCAAGTTAATAAGTTCACAGGTTTTCCTCTAAGGCAAATAAGGTGTGAGCTTTTTAAACACAAACAGCAATGACTCACAGTCATCTCACACTTTAGAAAAAAGAAAACAAAATAGGGGACTTATAACTACTCAAAACAATTAAGTAGGTGTGAACAGCACCGTGATCCAGTATTATATTTTAAGCATACATCATTGAGTATATATAACAGTAGAGAACGAAGGTGCTCAGTGTTTGAAAGTTTTTACAGTGACGGTCATGAATTATTATTATTTTTTTTTTAAATGTGTGTATACAAAGAACAGGCCGAAAGATCAGCAATGAATCTGGTGACGGAACATACTGCATTCAAGTCCAAGTCAGCATCAATTGTCTCACCTCAGTAAGCCCCTGGGGCCGACATTTCAGTCCTATCCAAATCCTTTTCAAGGTTATCATCAGGACAAAAATCAACACATAGCCTGACCACGTGCCAGATTTTTAATTTACTATGTGCAATCTTACAGAATCGCAAATTCCTCAGTTGAAGGAGCGTAAGCAAAGGGTTAACCTAATAAGTATTGACTGGGGAGAATAGTAAATGTGAAGGGTAGGGCACAACTGTTTGAAGTAACAAATTGAACTTACCTGTGGAAAAACTGATCTCATTTCCTCTGAGGGAAAGACTGTGAGAATTTCAGCAAATGAATTTGTATATATAAGACCAAAGAAGGGTACGCAGCAGGACAAATCAGTATATACTATTAAAGTGGACATTGTAAGTAAATTAGCTAAAATCATTACTTATAGGCTCAAAATATTTTAAAAAGCATTGGAGAGGACTTACTATGCCTGGGTGAGTCTAGGCCAAAATATGAAAGGCCTCAGCAGTCATTGTCAGCTTGTTGATGACTAACCAGGAAATGCTAGTTAAAGTTGTGCTCATGTCAGTGACTTAGAGAGTGGCAAGTCATCCATGCAATCTTTGTTTATGCAGTATCTAGCACATGAGACACTAGTTCGAAAGCAAAGATGATGTCTGCATCAGTGACCATGTGTGCCTATTTGCCCCCACCCAAAAAAAAAAAATGTAGTCTGCATTACATCAATGATGAAGGAGTTCTCAGCCTGGTAACCGCTAACTGATACGGCACAGGCACATTCAGCTGAACACTCATTGTACTATATTCTTGACAAAAATCTTGTAATAATAATTTTATATTTGGTATTTATTTAGACCCTGGTACTTAGACTCGATATTTTTCTCCTGATGATGGCCCTGACAGTGACAAAGTAGATTGAAACGTCAGCATCAGTGGGTTACCGAGAAACCAGGTGTTGCTGAATGAGACAGTTAGGGGGTTGTGCTTTGATGTACTCAGATTCATTATTGGGCCGCCAAACTCTGTCTTTGTATACACTTTTTCAATCTTGAACTTCTACTTCTCTGCTCTACTAGTTTTTTTAAAAGCAGCTTATACTGTTTTATTGTTTATAAAGTGTTACCAGTGGGAGCCACTAGTTTTGTATTTCTTTAGTTCCTTAGCTCCTGTGCAATTTAAAAGATCTGGTTTATGTTACATTTGTGAGCCTTTTTAAGACTTAAAAGTTTTATCTGGTTTATGTCAGGTCTTGTAAGCTACATTGCGCCACTGATAGAGATGGGAAACAGTTCTAGCTGAATCCATAAAAAAGGCTGTTGTTTCCACTGAGATGGTTTATCCACAAAAACTCCTTCCACTCATGGAGGGATGCGTGTCGGTTAGTGTCATGTTTGAAGAGTCTCTTCAATGGATCGCGTCAGCCTTGGGCCCTAACATGGACTTGTCCCTGGTGGTCCTCTTTTAAATTCCCCTTCCGCCCATTTACTAATGTAATTGCAGACTGTATATTTTTGAAATGCAGTTAGGGAAGGAAATTTGATGAAACACTTTTTAAGGGGATGGAGAGTTTGTGGTGTCTGAATTGTGCTGCACTGATGTTTCGATGCCTCTTAAAGATTGTTAGTATCCAGCTATGGCTGATAATGCTTACCACAATACCACTACAAAAACATTCTGTGGTGCGCTCCACCGAGGGACAGTCCGAACAAGTGAGATCAATAGTCTGTGGCTCAAAATGTTATTTGTTAAAAAAGACATTTGTATTGAGAATTCCTGTTTCTTAAATACCTTGTTGTCTCCCTTAAATTCTGGAGTTTCTGCAATTTTGTTTGCAATCAATCAAGGTGAATTTAGGTGTGTGTGTGTATGGGAACATGTATATTTGCATTATCTGATTGTTCCTTTATTTTAGAAGGGCGTTCCTCAAAAATTGGGAGGTTTGCCGGCTGTTTGTGATAAGGTTATACGATTGTTGTTAGGCAATGTATATTTTTATTTTCCTCTACAGAGCATGGTTTTCTAGTATTGCCTTTACTTGCCATATTTATTACCTTCGCTGGAATTAATTTATATGTGTCTGTCAAAGAGCAGAGTGATGCTGTAAGACCTTTTAATTGTGTGGATGACAAAGTAAAGGCTCTGAAGGCAAACCTAAGTTTTGTAATCACAGCCCCCAAGTACTATGAAACTCTCTAGCCAGCTCCTTGAGTTCACAAGTGTATTCAAAATATTTGTCTCCAGTTTTCATTGCATGATACCTTGCAAGGCATGAGGGTCTGAAACCTATGCAGAAGGTCTGAAGTTGTGCCAGAATTCCATGATAACCAATAAATGTAAAACAACCTCCCATTTATATAGATGCAATGGATGGGAATTTATTTTGGGTAAATATGGATATTCTAGAAGTCTCTCAGGAATCCAGCCCTGGTAGACAAGTGTTGACCATCCGGTGTAAATATTCCTTACCATGGCATACATATAGGTAAAGAGCTCAATCGCCAGTCAAGAAGACGAGAGGCTACCAATTTCAGAGTGCACATTGTTTAGTTCTGAGCCAGCTGTAGGCTGTCAGTTTCTCTCCTTTGCTTGCATTGACATGCTTCTCTGTCACCTTCCCATAGCCAGAGGCATCTCAGGAGCAGATTAGCCCTTAGGGCAGTAAGGAAGTTTCTCACTGCACTGGTGCCACTGGAAAGCAACTGTGATTTGTGTGTGTCAGTCGCATGTCACATCATCTTGACTCAGTTCCCCCCATGGCCTTTCAGAACCACCAGTCTTTGCAGAAATCTCCAGATTTCCTTACCAGACCTGCCTGCCTCTGAACCAGGAGCACCGTAAATCCTGTTCCTCCATCCTGCCGTCACACTGCTTAGTTTTTGACTTTGCGCATACTCATCGCTTGCCATTGAGCCTCAACAGTGAGATGCATCACCATCCTCAAGTTACCCTGTCTAGTAAAAGAGAGATGCTTAGACTGGATATGGTGTGTTTTATATTAAGATTTTTACTTTTTGCTTTATTTATCTTGCGGTTGACATTGGCTGTTGTCCATTTACAATTGTAAACAGCTCTAAAATACCACAAAAGGTGAACTGGAGCTAAAAAATAGAACAACTTCATACATATAAAGCTGGGTAGCTGGATAGATGGTGGATGTGTCACCAGGAGGCAGAGGTCACTGGAGGTGTTCTACTTTTATTTCTAACACATGCCAAGACTACAATTGAAACCTTAATTGGGAATTGGGGGTATCTTGTTTGAATGGTCATTGCAGCCAGTATCATGTTCATTTTTTTTGTTGCAGCTTTCCGTTCATTTTTCAATTTCATTTTTTTGTTCCTTTTTGTTTTTTTTTTTGTTTTTTTGTTCTGGTTGTGCGTTTCATTTTAGGCCCCTTCACCTGTGAATCCCAATGCCCTGGACCGCACGGCTGCGTGGCTCTTGAATATGAACATGCAGATTTTAGAAGATGAAATCATTGACCCTGAACCCAGGCACAGGGATAAGCTCAGGAGTAAAGAGGAGCTCAACCAAGCCGAGAAGGTAAATTCTGATTGGATGCCACAGCACATATACAATTCTCATTCTTCTCGTGCACACTTTTTTGTGTGTCTCTGGGCAACAAAACGTATTTGCATTTCTGTCCCAAGCAAATTAAAAGCAAATTATGTGTAAGAGTGCTGCCTCATAAATGTTACAGGTGCCATTCGGAGAGGTCAAACACTTGTGTTACGTAAAGGCATGGATTATGTGAATTGTGCTGATTGTGTGCATGACAACAATGCTAAATTGGGGGATCCCATAATTGAGATCTAATGGCAGCAAAACCTGGTACCCATTTGACCACAGACATACTAGGCCCGATCACAAAAGGTAAACCTAGGCCTTAAGTCCAAGCTTAGACCTGAAACCCAATTTTAGTCTAAACCTAGATTTCAGATCTAAATTTAGGGCCTGATTTAGAACTCAGCGGATGGGTTACTCCATCACAATGGTGACGGTTAACCCATCCACGAAAATCTAGATCCCATAGAATATAATGGGATTTAGATTTAGACGGACAGGATATCCTTCACCATTGTGATGCAGTAACCCGCTCACTGAGTTCTAAGTCAAGCCCTTAGACTTCAAATCTAAACTTAGACTTCAGTGGGATCACCATTAGCCAGTTGTGGATTTTTAGCCTGAAGCCTGGCTCCCGACACGCTCAGTGTCAGTTTTTCATGTTATAAGTAAAGGCCGAAATGTCTCAATATGGGAAAGTGATTGGATAAAAAACATTCCTGGATGCAGAGGACTGTGACTAGCTGGTATCACTGTTGATGGTGCTAGTAGGAGATTTGTCAGTGCCTGTGCCTGTGTCCCTGCACCTTGCTGTGCAGATATAGCATATTCCTTGTGGACTTGCTAATGTCTCAGACATCACCAACCAGTAAATAAATAAGGCTCTTTCTCACCAAGATGTCATTTCTGAGACTGATGAGAAGATTATGTAGTGGTGCAAGTTGGAACAGTGTGTTTGTGATAGTCTGTTTGCATTTCCAACAAGTGCTGGCTGTAATCTGAACTGTCCAACCTGTGCTGACCTACACCTGGTGCACACTCACGAAGCAGGGGGAGATTGCACATCACCCGATGAGTAGATGCGAGTCTCTCAGGGCCTTTGAAGGACTACTCTGGGTTCCCAACTGGAAAAGGTAAAAGCCACCTCTCAAAGCCTGGGGACAGCACTTCCCTAGCTGCTTGATCTTGCTAGCCTCTTTTGTCCTTGTGAAGTGGCCAGCTCACTCTACACTTCTGACAGAATCTTTAGTGCTACCGCCCTAAAGGTAACATTCTTTGGCTTGTTTGTAAGCTCCATCCTTAATGGAAATATACAGCATAGAAGGGGATTCCCTGATTTGCATGGGACACACCCTTATGTAAATCAAGCAGCCCACCATGTGCATTGTCAATCACGGCTTGCGGAGGTTGCAGGGCGCAGGGCGGCGCGCAGGGCAGAATATTAATAAAATTAAAAAATAAATTTAAGGAAAAAAAAACGTAACTGCACGCCGGCCACCGCTCCTCCGTCTCCTCAGGCGGCAGGCACAGGCCCCCAACCTGCTCCGCGGCCAATCCTGACGCTGCTCGGAGCAGTGTTAGGATTGGCTGGGAGCACCCAGCCAGAGCGCTCCCAAGCAGACTGGAAGGCTGTGCCTGCCCTCTCCGGCAACACAGTGCCGTCCACACAGTGCCGGGCTGGAGAGAGCACAGGGCCCATGTGTCTTTGGCTGGTTCGAGACAGCCGGCCAGACACACAGGCGCACTGAGGAGAGTGCACACTGCACTCCCCCCCCCCAGTGCTCATCATCCCCAAACTAAGTTTATTATCCTTTCCTTGTTAAAGATTTGCAGTGGTTGCTGCTGGCGGGGCGACGCTCCTCCACTATAGCGGAGGAGCCGCCACGGTGCATTGTTCATACATTAGATTTACGAGACGGAACCTTGGGGGCCCTTCTTTGAGACCAAAAGTGATCAGACTGTGATATGTGGTCTGTGTCATGTGTGCTGGCTCTGATCCTCCATTATTTGCGCTTTGCTTGGAAATCTCTTGGCTTTCATTCGTGGTGCCCTGCAGGCTTCATAGGTGAAGGTATGCATAAAAGAAAATTGTCAAATCCAAACATCTCTCTTACTCCACCCCCTAAAAGAGAAAGCTCATTCATGTGGAAACCTCTGGGTTATGAACCCCAGGTTGTACTACCCCCTTTGCCTCGCTTCCCTGTCGCCCTCATTTGACAAGTACTGCTCTCCACATCCCTCCCTTATCCAGCCTTCTATGGTGCTTTACTGCTTTATAGCTAGAAAGGCATCAAAATCACAAAATAAACATCCATAAAACAGTGTCAGGACCTTTTTTACATTACTGGAGGTTTTTAACAATCTTAACTTCACAAAATTATTTCCCTGCTTTCTGCGAATTCGGAAAGACTCTCTCCCATCCAAGAGTCAAGAGGCTTTCCCATTCAGAACCTGAATTGATTAAATAGCAAACACACTCTCCTAAAACCAATATACCTGTCCACATTTTATTCACTTCTTGGCAGACCTATGCTCCATCTTGAGTTGTTTTCTCTTTGGCTAGGATTTCTGTTTATTGTTAACATTGTTTAATTAAATATTTAAAGAAAGACATCCTTTAGCTCCATTTTACAAATACTTCCAATTGACAAACGATTTAACAATTGATTCCACCTCCGCCCACGAAGCACTTGTAACAACTGTTTTGAAATGTGAACTCCAGCAGAAGTTTACTTCATAGGCCTCTTGAGGGCTAATATTGCTATGTTCAGAACCCTGTTTAAATAACCCTGAGGCTGATGTCATAATTTATGGCTAATGCCTTACCATCCCACATCCTGCCACAAATACAAGTCACCACCACTCAACAGGTGGGTATTTTCAGAGGTAGTGGGTGTGGAGCTGCAAGCCCTTAGGTGTGTATGGTCACAGTTGTTGGCAGTTCCTTGGAGTTAGAGTGACTGTGGCTGCTGGTTCTGTGTTTGGGAATCACCTAGGTCTCACTCGAGGCACACCTACACCCCCCATGAACCTTTGATGTGAATGGTATAGCCATCTTCCCCTCCTACACACAGCAAAGTAGGGTAATTCAAAATAAGTGATTATTACCATTAAGTCCTTGGTCATGACCCTGCAAGACACTGCTGCAAAAACACCTTTTAAATGTTATTACTGTGCTTCCCCCCTTTCTGCAACCAGAGATCTGCTAATTGGTGTTCTATTGACACACAATGTTAAAATATGTGTGCTGCGAAGGGGAGAGTGAGAGCAGGGCTTTGCAATGGTTGTCTATGTATTCAGGGCTTAATTTGCAAATAAAAACGTGCCGGTGCCCAAACCCCTCCTCTTAAACACGCGGCTGCTGCAATTAAATGTGTGAACACAGAATACTGAGGCGGCGTAATCCTGAAGCCATCTCGGGCCTCTTCAATCCATATAAAGCCACTCCTGCCGCTTCAACTCACTCTTGCAGCTTTCTGCTTTCTCCCATTGTGACGCTTTTCGTTTTTCCTTCCTCCGTCTTTCCCATATGTGTCTTTTGCTCGCAGCAGATGCTTGAGGCAGAAAAATACACGCCGGCCCTCAAAAATAAGTGCCGGTGGTCCGCACCGGGAACAACAAGCACAAATTAAGCTCTGGTGTGCTGCACATCTCTTATTTTATTTGAAAGTTTGGAAACTGAAAAGAGGACAACAGTACAAGGCATTCCTCCTTTTTATTAGGGGAAATAGGGATATTGCCTAGAGCTCTCCATCTCTCTTCCTAGATGTCCCTGTTGTAAGAATTTCTGCAGTGGCTGTCCTGTATTTGAACACTGTTTATATACTTAGCTTACTTTTTTTGTTTCCTTCTCTATGAGAGTAGAGCTGAGGGACATGTACCATTTTAATTCTCCACAGTCTCCCAGGTCCCACTTTGCATTTTAAAAAACATGTCTTATTATCATATTCAAATGCACTCATATTAACCTTTGAAAGCTGCCTAGCAATAGTGTGCTTGTGAGCAAATGACTGTATCTCAACCCACGTCATATATGTGTAAAGTAAAATGAAGTGTGCTGTGTATAGCCTAGTATTGTCCAAATAGATAACAATCTGCACACGTCCTCATCGCATGGCGGTTCAAGACACCAGTGTGAGAGCTACGCGGATGCGTTCTTAGTGACACCCATGCATTCTCCAAATTGGGACTGAGGTGCATTATGGAAATTCTGTGGATATCTAGGTGTTGTGATCATTGGTGCAGCTGAGCTGAGGGTGCAACACAAGGCCATTCCAGGACTCCATGATGCAATATGGAACAATGTGCAGATGTGGCTGGAAGCACATACTGAGCACCCTTTGAATGTCTCACTGCTGCCTTATCAGTGGGTGACAGAGGTGCAATCTGAGAGCTCAGTAGATGTATTAAGGTGGGATATCTGTGCCTGTTGCAGTACAGAGATGTTGTGCAATTATGTGAGCTGTGCAAATGTCACAATGTGTATAATGCAAGATAAACTGAGAGGGAGTGTGCATCTATCAAATAGGTTTATGTTCTAAAATGACAGCTGTTGGGTCAGGCCATCTATGGAACTATTGCAATGTGTCACATTTCATTATCCCTCCATTTTGCAGGGCTCCAAAAAGTTAAGAGCCTTAGTGTAGGTTATACTTTACACTTTCATTGTAGATGTTATTGCATGCATTGGAATGTTCAGAGTAGGACAGCCAATCAGAGCCCCCAGAAGGGTGAATGTAAACAATGGTAGTAGTTATCAGCTGCAACACTATCAACAAACATCTACATATTCAGAGGAACTGGAGTACAAGGCTGGTGACAGACCTGTCACTTTCATGTGCTATTGACATTACTGACCCTAAAGATAATCCTTTAAGCTACTTTTTCCCCTGTTCGTTTCTTATGCATTTGGCTTTCTTCCTGAAGTTCTGTGATTACTAATAGCAAATGATATTGCCTGACTCTTCACGTAGTAATAGTACAAAATTACTTGTCCTTTACTTTCTGATGTTGGGGTATATCATTGCCAAAACTTTCCAAAATGTCGTCCCACAAGAAAGGACCCCTAACATCTGCCAAGGCCCTGGCACAGTGAAGCTCTCTTGTTTCCTTTGTAATTACATGAAGAAAGTGTGAATTCTGCCTGTAGCCTCTGTGCCACCTGCACGTAACATACATGTGAAAGGCGTTTGTGTCTCTTTAAGAGGGTGCTAGTACATACAAAAAAATGCAAACAGCAGAAAAACCTCTTTACCAAAATGTATATTCTTGATTGAAGATGAAGAACTCTGTAGTGTTTGTGAAGCAAGGAATCAAACCTACCACTAGGGAGACTAGATTAAGAACCTGATTACAACCTTGGCGGAGGCGATTACTCTGTCACAAACGCAACGGATATCCCTGCCGCTGTCTTCCAAGTTTCATTATATCCTATGGAACTTGAAATATGCAGACGGGCTATCCGTCATGTTTGTGATGGAGTAATGCCCTAGGCCCAAAGTGTCTTGTGCAGTCTACTAGGTTGAATAAACCAATAAAGAAAAACAGCTGCAGAAAAAGGGACCAAAAAATAAAGAATAAAAAGTATCTCAGGTAGGCGATTAACACAATGAAAGATAAGAGAATTGAAAGCATGCTCTTTTTCAGACCCAAGGTCCCTTGTACATAAGTAGAACAGGAAATTACTTTGCAGAAAAATTGTTAACCACGATTTTGGATAAGGAAACGCTGGTAGCAAAAATAGGAAAAAATATCACCTGGATGAGGAATTAATATAAACCTAACCACATCTGGTGTCCCAGGGAAATGGAATTGTCCTTGTATGTAGGTCAAGAAGAGAGATCAAATGCCTACCATCCTCCCCTTGGTCCATATGCATCTCCATACCACAATACTCCATCCTCTGAACTCTGAGCCAGACATCCTGGACCATGTACAGAGCAGGCCACTGCCAGTGGAAACCCTTCGGGGCTACTGTGTTTGCAACCATGGCAGTGCCGATCCACAGTCCTGAGCAAAGCAGATGAGAAATCCTTTCTCCATGCCAAGCAGCTCTCCACTGAGTTCTGTCTTTGTATGTAACAACAATGCCCGACCAACTACTCTCGCAATATCTCTCCCCCAACACCTCTCCGCCTCATAATCTACCCCTGCTCAGTGTAGCATCACGTTTCAGTTGATACATCAGTGGCGGGTGAATACCCTCCTTTCTTACTTACTAAGATAAGCCCCTCACACAAGAGCACAACATCCGACTCAGACATGGTTTTGTATGTCATCAATGTCAACATTAATTCCCAATGCCGCAATTTAAAAAGAAAATGAAGAAAACTTTATGAATGATGCAGTGTTGTTCTTGATCCTGGGAAAACGGTGCTTCTCTCTTCTCCCTGATGGCAAAGGGAGTAGGGTTCATTGACAGGGCAAGCATTACACTTAATAGTTTCTGTAGCTGGGCCAGCCCCTGCACAGAAGAACATCCAGAGTCTATCTATCCTTGGAAGGAAATAATGACCTCCTATAAAAGGAACAGGGCGTTGCTGTCTTTGTAACCAAACATAAATCAACTTATACTCTTTTTTTTTTAAATACCTCCAAAGAATTAAGCATCAACAGCATCAGCAAAAAGGTCACACAATCAGTCTGAGTTTCTTGTTGCAAACATGTTTTTGTCAGTATATTTATTTCATACAAATACTGTTCACCTCTTGGTCAATTTGATAATAAAAAGTACACATTCACATATATTTAAATGCTATCGTGACAGCTAAAATGCATTTCAAATGCTAAAATATGAAGGTCTCTTTTACACCCTAAAGATTCAGACTGGTGGTAAGCTCTGCTACTTTCAGCTTCAGCTCTTTCTTCAAAATAAATCATTTTCGGTGTCTAATTTATCAAAACAGATTTCTTGGCTGGAAATTGAAAATGTGTGCAGCCTTCTTGTGGGGGGATGAAATCGCCCATTGAGCCACTTGAAAATCTGATAAAATCAGCAGTGAATAAAGCAAAAATCCCCCAAGATTCAGGATAAGTCTGCTAATGCTTGGTGCCAGAATTCCAAAATAACTGGGC
Organism: Pleurodeles waltl; assembly: GCF_031143425.1. Classification (NCBI taxonomy): domain Eukaryota; kingdom Metazoa; phylum Chordata; class Amphibia; order Caudata; family Salamandridae; genus Pleurodeles; species Pleurodeles waltl. The sequence continues at coordinate 1,673,272,178 of NC_090445.1, forward strand.
ATTTCAAGTACTGTAAAGTAGAGATGCTGATGTGAGGTGTGACTGCAGCCAGTTGTAGGTGAGGTGGGTAATGTGAGCTGCCGTAGCCCTAGCAGAGACTGCGAAACACTGTAAGCAGACCATTACCCATGTTGGGATCCTTTCTCATGTATGGCCACAAAAGCTCAAGTCCAAGCACATCTCTCGCATTTGCAGTCATATACAACTCCCTCGGCTATGACAAACCATTCCTGCAGAGGTCCTAGGCTCTAACAATGCATCTTAAGATCCCAGTCCAGAGACCTTCAGTACTTGGCTGAATGCCCCAGAAATAAAAATGCTTTTGCACTTAAAGACAGGATGGCTGTACATGGGATTATTGAAACACAAGAGGAGAGTGTCAGGAGTGACTGAACCCCACACATGCTCCCGTTTTGGCTAGAAAATCGTAAATACACAAAAGGTGTGGGGTGTAAATGGAGGGAACTAGACTATTAGGCCCTATTCAGGAAGCGCTAGTTGGGCGCGTATTCTCCAGGTAGGGATGGGTGTAGGAAGTGGCTGTGCATTTGAGGGAGTTCCCTTTACGGACTAGGTGGTCTCACACACATTATAGTGTCATGCTTCATCATTTGACCACCTAGTCCCACCCAGGTAAGATGATATTACCTGGGCGGACTCAACCCTGTCGCTAAAAGAACTGCTGAGGGAGTGCTGAAATTACATCTAGCTGGATAGTATACAAGGGATCCAGATAAAGAATTGGTGAATAAAATTACCTTACAAATCAACTGTTTCATTTGGAGATTATTTAATATAGGTGTTTGTAGGTAAGAATAAAAACCAGGGTAAGGACTGTTGAGGATGATGGCTCAAGGAGTCAAAAAGTAAGGGACCAACATGTTTCTGCCCGCACTAGGAGCTGGAAGGTCTGGGGCATTCGTCAGGGTCGGGATCCCTATAGGACAAGGAGCATGATAGCATGCTCGATAATATGAAAAGTGCTCAAGTTAAATAAATAAATGTCAGGACTACCTGAACATAGACCTATTTCAAACCTCACTAAAGCAAGTAATGTTATAGAAAGCGAGCTCACTTTATGATTGAGTAGAAGAAAATAACCTTCACAATCAGTTGTGAGGGTTTCAACCCTGCAAGTGCACAGAATGATAAATTGCAAACATTTGGAAGGAATATATTGCAATGCCGGATAAAAAAAGCCATACAATGCTAATTCTGTCCATGTGCTTGACAGCATGTGATACTGTACTTCTGATTAAAAATTTAAGAAAAATTGCTTTGTATCAAATCCAATCATTCTTAAACAGCACCAAGAACATTAGGTGGTAATTATTATGAACTTTTCCCTATTCTTTTCAACATCACAATGCACCCCTTAGTGCAAGGCCAATTACATTTCAATGAATAGCAAGATGACACATACATTCATCTTCTTCTGTAAAAATTGTGGATCAGATAAACCCAATTTCTGGATCTCTTCTTTCACAGGATTTTGAGAAAAAGTAGATGTCACTCTAAGGTGCTGTTTAGAGACTTCCCCACTTTGAACAACCAGCTTCCCTGCAACTATTACCCAATCCTAGTCAGACTGCCAGGAACCTGGGTGCTCCATTTGACTCTGATATATCTGATTGAGAAGTCAGTAGAACGAAGTTAAGCTCTGTCTAACCTTTATCCATCCGAGACTTAGATCAGAGATGAGCAGGTCCCTACTCTTGGTCAGACTGGACTGCAGTAACATTGTAAATATCGGTTTCTCAAATAATCTTACATGCAGTTTACATCCATTCCAAAACTAAGCTGCAAGTTTGGCCGTCAACCTAACATCTGCCATTGTTTCTTGCTATCCAGGATGATACTGAGGTTGTGGGCGTGGTCTGTTGGGGTGCGGGGGGGTGCCGAGCTCTGTAGGCCACCATGTGTCAGTGCATGGCGAGGTGTTGTTCCCAAAAAATAAAGACTTCAGTTTTTTCAGTGTTGAGTTTGAGACCGTTGTCCTCTACCCAGTCTGCTTCTTCCATTATGCATCTGTGGAAGTTAGTTTTTGTAATGGAGGGATCTTTAGATAGTGAGAGGATGAGCTGTGTGTCATCGGCATAGGAGATGCTGTTGAGTCTGCGTGATCTGACAGTGAAGTCCTGGGGGGTCATGTAGGTGTTGAAAAGGGTCGGGCTGAGGGACAGATGATCTTCTTGGGGTCTGCGATTAACGGTGGGAGACGTATCCTTTGGGTTCTGCCGGTGAGGTATGAGGTGATACATTTGAGGGCATTTCCTTGAATCCCAATGTGGTGGAGTCTCTTGATCAAGATGCATTGGGAGATTTTGTCAATTGCACTGGACAGGTCCAGGAGGATGAGGGCTGCTGTTTTCCCACAGTCCAGGAGGGCTGTGACCTCAACTGTGGCTATGATCAGTGCTACCTAGGTGCTGTGGTTAGCTTGAAATCCAGATGTCCAGGAGGTTGTGGTCTTCTAGGTGTTGGGTGAGTTGCTGGTTGATCGCTTTCTCAAGGACTTTTGCTGGCATGGCGAGCAGAGAGTTGGGCCGGTAGGTCATCAATTTGGCTGGGTTAGTGCAAGTTTCTTTCAGGAGGTGCCTCACTTCAGTGTGTTACTAGTCCTCAGGGAAGGAGGCCACAGTGATGAAGGTATTCAGGACCTTTCTGAGCTCATCTCTGATTGTCTTGCTTCTAAGGTTAAAGACGTGGTGGTGGCAAGGGGTACGTTGGTGCTTCTGAGCGCACAGAGTTCATGATGTAGGTAGTGTCTTGCATGGTGAGGAGTTCCCAGTGGGTGAGAAGGTGCTCAGGGTGAAATGTACGCTGTGGTGGTCGGACCAGGTGAGTGGTGTGGATGTACCTGACTCTGTCGCTGGAGGTGAAGATGATGCCAAGCGTGTGTCCTGTGATGTGGGTAGTGTCAGTGATGAACTGCTTGAGGCTGATGTTGCTCATGCTTTCCAGGAGGTCAATGGAGTTGGCATCGCAGGGGTCATTGAGATGGAAGTTGAGGTCTCCTCTGAATATGTAGCGCTTGGACTCAATTGCACAGGGGGTGAGTTTCGGGATGTCACTGCAAAAGCTGGGGCATTGTCCTGGTGGTCTGTAAGCAAGAGTGCCACTGGTTTTGCTTTTTCTGTCTGTGTGGAGTTGGATGGAATAATATTAAAATTCAGCGAGATTCCTTGGAATTCTGTGACGGGACGGAGTGGGCATTTGCGCTGTATGCTTAGCGCAAAACGCACCCTTGCATTCAAAAATGGATGTGAGGGTGCATTTTACACTAAGAAATAGCACTGCCAAATGCTCTGCAGTGCATACCCCTTGGCAGCCTTGCATACTCTGCAGTTATAACTGCAGAGTATGCAAGGGTGCCAATGAGTATGCACTGCTGTAAGCTTTAATGCAAGCATTAAACTTTAACCTGTAGTGTCTTTTAAACATAGACAGACTGCTCCCTCTTCCAGTCCCACTTACAAACCACCACAAAAGGATGATGGACAGAGGGCTGAAACTTTTCAAACACTCACCCCCAGTCACAGATCTGGGTTTAATCCATCGTTCTTTTGCTCACCATGCCACCCCAGTTTGGACCCAGCCATTTACAAATCAGTCTTGACCCTGCTCCCCATTGGAACAGTCCAGCCCGAAACTGATGGATTAAACCCAGATCTGTGACTGGGGGTGAATATTTGATTTGTTCCGCATTTCGTCCATCTTCTGTTCTTTTTGCATTTGTCCCCCTAAGTGGGAAGGGTATACCCAAATGTGGCTACAGTGCTCTCTATGCCACCAGATTCAAGGTAGCCTGGCTGATGAGGGGTGATAACCCAAAACTGGTCCCAGGATGCTTGTCTCTGGTCCCTGGAGGACCTGGCCTGATATTTCGGGCTGGACTGTTCCTAACTGTTCAAAACTCAAGTGCATATGGCTGTGCCCAAACTGGAATGGCCTCGCGAGCCAAAAAATAAATGGATGAAACCCAGATCTGTGACGGGGTGAATGTTTGATATCTTCCGCATTCCGTCCATCTTCTGTTCTTTTTGCATTTACAAACCAAACACTGCAGATTTATTTTGCCAGTGGAACGGCAGAGTCTAGTAGTAATTCTGTGTTACAAGAGTAAACCTGAATTACCAAATACCACTAATTCTACCAGCGGAATTAAGAATTCTACCAAGGCCTACTTATCTCACTAGTGGGTGCTTTAGGATTCAAGACCTGGTTTCTGAAAAGAGGTACATCATATCTGTGATTCTTCTTCCCTGTTGAAAATGCCTGCAGCTTTGAGAACAATGTGTGTGATGTGCGCAATAGTTTGTGTTCACAGTGCAATAAAGAAAAACGAAGTCAAAGATAAAATCCTTGTCTCTACCCCTTTGAGTGAATTATATTTAAGGTATTTGCTTCCTGCTGCAGACATTTCCCCAATTCTTCAAATGTTCACACTATCTGGGCGCCTTTTCAAATGGCTAATTATGTTAATGAACAGCTCAAGATGTCTACTGAACTTTTAGAAAGTGTCCGATACAGCAGGCACCCCTTGAGCATCAGCAGTAAAAGCTTTTAATCTATTTAAGGTAGAAAGATTTTTTTTGTTAGAATCTGCAAATGATGCAGGAGATTTTGGGTCATTGAACAGGTGCAGTAAATTCAGATTTATGTGGATAATTGCATGGGTACACAGTTACATCTTTACCAGTGGCCCTAGGTACCCTGTATGGTATACATTATTAGGGCCTTTATGTCTAGGCTATTTCTTACATAAGAACCTTTACTGTTACTGTTTCTTCACGTAACCCAAACATGAAACCTACACTGTGGGTCGCCCTACCACTATCCCTGTTCCTGTTGATATCTGTACTTTGATTTCTAACCTTATGGCTAATCCTTTAAATTATTTCATATTTATTTTATAACTACTTTTTTTAACTTCTTTATTTAAAGCAAGATTGAACGACTTGCTGAACTCTTACCTGGCATCTATGTAATATTGTTGTGTTTTTCTTGACGTTGAAAGTAATTTATTTCATTTTTTAATATGTTGTATCTTGTGCTAATTATATTTAGTTTTATGTTATATTTATATACAAAATGATAGGGATGTTGGATTCTAAATTGACTTTTTACTACTGTTATTTCTGTCATAAATTAAAATTTTTAAATATAATAAATTGAGTTATAATAATGTTACTGTTTTGCACAAATGGATGGGAGCCATTTTTAATTGAAAAATTTACTATAGTTAATTTCATCTCCTCTGTTAGTTTTAATTTCATATGGATTGTTGTATTTAACCTTTTAGTTGTTACTTTTATAATAACTATATACTATTTATTTACTTACCTATGCATTTAAAATTGAAGTATTTATAGTTTCATTATTGATAGAAGTTGAAGTAATTGGGGTGCGCCACTCTATTTTCTAAGAGACCATATTAGGGAGGATATTTTTACGAAATGTGATCGGGCCCTTGCATTTTGTATTTTCATGTATAATGCCACAAGGATATAGTATGCTGTTCACAGCTAAGAATGTTAGTAATTTAAAAGTGATCCCTTTAACTTCAGGTAACTCTGTTCCTGTTCTCACAGGCCTTCTCTCTGCAAGGGAACCATTCCTTCATCATAACGAGTCCTCTCGTATACCTATCTGTGCCTCAGTTTATGTGGCATTCCCTTACTGACAAAAATTGTGCTACATCATTGAAAAAGCTCACAGTCATACTGTAAACAAATTACTCTACACTACTCTGCTTACCTTTAAAATGGCTTTATTAAAATGTAAATATTTACTGTTATCATGCTAACTAAAAGTGTTCCCTGAACTAGGTTATATGGACAACCAGTGTTGTCAGCTGATGCCATGTAGCTTCAGATATATCCCACAATATATCTTTATTTTCTGTAATGCCTTTTTCCGCATGTTGTTGGATACACTAACTGTCCATGTTGCTGGATACACTAACTGTCCGGTTGAAATTAGAGCTGCATTGGAGACTTTCTACATGACTCCTGAAGGATCCACCCACTGGTTATCCTAGATGGATAATGCATGCAGGAGACGCTAGTTTCTCCTGTACCCCCATATGATTGGTTAATGGAAAGGGCAGTGAAGTAAACCACCTCTGTGTACTGACTAAGATGTACCCAAGTATCAGGTAGCTAGATGCAATTCTGATGAACCCAGTGCACATCTGAGAGACTGCAAGCCGGACAATAACAGAGCTTGAATTTTCACCCTGAATTCTCCCCCTGTTCTGTCAGGTTCAGGGCTTCAGACAGATTGATCAAACTCTGTGGAAACCTCAGTGGGTTACCTCCCGCACTGACCTTGCAGTCCCCATCTACACCTGCATTTGCGTTTACAAAAATAGTCAAAATAGTCTCAGAATGAAAATGCACTTCCTTCAAATATTTCCACTGAATTTTGTTGTTGAGTTCCTTCTGCCACCGAGAGTCAATACAATATATGCTATCCTTGTGTACGGATGTTTCTTTCTTTCTATGATGGTGCGTTTTTTGATTTGTTGTGAACTATGAAGGACCAATCAAGCAAAGGCATACTGGGAGGTAAATTGGATTAGGCACTCACCAAATGGAACTTGGGGCTGAAAATGTCCATAATTTAAATTTGTTTGCGAAAACAATTATGATCAACCATGGAAAGAAGACAAAAAAGCAAAGAAATTGGTGATTAAAATCTAAAGCTAAATTAATCAACTAATAATACTTGTGCGTGAGTACACCAGCACCTGTAGTAGATTACACCAATCTAGCAAAAGTGAAATCTTACACCAGCTCAAAAACATTTATCACATCCCCACACATAGAAGACATTAAGTGACAAATTGAGTTTCTGCAGAAAGCACATGTAGAACACCTCACTACTAGAATGGCCAGTGTGGCTTTGGCAGTGTGATGACACATGGAATCTCACTGTGAGTGGGCCTGAACTAGAACAGTAGTTACATACTATTGGAAGGAGGATGAATCTCTGAGTGGAGCTATACATAAAATGCTATACCCTAAGCGCCAAACAAGTATCAAAAAAGGTACAACTCACACTTGTGATGATCTCCCAATTAGCTCCGATTAATATCTAAAAACTGACAATGAAATGTGAGCAAAGGTATGGTTTCACCACCAGTCCATGACATGCCACCATTATGGCCCTCATTCTGACCTTGGCGGTCTTTTCGCGAGACCGCCGAGTTACCGCCGCGGTGAAGACCGCCGACCGCGGCGGTATGCCGCTGTGCGCATTCCGACCGCTGGGAGCGTTCCGCCGGGAAACCGCCAGCAGCCACACTGGCGGTCGGCGGAAAAGTGGAGACTGGTCAACCTCCACCGCCACGCCAGCAGAACACCGCCCACAGAATTACGACCCACATATCTGTGTGGCGGTCTTCTGTTGGCGGTGTTCTGTTGGCGGTCACCTCCCCATGGCTCCCGTCGCCTCCCGGAGGACCAACGCACAAGGTAAGCTGACCGTCCGTGAGGGGAGGGGGAGGGGGGGTGTTGTGTGCTGTGGGCGTGCATGGGGGTGTGCGTGTGAGTGTGTAGAGGGGGTGTGTGAGTGCGTGTATGCGGGCGGGGGGTGCTGCTGTGTCTATGGGTAATGTGTGCTGTTCGGCAGGTGCGCATGTCTGCATGTATGTGTGCGGGTATGTGTCCCCGTTGTGTATGTGTGTGTAGGGGGTGTGTATATGTGCATGTTGGGGGTGTGTGCATGTCGGGGTGCATGTATGTGCATGTCGGGGTGGGGGTGGGGAGGGGGTTCGTACCACCTCTGGGGGGTGGCAGGGGGGTGGAGGGTGTGGGGGGAGGACTCGGGTGGGTAGTGGGGGGTGGGGGAGACCCCTATCAGTGCCAGGGAAGGAATTCCCTGGCCCCGATAGTGCCTACCGCCATGGTTCGCATGGCGGTTCCCGACCGCAAGAAACCGCGGCGGTAGGCAGGGTCATGATACCGTTGGCGGTCTTGGGACGACCGCCGGGCCGGAGTGCGCAAACTCCAGCCCGGCGGTCATGACCGCCGTGGCGGTCGGAGTGGGGAAGTGGCGGTCGATCGCGGCGGTGACCGCCGCGGTCAGAATGCCATTTTTCTGACCGCCGGTCTGTTCGCGGTCCGACCGCCGCCTCTCCGCCGACCGCCAAGGTCAGAATGAGGGCCTATGTCTTCAGAAGTTTAATCTGGTACCTTGGAATTAACCCTAGAATCAGGGATGAGCCACAGGCTTCTTTATCATTTCAGCAGACCAATCAGTATCAAGTGATCCCAGTTGAGCAGAGTAGGATCATCAAAGAATGTCATACATTTATTACTAACTACATCCTTTTATAGTAGTAGCAGTCTTGATAACGGTTGTAGCAACAACAACACCGAGAAAAGATGACAAATAACAGCAATGTACTATTGGTGTATCATTGATGGATGTGAATTTTGTTCAACACCGTTCTACTGATTTTACTGACACCCAATGGAAAAAGGCGTTGTTGACAGCACGTACACGCAAAGCGGTGGCCTACAGCTGTGGTTCCCAACCTGTGGTCCGGGGACCCCTGGGGGTCCGCAAAGCCTCCTCAGGGGGTCCGCGACTGCTTAGAAAATTAAATAATATTAACAGATCTGGTCCCCTGCTTTCAGTAGTGACTCAAAGGGGGTCCCTGGGTTCCAATAAAGGTTCAGTGGGGGTCCCCGGCCTCCAGTAATGATAAAGTGGGGGTCCACAGAAGTCAAAAGGTTTGGAACCACTGGCCCACAGGGATCCAAGTGGGTACGCACCCATTTGAACTCTCTGTACCTGGCTTTCAGCCGTTGCTCAAGATATCCCTTGAGACATACTCCGGCTGCAGAAGCAGAAAATCCAGCAAAGAATTGACTCTTTTCACTAAAACTGTACCTGTCAAAGAAGATTTACTATTTGGCATTCAACACGCTTTCTCTCCTTTTTCCACACAGCAGGGAAGGATAAATTTGTTGTCATAAGCAAGGTGGACTGCACGGCACTGAGAAATGAAATATGAGGATATCACTTACAAACCTTAGCTTATGTACTGTCAACACCTTCTATTCTCTTACAGACTGTAGGATATTTTCTCTCATTTACTTCCTGTTCACTGCATTTACTGTTTTGTATGCATGATCCCTGGTCTCATTTTACCAGCTATTCATGAAGTGGTTGCTTCTCTTAGCAGGGAACTTGCCCAGTCTTTTGTCTAATATATACAATTTCTTCCCATAATACCACTGAATGCACAACATTTTCCATTCACCTTGTCCACCCTTGTAGCAAAAGTGTTTTGTAAATGTCACCTGAACTTTGCAACGGCAATATACGATCATATTACATGTCACCCATTGTGTATTTATTATATTACATGCCTATTATTGAGTAGTTTGTGTGAAAAATATGTTTTTCCTTGTAATAAGGACCTTTTTTAATTGCAAAAAACGAGAAATACTGAACTCAACTTCCTGGCTGTCTGCACTAAAAAAGAATGAGAGCAGTACGTAATTGTGGCCATACAAATGTACATTTTTAAAAAGATCTCCCTTTGCATTTTTTTTTTAAAAAGCCATTCTTTCTGTAGGAGGGAGAGATTGTTGAATCTGTTAACTTCGAGGTGAAGCTAACCATGGGCACTGATTTGAATTAGTATGTTTAGGTTTTGAATGAGGTAAAAATAAACAAGCATTTGCAATGCAATGGGTCTCGGGTTTGCTCGAGTTAGAGCTATTAACTTTGTAAATTCCTAACTGGACTTTTCTTCCCACATCAATTGAAAATGAAAAGTAAAACAGTTGACATAAGCTAGCCGATTCCAAGCGCCACAGCCACCATGAGCATGAGCGCGAAGGAGAGACACAAAAGGAAAAAGAAGTTCGCTCGCAGTCAAACGTATTGGCAAATGTGCAATTATCCATGTAACAGGGTCGCTGTCAAAGGCAGTAACAAAACCGCCCCCAGATGGGACAAATGTAAAGCATTTACCAATGATAACAAAGGATTTTTGAAAGGCCTTGCCCATGACCGACTGATAGTGATGGGCTTTTGGTGTGGCCGTGGTTAAAAGCCCACAGATAGATTACAACAGGTCAAAGCGCTTCCGCGCTCGACCTAAAAAGTAAACCTTGCAGCAGACTCTCAGTGATGCCCCAGGGTTCACAAACCGAGCTTCACAAGCCCTGCGGCAATAGCTCTTGAAAGCTTGTTGGGGCCTCTGGCATGTTTGCAGGCCTAGGACCAGGTTGGAAAACCTTGAGGGAAGTCCAACAAGGGGACACAGGTCACTACGGTTTTGTAAACACTACCAAAAACAAATAATTAAAATATAAAATTCAATTTAAATAAAAAATAAAGGAGAAAGGCTTTTGCATCGGGATTTGTCTATCTTCTGTAGGGGTTGTACGCCTGTTGGGGTTTGGGCGCAAGGCCTGGCAGTGAGTCGGGCCCTTCAGCCAATCACTGTTGTGGATGGCTGAAAACCTGCAAATAGGGGCGGGTTAGGTGCCAAGAGAGGCCCTGCATACAACCCCTGCTGCACACAACCTTTAGTAATGTGCAGCAGAGAAGGAAATAATTTCAAAGAAGTTGGGTGTAGAACATGATCAAAAAAGACCCAAAAGCTTCACAGAAAATAGTACATTTAGAGTGGCGTTATTAGTAGGATTGGTTTTAGCACTTAACGTATGTTTAAAAACACTCTGAAATTCACCTAAAAACCACAGTTACAGAAACATTTTTGTAGAAAACAAAACGTAAAAATACGGAAATTCTCTATTCATGGGTAGCTTAAAAAAAAAAAAAAAAAAAAACTGCCATGCAAACCATAACTCACACACCGCTTGTCTACAATTTTTAAAAATAGATACTTATTTTGTCACAATGTTCCCTGTTCACAAACCCAACACACAATGTAGGGTTTACAAACCAAAAAACAGGCTTTGTGAACTTCTATGAAAAAATAAAACATAATGTGAACAAGATTTTTTTTAACATAATTAATATAATGAAAATATATTTTAATAAAAAGGCCTAGCCCCTTTAGTCGTGCGCTATTGGTATTGCACAAACATCAGTGATTTCAAAAGCCAAAGATTTTGAGAATGATGTCATACCTATGAATGTTTCCTTGATTCACTGGGATTACATCATTTCCATGAATTCCATATTTCATACAATAGGCGTGCAAGAAATGACTTCCTGTATGTCTTCACAAAGTATAAGAATTCTTTTAAATAATGAGACTGTGCCTCCCTTCTTCCTGATTTCTCCTAATGGCATTCTTTCCAAGAGGGGTAAACAACTCCTGAACAATGCCCCTGCAATCAGCTGTTCATTAGCAGCTGAACAATTCAGAAAGCAGCTGAAAAACCATTTACTTCTGCAGACTAAAGATGCTCCCTAGATCAGCATATTGTGTTTACTAAAGCCACACTTTCTGACTAAAATTAACATTTGTTTATTTTTTTTACAACGGACAACTACTTGGAATATTGCAGTGTTTAGACTGCTATTTTTAAAATACATTCTCTTTGAAAGACATACAGAATGTTTCACGATAACTGAACAATTGTGAACATGGGTTTGAAAATGCAGTAGATT